>NC_140936.1:49681495-50427745 GCF_014529385.1 Adiantum capillus-veneris | reverse complement strand
CGCTTGAATTGCATGCGATCTATCAAGCGTTGTTGCTTTTCCCCTTCGTACCTAGCCACTTTTGCATGATGTCTGAGTTGAGAAGGCAAAATCTCATAAGCTTTTCTCGCATTGTGATCCATCTTCATACTGATGCCTCGTCCCTATGGCTCGTCTCCTGTCACCTTGATGTTGACATCACTAGTCCACATTCGGGGCATCTCTGGATCAATTGAGCCCAAAAATTCACTAATGAGGACAAGAGACTCTTGTACAAGCCATCCCTCAACCGCTGGTAATAACTTTGAACCACTTGACATCAAAGATAAACATATCAAACTTTCTAAAGCTAATCTTCAAGATGTCTTGGATGTAGTCAAAGTATTCAAGTTGGTTAGTCGCTATGTTCTCATCCCTGGCATTACTTCTACTTTCTTGGATGAAGCTTTCCCTAACACCACTATCAAAAGTGACCCTTTGTTCGTCGATCCGTTGCACTCTAAACCGTTTCATATGCGACAACAAAGCTCCATATTTGTGATACTGCAGCCAAAAAATTGAAACAGACAAAAAGTTATTACAGCAATGTGATCATGTGGAGCTTGAAAATGAAGTTGTAAAAATATACATGCCAATCGCAACCCCTTGACATCTCCTCTTCCTCTTCAGTAATCAATACTCCATTCCTCTTTGCCTTTGAGATTGGTGCATCGAACCACCGCCCAGTTGGAAAGTCAAGGAATTTTTTACGATGATCTGGAAAACGAAGGTTTCTAGTGGCACAGTTGCGCTTGAATTCCCCTTCGTACCTCTCTAGCCACTTTTGCATGATGTCTGAGTTGAGAAGGCAGAATCTCATAACCTTTTCTTGCATTGTGATTTCCATATTCCTAATGATGCCTTGTCCTTGTGGCTCGTCCCCTGTTACCTTGATTCTCACATTAGTAGACCACATTTGGGGCATCTCAGGATCAATTCAGTCCAAAAATCCACTGATGAGGACAAGAGACTCTTGTACAAGCCATCCCTCAGCCATGCTATGCTTGGGGGTGATTTCTTTGACAAAAAAACCCCTTTAAAGTCTTCATAAATCTCTCCAAGAAGAACATCCACGTGCTATGGACCACCCCAACAACTGCAACTTCATCGACCATATGCACAAGTACATGTATTTGGATGGTAACAATGTTTGTTGGAAAGTACTTCTCCAAAATACACACTGCTTCAATAGCATTTAAGCATGCTGCATCGATGTTGTCTTCTCTTATCTCTTTTGAATTGATCCAGCATACCAACTGACTGATTTTGTAGATTGTTCTTCTTATGTCATTTGTTAAACAACCCTTTATGGAAATTGGCAAGATGAACTGTAAAAATTTGTGCCAATAGTGGGACTTAAGACCACTGAGATTGTCATCTCTCGTAGCCGTTTTCAAACATTGCATGCACCTTGTGGGAGCCTTGAATGAAGATATAGTCTTCTTCACTTGTTGCTCTTCTGCACGACTTAAAACCCATGGACCTTTTGGTATAGCAAACTTTCCATTGGGTTTAATTCAAGGCCACAACTCTGGCATTCAACCCACAGCCTGTAATGCCATCTCTTTGGGCCTTGCTCTCCCTTTTTCCAGTGATGGTTTTCCATATGATCTCCCCCACATTCTTGAAGACATGCATTGTGTTGAGCAAATGATTAATCAGCAAGTCACTCTAGTACGGGAGTTCATGGAAAATAGAAAGTCTTTTCATTCTAGGTGGCATCCAATCTCCCCTCTCTAGCCACATGTTTTTCTAAATGCTCACTTTTAGTGGATGCATGTCATGTTTGCATATGTTTGGTCCACGTAGCTCATGTCCTTCAGGCAAAAATCTACGATGCTCCTCGTAAATTGTCTTGCTCAAATGCTCAAAGCAACGGAAGCCAAGTCGAGGACCATATTTTAAACATGCATGATTGCCCGAATAACTCAATCCTGAAACATCACAAAATTAAAATATAATAGCATTGGCAAGGTAGGAATCACATGTGTGTGAGGGTTTCAAAGGCACTTACCTGAGCACTCACTGAAGCCTGGCCAATCGTGCATGGTCCACATGAGAATGACTTGCACATGTACATTCCATTGTCTGATTGGTTGGGACATATCAACCTCACATCAATTCATGTCCACAAGATTTGGAGCTCTTCTATAAGTGGTACCAGATAGACATCCATGTCTTTGCTTTGTACTTTCTTGGGACAATCAATGACAACAATAGATGGCCCTTCTTGATAGCTAGCCATGGTGGAAGATTATAATTAGCCAGACAAATAGGCCACGTGCTCCATGACGAACTCCATAATATGAATGGGTTTACTCTTTCCATTTCCAGACCAAAGCGGATACATCGAGGCTCATTCTTAAAAGTAGGCCAACTTTCCTCTACGTGCTTCCATGCACGAGAGTCAACAGGTACTTGCATCACATCATCAATTGATTTAGTATTTGAGTACTATGTCATCAAAGCGGCTATGGACTTGCACCTGAACATTATCTTTATTCTTGGAATGATAGGAAAGTGTCAAAGGACCTTTGCAAGGATAAATTTTCCTTGTGTGTCCTCCCTATACCTGTTTGATCCACAATTGAGACATTGTCCAAATTTGCATACTCATTGCAAAAAATTCTTAGGACATGCATGTATTTTGTGATAATCCAAGTCCAAATTAGTAAGAAGCTTTTTAGCAGTTGGACGGGTAGGGGGCATGTGATTCCCTTCTGGCAAGATTTGCTCATTGAAGAACCTGTCATTACATGAAGAAGTCAGACCCTTGATCACATTATTGAGCTGTAATTTGCACTTTATCATGCTTAGGATACAATTTATTTACCTGAAATCTCTGGACTGAGGCATCAAACAAACCGTAGATAGACTGGAAATTAAGCATTGCCAATGCAGTACGGAGAGATGAGATTTTTGCACCAGTGTAAAGCGGCATGCGTGCAAGACTTTGCATCATCTTGCTCTGTTTATCATTGCTATCACGCCATCAATATGAATGGGATGGCTGAGGTTGGGTCCACAATATTGTATTCAATGTTGTCATCTTCTATGTTCTCAATGATGGGATCCATGTCAAAGAACGCATATAATATTTGCTCCATCTCTAATTCTTGAAATGCCACATCAGGTATTGGTTGGGAGGACTCAGTCAATGGCTGTTCGTTTCAAAATTTTCTTCTTTGGGATGAGTTTGCTTTGTTGTCTCTAGACCATGAGATTGATAATGCAGGTCTTGTAGTTTCTCTATCGAAAAGACCCCGTGATTGCATATGTGTTGGTCGTAGATTTTTCATTCTTGAAAGATATGATGCTTGCAATACGCATAAGGACATGCCATCCTATCGTCTATAATTTATCTACCAATGATGCAACAAATAATTAAAACACTCTAGCTACTATAACTACACACTAGTAAGTACATGACAGTACATGACAACCTCACATTCTCTAGCCAAGCCGGATCCCCGCACACCTCGGTCTAGAGGTGCACCGAGATTAGGACCACAGGGTAACAATCTCGTATTTATTGGTCAATGACTATATATTGGTCAATGACTGTACGTGTGTGAAATATTAGGATTATCTCCTAATCAACAATTACATAGAAAAACATGTTTATAAAAGTTTTTATATGTTCTTATGAGAGTGGGGCTCTCTTGTCTCTTGAGTCACATGGATGTGGGCTCAAGAGAAGAGAATTATCGAGGTAAAATAGAGAAACTTCTAGAGAGGTGAGGAATGTTTTGTGAGGTTGCCTACTCCAAGGTAGAGTAGAGTGGGTGTAATTTACAAGAAAGGATTAGTAGTTAGTGTCAGTATAATCACTAAAAAAAGTTAGTAATATAACTACAATGTGTAGAATGACTAGGCCCAGGAAACAGGGGTGAATAAAATGGATGAACCCTTGAGATATCTTGGACTCACTCGTGCATAGATTGTGAAAGTGATCGTCCGTCTTCTTCTTCTTCTTCTCTTCACGCCACCGCCATAATTAAACACCTCCAAGAATATGAGGATTTTTTATTGATAAAAAATCCCCATTTTGCAGAGTTCTAAGCATGGTTAGGCTGCTGAATTTTTATGCACTTTTGAAAGGATGAAATAAAATTGTAATATGGGAGTAATAGAGAGAGATATGGAGATAATGTATGTAGTTAGAGCTTCAAAAAAGAGCTATGGGTGTGAGAGGGGAGGGTAACGGTGAGGAGGGTGATGAAAACCATGGAAGGTGCAAGTTTGAGTGATTGATAGAGAGCAATGAGTATTTGTGGAAGTTTGAAGGAAGGTTAGAGAAGACAAGGGTGACCTGTGAGAAAAAGTGGATAGACTGGGGTTCACCATAAACATAATATATCAACGGTGGTAGCTTCAAAAATTATGAAAAAAAATTGGGAGATTATTCAGCTTGTGGGCTATCTTTTGTCTTTTGATGGCTTATTCAAATCTAGATGGGAGATAGACTCAAAAAATCACACCGAAATATATATGATTTAGAATTGCAAGAAGTCTTCTTGTGGTCCCTTTTTTGTTGAGCCTCCATGTGGCTCCATGATTGTGTCCCTCCATGCATCATGGAATGAAATTGATCATTGAGATCCATATAAATAGAGCCATTTTCCCTTTGTAAATGGCATGATCTCTACACTATTGCTCACTACTTTGAGGTAACATTCTCCATCTTAGTTGTAGGGGGGGGGGGGGAGAGAGAGTGCTCTCTATACACCATCACTTGTGGTGTATATGAAATCTTCTTTAAGATAGTTGTAGCATTGCATGGGAGTAAGTGATTCATAACTTCAAATCAAAGTTGTACCTACTCTTGCAAATCAATTGAATCAATAATTTGGGTGCAACCACGGTTTAAAATTCTCTTTTGAGTCTCTCCAATTCACGCTTGGCAACCTCATCTCGTTTGGTTTAAGGTAACATGTTTTCATTTTGAGATTATTTTGTAGTATTTTCTTGCATGTGACTCAAGAGCTCTTGTGCTTGTTTTGTTGCTTGGAAAAACATTATAACTGGGTTGTATGGTGGGAGGGTTCCCATAACCCTAAGATAATGTGTAGATCGCAACATCATCGAACTTAATTGTGTTTCTTGAGTCTCCTCCAAGGTGTTTATACAACTGCGTCAATCATTTAAATTGAAGTGATATTCTTGCACAGACTCTGCCTCTCTCTCTCTCTCTCTATCTAGGTGTTTGGTGTGTGTATTTATAGCATTGATATTAGTGTTAGTGTACACTTTCTTCTTGCTTGTGTTGATCATAAATTCTCCTCTTTTGTGTTGTCAGGCATTTTTTTGGATGAGCATAAAGTCACTAAGTCATGCCTAAAAGCTTGCCCACTAGCCTCATGTATATATGTGTACATAGCCCTGCAAGTCTTGGAAGTGACCCTATAAAAGTCCATGTACAAAGGTATGATTTTTTCAAGCTTAAATGCTCATGTGTTGGGCTCTTTGAGTCCACAAAACATGGTTATTTTTAATTATTTTCAGCCGTGCTTTATAGCTTGTGAATCGGACTTGTACACCATGAGTTATGAGCATCCAAAGCGGGCGATCTCAACTTAAAAGGTGATTGCCGGTGCATGTGACAAGGGAAACTGGGCCAACTTGGGGGTCTAAGATTAGAAATGATAAAATTTTACATTTTTGGAGATAGCGAAGGTGATGGGCTTTGAGGCATCTGTTACGGTGCATCATTCGATGGCCGGCGCAACAAGTTATGCCTCGGGGAAAGTTGTTCGAGAAGCTCTTATGCTTTGGGAGAAAGGTGGAATGTTGTGGGCTTGGGAGGAATGCAGAGAAGGTTTCCATGTGGCGGGGAGATTATCCCACATGAGGAGAGAAAAAGGGAAGGTGGGGGGTATAAAGGGCACATTGGGTGCCCACTATAGGGTATCAAGCTCTCTCAAGGCTTGGCTATGGGGGACTCATGGGCTCATGGGGAGGGAGATGGAACATTTTTCCTATTCACACTGCCTAGACAGGCACCTGGCCACTTTTTTTGGTCCCCGGCCACTGGCCCCCACCCTGTTCCTTAGTCAAAGGTTCAACGGCAACTCATTTATTACCCAACAAATACCAAAATTGAACCAATTAAAAGGTGCCTTGAGAGAGAGCCTTGTCGACTAAGAAGACAGAGGAAAATCTTGGGGATGAAAGATAAGAAAGCCCCCATTTTAATAGTTGAAACACCTGCAGAACTTCCAAAGAGCTCATTTTTTGACCAAGAAAGAGTGCACCCCCAACTTCGAGCGGCCATAACTCTTTTATCCTCCATCTGTTTTTTGTCTATGGATACTCTACTGAGATCTCAAAGAGACGAGATTTGTCATGATGTCCCTTGTTTCTCCTAATTTTGAGTGTGCTCCATGCTTGAAGGGTTTTTCATAAATCTCTACAAATATTTACCACACGTGTTTTCGACCGTGCAATAGTTCTTCCTTCCAACGGTGTGTCTCATGCAAGGCTATAGAGGCATTCATATTCCTTCTTGTTTTCACGCTAACATTGTTTTGGTGCCCCCATTGAGGGGCAAGTGCTCCCATGCTCCAATTCCTGTGAAATATGTCTATTTTGTATGCAAAGAATGGAAAGGGGATGTGGGTCCTTATGGACAACCGCCTATGTATGTGCAAATTGTGGACAACACTTGAGAAGGTCATATAATTGGATTGTAGCCTTTGAAGGGTCGTGAGGTTTTGTGAAACCTAGCAGTGGGGGCTGGGTTGCCTAGTGTGAGGTGGATTAGGTACTAGAGTGATCCATCAACATCCCTTGATTTTTCGACGTCACATGTAAGTGTTTTTGTGGCAATCAAACATGGCAAACGAGTTTCATGGATTGCCTAATGATAATGCATTGACTTTTATTGAAAAATTGGAAGTCAATTGCTTACTGCAAAATATACTAGACCAAGCTAAATTGTTGCGCCGGCTGCTACAATACAATTTACAAGATGAGGAAAATGTTTGGTTACACAATCATGAAGAGTTGGTGCAGGCACAAACTCTAGGGGTGTTTTTCGACTACAATCGTGTGAAGCAAGCTTTTGTGGCAGAGTACAGATCTATTGAAGTGCCTGATGAAGTTTGGCATGAAATTTTGGGGTACACTCAGAAGTCTAATTAAAGTGTTGATGATTTTGTCATGCAGTTCACCCTTTTATGGGATAAATGGGCTCGAGCTTTGAGAAATGAGATCCCTCCATCCATGTTAAAGAAGGACCATTTTGTGGCAAACTTAAAAGATAGTCTGAAGTTCAAAGTTGAGCTGAAAAGGCCCGTCACCATTGAGGGGAGGCAATCGCTAACGCCAGAGAGAATGGAAGGCTCAAAAACTTAATGAGTATGGGAAACTAGTCCCTGTGCAAAGTAATAGTGGCAAGAAGGAGGAAAATCATGCAGAGGCTAGAGTCCAACCTATCCAAAGGGATGCTAATACTAAACAGTTACAATGAAATATGCAAGACATGATGACCATGATGCAGAAATTGTGACATAGTGTTCTTGGAGGTGGAGGCAGTCGTGGTCGTGGATGTGGTGAAGGAATAGTCCAAGCATGTGAAGCTCAGCTTAATGCTAAAGCGGGTTGTGAACAAGGCATCTTTGAGCCGTAGTAGTGGAGGTTCATTTCTACTTGCTATAATTATGGGGAGCTTGGTCACATCAGCACTTATTGTTCAAAGCCAACAAGGATGGGAGGTGGTATGCTCCCACTCCCCTAGTAGATTCCTAACAGGGATAATGATTTATCATTGGATATACGGGGAGATCAAGGTACTGAGCAAGAAACTTAGGATTCAACCTCTAGTGGACATGTGGGTATTCTGCGGGTTGAAAAGAAAGAAGAAGATGTGCTGCCCGTGGGAAAAAGAGAGAGGGAAGGCTATGCTATGCCAAGTCCTAGCAAAAAGAAAGGGAAAGAGAATGAGGGTGAAGATGCGAAAGCCAAGAGCAAGAGAAGACCTTGTAGACGGTTTGAAGTGGCATATTTACCGAGAAGGCCAAACAACTTAGCGTTTAAAGGAAGACCTGATTGGAAGGAAAATAGATTGTACTTTTGGACAGTTGATGAATATGGTGCCCTAACTCAAGAGGTAGTGGAAGTCATTAGTGAATCTAGAGAAAGAGCCAAAGCATGGACAAGTCAAAGTGTTATTTGTTGTGGGAAAGTTACTCAACATATGTCCTATGGTGAACACTTGGCACAAAGGTGTCGGCATGGGAGAGGCCTACATTGATGGAGGTGCTCAAGTTTGTGTGATCACACAGTCATGTGTCAAGAGACTGAGTTTCATTACATGCGGAAGCTCTGTGTTTTAAATTTGACTAACAAACCATGCCAAAGTGAAGTGTTTGGGGATGATTAAGAATTTGGAAGTTGAAGTCTTTAACGTGAAGGTTATAGTAAAATTTCATATTATGCCAGCTGGCTTGAGAGATTTTTCTCTCATTTTGAGAAGACCTTGATTAACAGTTGCTGGTGCTGTGCAAGATTGGGGCAAGGGCACAATCTGTGTGTATGGCAGGAAGGGTGAAAAGAGGGTGCTTGATATGACTACCAAGCAGCCTATAGCACTAGAAGATGTGAGTGAGAATTATGAATCCAAAGGTATCAGTGAAGCTAGTTTTGAAGATTTAGAAAGTAGCTCTGCTTCCAGCTCCAGTGATGAGGTGAAATGTCATTCTTGTTGTTGAACAAGGAGAAGAGGGAAGTGGGTGAAATGCTACAAGTATAAGGGAGTATAAATGCTTCAAGCTCTTTAGAGCAACTTGAAGACTTTATGTGAGCATTGTATTTACGGAAAACAGACTAGGTTGACATCAACACCTTTGGAAAAGGGGTTAGGGTGTCCTCTAGATCTCGTTCATAGCAACTTGTGCGTACCTATGACAGTCAAGTCTCTAGGGGGAGCATCATACTTCCTAGCATTCATAGATGACAGTCAAGTCTCTAGGGGGAGCGTCATACTTCCTGCCCATGCTTAAGAGGCTAGTGATAATCCATTTGTAATTAGAGTAAGATCTTCTTGATTAATATAATTTATATTTTCTTATTAGTCTACTTCTTCTCTACATTTCATTATGTCATGAAGTAGTTGTACACTCTCATTATTCTAGATTTGAGAGAGGTATGTACTTCTTGCTATTAACCACTCCTATTCTTCTACAAGCATTCGATTTGTGATTTTTAGCATCACTAATTAGGTTGATTAAGTTGGGTCTTGATCTTGTAATTAGTGTGTGCACCCTATTGTTTGCTTGTGTGTAGATAGGTTTTATGAAACTCTTGCACCATTCGCTTTGTGTGTGTAGCTATTGATGAAGTGCCATGATTGGCATATGGTGATTGGAGAGGCCAACATCAATGTAATTAGTGTGTGCTTATCATTAGTGTGCTTGGCGTTTCTAGTCTATGGTAAGTCGGACTTTGGTGGACTTGATGTGTGTAGGAGTTGATTGATTAGTGAGTAGAGCAGGCTTAGAGTTAGTCTTGCCATGGCTAATCTCTACTTGCATTGGAGAGGTGATCTCTGGAATCCTCTATTTCTATTCATCTGATGCTCGTGCTTCCATGCCCTAGCCGGGTTGCCGATCCACGGATTTGATAATTTTGTGTGGGTTGCAATTAGGTTGTTGCTACAATGCCACCCAACAATTGGCGCCATTGCCGGGGATCGATAACCTAAGCTAGTGAGTATAGGATGCTTAGAATTGAGTAATTTCACTACTATTTTCTTTGTTTTTTAGTGCGTGAAACTCAATTTTGGTTTGATTTGACGATGTTTTGCAAGAAATTGATGCTAATTGTTGAGTTATGGATACCCCAAACCCCCAATTTCACCTCCAATTTCATTAATTTCATACTAACCCTTACTAATTTCGCTTCATTTCCATGCTAATTTCTATTAATTTTGAGTAACTTTTCTAACCTCACCGCTAACATTTGAAGTGTAATGTATGTTAAATCACCTTTTTAGAGGTGAAATCATTACTCTAATCAAGTTAATTGTGCTAATTTATGCCTAATTTGATGATTTGAGTGTTTGATTTTTGGCCCACAATGGTCAATTTTGGAGCCAATTTGATGATGCACACACTTGTGTGTGCAATGATGCGTCTTCCCGTGGAGCAAAGGAATAGCTTGGAGTGTGATTACTATGTAAGTGCACTCACTTGCTCATGTCAATTCTTTATTGATTAATGTGGTTCAATGTTGCTAATTATTTGCTAAAATCAAGTGTGTAAATCAATTGACCTACACTTTGCACCTAATTTGATTCACTTGGAATGAAATTTATAGTAAAATTTTGACTAATGAACCTTGCGTGTATCAAAACAATGCTTAATTCTCATCAAGAATTCATGTGTGTGCATAAAAATCATTGTGTGTGTAATGCACCAAAGAGGAAAAAAACTGTCAAAAAATTCAAGCGTGTGTGCACCTAATCTTGAGTGTGTGCATGCATAGAAATTGATAAATTGATGATATGTGAGTATGAAGTCATGTAATTGATGTGTATGCTAGGCTAATTCAATCATTGGATAAGCCTTATTGCCAAAAAATTGGGCAAAAATTGAATGTGTCTGCCCATCTAAAGGCCACCTGATTTTCAATAATTGATGGTCAGCTGGAGCACCCAAATGATTTTTTATTGCAACAAGTTCACGAAAAGTGTGTGCAATCATTAGGTGTAAGCCTAAATGCATTGCCAATTGAGCTAAATTTGATCTTTTTGTGCTTCATTTTTTAGTGTGTGCATTGCTTGATATGGTAAAAATAGTGTTAAATTTTTAGAAATTGAGCATGCATGCATTTACTTATGCTTGATTGGGTTTGAATTTTGAGAATTTCAATGTGTAATTGATGGATTAATTTCATAAATTTTTGTCCTAAATTTGGGTGTATGTGCCTACTCAATGGCATGTGCAATCCGGTCCTTGAATGAATAATTGGTACTTTTTACCAATTATGATGATTAATTTGGCCAAATAGTTGATATATGTGTCACAATTGGCTTGGGCAATTGAGATAGATCACTCAATTGGTACTCAAGTGTGTATATTTTTAGTGTATTTCCATGCTAATGATGAATCAATTTGATGAACATGGAAAAAATGCATTAATGTGTGTACCTATGCAATGGTGCTTGATATCCAATTTGGAATGAATGATTTGGGTGTTGCTCACTAGTCATAATGATTGAATAGACCTAAACCTTTGTGTGTATGTCATCAAAACAATTGGGATGAATGAATCAATTGCACATAATTGAGAATGATTGTATATACTACTGTTGAGTTGTGTGTGAATTCGATTGAAAAAAGTGAAAATTTCAATGATTTTGCATGTGCAAGTGCCATAATTGAGTGTGCGTAGCCGTACAAACCAAATGACAAATCCGATTGGATTTGTATTATTTCGGCCATGAGATATGAGCAATTAAATTTGTGATGATTAAAAATCGGGTTTAAATTGACCAATGCTTTGTAACAAATTGGTATGCGTATTTATGGATAGTGGTATGAGTACGCGAGTTGCAATGATTGATAAGTTGGATTGAAGTGGCAATTGAAAGAAAAATTGCGCATTAATCAAGCATGAGGGAATCTCTTAATCGATTATAAATTGATTTGATTTTGAAATTCGAATTGCAAATTCTAATTAAAGTGAAGAATGATAGACTACATGTTGATCTATACAAAATTTTGGTTTCTTGGAGTGCATGGCTAATTATTGTATTAGTGAATAACTGAATGATTGTGGATGAGAATATTCAATAATTTTTTGTTGAATCCTTGATGTGTGAGGTCTCATTGCCTTGAACATGAATTTATGTGATCAAATTTGTCAAAATGTTGTTAAGCATGGAAACTATTTGTGCATGCCATATTGCATGAGAGTGTCCCCCTAACTGCCTATGGCCTACTGTGGGAACAAGCCCCCATAATTCCTCTCTCTCTCTCTCACACACACACACACCCCCATTTTCGGATTGGCCCACCATGCCTGGCTCGTAGTGCTAACCACTCCTATTCATGCAAGGCTTCCATCTGCTCTTGACCCATCCTTCTCAGCCTCTGCCGCACTGGCTTAGCACCTTCCTTCAGCTCTATATACATCTCTTCTCCTTTGAGCCCTCTTCATATGAGTAATGAACAAATCAGGAAAACTGGCCAGCATGTGCAAATATATTTCCTTGACCATAGCTGAGAGGTCTTCACTTATCATTTGTGTCATCAATTCCTACTTCTTTGACAATTTATTCTTGGCCCTTCACTTTCATCTTCAAATCATTTGCAAATGCAACCAAATCAGACTCATGAGTTTCTTTTTCCATCGAAGAAATGCAACAGCAACATCCTCCTCACTACTAATAGTACTATCATTGTCCTCATCAGACACTGTGCAATAGTCTTCATCACTAGACTCCTCCTCATCTTCATAAAGTTCCTCCAATAGTTTCCTTGTGTCCATATTGTATAGCTTCTTGGCACCTGTCTTTCAATAGAGGCTAATCGTTCCACATCTCCAATCTTGAACAGCTCCCACTGCACATAACCATGGTTTGCCCAATATGATAGGATATGCTCCCAACCTTGTTGGCTTCACATGAAAATCAACCACCACCTTTGCATCATACACCTCCATTTCTAAGCTCTTTACAACACCCAAAAATTTTACTTTCTGATGGTTTGTCAATCTGATCCAAAAGCCTGACACTCCAGTAAGACCCATCTTCTCACTGCATGAGTGTGTTATGACACATATTTGGGCTCCATCATCAACATAACTTGGCCCAAAGTTTTGCTTTTGTGCCACACATATACTATTGCAAATGTCTGGTAGCTCATCCACCCGGGGGATTCCCTCTATATACAAAACAGGATGTTACTTGCGAGCAAAAAACTTTGATAAAACATCTATATACGACTCATATTAAGGAATATAACCCCCCTTTCTACGCTTATACGACAATAATGCAGAAAAATATCATACCCGTATCTTCCATATTAAATTTAGGTCTCACATGTTCTAAGTGAGTAAAACTAATCAAAGAGTGTGTAGCATAGTGACTAGCAACATACTAAGGAACCACTTTTGTTGATAGCTAGATGTACCCTCAGTTTGTCTTAGTTTGACTTTCAAACCATGTGCCCGTTCAGCTTGCACTCTAGCTACTCGTCCAATTTTGACCCATCTAAATTACTCAAAAAACATGGTTATAAAGCTGTGTTAAGTTCTCTGTGTAAATATTCATCTATACAAACTCTTTATAGCTTTCATCCCTTGAGCTATAATCAGAGAAATGTTAGTTCTTGCATGCTCCTTCATAGCTATTGACTCACAAGCTCGAGGGAAAAAACTTTCGAGAAGCCATGATTTTTAAACAATAACTCTTACTCTCATTTTCCCATTTGGTCTCTTCTTCCACTGTGGTGGCCACTATTAAACAGTCATACATATCACATGCGTTCAAAGCCTTTTCCTATTTAACCTCTTATTTTCTCATAGGAAAAAAATTCCTTACATAGAAAAATCCTAGTTATTTATGTTACCATGTGCCAACTTCAAATGGAGAAAATATATCATTCATGTTAAGTCAACCATCATCAACTTTTTAGTCACTTTCCAATCATACATACGACGTGGATGAACTAATAAGTAATCATGAAAATTTTTGATAAGTCACAACAATTACATCGGCTATAAGTACAAGACAATATTCCAAAAAGGTAACTCATGAAGAAATTTTATTGTCTCATGAGGCTACCACATATGGCACATGCAAACCAGACATGGAAAAGTGACTATGAAAAAATCCAAGAAACCACACATGCAACTTTAAACCACACTCAACCTCTAAGTTTGAATGGAATATCTTTCAAAAGACTAGAGCATATATACACATAATTCATGATGATGTCATGTTCATCAAACACCTTTTGTAAGAAAATTAAGAAAGTGATAACCCAAAATTATACAAATTTATGCACAAATAAGCAACACCTCATATAAAGCTCTTCCAACAGTATTTCTATCCTTGCTTTGCAAATTCAAAGGAGACTGAGCCATAATATAGTGAAGCTAAGCTCTACAATTGCATCATAAATGTAGATTCAACAATGATGAATCCTTGAAATAATGAAAAGCATCACAAAAGAATTAAACCAGTAGGATAGTTAACAAGATTCTCGAGCAGCTCTTGAGTAGCATTCTCATCATGAATTCTGTTACCCATGTCTATGTCTTGCTAAATTCCACATCCCTTCAAGGTGCAAGCATAGGTAACCGCACTTGGATGAGAGGCCTTTACTTTGCATCATCTAGAAATAGCCATACCCGTGTTGGGCATGTGCATATTGTTCAATTAGTGCATTCCAAGACACAACATACCATACATACTTGCACGATGCCATAGGCCTTGGTTCCATTTGAAAGGCATCCAATTCACATATGCTGAAAAGAGCCCAAAGCTTCTTGGCCACAACCATGTTGGACATATCCAGCAATCAAGACGATCCTAGAGAAAACATTAAACTTATGTATGACTTTTTTTACCCTTTGTGAGGGAAGCACATTTGGCATGCCTACGAACCAATGAGCTCCCAAATCCTTAGGGATATGTCATTCTCAAGTTAGCCCCTGTTGCACATAAAAGTGTGTATCCCACCAAGTGGCTATTCTTGTGCGTAGTGGCTTTTTAATGCATCCATAAAAAGAAAATTTGACCCCTTATCATGATCTTCTTATCCATTCATGACTTGATCTATCTTCTTTCCTTAATGTAACAAGGATGTGCAGCCACCCTATGTGACGCTAAAACTAGCATACGCTTACATCATAAAAAGAGAGAATGCACAATGTGTGTGTGATCATGTGGTCTCATGATCTAGTGTCCATCAATCACATGCAAAAGGATATGAACAAAATACTGAGCTTATTGAATGCATACTAGATTTACACACATAGAATGAAACCAAATGTAACAAAACTGAGCTCGCCAAAAGAGACAACCAACACTATAACTAGAAAAGGATTGACAATAGAGATGGTTATTTTGATTGGCAAATGAAGCAACTACTAATACAGACATGAGTCATGTGGTAAAATTCACCAACAAGTTTTTGACTAGCGGTGTTGTCATGCCGGTGTGCATTGATGCCAAAGAGGCCTATGCAAAGAAGGCAAAAAAATTGCTGATAAGTATATGCACGAGATGAGCTTGATGTTCCCTGCAATAATCTACCAAGCTCAAGTGGGGAGATAGCAAGAGGAGATTCAGTTTGAAGATTCCTACAACAAGATTAGCTCAACTAACCATGAGTACAGAACTCTACTACCAAACTAAACATAGGGTAGGGCATATTCACATGCAAGATTTTGTGCAGACAAGCAACAGTCAATGCTCATCCTCATAGGAAAGTGCTAACACTTGGGGCTATAGATACAACAAAGAGATGGCCTGAGCTTTGTAAATCCACCAAGAAATAAGAAAACACAGAAAACTAGTAGGCATGCAGACCTGGCTTGCTCAAGTTTTAGAGAGTAAAGATGCTCGAAGAGGAGGGAGATAATTGAGAGATGTCCAACTAGCTGAGCATGAGCGAATACCTAAGAAAATTCTCTAAGAAGACAAAAAACACAAAGAACGATCAGAAATACATACCCATCTCACTTAACAACAATGAGTTTGTAAGATAAAAAGAGGCTCGCAAGGGCAGAACCGAGAAGAACAGAAGGTGGTCGTCGCAGGGGAGGGAGAGGGTTGAGAGTCACCAAATCTTGAGGGGACCATTCACTTAATGCAGCTTAATGAGGGAAAAGCTGGCATGCTTGTATCATTAGATTGAGCACTTGTAAGCATCATATTAGCAAGCACACAATTCAAGCAAGGTTAAGATGCACTAGCAGACAAGCAAGGTGCCCTTGATCCTAGAAGAATCAGAACTTCTTTGTGGAGAGAAAAATATAGAGAGGAATGTGCACACACACACACACACACACACACATAGAGAGAAAGTGTTCATGCACATGTTTAAATCTCCATGGAGCAAGTTTTGAGGACAGCAGGGTAAAAGAAGAAGAGCACTTACCAAAACAAGAACTCATCATAACTCCCATACTCATAAGAGGATGCACACCCTTGCTCTTTCTTTCGCCCTCCTTCTTATGCATGTCATATAAGTCCTTGTCTCTCTCCGTCGACTCATCACAAGCCACCTCTGCTGAAATGTTCAACATGTGAGCGAGAGGAGAAGAAGAAGAGAAAATAATTTCTAACATCGTGGGAAGGCAAGGGCTAAGTATGAAAAACCTTAAAGGGTCTCTATGTCATCCCCCAAAGTCTCCCTGGGTGGGACATTTTTTCGCCTAAAGTAATTTGGTATGAGCCCATCAAAGGGTGTGCACTATACACATGAAGCAACTATTGCGGACAATTTTGTTGATGTGGCACGTAGCCAGGTAGACATGCCCAAATTGAGCAAGAAATTGCGAGCAATTTCTTGGATCTCTTGGCGCTCGGAGGGACTCCATCGAAAGCCCTAGGCAAGCTCTAATTGCAGCAAAAATGCCTTTACGAGCACCTATCGAATGATGAAGATTGAGCAAGTTTTTGTATTTGCGTATAACAAAATGTGTGCCAATGGGAAAACTACCAAGGGGGAGTTTAGGATCAAATGCACCAACAAGTCCTGAACACACAAACGAGATGAGGATGTTATCCCAAGTGCAGTAACCATGGAGTTACACGTCTAGGTTGTCTCACAATGGGAGCACTTTGATTATATTTTTTTGGGGGAGGGACGGGTCCTAAGGAGGGGCCCATCTTTTTATTGGTACTCTTACCCCACATACCTTTGGTAGCATCAAATGCGTACAAGTAGGATTTAGCACATAGTTGAGGCAACAATAGTATCCTTTGCCAGCAAGAGATTGAGTGTGAGCCTGCTTACTGTGTGTGCAATTTGTGAAAATCATGTATCATTTTTCTTTATCAATCTCGCTCATCAAAGTAGCAAGCAAAGTTATTACTCTCTACTCTTTCAAACAACTGGCATCTATTTTTGCAATAAACTCCTCCGAATTAAGTTGGTTTCAAACAAGGCATCCCTCGAAATTGGCTGGAAATTTTGATTTTTTGTCCGTAAGAAATACATCCACATCATTGATGGAGATGTCTCGGTAGTAGTCCAAGATCTAATAATGATGGTGTTAGGTACATCATCTGCCTGGTTTGCTAGTGGCCACATGGTGAATAGCGCTAGGAAATAAACCCACTTCCTCTTACCACTTTGTACACGTTGGAGAGGGGGAATGGGGAACACACCCGACACACACGCAATGGCCCCTATATAGCTCAGGGTATTCACAGCACCCCTGTCCTCTCGAAAACACCTTCAAAATAAGCAACTCACACTAACAGAGCCTCGCCTGCACTTCGTTCAATTCACCCACGACCTGCATAGTCTGTAGACAGCGATCACACCGATCTTGCCCGTTTCTCGCACTTCCACATCTCAACACCTCTCTCTCTTTCTCTCTCACACACACAGGGGTCCCGAAGGGGCGCACACGCTCACACACACTGGCACCACACACCCTAGAGACGAGCAAAGAAGAAAGGGGGGAAGGGAGAAAGACGACGCCAAAAATCGGCAATCATAGCTTCTCCTTCAAAACAAAAACACCTGTACAAAATCCATATGGCCTACTCTTGGTTGCAACAAAGCCATCACCTGCTTCATACAGAGGGGCACACACCTCCCTCCAAACTTAAGTACGTTGGCACACACTTCGACGGCAAATCCATTGCGGCCTTTGCTCGCATAATGGCTCCTCCTTGTGGAAACCCTCGTTGGCTCCCTCTTCTTCTGAGCCCTTGTGCTCTCGGGTCGCTTAACGGACCACACTTCACCATTGTGTGTCGGCTCCGACTGTTGAGCACACCCGAAAGCCCCTTCTCTTTCTCCTCCTCTCCCCTATCTCCTTTTTCAAGGCCAACAAAAAAATTTCTATCTTTAGCAATGGCGCCCCGTCCCATTGCTCAAGGCTTAGTCCTCAAATACCTTTTACTTCTTTTTTTCCACTCCCCTTAACTTTTTAGATTCCATTTCTCTTATGAAAGCCACTCCAGCCCACCTTTCCTTTTCCATTCTTGCTAGAGGATTAAGAATTTGATTCGCCCGTCGTCGATGATTGAACTCGGTTGGACTTGCCGCATGATTTTTTCTCAGTTATACCGCAGGGGAACTCCACCTGGCGGCTCCAAAATCCTCGTGATTACCATTCCGCACCTTGGCCTCGGACAACAAGTTCAAAAAGAGAGAGGAAAACATATCCGATCCCTTCCCATCATGATTGCCTGCCCAACTGAACTGTGCGTATAGCGATGCTCATGACTTTGGTCGGCAAGGCGTAAACTTTGGCTGAATCCCCACAATGTATGCTACCTTGCCAAACCTAGTCGAGGCAAGAAAAACACATGGCGGCATGCCTTTTGATGTGGACAACCTTGCACACACCCGATCCCCGGAAAACTTTCAACTAGCTGTAACTTTCTTGTTTGAGCTCCGAACGGCAAACCAAAAAGACCGGCATGCTCCACAACTTGAGCTTTACATGTGTATCCACTTATCCCAATTTTGGCCACTTGGCTGTACCTGCTCTGCCCGTCATGACCTGCGAAGCCTTCCATCTTCGGACTGGCATATCTTTCACACCGAAACCCCGTTTGACGGGCCGTCTGGACGAGATTCTAGAGCATCTTGAACACCACATTTCGGGGCACATTCCACGCATCTCGAACACCATGACTTGCGTGTGTGTGTGTGTGTGAGCGTGTGCATCCCCCTGGCCTAAAAAACCACTTTAAGCATACATTTCTGACACGACATGCTCTCCCAAGGCCTTCATTCCTGCTTTAGCTCTCCAGCTTGCACTTGTTAGTACCCTTTGCACTGCATAGCACACTTTATAGCATGGACCAACTTTGGTTGCACCATCATTGCCCACCCCCTTGTTGAACATTCATGTTGAACCATAAACAAGCTTATTGCACTAAAAAAACTGTCACACCAAAACAAACTCTCTGCACACCACAAAACCACCTAACATATGTACAAAACCTGGCATCTGCTACCCGCTACCTTTGTTCATGGGGGTTGCCCAACCCCCTATTTTACCTGTCATCAACCACCTGGGTCAAACACCATGTACTGGTCTCTTCCGTCCACCTGTAACACCCTTGCATAGTGCCATACCAAGGCACATAGCCAGACTGCTATCATCATGCTTCTACCACTCCAAGCACTCATTGGCAAACTACCCATTCGCAGCAAAGCACCTCCAAGAACACCAAATAGAGCACCATCATGCTTACCATCCAAAGACGTACCTACACCATCACTCGCACCAAACAAACCTGAGATACTTGGCCCACCCTCCCATCCATGTAAAGATAGATCCTCATCTAGCAGATCTTGCACCTGCTCAATAGCACACTGCACAGCCGCTTTTATCAGCATCCCTTTCAAGCACCATTCACAAATCCCTTTAGAAATCTCGGACACAATCTGGGAATCCGTATCACTTGCCACAAATTGCACTTGCTGCATAGGAAGCACCTCTATCTTTGGCTCCACCCTCGCCTTCACACCTGCCATGTACTCAACTCCAACATCATCAGATCTCCCTCATCAATTGGCCCTTCAAGGTCGATAAGCACCACTTGCTTGTCGGCTTCCATCACCTGCTCTTCAAGCACCTCTTCTACTGCTGCATCATTCTCCATCAAGGAAGAGAGAAACTCACTCTCTATCGCATTATCCTCGTCTTCTCCCATAGGAAAGGTTGCTTCATCCCTCTTGACAAAAATCTGCACATATTGCACTACCATGGCATACTCCACTGCCACTTTCATCAGCATGGCCATTAACATGGTACCACACATCACCTTCACCTCCATATCATCACCTATAGGCTCGGGCTCCTCCACTTGGTCTCCATCAATCATAACAGTATGCATTGTTCCTTGCTCCTCTCACACATTCACTGTATCTCCACCCACTTGCAAGAGATCAAACTCATCATACCTTGACTGAGACGACTCCGTCTCCCAACTCGTGTCAGCGTCTATACAGCTACTTTCACTTGGTTCAACCTCGTCCTCTGTCTCAAGCTCGGGAAGATCCTCTAGCTTCATCGCTTCAATGTCATTTGCAAACCGCACTCTTTGACCTTTACCACACTTTAATGGAGCTTCACCAGCCACACCATGACTTGGCAGCACATCCTTTGCCAGATTTGGAATCACATGTGCATCCTCCACAATTGAAGCCGCTCTAACTGGCATCCTTGGCATAGGAACCACCTTGTCTTTCTGTAGCCAAAGAACCCTCGGTTCCTCTCGCACATGCACTTCTCTTTGCACTACCTGTGGCTTGGCTACCACTGCATCACACTGTCCTAGCATCACAGCACCTTCCAAACCTTGCCTAGCTTCACGCTTCTTGAGAATCTTCTTGGTTCTCCCTTTTGCTAGAGCCACCGCTTCTTCATATGACACCGGGCCATCAATCTCCACCTTATCACGCACTTCCTCATGCAAGCAATCCATGAATTTTCTCAACTTTAAAACCCCAACATTCTCAGCACTAGTTACCTTTATCAGCTTTCCCCAAAGGACCTCAAACTCCCATAGGAACGCTTGAAAATCCGCTTCCAAGCCTTGCTTCAAATTGTCCAGCCTTCTCTTTACTTCATCCAACCGCGCATCTTCTATATGTTTGCTTCCAAAAGACGCTTCCAGTGCTTCATGATCCACCTTTTCCTCATTAGGCAGGCCATCAACCATAGCCTTGCTTTACCACGAACTAGGAGAGGAAACACCTGTACCACACCTTCTTCCCTCGACAAACCACTTTCCAGCACGAACAACCCATAGTCTTGGAGCCAGGTTCCTGCATCTTCGACCCCAATGAAAATGGAAAATCCCGTCCAAGCCATTACTTCTCTAGCAGCACCTGCTCTTCAAAGGCCGCACCTTTTGCATCACCAAAACCATCGCTTTGTCTTTAAACAGGAGCATCAATGTGCTCCTCCGTGGGGGCACCAGAAGATGGCAAGGGGGAATGGAGAACACACCCGACACACACGCAATGGCCCCTATATAGCTCAGGGTATTCACATCACCCCTGTCCTCTCGAAAACACCTTCAAAATAAGCAACTCACACTAGCAGGGCCTTGCCTGCAGTTCGCCCAATTCACCCATGACCTGCATAGTCTGTAGACAGCGATCACACCGATCTTGCCCGCTTCTCGCACTTCCACAACTCGACACCTCTCTCTCACACACACAGGGGGCCCGGGGGGCACACACGCTCACACACACCGGCACCACACACCCTGGAGACGAGCAAAGAAGGAAGAGGGGAAGGGGGAAAGACGACGCCAAAAATCGGCAATCATAGCTTCTCCTTCAAAACAAAAACACCTGTACAAAATCCATATGGCCTACTCTTGGTCGCAACAAGGCCATCACCTGCTTCATACAGAGAGGCACATACCTCCCTCCAAACTCAAGTACGTCGGCACACACTTCGACAAAAAATCCATCGCGGCCTTCGCTCGCATAGTGGCTCCTCCTTGTGAAAACCCTCGCTGGCTCCCTCTTCTTCCGAGCCCTCGTGCGCTCGGGTCGCTTCACGAACCACACTTCACCATCGTGTGTCGGCTCCGACTGTTGAGCACACCCGAAAGCCCCTTCTCTTTCTCCTCCTCTCCCCTATCTTCTTTTTCAAGGCCAACAAAAAACTTTCTATCTTTAGGCGCCATTGCTCAAGGCTTAGTCCTCAAATACCTTTTACGTCTTTTTTTCTTTTTTTCCACTCCCCTTAACTTTTTAGATTCCATTTCTCTTATGAAAGCCACTCCAGCCCACCTTTCCTTTTCCATTCTTGCTAGAGGATTAACAATTTGATTCACCTGTCGTCGATGATTGAACTCGGTTGGACTTGCCGCATGATTTTTTCTCAGTTATACCACAGGGGAGCTCCACCTGGCGGCTCCAAAATCCTCGTGATTCCTCACCATTCCGCACCTTGGCCTCGGACAAGTCGTTCAAAAGAGAAAAAAAAATATCCGATCCCTTTCCATCATGATGGCCTGTCCAACTGAACTGTGCGTATCGTGATGCTCATGACTTTGGTCGACAAGCCTCAAACTTTGGCTAACTCCCCACAATGTATGCTACCTTGCCAAACCTAGTTGAGGCAAGAAAAACACATGGTCGTACGCCTTTTGATGTGGACAACCTTGCACACACCCGATCCCCGAAAAACTTTCAACTAGCTATAATTTTCTTGTTTGAGCTCTGAACAGCAAACCGAAAAGACCGGCATGCTCCACAACTTGAGCTTTACATGTGTATCCACTTATCCCAGTTTTGGCCACCTGTCTGTATGTGCTCTGCCCGTCGCGACTTGCGAAGCCTTCCATCTTCGGACTGGCATATCTTTCACACCGAAGCCCCGTTTGACGAGCCATGTGGACGAGCTTCTAGAGCATGTTGAACACCACATTTCGGGGCACATTGCATGCATCTCGAACACGGTGACTTGCCATCATCATTATCCCACTTTGGAGGCCCCCCCTGGCCTAAGAAACCACTTTAAGCATACATTTCTGCCACGACATTCTCTTCCAAGGCCTTCATTCCTGTTTTAGCTCTCCAACTTGCACTTGTTAGTACCCTTTGCACTGCATAGCACACTTTATAGCACGGACCAACTTTGGTTGCACCAACGTGCTCTGAGAGTGCCCTCTACAAATTCTTTGCCAAATGCAACCCATTTTCCAGTTGATTGAGCTCGACACAATGTTGGGGTGAATGATCTTGTAGGAAACATTGTTCCATGACACCATCATAGCCATGTCCACCTTCTTAACCTTTACAGGTGGGAGAGCTTTGTTGTTCATTGGGCACAACATCAAAGGGCTTCCTCACATTCAATATAAATAAGTTGGTACCCAACCTAGGCGCTATGTTGAAGAGGTCACCCTCATTAGGAGGGCAAATGTGGAGATGGAGGCCTTGCACCTTGCTCATTGCAAACTTGAGCGATGATCCTATCTTTGGCGATGACATAAATGTTGTTGCTATGATGGCAATGAACGGTTAGGGCGTGGTGCTCATGGCCTCCTTTGATAGCCTCCATCAAAGGAGGTGGAAGTCCACTTCATAAATAGGGCGATGTGCAGGAGTGAGGGAGGAAGAGGCACAATTAGATGCAAAAGAGGGGAAGCTAAGATGGTTCTATGAGAAGGAGAGGAGGTGTAGGTCATTGTTGAAGGTAGATTAAGTAGATGCATTGGTATTGGAGGTGCAATGGTAGGGAAACAACAAAGCGTATTAGCAAAATAACTCCGGCAATATCTCTTTCATGCCAAATCCTATATCAAGCTTGTGTATGTCATCAAATATTTCTTCAAATGTATAGTAGGTAAAGTAATGCATCACTATTAGCTAGGTGAGCATTAAAAAATGTTTTCATACTTCTTGTTGTTTTGGATTTTAAAAACCCCTTTAATAATTTCACTTCTGCTAATTATTTATGCCCCTAATGTATAGTAAATCCTGTAAGACTTTAGCAAATTGAATACCCTTCCGTTGAATGCACGTGTTATCTTACATATTCCATAGTCGATACCCTGGGTTCTCCCCCCCCCTCCCCCCCCCCCCAAAAAAAAAATATAAATAAATAAATAAATAAATATGATATCCCCCTCCCTTATTTTTAATATTTGGAGATAAATTATTGGCTTATGTAACTTGTAAAGAAACCCCCCTCCCCTGCACTTACGTGGTGTTGTAAGTTTTCTATGGTGAATCCCCCGGGCTCATCCATTACCAACACCTTCACTGAACCTCTCTTTGGTTCTTTCTCCATTGGGTTAACCATCCTCTTCCACTGTCGCTTTAGCTTAGGCACCATCTCTATAAGCTGCCCAAAGGTAACATCTGCTTTCCTTCTTGTTAGATCCTCCTTCAAGTCATAGATTAATTTTCCCATCTCTTAGTGGAAAATCTGAAACATGAAACTTGCAATGAGCCCTTTGTTTCCTCTTGGCCTTGACATCCTCGTCTTCATGGCTCTTTCCCTTCTACTTATGAGGACCTGCACCACTTCTACCTTCCTTGTTCTGTGTGGTCCTCCTCCCAATAGGCATTACTAATGTATCCTCCAGCTTTGCTGCCTTATCCAAGGTGACCACACTTATCACTTTTGTCTTTCCCTTTTCCTCTTGGGTTAATCCACTGGTTCCTTCTTTGCGCTTAATTTCAATGCCATAATCATTTGACCTGATTAGCACCTGTCTTGGCAATGGATACATGTCTCCCCCCATCCTTGGTGGCTTATCACATTGTGGGCTAATGTGACCCAGCTCTCCGTAATTATAACACGTTGGTGTCTACCTCCAGATCCTACCATTGCTTTGTCCAACACCATTCTTGGGTTTTTCTTCACTTCCTGGGGCTGATTTGCAAACCTCATACGACCTCAATTATTTCCCACATTACCTAGCTGAGATTCTTCATTAAATCTACCACTTGCCTCATGTCTTGCCTTAGCCCATCATCTTGCACTACTGCAATGAACCCCTAGCATGCGACCTTGCAAAGAATCCATAGATTGAAACTCAGGCCTCCTAGACAAAAACTCTACTCCTAGCTGACTCATTCTTCTCAGGTTCCACTCTTTGTTCCTCGCAACATCTAGTGCATCTTCATATGCCCTAGGCTTCTTTAGTTCCACTCTCCAATGTATACTCTCCAAAAGACCAGCCAAGAACCTATCCTTGTTCATCATGTCAGGTGGGGGTACTTGTGGTGCTAAGGCCTTGCACATGTGCTCTCATGTCATTGAAAACTTACATATGTACGCATCTACTAGCTCACCTTCCCTTTGCACCAAACCCTGTACTTCTTGCCACACTTTGTCAGGATCTTATATCTTCACAAACTCCACTTCCAATCCATGTCGTAGATTGTCCCAACTTAATCTCACAGGTGGATCAGCCGCACGCAACTCGTCTTCAAATGCTTTGGACCAAACCTGTGCATCACTCTTCAAACAAACCTAGAGAATACGTTACATCTATGCCGGATCATGAATCTGATTGCTAATGTAAGCACCCTTCATCTTTTCCAAAAAGTCTTCCACATCTTCATTACTTCTTCCATGAAATCCCGAATAAGAGAAAGACATGGCTACCCAAGTTTCAATGCTTTGAGAACCCCTTCTAACATAGGTGCAAGAACCCAAAACTTTTTATTGACCCAATCCATAGAAACTTCAATGGAGCTCAAGCTTTAAAAAAGGATGAACACATGCACATCAAGTGAGTTTTCATAGTTAATCATCGGAATTACAATAGGCAAAGGGGATTCCAGTATCTCTCTTAATCTTCTTGGCCCAAGCATAAACACTATGCGCTGTTGGTAAAAAATCTTCCTGTCCACATGAACATTTATTTGGATTCTTTGTGCAAAATGAAAAGAAGTGAATTGAGGTCCATCATGATTATCCATTCAAAACCATCCATGCAGCTCCCAAGAAATCACTCTTCACCCTCTGATTTTGCCTGAATTTTAGCAGCATAACAACATAAATGGCTCAAAAGACCAAAAGACTAGCCATCACAACGTGGAAAATTTTTGGTAGAGTTTTCCCAAAATTAGAGCAGTAAGAACCCAAAATATTGACTATATCTGTATGCATAACTTGCCAACAATGGTACCCAAGCATCAAGTAGGAATCACTAGTACATAGCCTATGACAAGGTCACGAAAAGGGTGCTCCCGCCACCTATATCATCGAAAGGATCTCACACTTGAGAATCCCCCAGCTCAATAAAACCTCACCATGACCCTCTCACAAAGGTTTATGCAAATATCGTATAGTCAAGTCTCAGAAATGACTATCTTCCAAACCAAGCCTCAAAAATGGTTGGGACTGCCAAATAAAACCAAGCATGGATCCACAAAGGCGTACAATGGCACTATCCACAAGTAACGTACAATACCAGACAATGAGCTCAAACAGGTGCCAAATGATGCATACCCATGGCAACTACAGGTGACTCCCACTTGCTAGTATATCACTCTACTCGAGCTACCAGTATATGTGTGAATCGCCTGTACCTGTACATATACCTTGTAAGTTGTAATTTGCAATCTCAAAGCTGAAGGTACTCGAAGATACACACAAACGAATGTGAGCGGGATGGAAATACACACAATGTCTCTATAATCACCTGACACTCACTCTTGGGATACACACACACACACACACACTATGGACACCACTCGGTTTACACAACCCACCTTACTGACACAGGGAACACACCGATGGAGTGAGAGGAGAGAGACTTTCCATTTGCCCACTCAACACACACACACACACACAGAGACTTTCCATTTGCCCACTCAACACACACACACACACAAATCAACTCAAAGGAGGAAGATTTTTGATGCTTAGATACAATTGAGCTTGGTCCAACACCAATGGGGCAAATAGATCACACCATATGGATGAAATATGCCAGACATAATCACAAATTTGAGCAGAGGCTTCGCTCACAGAAGAAACTTACACAGCCAAAACAGCAAGAAAAAATGAAAAATCTGGCAAAATGGACAGCACCGTTGTGTCCAAAATGGCCAAAACCCCCAGTCTACAATATCAAACTGCTCAAAATCGAGCTTGGATGAGCTGTTTATGGCAAAAAAAGGCTTTAAAAATAGCAAAAATAGAATTGCACCTGTTCCTTCTCTTCTCTCCATGTTTTTTTGGGTTTTTTCTTAGGTTTTTTAGTGTATACACTTCACTTTATCCCTTGGACACATTTGGCATTTTGATTGACCTCAAACGGACCCCGAACATGCCAAAAAATGGCCACGCACTGTGTTTTTGGTACCTTTCTACATCCATCCACACACCTGGCACTCAACTTTTTCCAATAATTCATCCCGCAATCACGCGAAGTGGCCCCCAAATATAGTTCTCATGATGATTTTTTTCCATAATTCATCACAAGAAAACACTCCTATTGTGTCCTCACTTATCCACGTGCAAGTCTTGATCCCATTTGTCCTCTTAACGCCATTGTATGCCACTTGATGCACTTGCCTACCTCATGGTGTAGGCCTGCTGATAGCTTCCTTGATAAGTTTTAGGCTCTACCAATTCCTCGTTATTATAGAAAAACACATTGATACTAGTGACAATGAAAATTGATGTACTATGTACACGCTATCCTACCTGTACACATGCGGGTCCCACGTAACCACCTCGCTCTGGAAAATGGGCGATTCTTTATTCGATGCACCATGCATGTGTATGTAAATATTCACAATCACTTCTTTCAAAAAGCTCCTAACATAATTTGCCCATCCCCTAGCCTGCTAAATCATTCATGATCAACAACAGCAAAAAGAGATATGAGACTCGCCGTGTCATAGGTCTCCTCATCCCTCACAGAAATTACTTGTTCTGTAGACGGCTCATCTTGGTCCACCATCATCAATCTAGCATGATATAATTTAAGATGCAATCCATTTATCCTTGAATTATGTAGAATCCCATCCAGGTTAGCCAACTGATATGTACCATTCAAAAAACACTCCACTGCCTTGAAAGGGCCTTACCACTTAATTTGAAACTTCTTTTGGAATGTCTTGTCTAGCTTACTGTTGTAGCACAAAACCAAGTCATGTTTCTTGATACCCTAACTTTTGAACTTTTCATTTATCTTTGATAAAGCCTTATCTTGCATATGTCCATAATGTTATGATGCGCTCATCCTATCCAACTGAACCTCTTGTAATTGTAAGAGCCTCTCTTTGAATGCATCACTGGACTACCCAAGCAGCTGCTCTAACGTCTTGACCGCAGGCTTGACCGCAGGCAACTCTACTTCCACAGGCAATAGTGCTTTCTTTCTATATACCAAATGAAATGGAGTAAACCCTGTACCTGTCTTCACCGAAGTACGGTAAGCCCATAATGCACTAGGCAATTCCAGTGGCACCCCAAGCTTGCAACATATTTCATTGTACACAAATTTTTCCACATCCTCTGCAGTGATTTTTTTTACTGTTGTAGCCTCTACCCATCTAGAGAGATAGTGCACTACACTCAAAATATAGCTTTTGCCCCTGCTTGTGATAGGTAGCGGGCCTATTACATCAATCCCCCACTTTTCAAACACATCAAACGCCATAATGGTTTTTGCTAGCTTGTGCTTGGTCTAGTAGCCATCAAGGATTTGGAATTGGGCCAAATGGATGTGAAGAAAGTGTTTCTTCATGGGGCCCTTTGAATAGGTTGGGCTCTAGCCTGTGCTTGATTTTCCTCCTTCTAGACACCATTTACTCATTAAGTTTTTGAGCCTTCCATTCTTTCTCTCTAGCAATAGCAATTGCCTCCCCTCAAACATGACGGGCCTTTTCAGCTCAACTTTGAACTTTAGACTATCTTTTAAGTTTGCCACAAAATGGTCCTTCTTTAACATGGATGGAGGGATCTCATTTCTCAAAGCTCAAGTCTATTTATCCCATAAACGGGTAAACTGCATGACAAAAACATCAACACTTTAATTAGCCTTCTGAGTGTACCCCAAATTTTCATGGAAAACTTCATCAAGCACTTCAATGGATCTCTACTCTGCCGAGAAAGCTTGCTTCATACGATTGTAGTCAAAAACCACCCCTAGAGTTTGTGCCTGCACCAACTCTTCATGATTGTGTAGCCAAAATTTTTCCTCATCCTATAAACTGTATTGCAGTAGCCACAGCAATTTAGCTTGGTCTAGTATATATTGTAGTAAGCAATTAACTTCCAATTTTTCAATAAAAGTCAATGCATTATCATTAGGCAATCCATGAAACTCGTGTGCCATGTTGGATTGCCACAAAAAAACTTACATGTGACGTTGAAATCTCAAGGGATGTCGATGGATCACTCCAGTACCTAATCCACCTCACACTGGGTAACCCAGCCCCCAGTGCTTGGCTTCACAAAACCTCACGACCCTCCAAAAGGTGCAATCCAATTATATGACCAACTCAAGTGTTGTCCACAATTTGCACATACATATGTGGTTATGCATAAGGACCCATATCCCCTTTGTATTCTTTGCATACAAAACAACATATTTCATAGGAATTGGAGCATGGGAGCACTTGCTCCTCAATGGGGGCACAAAAACAATGTTAGCATGAAAACAAGAAGAAAATGAATGCCTCTATAGCCTTGCACGAGCCACACCGTCGAAAGGAATAACTATTGCACGGTCGGAAACACATGTGGTAAACATCTTTAGAGATTTATGAAAAACCCTTCAAGCATGGAGCACACTCAAAATTAGGAGAAACAAGGGACATCATGAAGAATCTCGTCTCTTGCAGATGTCAATAGAGTATCCTTAGACAAGAAACAGATGAAGGATACAAGAGTTATGGCCGCTCGAACCTGGGGGTACACTCTTTCTTGCTCAAAAGTGAGCTCTCTGGAAGTTGTGCAGGTGTTGCAACTATTAAAATGGGGGCTTTCTTATCTTTCATCCCCAAAATTTTCCTCTCTCTTCTTAGCCGAGAAGGCTCTCTCTCAAGGCACCTTTTAATTGGTTCAATTTTGGTCTTTGTTGGGTAAAAAATGAGTTTTCGCTGACCCTTTGACCAAGGAACACGGTGGGGGACCAACGGCCGGGACCAAAAAAAGTGGCCACGTGCCTGTCTAGACAATGTGAATAGGCAAAATGTGCCATGTCCCTCCCCATGAGCCCACGAGCCCCCATAGCCAGGCCTTGAGAGAGCTCCTTTCACCTTTGATACCCTATAGTGGGCACCCAAAGTGCCCTATATACCCCCTACCTTCCCTTTTCCTCTCCTCATGTGGATACTATCCCCGCCACATGGCAACCTCCTCCGCATTCCTCTCAAGCCCAATACATTCTAGCTTTCTCCCAAAGCATAAGAGCTTCTCGAACAACTTTCCCCGAGGCATAACTTACTGCTCCGGTCATCGAATGACGCACCGTAACACACGCCTCGAAGCCCATCACCTTGGCTATTTCCAAAAATGTAAAACTTCAGCATTTCTAATCTTAGACCCCCAAGTTGGCCCAGTTTCCCTTGTCGCATGCACCCGCAATCACCTTCTAAGTTGAGATCACCTGCTTCAGATGCTCATAACTCATGATGTACAAGTCCGATTCACGAGCTATAAAGTAAGGCTGAAAATAATTATTAAAAAACATGTTTTGGGGACTCAAAGAACCCAAAACATGAGCATTTAATCTTGGAAAAATCATACCTTTGTACATGGATTTTTAGAGGGTCACTTCCAAGACATACAGGGCTATGTACACATATATGCATGAGGCTAGTGGGGGGTCTTACCATACATCGAGCAGATATTTCCGAGCAACACCATAGTCGAGCGAGTTTGATAATATAGATATGAAATATGAAGGTTAATATATGAAAAGAAAAATGTTGTAATACGTTGGGCATCTAACTATGTCTCTAGCCCTACAAAGGTGGTATAGCCTCACAAATGATGTATTTTGATGAGGATTCTATGTATCCTACATCCATGAGTCTATGTGCTAATAACATATATCATGTATTATTATCGACATAGCTAAGAGAGCATTTAATGGCATATCTGAGAGAGAGAGAGAGAGAGAGAGAGAGAGAGAGAGAGTTGTTCCTTGTAGAGATATGTGAGAGGTTGTCCGATATGTGATTGTTCTCAAGAGTTTTTTGGCGTGTTTTAGTGGTAACAAAGGTCAAGTAAGAGTGAAGCTACTACGAAACAAAACAAGTACTTAAACATTCAACATAAAAAACCATGCTATTTTTGTATTCAACAATTATATCTCCCACCAAAAAGAGATAACAAAAATGTTCCATCAAGAGATTGCATGGGTTTCACCCATATCACTATGATGAGTCACACTCATCATTGATGAACAAATTACGTCTCTGTCACTCATTTTGGATATTGTAGTCGTAGCGCTTGTCCGAGGCCATTCTTCTTGCGGTATCCTCTATATATACTGGCAAAATACTTCAATGAAACAAGAGAACTAGATTATTGACCCATCACCATACATAGCGAAACACGCAACATATAAAACCATTGCCACACTACACAATATCCAAAATCCTGACAACAAGCAAAGTCCAACATAAAAAAATGCAACAAAATGTCAATGAGAGGGTGGGAGCCTCACAAGTCATCGTACGGGTTCCCACCAAGTCTGTCACCCTCTTCTTCCACATCTACAGATGTGGTGGCATCTTCAGCACTCCGCCCACGTGAAAGCAGTAATGGTTGCACATATGTCAATATCAAGCCCTCATCACTATCAATGGAAGCACATGCATGCCCAGTAACAAGGCAAGCTGCAAAGACGGGTGTTGTCCCACACCCGAACTCCAAACAGATACCACCACGTCTGCATAGCATCTCCATGAAGCATGCTAACAATGCATGACTCATCTGAAGGCCTCCACGTAGTGGCTCTCCTGTAGTAGCAAGGGCTCTCGAGGCTACAGGCAAATAATGTCTCACTGTCGAATCCGTAGGATTCAGACCAAGAAAGCGAAATAGTGAAGTACTCTCTGCAACATAACAAGGAGGTTGCATCCCTCGTCTGTGAATTAAGAAAAGCATAGATGTGTCGCACTGCAAACCAACAAGAAACAAAAAAAGAGATAAACAAACTATTAAATTCATGAGTAGCACGATTTCATAGTTTTTATAGATTACCTCAATATGCTCCCCATAGCTATGAACAAAACCATATGCGTCATGATGAAGGAGCACAATCCACCTATGAATAAGCAAGTCGGATGCCCTACAAAAACGCTCTACCCACCAAATGCTATCCCCTACAGAGAAGATGAGATACAGTTATTACCAGGCATGAGAAACTAGACAAGTGAAGTTAGAGACTCACCAACACATGATGTCATGATCACACCCAACCTAGAGTAGAGAATGAGAGATGAACTCCACCACGAACATGATCCTCTCTGCAGACATCCCAAGATGGAGTCGTTGTGGATGCATGATGCAAACCACCGAATGGCAAATCCAAAAATATGAAATCAGCTGCCCAAGCCACTTTCTTGCCCACTCAAGTATATTGCACACCATCTTCTCGAGCTTTGAGCATGTGATCATGAATGGAATTCCAAACTGGGTTTCGTAGCCCTGCACGAAAGTCACTGGCAATAGCAATACAGTCTCAACCACTGCCATACATCTGACATCTTTGGAAGAGCAAAAGACCCAAATAGGAAAGTTTGAGGCATGCACAAAAGAGAGAACCTTTCTCATTGTAAGAGCGCCACCAACACCTGCATTGATTCCCAAGTGTGAAAGTATGCAATGTAAACTACACGACCTCAAGAAATCAAGAGTTCAAGAATATAACCATGTGAGATTAATAACTCTTCCCTAACATCCACATCTGTAGAAACATCTGCAGCTTGTTTTCCCTTGTCCTTAGTACCACCTACTAATTTTAAATCAAGAATTCAAAATTACATTGACCACTAAAGCATCAATACTTCTTAAGGAAACTCATAAAGTACTCATACCTGTAGTTAGATGTTCTTTTATCATTGGAGGATCCATTGTCTTTGTGGTTGTATTTTTTTGCTTCTCCATTTCATCATGAAGCTCCCTCTCTCTAGCAAGGATACGCCCTTGGACCATATCCACCCACCATGGACAATGACCCAACTCCCACTCCGACAAATGTTGCATTGATTTGGGATACATACAACCATCACCCATAGCTATGTTTGTCCATTGTTTGGCCATCATAGGGATTGTGACAATATGTCCCATAGATTTCAAGTGACAAAAATACCTACAAACGAAGGCTCTCAATAAGTCAAAGTTTTTAATCACCAACTAGTGATATAATTAAAGTTATTGTTCTCACCGATAGAGAAGCCTCTGAGCCGCCATTGGAATCACATCTTCCTTCTTTGGTGCCAACAACTCTGCATCCTTTGTCTTGGCTCCAAACTTAGTCTCTACATGAAAGAGGTGAGCTCTAGCCTCAAGATTTAATTCTTCAAAATACATGGAGAGTGTACATTCAGGAGGCACACTAACGCCATCGAGCATATCAACAAAATCTAAAAGAAGATTTCTAGCCCTCCCAAAAATACGTTGTAGTAATCCCTCTCTACGAATCCAACTAGAAAAATACCAACATTGTACATCATTATCAACTTTTTTAGACAACAAGCTCATAAACTAACACAATGATAGCTAAACTCACAAGCGAAAGAACAGATCTCCACGCTTAAGCCCATGAGCAGCTCTTGTGATCTTATTTGATTCCAACAAAGAAACCCACAAGATCTTGCTCTCAACAGGAGCGTCTTGGAGAGCTATTAGGTTGAGCTTCTCCAATGTGGCCCAACTATCGGTGCCCCATCTAAGAGCCCACACACGGGCCAACCAATCCTCTCCAAGTCGAGGATCCACAATGTTCAACATCTAAATTAAAAGAAACACAAAATACGTAAAAATTGAAATCTTGTTAACCAATCATAAACATTTAAAAGTGTTCATGTTTAACTTACCTTCCCTACTCGATCACCATACTTGAGAGCAAGATCATTGACAATTTTCTCCTCTTCTTTAACTAGATCGTCTGCAGGCAACCTTTGACGTGCTTGATCCATACGCATATGAATTTCTTTAGAGATTTGAACCTGTCACAATATGCCTCTTAAAAAATAAACCCTCTTATAAAACAAGTAAAATAATTAAAATGAAATATTCACAAGACATACATCATAAAGTAATTTTCCCAAATATCGTCTTGTCAAAGGATACCAAAGCAAGGGATTGCGCATATGTACATACACATGCATGGTGCATCGAATAAAGGATTACCCAATTTCCATAGCCAGGTGGTTACGTGGGGCCCACGTGTGTACAGGTAGGACAGGGTGTACATAGTGCAACGATTTTCACTATTATCAGTACTAGTGTGTTTTTTCTACAATAAGGAGGAGTTGGTAGCGCGTAAAAATTCTCGAGGAAGCTATGCGCGGGCCGACGACATGAGGTCAGCAGGTGCGTCAGATGGCATCTAGTGGCATCAGGAGGGCGAACGAGGTCAATATTTGCACGCGGATGAGGACGGACACAACGTGGGTGTTTTCTTGTGAGAGTTATGCAGAAAGGTCATCATTAGGACCACTTTTTGGGGCCACTTCACGTGGTGGCGAGATGCATTATTGGAAAAAAGCTGAGTGCCAGGTGTGCGAATGATGTAAAAAGGTGACAACTATGCACTGCGAGGTCAGTTTTTGGCCTGTTCGAGGTCCGTTTGAGGTCATCTAAAAGGCCAAGGGTGCCCAACTAATAAAGCTAAGTGTGGGAACTGAAAAAACAGAGAGAAGACCAGAAAAAACGTGGAGAAGAGAGGAGGAACAGCCGCAGCTGTGTTTTTGCTCATTTTGGAGCCTGTTTTGGCCGTAAACTGCTCATCCGAGGTTGGATTTGAGCACTTTGACATTGTAGACTGGGGTTTTGGGCCGTTCCGGACGCGATGGCGCTGTCCATTTTGCCAAATTCCTCCCTCTTTTTTTGCTGTTTTGGCTGTGTAAGTTTCTCCTATGAGCGAAGTTTCTGCTCCAGTTTGTGATTGTATCTGGTATCTTTTACCCATATTGTGTGAGTTGTTTGCCCCATTGGTGTTGGCCCAAGCTCATTTGTATCTAAACATCAGAAATTCTCCTCTTTTGAGCTGAGTTTTTTGGGGGTGTGTGTGTGTGTGTGTGTGTGTGGAGTGGGCAAGTGGATAGTCTCTCTCCTCTCACTCCAGAGGTGTGTTCCCTGTCTCGGCCAGGTGTGTTGTGTAAGCCGAGTGGTGCCCCATAGTGTGTGTGTGTGTATCTTCCCAAGAGTGTGTGTCGGGTCTTTATAGAGGCGCTGTGTGTGTTTTCATCCCGCTCACATTCTTTTGGCGCCCCCACGGAGGATCTTCTTCGAGTACCTTCTGCTTCGAGCTTCAAGCTTCGAGATTCGGGATTACAGGTTGCAGATTACAGGTTACAGGTTATAGGTTACAGGGACAGGTACAGGTGATTCACACAGGTACAGGTAGCTGGAGTACAGTGATATACTAGCATTGATGTCACTTGCAGTTGTTGTGGGTATGCATCACTTGGCGCCTATTTGAGCGCATTGTCTGCTGGATTGTACGTTACTTGTGGAAACTGCCATTGTACGCATTTGTGGAGCCATACTTGGTTGTATTTGGCAGTCCCAGCCATTTCTGAGACTTGGTCTGGAAGATAGTCATTTCTGAGACTTGACTATATGCGATTTGCATTAGCCTTCGTGTGAGGGTCGATAGCGTGAGGTTTTTATTGAGCTGGGGGATTCTCAAATGTGGAGATCCGTTCGGTGATACAGGTAGCTAGAGCACCCTTTTTGTGACCTCACCATAGGCTATGTACTAGTGAGTCCTACTTGATGCTCGGGTTCTATTGTTGACAGTTTATGCATACATAGACAGTCTATATTTTGGGTTCCTACTGCTCTACTTCTGGGGAAACTCTGTCGAAATTTTTCCAAGTTATGATGGCTGGTTTTTTGGTATTTTGAGCCATTTATGCTGTTATGCTGCTGAAATTTTGGCAAAATCAGAGGTTGAGTCATGTGTGCCTTCTTAGGAGCTTCATGGTTGGCTTTAATGGATGATCAAAATGGCCCTCAGTTCACTCCTTTTCATTTAACTCAAAGAATTCATATTAATGTTCATGTGTCCAGGAAGATCTTTTTCCAGCAGCGCATAGTCTTTATGTTTGGGCCAAGAAGATTGAGAGAGATCCTGGAATGTCCTTTGCCTGTTGTAATTCCGATGATCAACTATGAAAACTCATTTGATGTGCATGTGTTTGTCCTTATCTAAAGTTGAGCTCCATTGAAGTTTCTGGGGATTGGGTAGTCAAAATTTTTGGGTTCTTGCACGTGTGTTCAAAGGGGTTCTCAAAGCATTGTAACTTGGGTAGCCATGGCTTTCTCTTATCCGGAGTTTCATGGAAGAAGTGATGAAGATGTGGAAGATTTTTTGGAAAAGATGGAGGTTGCCTGCATTAGCAATCAGATTCATGACCTTGCGCAGATGTTACGTCTTCTCCAAATTTGTTTGAAGAGTGATGCACGAGTCTGGTCCAAAACATTTGAAGAGGAGTTGCGTGCAGTGGATCCACCTGTAAGATTGAGTTGGAACAATCTAAGGCATGGGTTGGAAGTGGAGTTTGTGAAGATAGAAGATCCTGACAAAGTGTGGCAAGAAGTACAAGGTTTGGTGCAAAAGGAAGGTGAGCCAGTAGATGCGTACATACGTAAGTTCTCATTGGCATGGGAGCGGATGTGCAAGGCCTTAGCACCACAGGTACCCCCGCCTGACATGATGAAGAAGGATAGGTTCTTGGATGGTCTTTGGGAGAATATACATTGGAAAGTGGAGCTAAAGAAGCCTAGGACATATGAAGATGCACTAGAGGTAGCAAGGAACAAAGAGTGGAAGTTGAGGAAAATGAGCCAGTTAGGGGTGGAGTCTTTGCCCATGAGGTCTGAATTTCAGCCTATAGAGTCTTTACAAGGTCGCATGTCAGGGGTTCATCACGAACCAGTGGTTCCTGTTACTACTCAGGTTATGCCAGCAGTGGTCACTACAGCAGTGCAAGATGATGGGCTAAGGCAAGACATGAGGCAAATGGTAGATTTGATAAAGAATCTCATCCTAAACATGCTAGGTCAAGTGGGAAATAATCGAGGTCGAGGGAGGTTTGCAAATCAGCCAGGAGGTGAAGAAAGGCCTAGGAATGGTGTTGGACAAAGCAATGGTAGGTTTTGGAGGCAGACGCCCACATGTTATAATTGTGGAGAGTTGGGTCACGTCAGCCCGCAATGTGATAAGCCACCAAGGATGGGGGGAGACATGTATCCATTGCCAAGACAGGTGCTAACTAGGTCAAATGATTATGGCATCGAAATTAAGGGAGACGAAGGAACCAGTGGACTGACCCAGGAGGAAAAGGGAAAAACAAAAGTGCTAAGTGTAGTCACCTTGGAGAAGGCATCAAAGCTAGAGGATACATTAGTGATTCCTATTGGGAAGAGGACCATAGAGGATAAGGAAGGAAGAAGTGCCCCAGGTCCTAGTAAGAAGAAAGGAAATTTGTGTATGATGAAATATGTTGCAAGTTTGGGGTGCCACTGGAGCTACTTTCAGATAAGGGGCCTGGCTTTCGAGATAAACTGCTAGATTTTTTATGTGCAAAGATGAAGATTAGGCACCAGAATACCACTCCTTATTACCCACAGTGTAATGGCTTAAATGAAAGATTCAATGGTGAGTTGGTACAGATTCTTTCGAAAGTGACAGAGCACCAAGGAAAGAATTGGGATTTGGAATTGCCTAGTGCATTATGGGCTTACCGTACTGCGGTGAAAATAGGTACAGGGTTTACTCCATTTCATTTGGTGTATAGAAAAGAAGCACTATTTCCTGTGGAAGTAGAGTCGCCTGCAGTCAAGATGTTAGAGAAGTTGCTTGGGCCGCCTAGTGATGCATTCGAAGAGAGGCTCTTACAGCTACAAGAGGTTCAGTTGGATAGGATGAGTGCATTGGAACATTATGGGCAGATGCAAGATAGGGCTTTGGCAAAGATAAATGAAAAGGTCAAAAGTAAGGGTATCAAGAAGCATGACTTGGTTTTGCGCTACAACAGTAAGCTGGACAACACCTTCCAAAAGAAGTTTCAAATTAAGTGGGAAGGCCCTTTCAAGGTAGTGGAGTGTTTTCCAAATGGCACATATCAGCTGGCTAACCTGGATGGTGTTCTACATAAGTCAAGGGTAAATGGATTGCGTCTGAAATTGTATCATGCTAGATTGATGATGGTGGAGCAAGATGAGCTGTCTGTGGACCAAGCAATGTTGGTGAAGGATGAGGAGACCTGTGATGCGGCGAGTCTCATATCTCTCTTTGCTGCTGTTGATAATGAATGATCTAGCAGGCTAGGGGATGGGCAAATTATGTCAGGAGTTTTTTTGAGCAAGGGATTGCGCATATGTACATACACATGCATGGTGCATCGAATAAAGGATTACCCAATTTCCATAGCCAGGTGGTTACGTGGGGCCCGCGTGTGTACAGGTAGGACAGGGTGTACATAGTGCAGCGATTTTCACTATTATCAGTACTAGTGTGTTTTTTCTACAATAAGGAGGAGTTGGTAGCGCGTAAAACTTCTCGAGGAAGCTATCCGCGGGCCGATGACATGAGGTCAGCAGGTGCGTCAGATGGCATCTAGTGGCGTCAGGAGGGCGAACGAGGTCAATATTTGCACGCGGATGAGGACGGACACAACGTGGGTGTTTTCTTGTGAGAGTTATGCAGAAAGTTCATCATTAGGATCACTTTTTGGGGCCACTTCACGTGGTGGCGAGATGCATTATTGGAAAAAAGCTGAGTGCCAGGTGTGCGAATGATGTAAAAAGGTGACAACTATGCACTGCGAGGTCAGTTTTTGGCCTGTTCGGGGTCCGTTTGAGGTCATCTAAAAGGCCAAGGGTGCCCAACTAATAAAGCTAAGTGTGGGAACTGAAAAAACAGAGAGAAGACCAAAAAAAACGTGGAGAAGAGAGGAGGAACAGCCGCAGCTGTGTTTTTGCTCATTTTGGAGCCTGTTTTGGCCGTAAACTGCTCATCCGAGGTTGGATTTGAGCACTTTGACATTGTAGACTGGGGTTTTGGGCCGTTCCGGACGCGACGGCGCTGTCCATTTTGCCAAATTCCTCCCTCTTTTTTTTCTGTTTTGGCTGTGTAAGTTTCTCCTATGAGCGAAGTTTCTGCTTCAGTTTGTGATTGTATCTGGTATCTTTTACCCATATTGTGTGAGCTGTTTGCCCCATTGGTGTTGGCCCAAGCTCATTTGTATCTAAACATCAGAAATTCTCCTCTTTTGAGCTGAGTTTTTTGGGTGTGTGTGTGTGTGTGTGTCTGTGTGGAGTGGGCAAGTGGATAGTCTCTCTCCTCTCACTCCAGAGGTGTGTTCCCTGTCTCGGCCAGGTGTGTTGTGTAAGCCGAGTGGTGCCCCATAGTGTGTGTGTGTATCTTCCCAAGAGTGTGTGTCCGGTCGTTATAGAGGCGCTGTGTGTGTTTTCATCCCGGTCACACCGGCAGTACCTCCCCAAGGTGTGTGTAGGTGTGTGTGTGTGTGTGTACTGGGTGTGTGTGTGAGCATGTGTGTGTGTGTGTGAGCACACCTTTAAATAGGACTCCTCAAGCTGAAAATCGACCCTGCTTGCTATTTGCATCTGGGTGCTACTCCAGTTAAGCATGGCAAGTCTAGTCTCCTACCCACCAAGTGTCCAGTTGGCTTGGTTAATTGGCTCTCACACTTAGTTGCAAGCTTGGGAACTCTCCCAAGATTCGCACAAGGACAAAAGGCGCCCCCTAGCTGCTAAAGCTGACTCGGAGTGGCCTGGAGCCTGTTCCCACATAGCCTCGAGCTCGGGTGCGTCCCCGCTCAATTTTTGGAAAAATTGATTTTAGGCTAAAACGAGTCATACGAGTCGGAATTTGGTGCCGGAATTTGCTATACCAAGCTCTAACTTAGGCAGACTGGTCCGAGTACCTACCATATTTAGTAGCCTCTGGGGTTCGAAAATGCATTTTTTCAAATTCGGGGTACGGGTGGAGTTTTTCGAGACGGTCAAAACTCGATGGGTCGGGTGACCAAAAACTTACTATTTTTGGAATTTTTTTACAAAAAATATTTTAATTCACATTTTGAAGCTTTAAAACATTCTTAACATCATGGCACTGACAAAATTTGGAACACTGCTAAAAATAGTAACTTTTTCCATTATGTTCATTTCATGGTACAATGGTGCTCTTTTTGGGTCGGGTCAGAGACCTTACAATATCTCTATGGATTTTGTAGTAGGACTACCTACTACAAATCGTGGCCATGATGCCATTTGGGTAATTGTAGACCGTCTCACAAAGATGGGTCGATTCATTCCCACTAAGACTACGGTTAAGACACCGGAATTAGCACGGCTATTTTTAGAGCATATATATAAACTCTATGGTCTTCCAGCTAGTATCATTAGTGACAGAGATCAAAAGTTCGATAATCACTTCTGGAGAGCTGTGTTCCAAAAGTTGGAAACTAAACTTAATGTAAGTACGGCTGATCATGTAACATTTAATGGCCTATAATCTTATGTGTAGCGGAAATTAGCATGAACATAGTGAGCATTTCATTAGAGTTGATTCCTAATGAGAATTACAAGAGTGCTTGGGTGGAGAGAGCAACAAAAAGCATAACACCTAGTTAGATAGCATCGACAATACTTTCAAAAGAGAGAGCAATTAAGCTATTGACAACAGTTGAGGACCGGATTTGCATGGAGCCGGTCCCCCCTCCAAAAGGCTTTGTATTATGGTTTCTCCCATCAAGAGAGACATTGTACAATACAATTCTTTGTGTTCCTTCAAGACGAGCTAGTGTAATGAAGATGGAAGCTTCATACACCAAGCAAAACACTTAATCAAGCACAACTTGAATTATCCCCGTTCTCAGACCCAAGACCTCACACACCTTCGAAGATGGTGAGAGCTAGCAGGGTATGAGAGTAGATTGAGAGGAAAAAGAAGTATCTTACGAGAAAGAAATACATCTCCTCACATAATCACTCATATTAGCATAGCTTAGCTTAGTAATTAGCTTGGTAGAGAAGATGAGCATGCATTGAAGCTTGGCTCTTGGTTGGATTTGCATCCACATGCCAAGAGAGTGTTGATGTAGGCTTCTATCTCACAAGCTTGGAGTAGGTGATGAGCTCTCCATTAAAGCTTGGGAGGAGATAGAGTATTTTCCCTTCACACATGGTCAAGTGTGAGAGTGTGTGTGTCAATGCCAAGCAAAAATCAGCCCCCTCTCTCTCTTGGGCGAGCCCTAGCTGCTAAGTTAGTCTGGCTTTTGCCTCATTGGACCTCCCCAGGTCAAGCCAATAGGGATTAAGCAGCATAAGTGATAGCCTTCTGACATGTGTCCCCCTTTCCCCTTTTGTGAGAGCTTTAGATAATTAAATAATTAAACTAAACTCTCATTGGACCCCTTTGCCTCCTGGCCAATAGGAATCAGGCAAGCCATGGGGCTCCTGAATGCTCATTGGACCCCTTGGGAGACTGCCCAATAGTCTTCTAGGACACTTAATTCTTATTGGTTTCTTTTATTAAATGTTTTTAAATTAATTAAACTAGATTTACTCTAGCCTAATTCTCATTGGTCCACTTCAAGGGTCTTCCAATAGGAATTTGGCATACCTTGTGGGCATCTGGCCTAGGGAGCTGACATGTGTCCCTCATTCCCTTTGTGTAAAGGGAGCCTGTGTGTGTGTGTGTGGCTTTCTCTCTCATCCCCTAGCTTTGGGGCTCGCCCCCTCCCATGTAGGGATGTAGAAAGACTTTTTGGGCACACACTAAGCATCCAATTTTCCCTAAGGTTGACCTTTGGACACAACCTTTGAATTTTGGAACCTTAGCATTTTGGAAGTCTTAATGGGCTGAACCTTAGGGTCTTTTTAGCCCGTTGTTTCACATGGCTCTTTTGCAGATGGCCCCCCCTTTGGATCCCTATTTTCCCTCCTTTGGATCCCTACTGTGGCCGGTCTGCTAACTTAACCAATATTCTAGCTTTTTCTCCCTTGGCACTTCCCCACATTAAATGATCAGTTTAATATGAGAAAATCATTTAGGAGAATTAGATATTGATTATTATGACATTACCTCTCTCTTGAAATCATAGTCGTCCTCGACTATGGTGTAGAGAAGATAAAGCATATGCATGAGTCCTTTTCTTAGCGGGTAGAGGATCCCTATGTTACCCTACGACATCATTCCATAATGGATGACTAGTCCATTTGGCGCTTGAGAGCCTGAGGCTGCCGCAAGCATGTCTGCACATTAGTCCTATCAGTCTTCCATAGTAGAGTGACAAGCTCTACTTGGTGTTCGGGAGACGTCGTCTCCGCAAACTTGATCTAAGCATGCATACTAATTCATTTTTGTGCACAAATAAAGAAAAAGAGAGTCTTATAAGACAAAAAATTTTGTTCATTTTTAACATTTTGTACATTTGCTTACTCTTGGGAAGCATTGTAAGCATTGACAAGGTTTAGGTTATCCTTTAATTGTATGCCTTGCATCCATCTAGCATCTTCAAAAGGATAATTCTTAAACTTAATAAGATATCGTCGGATAGTCTTACCACCTCTTAATACCTTGTCTTCATGTCGGAGAATGGACTCGGGCTGCAGCACCTCCTCGTGGTCCTCGATCTCCGGTGGGTCTTCAATAGTTGGTTCTTGAGGTGGCTCTCCTTTGTAAGGCTTTAAGAGGCTCACATGAAAAGCATTGTGTATGAGCCAATGATTGGGCAACTTAAGTTGATAGGCCATCTCATTGATTGGCCTAAGAATCTGGAAGGGACCATAGTACCTTTTTGCTAGTTTAGCATAGTACTTTTGGTGGCCCGTAGGATTCTTGCCCGTCGTGTGCCTTAATCGAGCCTTGGGAAACTTTAACAAGACCCAATCGTTTTCTTTAAAGGCTTGGGCTCTTCTGTGCTTGTCAGCAGCAGCCTTTTGCCTTTGCTGTGAGATAGAGATAGCATCCTTAATCTTTAGGAAAGATTCTTGTAGGTCTCGGCTATACTCATCTGCAGCGAAGATCTTCCCATGTACCTTAAGTAGCAAGGGACTTTTTGATCTTCCCTCAATTACCTCGAAAGGTGCTTTTCCTGTAGAAGTATGTACAGTGTTATTGTAAGCATACTCTACTAAGGGTAAGTACTTCTCCCATTGGGATCTTTGATCTACTTCCATTACATAGGCTTTTAGTAGATCGAGAATAGTTAGGTTAGCTATTTCACTTTGGCCATCAGTTTGTGGATGATAGGCCGAAGAGAAGTTTAGCCTTGTTCCTAAATTCTCAAAGAGACCCTTCCAGAAATTACTGGTCATTCTAGGATCTCTATCCGACACTATGGACATTGGCAAGCCATGGTACTTGAAAATTTGTGAAATGAAGAGGGTTGCCATTTGATGGGCTTTGATAGTCTTTTTGACAGGTATAAAATGAGCTTGTTTACTGAACCTGTCTACTATCGTCCATATTCCCGTATTCCCATGGATAGACTTAGGCAATCCAAAGATAAAATCCATGGATATGCTCTCCCATGGTGAATTAGGGATTGGCAAGGGTTGAAGCAATCCAAGTTGCTTCCCTCTATCAAATTTTGTCTTTTGACATACCACACATTTGGAAACATACTCATGTATGTTCACTTTCATGGTAGGCCAATAGAAATATGTTTCAATTCCCTTTAGGGTAGACTGAATCCCTCTATGCCCCGCATATGGGGGAGCATGAGATTCATACATTACTTTCTCACGTAGTGAATTAGTAACGCATAGTCTATTGCCATAGAGAAGATAACCATCTTGTAAAGTAAATGGTTCTTCTTTCTTCCCTAAGGCAAGGGCTGAAATCACATCTCTAAAATCGGGATCAATAGCATACTCATCTATCATTAAAGATAGATCATTGTGAGTTGCTATGGAAACCGCATTCACTCTCGGTCGTCTTGAGAGTGCATCGGCTACTTGATTATGCTTGCCAGCAATGTGAGCAATATGAAAATGAAATTGCGAAAGGAAATTTGCCCACCTCATTTGTTTGTCGGAGAGCTTGGTCTGCGTCATGAAGTACTTAAGACTTTGGTGATCCGTTCGCAGAATGAAAGGAGTCCCCAATAAATAGTGCTTCCATGAGTCTAAGGCATGTAGAACTGCAAGGAGTTCTTTTTCGTATATGCCTAGAGCTTGCTCAACAGGGTCGAGCCTTCGACTCTCATAGCCTATGGCGTGCCCTTCTTGGAGCAAAACAGCCCCAAGGCAATCACCACAAGCATCACATTGGACCTCAAATGGTTTTGAGAGATCCGGTAGTGTAAGCACAGGTTGAGAGATAAGCTTTTCTTTAAGCTTTTCGAAAGCATTGTTCTCCTTAGCAGACCACGTATACCTAACATTTTTCTTTGTTAGGTCATGTAATGGTCCCGCAATTTGTGAGAACTTTTCTATGAAGCGTCTATAGTATGCACACATACCTATAAAGCTTCTTAGTTCATGAAGATTCCTTGGTTTAGGCCATCCTTTTATTACCTCTAACTTGGATGGATCCATTTGGATTCCATCTTGAGAGATAATGTGACCTAAATATTGAATCTCTTGCAAGAAAAATTCACTTTTCTTTCGATTAACATAAAGTTTATTCTCTCTTAAAACTTGAAATATTACCTGGAGGTGTTGCTTATGTTCCTCTAATGAATTAGAGTAGATGATAATATCATCAAAGAACACTCCAGTGAAGGTTCGATGAGGTCTGAACAGCTTCTCCATCAAGCGGTTAAATGTGGCTGGTGCATTAGTCAAGCCAAAAGGCATGACAATGTATTCGTAAAGACCAAATGTAGTACGAAATGCGGTCTTTACAATGTCTTGATCAACTATCCTTATTTGATGATAGCCACTTTTTAGGTCAATCCTACTGAAGTAGGTTGATCCTTGTAGCTTATCAAATAGGTCTTCTACCCGTGGAACGGGAAACCTATTCTTGATAGTGATCCTATTTAGTGCTCTATAGTCGACACACATACGATATGTGCCGTCTTTCTTTTGCACTAATAGCACAGGTGAGCAAAATGGAGATGAGCTAGGCCTAACCATGCCCTTCTCAATTAACTCATGCACTTGCCGCATAATCTCCTCTTGTTGAGCTTGAGAAACTCTATAAGGAGGTTTGTTAGGCGGTGAACTTCCTGGAAGAAGTTCAATTGCATGGTCGTCATTACCTCGTTTAGGAGGTAGCTCAGAAGGGATGTCGTCAATAAAGACATCTTGAAACCCCTTGAGAAAATTGGATAACTCTAATTCCTTTTGGTTGCTTTTATTTTCTTTTGCTAAAGCATTAGGTTCATTTTGAGAATCTTTAACAAAAATCATGTACACGGAAATAGAGCTCTTTATTGACTTGTTGAAAGCTGGGTATGTACAATGGGGATGGTGTTACCCATCTCCCTAGCATCTATATACATGTCCTTTTCCCTGAACTTAAAGGAGATTCTCCTTTCAGGAAATTTAACATGGGCAGCCAGACAGTCAAACCATGGTGCCCCTAGGATTACATCCTCATGCTTGAGAGGAGAGATAAAGAAATCCTCTTTGTCCACATAGCCTTGGACATGAAGCCTCAATTTCCCGATTAAGGGAGTGACTGAAGCTTCTTGCCCCTTGAAGGCACTGTCTGCGGGTAGGATATCTCCCATCTCGTAGGATTGTATGCCTAGCTTGGTGGCTAACTCCATAGATATGAAATTGTGAGTAGAACCAGGGTCAAAGAGAATAAAAGCATCATGTTCTCTTACCTTTCCCCAAGCATGGCATAGAGGAGATCCTTTGTGGTGAGTTTGGTGAATCTCCTCCTCTTGGATTTCAACCAAAGAAGCTCTAGGAGGATCTTGGCGGTTGTTCTTTTGGGGACAAGCGCGGTACGCATGCCCTTGTTCGCCGCACTTGAAACACCGGTTATCTTTACGATAACGCTCAAGCTCTTCAGGAGAGAGTTTATTCTTTCCTTTGTAAACTCCCTTCTCTTTAGCTTTGTTGGAATTGCCCTTAGGAGACTTTTGGACATTGTCCTTCCCCTTAGGCTCATTGGAACCTTTGTTTTCCGGGGGCTTATTATTTCTTTTACCCCCCGTTTGGAAATTGATTCGCGAGGCCACCATAGTATGGTGTATTACCGCCGATATGGTACGTGGCCTTTGGGAGTTGACATACTCCGCCATTTCTTCGGTTAAGCCCGCACAAAATTGTTGCTTTTGCTCTCCAAAATCCAACTTTTTGAAGACAGTGGCTTTGAGTTGTAGGTCCCAAAACTTGTCTACATATTTGTGGATGGATTCATTGGGAGAGAGCTTTAAGCTTCGCCATTCGGTGAGTACTTTGTCTTTGGCATCGGTGGCCAAAAACTGCTTCATAATGGAAGCTCTTAAAGCCTTCCATGTTCGTGGAGCTTCACCGTTGGCTCGTAGGCTAGACCACCATTGTCTGGCGGACTTTTGAAAGTGCATAGCTACATGGCGTAGCTTAGAGGACTCTGTGAAGCCCTCATCTCCAAACGCCGCATCGAATTGCTGGATAAAGGCCAAAACTTTGTCTGTAGCACCGAAGGTGCCATCATAGGTAAGGAAAGAGATGCTCTTCCCTCCCTCTTTGAATTTCTTCAGCTTGGACGACCTCTTCCATGCGGCATAGGATTTCCTATGGCCTCTTCTTTTTGATGGTTCAAAAGTTCCACCATCACTTTCTTCAGAAGATGAAGAATTTGAAGAAGGTGGAGAAGAGGGTGACCTCTTTCTTGCCTTTTTCTTGTCTTGATCTTTGTCGTCTTCACCATAGCTTTCATAAGAGGAAGAGGATAAAGAAGATGGAGAAGAGGGTGTCCTCTTTCTCGCCTTTTTCTTCTCTTGCTTTTTATCATCCCTCTTTGAATTATGGCGTGGAGAAGAGTGTGATGGTCTTCTCCGCTTTGGTGGTGATGGAGAGCGTTTAGCCCGCCGTCTTCGTGGAGCCATCTCCGCCGAGGTGGCGGGAGACTCGCTTCTTTCTCGTTCCTTCGGTGGAGGCTCTTGAGTTCTCCTTTGGGAAGGAGATGCATCATCAAGAAGTAAGTTCTTGAGCCCTTCATATGGATTCTCTTCTTCTTCCCGAATCGGAGAGAGACCTCTTTTGGTAGTCTCACAAGGAGGCTTCCTAGGTGTTCTCTCGTCATGGTGATGAGCTTGGAGAATCCCGTGAGCACGGAGCTGCCGTTGCACTTCACTTTGGAGAGATGGATTGCCCATGGCTTGTTGAAGCCTAGAAACAAGATAATTAACAAGCATTGAAGCATCATTAGTAGCTTGCTCATGAGCAAAATCAAAGTTATCAACATTAATTTCACTCTCTTTAATATTGTCAGCCATTCTAACAACTTTTAGGTGTAAACTTTTTAGGTGTACTTTGGCACTTCAAGCCCTAGTTGCTACTCCTCTTTACCCCTTTAGAAAAAGCACTCAAGCTACTGTACCCGCGGCTCGAATACCATTAATTGCAAGGAATAGAAGAGAGGGTCTTTCGACACCAAAACAGCACCGGCTCCTGTCAAGCTTCTAATAGCTCAATAGTGGTTAAGCCGTAGGCAAGCCCCGTAGGACTCCACTATTAAGACCATAGCTCTCGACGGTGATGCCCCGTTAACTGCACAAAGGCAGGCGCACTGCAAGGCTGAAAAATCCCTATTCTACTTACTCACAGGCAATTAATAATACCAACCATTTGTAGCTAGCTTGAGGACCTCCCTTCTTGAGCAAGAAAAGAGAAACCTTGAGCTCTGATACCAATGTAACATTTAATGGCCTATAATCTTATGTGTAGCGGAAATTAGCATGAACATAGTGAGCATTTCATTAGAGTTGATTCCTAATGAGAATTACAAGAGTGCTTGGGTGGAGAGAGCAACAAAAAGCATAACACCTAGTTAGATAGCATCGACAATACTTTCAAAAGAGAGAGCAATTAAGCTATTGACAACAGTTGAGGACCGGATTTTCATGGAGCCGGTCCCCCCTCCAAAAGGCTTTGTATTATGGTTTCTCCCATCAAGAGAGACATTGTACAATACAATTCTTTGTGTTCCTTCAAGACGAGCTAGTGTAATGAAGATGGAAGCTTCATACACCAAGCAAAACACTTAATCAAGCACAACTTGAATTATCCCCGTTCTCAGACCCAAGACCTCACACACCTTCGAAGATGGTGAGAGCTAGCAGGGTATGAGAGTAGATTGAGAGGAAAAAGAAGTATCTTACGAGAAAGAAATACATCTCCTCACATAATCACTCATATTAGCATAGCTTAGCTTAGTAATTAGCTTGGTAGAGAAGATGAGCATGCATTGAAGCTTGGCTCTTGGTTGGATTTGCATCCACATGCCAAGAGAGTGTTGATGTAGGCTTCTATCTCACAAGCTTGGAGTAGGTGATGAGCTCTCCATTAAAGCTTGGGAGGAGATAGAGTATTTTCCCTTCACACATGGTCAAGTGTGAGAGTGTGTGTGTCAATGCCAAGCAAAAATCAGCCCCCTCTCTCTCTTGGGCGAGCCCTAGCTGCTAAGTTAGTCTGGCTTTTGCCTCATTGGACCTCCCCAGGTCAAGCCAATAGGGATTAAGCAGCATAAGTGATAGCCTTCTGACATGTGTCCCCCTTTTCCCTTTTGTGAGAGCTTTAGACAATTAAATAATTAAACTAAACTCTCATTGGACCCCTTTGCCTCCTGGCCAATAGGAATCAGGCAAGCCATGGGGCTCCTGAATGCTCATTGGACCCCTTGGGAGACTGCCCAATAGTCTTCTAGGACACTTAATTCTTATTGGTTTCTTTTATTAAATGTTTTTAAATTAATTAAACTAGATTTACTCTAGCCTAATTCTCATTGGTCCACTTCAAGGGTCTTCCAATAGGAATTGGGCATACCTTGTGGGCATCTGGCCTAGGGAGCTGACATGTGTCCCTCATTCCCTTTGTGTAAAGGGAGCCTGTGTGTGTGTGTGTGGCTTTCTCTCTCATCCCCTAGCTTTGGGGCTCGCCCCCTCCCATGTAGGGATGTAGAAAGACTTTTTGGGCACACACTAAGCATCCAATTTTCCCTAAGGTTGACCTTTGGACACAACCTTTGAATTTTGGAACCTTAGCATTTTGGAAGTCTTAATGGGCTGAACCTTAGGGTCTTTTTAGCCCGTTGTTTCACATGGCTCTTTTGCAGATGGCCCCCCCTTTGGATCCCTATTTTCCCTCCTTTGGATCCCTACTGTGGCCGGTCTGCTAACTTAACCAATATTCTAGCTTTTTCTCCCTTGGCACTTCCCCACATTAAATGATCAGTTTAATATGAGAAAATCATTTAGGAGAATTAGATATTGATTATTATGACAGATCATCCAGAAACGGATGGTCAAATAGAAAGAGTTAATCAAGTGCTAGAGGATATGCTACAAGCGTACGTTAGCAAGAAGCAAACCAATTGGGAAGACTACTTACATATATTGGAACTTGCTTATAATAGTTCAAAGCATGTGACTACAGGGTTTAATCCATTTATGCTTTTGTATGGATTTTGACCTAGATCACCCGTTACGGTGGGGTTGGCTAAGGAGAAGATACAACAAGTGAAGGATTTTCTCCAAGGCCATTTTGACATGCTTCGAGTTGCTTGACAGAATGTTAAGCAAGCTCAAGATCGATATAAGAAGTATGCAGACGAGCATCGACGTCTTTCTACTTTCGAAGAAGGAGACAAGGTTTTCCTCAAAGTTCCGGAGCATTTAGAAAGTCTGAAGACGGGAAAAGTTGCTAAACTTTCACCACACTATTGTGGACCATTTACCATTCTCAAACGTATAGGTCAAGTGGCCTATAAGTTAGCTCTTCCAGAGCACTCATGAGTTCATCCTGTTTTTCATGTTAGCCGTTTACAAAAACAGTTAGGACAGAATGATAATGTCATTGACACAGGTGTGTTGGTTGACCTTATCGCATCGCCAAGCATTCCTTATGAGCCTGAAAAGATTTTGGATTCTCATGAGCTTCGCACCAGACATCATGTCACACGACAGGTGTTGGTAAAATGGCTAGATAGACTTGAAGAAGGTTCTACATGGGAGGATGTCTCCGCGCTTAAGAAATGTTTTCCTACGTTCGTTTTCTAGAATGAAAATGATTCTCCAAGGGGGGGTGATGTAAGGACACGGGTCCTATGGGAAAGGCCACCGGCACGGCTGGACAGCGTGTACGCTAGGGAGAGGCTATAAGATAGCACAGTTGGGTGGAGACTAGCACACGCATTACCACCGCCCTTTCATTCCACGAGTCAAAGGCATGTAGAACTACAAGGAGCTTCTTTTCATATATGCCTAGAGCTTTCTCAACAGGGTCGAGCCTTCAACTGTCATAGGCTATGGCATGCCCTTCTTGGAGGAAAACAACTCCAAGGCAATCACCACAAGCGTCACATTGGACCTCAAATGGATTTGAGAGATCCGGCAGTGTAAGCACAGGATGAGAGATAAGACTTTCTTTAAGCTTTTCGAGAGCATTGTTCTCCTTGGCATACCATGTATACCTAACGTTTTTCTTTGTTAGGTCATGTAATGGTCCTGCGTTTTGTGAGAACTTTTCTATGAACCATCTATAGTATGCACAGATACCTATAAAGCTTCTTAGTTCATGTAGATTCCTTGGACCAGGCCATCCTTTTATTACCTCTAGCTTTGATGGATCCATTTGGATGCCAACTTGAGAGATAATGTGACCTAAATACTGAATCTCTTGTAAGAAAAACTCACTTTTCTTTCGATTAAGATAAAGTTTATTCTCTCGTAAGACTTGAAATATTACCTGGAGATGTTGCTTGTGTCCGTCTAGTGAATTAGAGTAGATGATTATATCATCAAAGAACGCTCCAGTAAAGGTTCGGTGAGGCCTAAATAGCTTCTCTATCAAGCGGTTAAATGTGGCTGGTGCATTGGTCAAGCCAAAAGGCATGACAATGTATTCGTAAAGACCAAACGTAGTGCAAAATGCGGTCTTTACAATGTCTTGATCAACTATCCTTATTTGATGGTAGCCACTTTTTAGGTCAATTCTACTGAAGTAGGTCGACCCTTGCAGCTTATCAAATAGGTCTTCTACCCGTGGAACGGAAAACCTATTCTTGATAGTGATCCTATTTAGTGCTCTATAGTCAACACACATACGATATGTACCATCTTTCTTTTGCACTAATAACACGGGTGAAGAAAATGGAGATGAGCTAGGCCTAACAATGCCCTTCTCAACTAACTCATGCACTTGAAAATTTGCTGCATAATCTCCTCTTGTTGAGCTTGAAAAACTCTATAAGGAGGTTAGGCGGTGAACTTCTTGGAAGAAGTTCACTTGCATGGTCATCATTGCCTCGTTTAGGAGGTAGTTCACAAGGGATGTCGTCAATAAAAACATCTTGAAATCCCTTGAGAAATTGGATAACTCTAATTCCTTGTGATTGTTTATATTTTATTTTGCTAAAGCATTAGGTTCATTTTGAGAATCTTTAACAAAAATCATGTACACGAAAATAGAGCTCTTTATTGACTTATTGAAAGCTTGCGTATGTACAAGGGGTATGGTGTTACCCAACTCCTTAGCATCTATATACATATATTCTTCGCTGAACCTAAAGTAGATTTGCCTTTCAGGGAATTTAACATTGGCAGCCATGCGATCAAACCATGGTGCCCCCAGGATTACATCCGCAAGCTTGAGAGGAGAGATAAAGGAGTCCTCCTTGTCCACATAGCTTTGGACATGGAGCCTCAATTTCCCAATTAAGGGAGTGACTGAGGCTTCTTGCCCCTTGAAAGCACCATCGATGAGTAGGACATATCCCATCTCATAGGCTTCGATGCCTAGCTTGGTGGCCAACTCTGTGGAAATGAAATTGTGATTAGAACCATGGTCAAAGAGAATAAAAGCATCATGTTCTCTTACCTTTCCCCAAGCATGGCATAGAGGATATCTTTGTGGTGAGCATCCTCTTCTTGGATTTTGACCAAGGTAGCTCTAGGAGTCTCCTCACATAATCACTCTTAATATCTTAGCATAGCTTATTAATTAGCATGGTAGAGGAGATGAGCATACATTCGAGCTTGTCTCTTTGTTGGATTTGCATCACAAAGCCAAGAGTTGTTGGTGTAGGCCTCCCTTCTCACAAGCTTGGAGTACATGATGAGCTTTCCATTAAAGCTTGAGAAGGAGATAGTCTTCTTTACTTCACACATGAGATTGTGAGAGTGTGTGTGTGATAATGCCTTGCAAAAATCATCCCCCTCTCTCTCTATCTTGGTCGACCCCTCTTACTATTTGCTCATGATGGCATCCTATTGACCCCTGCAAAGCTTAGCCAATGACAATTAAGAAGCTTAGCCAATGACAATAATGAAGCATAAGTGATAGCCTTGTGACATGTGTCCCCCTTTCCCCTTTTGTGAGAGCTTTAAGTATTTAAATAATTCAATTAATCTCTCATTGGACCCCTTAGTCTCCTGGCCAATAGGAATCAGACAAGCCATTGGGTTGCTCAATGCTCATTGGACCCCTTGGGAGTCTGTCCAATAGTCTTCTAGAGAGCTTAATTTCCATTGGTTCTTTTATCAAGTGTTTTTAAACGAATTAAACTAAATTTACTCTAGCCTAATTCTTGTTGATCCACCTCTATGGCCATCCAATAGGATTTGATGAGTGCACCTTGGGGGCAACTGGGCTAGGAATCTGACATGTGTCCACTATGCCCTTTGTATAAAGTGAGCTTGGAAGAGTGTGTGTGTGTTTCTCTCTCATCCCCTACTAGGGATGTGGGAAGACTTTTTAGTCTTCCCCATGACCATCCAATTCCCCCGCACTTTGGCCATTGTACATTACCTTTGAATTTTTGAACCTTAGCATTTGGAAGTCTTGATGGGTTGAACCTTAGGGTCTTTGAAGCCCATTGATGCAATGTTTCCCCATCACTCCAAAACGGAAGAGAGGAAACAAAGGAAGAAAAGGGCAAGAAAGAGGTCACCCTCTTCTCCTTCTTTTTCACCTTCCTCCTCTTTCGGCGAAAGTAGAAGGTATTCTCCTAGAGAATATAAGAGGAGAGGCCATCACAAATCTTACCCTGCATGGCGAAGGTCCCAAAAGCTCAAGAATTTCAAAGAGGGAGGAAAGAGTATCTCTTTTCTCACCTATGATGGCACCTTTGGTGCCACCGACAAAGTATTGGCCTTCATCCAGTAGTGATGCGGATTTTGGAGACAAGGGATTCACAGACTCCTCCAAGATACACCATGTATCTACGCACTTCCAGAAATCTACTCGTCAATGGTGGGCTAGCCTTCATGGCAACGGCAAAGATCCAAAGACATAGAAAACTCTACGAGTTTCCATCATGAAGTGGTTCCTTGCAAGCGATGCAAAGGACAAAGTGCTTACCAAATGGTGGAGTTTAAAGCTTCTCTCCCATGAGTCTATCCACATATATGTGGACAAGTTTTGGGATTCACATTTCAAGGCTACTGTCTTTCAAAAGATAGACTTAGTGAAGCAAAAGCAACAATACTGGGCGGGATTACCTGAAGAGATGTCCGAGTACGTTAAGTTCCAACGGCCTGGTTCTACTACCAAAGTAATCCACCACACTATGGTTGCTTCGTGCATCAATTTCCAACAAAGGGCTAAAAGGAATACTAAGCCCATGGAAAGCAAAGAAAAAAGTAATACAAAGGGGAGAAACAATGCCCAAAACTCTTCCCAAGGCAATTCCAACAACAACAACAATCGATCCCAGGAGAAGGGAGTTTACAAAGGTAAAAATAAACTCTCTCTTGAAGAGCTTTAAGATTTTCGTAAGGACTACAAATGTTTTAAGTGTGGGGAGCAAGGACATGGCTATTGTTCTTGCCCCAAGAGAAATGCCCGCAATGAGACTCCTAGAGCTTCCACGATCGAAGCTTCAAAAGAGGATGCTCATTGCAAAGGATCACCTCTCTCCTATGCTCGGTGAATGGTAAGGGAGCATGATGCCTTCATCTTGTTTGACCCTGGCTCTACTCACAACTTCATATCAACAGATTTGGCCAATAAGTTGGGCATTCAAGCTTTCGAGATGGGAGACACTTTAATTACCGATGGAGCTTTCAAGGGATAGCAAGACTCCGTTACTCCCTTGATTGGGAAGTTGAGGCTTCATGTCCAAAGCTACGTCGACAAAGAAGACTTTTTCATCTCTCCTCTCCAACACAAGGATGTTATCCTAGGGGCACCATGGTTCAGTCGCATGGCTGTCAACATGAAGTTCGTTGAAAGGAGAATCTACTTCACCTAAAGGGAAAATAGCATGTATATAGATGCTAGTGAGTCTCGTCGTACTATACCACTTGTAAATCCTTCTACAATTGATAAATCACTGAAAAGCTCAGTTTTTTGGTACATGATTTCTGCACAATGTTTGGTCTTTATGAATATCTAGTCATGCCTTTTGGTTTGACTAATGCACCGACCACATTCAACCGTTTGATGGAGAAACTATTTAGACCCTACTGCAAATTAACTGGAGTTTTCTTTGATGATATCATTATCTCCAGGTCTTTGGAGAAGAAGTGATTTTTCAAGATTTGAGGGAGAACAAGCTTTTGTCAATCAAAAGAAGAGCGAATTTTTCCTTCAAGAGATTCAATACCTAGGTCATATTATCTCTCAAGATGGTATCCGTATGGATACATCAAAGCTGGAGGTAATAAAAGCATAGCCTAATCCAAGGAGCCTACATGGGTTAAGAAGCTTTATTGGTATGTGTACATACTATATATGCTTCAAGTTATCTCAAATAGCAGGACCATTACATGACTTAACAAAGAAGAACGTTAAGTACTGTGGACTGCTAACGAGAAAAATGCTTTTGACAAGATCAAAGAGAAGCTTACCTCTCAACCAGTCCTTATGCTTCCAGATCTCTCAAGGCCATTTGAGGTCCAATGTGATGCTTGTGGTGATTGCCTTGGAGCAGTCTTGCTTCAAGAAGGGCATGTCATATTATACGAGAGCTGAAGACTCAATACGGATGAACGGGTCTTGGGCATTTATGAGAAATAGATTTAAGCTGTTTTACATGCTCTAGACACATGGAAGCACTATATATTGGGGACTCCACTTATTTTGCACACATACCACCAAAGTCTCAAGTACTTCATGACGCAAACCAAGATTTCCGACAAACAAATGAGGTGGGCAACTTTTCTTTCACAATTTTATTTCATATTGCTCACCTTGTTGATAAGCACAATCAAGTAACGACCAAAAGTTAAAGTGGTGTCTACAGCAACTCACAATGATCTATCTTTTATGATAGATGAATATGCTACTGACCCTGACTTTGGAGACGTAATGTCAGCCCTTGCTTTGGGGAAGAAAGAGGAACCATTCACCTTGCAGGATGGTTATCTTCTCCATGGAAATAGGCTATGTGTTACCCACTCCCTTCGTGAGAAAGTCATGTATGAATCCCATGCTCCTCCCTATGTGGGGCATAAAAGTATTCAACCTACTCTATGAGGAGTAGAGACGTACTTCTATTGGCCTACCATGAAAATAGACATACAAGAGTATGTTTCAAGATGTGTGGTATGCCAAAAGACCAAGTATGATAGAGGGAAGCAACGTGGATTACTCTAGCCGCCATTGCCAGTCCCTAATTCACCATAGGAGAGTATATCCATGGATTTTATCTTTGAATTACCCACGTCTATCCATGGGAATAACGGGAATATGGACAATAGTCGACAGGATTAGCAAGCAAGCACACTTTATTCCTGTCCAAAAGACTATTAAGGCACACCAAATGGCAGGCCTCTTCATATCCCAAATCTTCAAACACTGTGGATTACCAACATCCATCATGTCAGATAGAGATCCTAGAATGATCATTAATTTTTGGAGACGTCTCTTTGAAAATTGAGGTCAAGATTGAATTTGTCTTTGGCTTATCACTCACAAACGGATGGCCAAAGTGAGATAGCCAATCTTACGATTCTCGATCTACTAAAGACTTACGTTACCAGAGTAGATCAACGCTCACAATGAGAGAAGTACTTACCCCTTGTAGAGTATATGTACAATAATACTGTCCATACTACTACGAGAAAGATACCTTCTGAGATCATAAAGGGAAGACATAAAAGTCCCTTGCTACTTAAAGTACATGGGAAGATCTTCGTTTTTGCTGATGAATGTAGCCGTGAGCTACAAGAATATTTTGAAAAGATTAAGGAGGCTATATCCATCTCTCAACAACGGTAAAAGGCTATTGTTGACGAGCATAGAAGGGCCTTAACGTTCAAATAAAATGATTGGGTCTTACTTAAGTTTCCCAAGGTTCAATTGAGACAAACGACTGGCAAAAATCCTACGGTCCATCAAAAGTATTATGCTAAACTAGCAAAAAGATACTATGGTCCTTTTCAAATCTTGAAGCCAATTAATGATAAGGCTTATAAACTCAAGTTTCCTAACCATTGGCTCATACACAATGCTTTTCATGTCAGTCTACTTAAGCCCTACAAAGGAGAGCCACCAAAAGAACCAATTATTGAAGACCCTCCAAAAAATTGAAGACCAAGAAGAGGTGCTACAACCCGAAGCTATCCTTTGGCATGAAGACAAGGTACTACAACATGGTAAGATTATCAGAAAATATCTTATTAAGTTCAAAAATTATCCTTTTGAAGATGCTAGATGGATGCAAGGAATACACCTTAAGGAAAGTATGAACCTTGTCAATGCTTACAATGCTACATTAGCAAATGTACATGTTTATTTTAAATGAGCAATGTTTTTATCTTATAAGATTAATTCTCTTTTTATTGTGTACAAATTTAAGTAGTATGCATGCTTAGAATCATGTTTGTGATGACGAAGTCTCTCAAACACCAATCTCAATTTGTCACTCTACTTTGGGAGAATGAAATTGATCAAATAGCAGACATGCTTGTGGCAACTACATCTCCCAAGCACCAAATGGATTAGTCTCCATCTTGAAATGATGTCGTAGGGTAAAAAGGGATCCTCTACCCGCTAAGAAACATCGACCAATGACTAAGACTTTATCTCTTCTACCTCATAGTTGAGGATGACTGTGATTTCAAAAGAGAGGTAATATCATAAAATTTAATATCTAACCAACTCAAATGATTTTCTCATATTAAAATGATCATTTGATGTGGGAGAATAAACGGGAACAAGGGTTAGAATATAGACATGTGCTTCTGGATCTATCTTAACACAAGGTCAAGGTTAAAAGGGGTCCAAAGGAGAGATGGTCTATCAAAGAGCAAGGCTAGCTAATGGAGCTTAAAGACCTTAGCATTAGCTTTGCTAAAGACTTTCAAAGTTTTATGTAAAACTCCTTAGACCTTAGGTTAAAGCTAGGCCTATGCTTGAGGTGCTTGATAATTAAAAGTGCATGAGATGCTTGATAGCTAAGGTGAAACTTAAGCTAGGCATGTGCTTGAAGGTCCAAGTCAATCCCTACAAGGAGGAGGAGAGTCCCCCTAAAGCTAGGGGGATGGTAGAGAGAGAGGCCATATTTTTACTAACCCTATACTTGATGACTAGGTACTTAAGCAAGTAGGGGGCCTAGTAGCTTGAGCTTGAAAGTAAACATGCAAGCGTAGAAAGGAGGGGGCGAACCATGCAAGTAGGGAGGATAGTTGGATGATTTCTCTATCTCTCCCAAAGGGCACCCCTTGCTCAAGAGGCAAGAAGGACACATGTCAAGCCCCTAGCTAGGTTGCCCTCAAGGAGTGTCCACAGCCTATCGTTGAACCTTAGAGAGGTCCAATGAGGATTTCACTAATTAAATTAATTGTTTATTTATCAAGACATATCTCTCAAAGAGGAAAGGGGGACACTTGTCCAAAGACTACCTCTACTGCTTGACTTGACCTAGCATTAGGAAGAGAATGGAGTCTAGGAGGGCCTCTTTATTTGGCAGTTTAAGGGAGTCAAACCTTTAGTATTAAGAAAGCAATCAAAGGACAACGTTTGAATTCAAACACGTAAAACGACTAGTTTATTTGAATTCAAATTTTCCCCCCAAAATCAAATATAAAATCTAGCGGGCAAAAGTATATCAAGTAACATATCTATGGAAAGAGCTTGGCATGTAGATTCTAAATCTACAATCTCCGCTCAAATCAGAGATCATATGTAGGAGTTATGAAAGGCCAAAAATCATAAATTTGTCCTCCCTCTTTTTTTGGGGGGAAAAGTGCATCCTTTGACCACTCTTACACCTCTCTTACACACCCACCATTCTTTCACACATGGCATGTATCTATTCGCTGAAATGTTAATCACCTCCATAATCTCATGGCAAATAAAGAGGCCCTCCTAGACCCCATCCTCTTCCTTATGGCTTGTGATTGGCTAGGCTTGAGAGAGCCAATGAGCAAAAAAACATGAGCTAGAAAGAGGGGTCGACCCAAGCAACCAGGGGGCTTGCTTGCAGGGTATACTCTCCCACACACACACACACACACACACACACACACACTCATTGTGTGGAGTGCAAAGTGCAAGAGCTCCATCTCCTTCTCGAAACTTGTTGAGAAGTTGAGAGCTTACACCAATACTCGGCTATGGAATGAAAATCCAACCAAGAGCCATGCTTCAATGCTTAAGATTTTTATCTTCCTCATCGTCATTAATATGCTATGCTATGTAAGAAGAGTGAGATGATAAGTGAGGAACTATCGCTTTCTCGTATGTTACTTCTTATTCCTCTTCCTACCCTCATTCCCTGCTAGCTCTCTCCACCTTTGAAGGTGTTTGAGGCCTTGGGACTAAGGCCGGGGATGGTTAATACTTTTACAAAGATTATGTTATGCTTGTGATGAATGAAGCTTTCCATCTTCATTGCATAACCTAGGTCACAAGGAACACAAAAGTTGTATTGTGCCAAGTCTCTCTTGATGAAAGAATCTATAATACAAAAGCCTATTGGAGGGGGGACCGGCTCCACATAAATCCGGTCTTCAATTGTTATCAAGTTCTCTAATTCTCTCTCTTGCAAAAGTATTGTTCATGCCAAGTCAATTAAGTATAATGTTTATGGTTCTACCACTTATTATGTTCACCCTCTATGTTCTCCAAGTAATCTCACAAAAATGCACACTCTAATTCTCCTAATTCCGCTATTCTCAAAGTTCATACGCCATTTCCATTACATTGGTATTAGAGCTAGTGGTTTCTCTTTTCTTGCTTAAGAAGAGAGGTCCTTAATTTTTCCATGAAAGGTTGGACATGTTCACTACAACAACAGGGTAAGTGGGACAGGGATTTATTGTCTTGGTTGAGAAGGACTTAGTTCAAGGTACACCGTTGGGAACTATAGTCTTAATAATGGAGCCTCTTGGGGATTGCCTTTGACTTAACCATTATTGAGCTATGAGCAAGCTCAACAGGAACCATAATCAACCGAGCAATGTTAGACCCTCTCGACTAGTCTTTGCAATCAACAATGATTAAACCACGGGTGTGGCTGCTTGAGAACTAATTCTCAAAGGTAAAGAAGAGTAGAAACTAAGGTTTTTGAGGGTACCAAAGCACAAAGTAATTTATACATAAGTTTAATTATCATGGTTAATAGTAACCAAGAGAGTAGAATGAACATTGATAACTTTGATTTTGCACATGAAGGTGCTAATGATGATGCCCCCATGTTTGTTAATTACCTTGTTACTAGGTTGCATCAAGCTATGGGCAGCCCTGCTTCGCAAGCCGAAGTTACTCAACAACTTCGTGCTTATGGGATTTACCTTCCTCTCCAAGAGGAGAGAGAGATTATGAGGCCTCTTGATGAGACTCTCAAAGGAAGACTCTCTTCCAAAGAACGAGAAAGAAGTGAATCCCTAAGTTCCTCTGAAGATGTGGCTCCACGAAGACAGCGGTTTAGACAATCGCCAACTCCTCCAAGAGGAAACGGTCATCCCACAGTCCTTCTCCTTGTCACTCCAAAAGGGAAGAGAGAAAACAAAGGAAGAAAAGGGCAAGAAAGAGGTCACCCTCTTCTCCTTCTTCTTTACCTTTCCTCCTCTTTTGACAAAAAAAGCAACAGGTATTCTCCTAGAGAATACAAGAGGAGAGGACATAGCAAATCTTAGCCTGCATGGCGAAGGTCTCAAAAGCTCAAGAAGCTCAAAGAGGGAGGAAAGAGTATCTCTATTCTCACCTATGATGGCACCTTTGATGCCATCGACAAAGTATTGGCCTTCATCTAGCAGTTTGATGTGACCTTTGGAGACGAGGGCTTCACAGAGTCCTCCAAGCTACACCATGTAGCTATGCACTTCCAGAAATCTACTCGTAAATGGTGGGCTAGCCTTCATGGGAATGGCAAAGGCCCAAAAACATGGAAAACTCTATGAGTTTCCATTATGAAGCAATTCCTTGCAATAGATGCAAAGGAAAAAGTGCTTACCAAATGGTAGAGTTTGAAGCTTCTCTCCCATGAGTCTATCGACAAATATGTGGACAGGTTTTGGGATTTACATCTCAAGGCTACTGTCTTTCAAAAGATAGACTTTGCGGAGCAAAAGCAACAATTCTGTGCGGGATTACTTGAAGAGATGGCCGAGTACGTTAACTCCCAATGACTTGGTTCTATTTATCGAAGTAATTCACCACTCTATGGTTTCTTTGTGTGTCAATTTCTAACAAAGGGCTAAAAGGAATACTAAGCCCATGGAAAGCAAAAGAAAAAAGTGATGCAAAGGGGAAAAACAATGCCCAAAACTCTTCCTAAGGCAATTCCACAACAATCGGTCCAAGGAGAAGGGAGTTTACAAAGGTAAAAATAAACTTTCTCTTGAAGATCTTGAAGCTTTTCGTAAGGACCACAAATGTCTTAAGTGTGAGGAGCAAGGACATGGCTATCGTTCTTGCCCCAAGGGAAATGCCCACAATGAGACTCCTAGAGATTCCATGATAGAAGCTTCAAAGAGGATGCTCATTGCAAAGGATCACCTCTCTCCTATGCTTGGGGAAAGGTAAGGGAGCATGATGCCTTCATCTTGTTTGACCCTAGATCTACTCACAACTTCATATCAACATAGTTGGCCACTAAGTTGGGCATTCAAGCTTTCAAGATGGGAGACACTGTAACTGCCTATGGAGCTTTCAAGGGACAACAATACTCCATTACTCCCTTGATTGGGAATTTGATGCTTCATGTCCAAAGCTACGTTTACAAAGGAGAATTTTTCATCTCTGCTCTCCAACATGAGGATGTTTTCCTAGGGGCACCATGGTTCAACCGCATGGCTGCCAACATGAAGTTCCCTTAAAGAAGAATCTACTTCACCTACAGAGAAAAGAGCATGTATATAGATGCTAGTGAGTCTGGTCGTACTATACCACTTGTAAATCCTCCTGCTTTTAAATAAATCAATGAAAACCTCAATTTTTCGTACATGATTTTTGCGCGTTCTATACAATGTTTGGTCTTTATGAATATCTAGTCATGCCTTTTGGTTTGACTAATGCACCGACTACATTCAACCGCTTGATGGAGAAAATATTTAGACCCTACCGCAAATTCATCGGAGTGTTCTTTGATGATATCATCATCTACTCCAAGTCTTTGGAGGAGCACAAGCAACATCTACAAGTGATGTTTCAAGCTTTGAGGGAGAACAAGCTTTTTATCATTCAAAAGAAGAGCAAATTTTTCCTTCAAGAGATTCAATACCTAGGTCATATTATCTCTCAAGATGGTATTTGTATCGATCCACAAAGTTGGAGGTAATAAAAGCATGGCCTAATCCAAGGAATCTACATGAGCTAAGAAGCTTTATTGGTATGTGTACATACTATAGACACTTCATAGCCAAATTATCTCAAATAGCAGGACCATTACATGACTTAACGAAGAAGAACGTCAAGTACTCATGGGCTGCTCATGAGAAAAGTGCTTTTGACAAGTTCAATGAGAAGCTTACCTCCCAACCAGTCCTTATGCTTTTGGATCTCTCAAAGCCATTTTAGGTCCAATGTGATACTTGTGGTGATTGCCTTGGATCAGTCTTGCTTCAAGAAAGGCACACCCTAGCTTATGAGAGCCGAAGGCTCAATACGGATGAACGGGTCTTGGGCATTTATGAGAAAGTGGTTTTAGTTGTTTTACATACCCTAGACACATGGAAGCACTATCTATTGGGGACTCCATTTATTTTGCAAACAAACCACCAAAGTCTCAAGTACTTCATGATGCAAACCAAGCTTTTCGACAAACAAATGAGGTTGGCAAAGTTACTTTTGCAATTTTATTTTCATATTGCTCACATTGTTGGTAAGCACAATCAAGTGGCCGATGCACTTTCATGATGACCAAAAGTTAATGCGGTGTCTATAGCAACTCACAATGATCTATCTTTTATGATAAATGAGTATGCTACTGACCCTAACTATAGAGACATAATGTCAGCCCTTGCTTTGGGGAAGAAAGAGGAACCATTCACCTTGCAGGATGGTTATCTTCTCCATGGCAATAGGCTATGTGTTACTCCCTTCGTGAGAAAGCCATGTATGAATTCCATGCTCCTCCCTATGCGGGTCATAGAGATATTCAACCTTCTCTACGAGGAGCAGAGACGTACTTCTATTGGCCTACCATGAAAGTAGACATACAAGAGTATGTTTCAAAATGTGTGGTATACCAAAAGACCAAGTATGATAGAGGGAAACAACCTGGATTACTGCTGCCATTGCCAATCCTTAATTCACCATAGGAGAGTATATCCATGCATTTTATCTTTGGATTACCCAAGTATATCCATGGGAATATGGACAATAGTTGACAGGTTTAGCAAGCAAGCACACTTTATTCCTGTCAAAAAGACTATTAAGACACACCAAATGGAAGCCCTCTTCATATACCATATTTTCAAACACCATGGATTACCAACATCTGTTACCATATACATGTGGTAGTGATGTGTGTGAACACACTAGGACCGCCGGGGCATTTTTTCCCTCTTTAGGAGGTTTTTTCCCCCGTGCATTGTATAGACGCCCATCACTCTAGGGCTATCTATCTTTCCATTGCACACTAAGTAACACACTCTCTATTGTGTGCCTTGAGCTTCCTTCGTCTTCTCCAAGATGTGTGTGTTACCCTGCAACCCTAATTCCAACAATTGGTATCAGAGCAGGTCACGTCCTCCCGGGCTTAGTCGCCAGCTGCTCCAGCACACGCTTGCTCACTTTCTCCAATTTCAGTGAGATTTGGCGAGCATTCACAGGTCGACAAAAATTTTGGGAGACTTGAAGAGCTCGGTCTACTCAGATTTTCGATTTGGGCTCATTTCGGCCTCCGTTTCCACTACAGGCAGTACCGCACAGGCTATTTCGTCATTTTGTGCAGAATTTTTGTCAGTGCCTTTTTTTGCAGAACAGGTGCCTTATAGTCTTCTACGGTTTGTGCTATATAGCACAGGTTGTTCCCGCTCCGTTTCTCCTATTTTCGGGCAGTTTTCACATCAGGTGCAACATTTACCATGGCTGACAACAACACAGATGTGTTCAAGATGTTTGCTGCTGAGGACATGTTGGATGGGGACAACTAGCCTATGTGGGATTATATGATGCAACATGTTCTTGTGTCAAAGGGTGTCTAGAACATTGTGAAGGGCATTGATGTACGTCTTGGTTCTGAGGATGTAGGCGATGTTGAGGATGTTGCAGGTCTTGCTGCAAGGATTGCAGCTGTTAGAGTTGTTTTGCCTACGGCAGAACAAGCTCGTTGGGATGTTCAGGATGCGCAGGCTCATGCATTTATTGCATTTTCTGCGAAGCGCACCATTGTTCCTCACATCCGTTCAGCAAAATCTGCAAAACAGGCTTGGGATATTTTAGCAGGTCTTCATGCAAGCGCAATAAGGCTTAAATTGCTTTACTGCGTAAAGAGCTGGAGTCGAAGATTATTCATGAGGAAGATGATATGGACACTTTCCTTGCTAGTGTTAAGGATATCAATGAGCAGCTTATTTCTGCAGGTGAAGTCATTTCAGATAGTTATCTTGTGCAGACTGTTCTTGATGCCTTACCAGATTCCTACCAGACTTTTGCTAGTACTTGGAGACTTATGACCCAAGGAAATCCTGAAGTTGTCAAGTTTGATGCATTATGCACATTGCTATTGCAAGAGTCACTTTCCAAAAAAAAAAAGGACTAGGCAGCGTGCAGTTGAACATGCTTTTATTGCTTCTCAAAGAAAGGGTGGTAACAGTAATGTAGCCACTTCTTATGGTTCTGCTACGAGTGGCAAAAATTATGTTCCTAATGCTTCTGCTGGCAGCAGTTCGTCTGGAAATTCTGGTGATAAGGGCAAAAAGAAGATGCATTGCCATTATTGTAAAGCCAATGATCACTTGATCAAGTCGTGTCCTAAGTTGAAGGCCAAAGAGGCTAAGAAGAAAGAGGCTCATTCCACTACAAATGCAGCCATTGTTGAGTCTTCTATGAAAGGAGACTGTGTTGCTAATGTTGATGCAGAATGGGCGTTTAGCGTAGAGTGCACTTACAATCCTGCTGTCCATGATGCATACTTGTCAGTTGCTGCAGATTCACATGTGTGGTATTTCGACAGTGGTGCTACAAAGCACATTACCTCACATCGTGAATTGTTTACCTCTCTCGAGTCTGTCCCTCATGGGAATTCAGTCACTTGTGACAACAATGCCTCTTATCCAGTTCAGGGAGTTGGAAAGATTGTGCTTACTGCTGCTAATGGCAGTTATTTCACACTTGTTGATGCACTTTATGTACCTAGGATCAAGAAGAATCTCTTGTCTGTATCTGCACTTGCTAGACTTGGACTTGTATTCAAATTTGTGGATGACAGATGTACAGTTCATGATCTCAGTTTTGGTGATGAAATTGTTGCATCTGGCTTTTTGTGCCGTGGGCTGTATAAGCTCACTTTGTATGACAAGTGTGGAAAAAATTTTGCAAATGTTGTTGCAGATTCAAGGGCTATTTCAGATGCAAATCTTTGGCATGCACGTTTTGGTCATCTGAATTTTACCAGGTTGCTACGTTTGTAGAAATCTGATATGCTTGCTTCTTTGCCGCCTCTTGAAGCACCTGTCAAACATGTTTGTGAAGGCTGTATTTTGGGTAAGATGCAGCGTTCTAAGTTTCCAAAGGATGGTTCAGTTTGGGGCACATGCAGGTTGCAGCTTGTGCATAGTGATGTTTGTGGGCCCATGCAAACTCCGTCCTTGGGCAATTACCTGTACTTCGTGACTTTCATTGATGATTACTCCAGGCATGAATGGGTATTTCTGCTTAAAGCGAAGTTCGAAGTTTTTATGTGCTTCAAACAATTTCTGGCTATGGCTGAAAATGTCTCGAAATGTACTATGGGCACCCTCCGTTCCGATCGAGGGGGGGAGTATATGTCTCATGAATATAATGCATTTCTAGCTAGTCGTGGGATAAAACACTAATGTACAGTGACTTATACACTTCAGCAAAATGGTGTTGCTGAGAGGAAAAACAGGTCACTGACGGAAATGGTACGATGTATGGTCAAAAGTCAAGCTTTACCGCATTCTTTTTGGCTTGAGGCCATCATGTGTGCCACTTATGTACTTAACAGATGTCCTACGAAAGCTTTGCATTCTATTACTCCATATGAAGCATGGCATGATAGAAAGCCTTCTATTGAGCACATGCGTGTTTTTGGCTGTTTGGCATATGCTTTGGTGCAACAAGTGCAGCGCAGAAAATTGGATGATAAGGCTGTCAAATGTATTTTTGTTGGTTATAGTGCTGAAAGCAAAGGTTACAGGTTGTATCATCCGCAAACAAAACGTATTCTGGTCTCACGGGATGTAGTATTTGTGGAAGATTCTGTTCAGCCCTTGCTGTCATGTACTAGAGACAGTAATGTAAGCTCATAGGACATTTATGACACTGTGTTGCCTCTTTTCAGTGGTGGAAATACGAATGTAAGTTCCAATGAGGCAAATGTACAGCCTATGGGGGTTTCTGAAAATGTTATAGATCAGCCTATTACTGATACAGATGTGCATGATGTACTTGATGAGGAAAGGGCTGAAAATGAGCAGGCTAGAGGTATGCCAAAATGGCTGGTGCACACTTTTCATGACAGTAAATTGGATGCACCTTTGTCTAGTCGTAGTCGTTCAGGCTCTCGCCATGCATCTTATGCATCAGATTGTTATGCTTTGGCTGTGTCTAGCTTACATGATGTTGAGGAGCCTCTGACTTTTGATGAAGCACAAAATTCAGAAAATTGGATGGCTGCCATGCAATCAGAATATGTGGCACTTATGGAAAATGACACATGGACTTTATGTGATTTGCCTCTTGGCAAAAAGGTCATTGGTACGAAGTGGGTTTACAAGTTGAAACACAAACCGGATGGTGAGATCGATAGCCATAAGGCTCGACTTGTTGCAAAGGGTTATGCACAGCAAAAAGGTATAGATTATGAAGAGACTTTTGCTCCCACTTGTCGTATGACTACTGTGCATTTTCTATGTGCATTGGCAGCTCATTTTGGTTGGGATGTACATCAATCAGACATTGTTAGTGCTTTCTTGAATGGTGACATATTTGAGGAAGTTTATGTAACACAGCCTCGCGGTTTTGTCATAAAAGGACAAGAGGACAAAGTGTGCAAATGTAACAAGGCTTTGTATGGGTTGAAGCAATCTCCTCGTGCTTGGTATGAGAAAGATGACACTCATTTGGTCAAACAAGGCTTTCGTAACAGTCCAACAGAAAGCACAATGTATGTAAAGCGTGACGGTGATGTATTTCTCATCATGGTTCTTTATGTTGATGATTTGCTGATCACTGGACCAAATGAGAGACATATTGCTGAATTTAAGGCTGATTTGAATGCTACTTTCAAGATGAAAGATTTGGGGCTGTTGCATCATTATTTGGGCATACAGTTTAAGCAATATGATGGTGGTATTGCCTTGTGTCAGAAAAGTTACATAGAGACATTGCTATGTAAGTTGGACTTGAGGATTGCAAACCTATTGCCACTCCCATGGAAACAGGTTTGAAGTTGAGTCTACATGATGCTGGTGATCTTGCTGATGTCACTCTTTACCAAACTGCTATTGGCTGCCTCATTTATGTATGCAACACGAGGCCTGATATTCAGTTTGCAGTCTCACAGGTCAGCAGATTTATGCATAGCTCAGGGTCTAAGCATTGGCAGGCTCTCAAGAGTATTTTCCGCTACCTTAGTGGCACTTTACATCTTGGCTTGTTTTATCCCAAGGGGGGATCATTGCCGCCAGACTTACATGCTTTTTCGCACTCAGATTGGGCTGGTTGTTTTGACACGCGAGTGTCCACAAGTGGTTTTTGTTTCATGCTTGTCAGTTCATGTATATCATGGTTGAGCAAGAAGCAACCTACTGTGGCCACTTCGAGTTGTGAGGCTGAGTACAGGGCAGTCTTCACAGCTACGGTTGAGTGTGTATGGCTCAGAAGCCTTATGGTTGATTTGGGTGTTGGACAAGACAGTGCCAACACTATCTACATTGACAGTCAGAGCGCATTCACAGTTGCAAGGAACCCAGTTTTTCATGCTCGCACAAAGCACATTGAGGTGCATTGCCACTATGTCCGGGAGAGGCTCTCAGTAGGAGAGATCATCTTGGCTTATGTGCCAACACAGGACAACCTTGCAGATCTTTTCACAAAGGCATTGTCTCGTGAGAAGCTTGAAGCTTTGTGCAAAGCTTTGGGCTTACTCCCCTTTGTGGACTGATCCTGTCCTCAGGGCATGGCACTTCCCTTTACTCATGTGCCAGCTCTCGTTCACCGCATCACTCCAGGGGGGATTTGTTACCATATACATGTGGTAGTGATGTGTGTGAACACACTAGGACCTACGGGGCATTTTTTCCCTCTTTAGGAGGTTTTTTCCCCCGTGCATTGTATATACGCCCATCACTCTAGGGCTATCTATCTTTCCATTGCACACTAAGTAACACACTCTCTATTGTGTGCCTTGAGCTTCCTTCGTGTTCTCCAAGCTGTGTGTGTTTCTCTGCAAACCTAATTCCAACAACATCCATTGTGTTGGATAGAGATCCTAGAATGACCAATAATTTTTGGAAAGGTCTCTTTGAAAATCTAGGTACAAGATTGAATTTCTCTTTGGCGTATCACCCACAAACGAATGGCAAAAGTGAGATAGCCAATCGTATGATTGTCGATCTACTAAAGACTTCTGTTACTGAAGTAGATCAATGCTCACAATGGGAGAAGTAATTACCCCTTGTAGAGTACGTACAATAATACTGTCCATATTACTACGAGAAAGGAACATTCTGAGATCACAGTGGGAAGACCTAAAAGTCCCTTGCTGCTTAAAGTACATGGGAAGATCTTCGCTGTGCTGATAAATATAGCCGTGACCTACAAGAAGCTTTCCAAAAGATTAAGGAGGCTATATCCATCTCTGAATAAAGGCAAAAGACTACTGCTGACGAGCACAGAAGAGCCTTCACATTCAAATAAAATGATTGGGTCTTACTTAAGTTTCCCAAGGCTCAATTGAGGCAAACAACGGGCAAAAATCCTACGGGCTATCAAAAGTATTATGCTAAACTAGCAAAAAGATACTATTGTTCTTTTCAAATCTTGAAGCTAATCAAGGACATGGCTTATCAACTCAAGTTTCCCAACCATTGGCTCATACACAATGCTTCTTATGTCAGTCTACTGAAGCCCTACAAAGGAGAGCCACCAAGAGAACCAATTATTGAAGACCTCCAAAAACTGACGACCAAGAAGATGTGCTACAACCCGAAAGCTATCCTTTGGCATGAAGACAAGGCACTAAGACATGGTAAGATTATCCGCCAATGGTATCTTGAACCAATTATTGAAGACCTCCAAAAACTGACGACCAAGAAGAGGTGCTACAACCCGAAAGCTATCCTTTGGCATGAAGACAAGGCACTAAGACATAGTAAGATTATCCACCGACGGTATCTTATTAATATAAAAAATTATCCTTTTGAAGATGCTAGATGTAAGGAATACAGCTTAAGGAAAGTATGAACCTTGCAATGCTTACAATGCTACATTAGCAAATGTACATGTTTCTTTTAAATGAGAAATGTTTGTGTCTTATAAGACTAATTCTCTTTTTATTGTGCACAAATTTAACTAGTCTGCATGCTAAGAATCATGTTTGTGATGATGAATTCTCTCAAACACCAATCTGAATTTGTCACTCTACTTTGGGAGAATGAAATGGACTAAAGAGCGGACATGCTTGTGGTAGCTACATCTCCCAAGCACCAATTGGATTAGTTATCCATATTTAAATGATGTCATAGGGTAAAAAGGGATCCTCTACTTGCTAAGAAACATCAACTAATGACTAAGGCTTTATCTCTTCTACCTCATAGTCGAGGATAACTATGATTTCAAGAGAGAGGTAATGTCATAAAATCTAATATCCAACCAACTCAAATGATTTTCTCATATTAAATTGATCATTTAATGTGGGAGAATAAACAAGAACAAGGGTTAGAATATAGACATGTGCTTATGGATATGTCTCAACACAGGGCCAAGGTTAAAAGGGGTCCAAAGGAGAGATGGCCTGTCAAAGAGCAAGGCTAGCTAATGGAGCTTAAAGACCTTAGCGTTAGCTTCATTAAAGACTTCCAAAGGTTTGTGTAAAACTCCTTAGACCTTAGGTTAAAGCTAGGCCTATGCTTGAGGTGCTTGATAGTTAAAAGTGCATGAGATGCTTGATAGCTAAGGTGCAACTTAAGCTAGGCATGTGCTTTAAGGTCCATGTCAATCCCTACAAGGAGGAGGCAAGCCCTTGAAGCTAGGGGGATGGTAGAGATAGAGGCCATATTCTTACTAACCCTATGCTTGATGACTAGGTGCATAAGCAAGTAGGGGGCCAAGTAACTTGGGCTTGAAAGTCAACATGCAAGACTACAAAGGAGGGGGGGAGCCATGCAAGTAGGGGGCCAAGTAACTTGGGCTTGAAAGTCAACATGCAAGACTACAAAGGAGGGGGGGAGCCATGCAAGTAGGGAAGATAGTTGGATGACTTCTCTCTCTCCCCCAAAGGGCACCCCTTGCTCAAGAGGAAATAAGGACACATGTCAAGCCCCTAGCTAGGTTGCCCTCAAGGAGTGTACAAAGTCTATTGGTTGATCCTTAGAGAGGTCCAATGAGGATTTAGCGAATTAAATTAATTGTTTAGGCATTTATCAAGCCATCTCTCTCAAAGAGGAAAGGGGGACACTTGTCCAAAGACTACCTCTATTGCTTGACTTGACCAAGGCTTGTGATTGGCTAGGCTTGAGAGAGCCAATGAGAAAAAAAGCATGAGCTAGAAAGAGGGGTCGACCCAAGCAACCAAGGGGCTTGCTTGCATGGTGTACTCTCCTGCACGTGCGCACACACACACACACACACACTTTCATTATGTGGAGTGCAAAGTGCAAGAGCTCCATCTCCTTCTCTAAGCTTGTTGAGAAGTTGAGAGTCTACACCAATACTCTTGGGTACAGAATGCAAATCCAACCAAGAGCCATGCTTCAATGCTTAAGATTGCCATCTTATTCATCATCACTATTATGCTATTATGCTATGCTATGCTATGCAAGAAGAGTGATGATAAGTGAGGAACTATCCCTTTTTGTATGTTACTTCTTCTTCCTCTCCTACCCTCATTCCCCGCTAGCTCTCTCCACCTTTGAAGGTGTTTGAGGCCTTGGGACTAAGGTTGGGGATGGTTAATGCTTTTACAAAGATTTTGTTATGCTCGTGTGAAAGCTATCCATCTTCATTGCATCACCTAGGTCACAAGGAACACAAAAATTATATTGTACCAAGTCTCTCTTGATGAGAGAATCTATAATACAAAAGCCTATTGGAGAGGGGACTGGCTCCACACAAATCCGGTCCTCAATTGTTGTTAAGTTCTCTCATTCTCTCTCTTGCAAACATATTGTTCATGCCAAGTTATTAAGTATAACGATTATGTTGCTACCGCTAATTAAATTCACTCTCTATGTTCTCCAAGTAGTCTCACAAAAATGCTCACTCTAATCCTCTTAATTCCGCTATTCTCAAAGTTCATAGGCCATTTCCATTACATACCCATTTCTTCCCTAGACGTCCATCTACCATTGTCCATCAAATCCTTCCAATGAGTAACATTTCTCTTATAGCATTTATGAGCTCTAATAACTTGAGGAGAGTCAATAGGTATAATATAGCTACTAAAGTAAATTGAATCCTTTAAGGAGGGCTGATGAGATGAGAAGGAACCGTTGTTTGCCTTGCCATGATCTTGAGTTTATTGTAAGCTATCTTAAACCTGCAAGTGAGCTTAGAACCCTTAAGTACAAAGATTTGGTTGCCAAGAAGGATGTTCTCAAAGTAAAGACTTTATAACTTCTATAGAAAGTGGGGTGGAAGTCCATGGTCTTCTTGTGATGAGAAGAGCCTTATAGTATTCTGAAGATGTAGCTCTAAAGGTGCACTTGGCTATTAACCTATCAGAAAGTGATGAAATATTCAACATGCCTAATCCTCCATGATGCTTAGGTAAGCTGCCAAATTTCAAGGCCACCTTTAGACATTGTGTTTGTATCATTACTTCCTTCCCATAGGAAATCTCTAACCAAGGTGAAAATTTGATTCAATTGTACTATTTTAGGCTTTCAACAAGCTAGAAAATACATAAAAGAAAGCAATTGTTAATGCCTGAGAACAAATTTTCTACATGATACATTGATTGCATACATTGCCAAAATCTAACTTTCCTTCTAACTTTGTCTATGATCCAGTTCCATCTCTATTTAATAGTAGCATTAACTTCCATACGGATTCCCAATAGCTTGAAAATTGACGATTAGGAATGTTCTGGCATCTTGCTTCTTTGACAACTTAAGTGAGAAAAAGAGAACTTGTTCTAGCATCCTACTTCATGGTCTACTTCATAGAAGGGAAGGAGGACTTATAGACATGGCATTCTCCTCTTCCATTGACTATGCTTTCTATATCTTTAGAATATACATAGGCAAATTGAATTCGTGTTGCAAGGTGGCAACACATATTGCAAGTGTCACATGCAACCATCCTATGACTTTTGGCTCAGTTTCTTGCCTTCATTGCTAATAATCACAAAGTTCGTTGATTGCATGTGTTATTGCAATATCTAATTTTTTCTTATTGCTACAATACTCATGTCTCATCTCTCTCTCTCTCTCTCTCTCTCTCTCTCTCTCTCTCTCTCTCTCTCTCTCTCTCTCTCTCTCTCTCTCTCTCTCTCTCTCTCTCTCTCTCTCTCTCACTCACACACACACACACACACACACACACACGTGTTTGCAAATTGCTTCTTCACATGATATAAGAGATCTGTGTCTCTATGAGCTTTTTCTTACATGACTATGTGAAGCTTTCAATATCTCATCATTCTCAACTCCCTCAATAGCTTTGTAGCAATTTGAATGATGTCAACTATCTCTCTCATCTAATACTCCCAATGAAATCCTTCATACCTTTAACATCTCTTATCAAAACTCCTTTGTAATGCATTGGTCAAGTGCATACCATGTGCCATTCAAAATCCACGGCAAGTTCTTGATGATGTTCCTATTCTAAATGTCGTCTCTCGGATGTGCTTTTTTAGGAAATGTCCAATAAGGGAAGTGTGACAAAGCTCTGGCTCATTTTACAAGAGGCAAAATAAAGATGTCTCTCTAAATGCAATCAAATTTGATTTTATCTTGAAGGCACTTAACCTTATGCAAGATGTTGACATGATTAAAGAAATTCGTAATGACATTTTTAGTTAGGGATTCTCGGAAAAAAAAACTTTGTCCTTGGAAATTATTTGGTTGGTGTGTATGCATGATATGGTGCATTTTGTTGACAACAAAGGCATGGTCAGAGAGAGAGAGAGAGAGAGAGAGAGAGAGAGAGAGAGAGAGAGAGAGAGAGAGAGAGAGAGAGAGAGAGAGAGAGAGAGAGAGAGAGAGAGAGAGAGAGAGAGAGAGAGAGAGAGAAGTTGGTTGGAGCACTAGGGAAAATCAACTACCTCATGTCAAGATCATTTATTCTATTTGGATAAACAATGGTAAATGAGAATCGGTAATGCAATTAAGTGGGCAATCAGACATGGGGTTCCAAAGGTACATTAGCCCTTTACCCAAGGCCAACATGCTAGAGTTGTAGTGGCCAACCAAGTGTTGTTGGCCACTATGTGGTACATTACATCTTGATGGATCTTCTTGAGCTCCTCTATTAGCCAGTTAGAGAGACTAATTGAGAATTTTCTTTGGTCAGGACGCAACACTCAGTTAGCCTGAGCCAAAGTAGCTTGGCAGGTCATCACTCTACCATGTTCTCAGCAGGGATTGGGGATCATTAGAGATTGGTGCTAGAGTTAAAGGAGTGTATTGGGAGCTACATGAGAGTTGGAGTGTCTTGATTGAAAACACTTAAACTCATTAGGAAACAAAAAAAGTTGGTATGTGAGGCTTTACTTGGTTTATATTCATCTTGTTTAGAAAATCGTTTCGCTTTATAAAATGTTTATTGCATGAGTTGAATACCAATTTTTATCCTCAAAGGTTATAAAAATTTCCTAATTTTCTAGGGAGTTTCTTGTGATGTCCTGAGCTTGTTTCTAGGAGTGGGTGGTGTCTTCCTTGGAGATTTTCTTAGAGTTACATTGTTCTTCTTATTCCTTTCCTTGTTTTCCTCTCTTCCTCCCCTTTGTGTGTACCTTTCTCTTTCTTTGGATGTCTCCTTGCCTCTTCCTCTCCTATGTCTTTATTTGGCTCTTCTTTTGTCTCTATTTTTTAGCCTTGCTTTGTCTTTGCCTTGTTCTTAGGAGGTGGCTTAGTGTTGTTGGTGCAACTAAAAGTTGTCAGTTCAACATGGGGCATACGGCTAAAATTTAGAACAATCTACATAGCTTGAGCAGTTGCTCTAATGCTAATGTTTATAGGGCAATCAAGATGTATAAGTAAATGAGATTTTTGGGCCATGTTTGGTGTTTTATGAGTCTGCTTGCTGGTCAAAATGTTTCAAAGCTTAAATTTTTTAAGTTTTTTGCTAGAATTTTAAGTCCTCAATGGGCTCTACTATCACATCTTTACATCTCGTCAAAAGGGAATACCAATTGGAAGTTATGTCCAATTGAAGGTTCAACTACTTGTAGATCAAGGTGGTGATTATGCCAACCAAGGGTTTGGGAGACATGAGGTTTCAAAGTGATAATGTTACTCCAAGGGGATTCACTGTGTTTTTCTGTAAAATACCACGTGAGTGTACAAGAAGGGGGTTTTGAATTTTGTACATAAGCGTATACGACAGGGGTAGCCCCTCATTATTTCATCCTCATACTGTATATATAAGGGAGGGGCAGGGGAGGGGGGGGGGGGGGGGGGGGGGGGCTACATAGGGAGTACATACAACTACTTGGGCCACCTTAAATACAATGGTTGTTTTGACAAAGAAAGAGGTCGAATGGAGAGAGAGAGAGAGAGAGAGAGAGAGAGAGAGAGAGAGAGAGAGAGAGAGAGAGAGCATCAGTTAAGTTTTGCAATGTGACTCCGAGTGTTCAGGAAAAGTGTGCCTCGGCTTAGTCTTGAGCCGGTTGAAAATTAAAAACCACCGGTCAAAGGGAGGGGGAGAAGGAGAAGATTAGTTTGAAAAATCAAGAAAATAAAGTTAAATAACTTCAATTGCAAATAATGCTGGCTATTTTGAAAACTTTACCCTTGGAACCTACCCCGAAGATACTTTTGTATGTTGTAAAATTATGTTTTTTGAAACTTCAAAACACTACCTACCATTGCCTCGGAACCTCCCCTTGTCGCTAGGCACAGTGCACACCCATCACCATCTTGAGCCATCTCTACCATGTACGTGCCCCCTTTTCCTTCCTTCAGCATGGCCTGTATCGCTTATGCAAATACTGGAAAGTACACTGAAGCTCAATCTACTTATGATTGTATGCTTCAAACAGGGATTGTCACAGATCATAGAGACATTCTCTTGCTAGACGTATTGCAAAAGATCAACCTGCCCCAAAAATCTATGGTAGTCCACCAAAAGGTGAGAAGGGGCGGTTTTGTGCCTGATTAAAAAGTATACGGTACTTTGCTACAATGGTTGTCACAAGAGGGCACAATAAGGATGTGGATAAGATCAGCAATGATTTCTTAAATCTTGGATTTTCTTACATTGAGGTGTGCACCACACTTTTAGCGGCTCATTTACCCAATAAAGCTTCTGAGCTGCTGCTGTCGGTTTTGGCTCAAGGGTCACATGTTGATGAGCTGCTACTTCTTGACGTATTGAAAACTTTGGGTGATTTACCAAAATTTCATGAATTCTAGCTGTTTGTTGATTCTTTATATGGCTTTAGCTCCAAGCTAGGTTCACAAATGCATGAGGTCTTGCTTACAATATTGGCAAAAGTCAAGTAGGTTGATGCAGTTAAATTGAGCTTGATCCACTTTGATAGGTCATGTCAAGGTGGCTGCATGCTCAAAGTGTTGCAAGGAGCTAGCTTATATGGAGAGCAGCTTGAGGCCATATAAAGTAGTAGGGATTCTCGCCTCCGTGGTTTGGAATGCTTGCCATCTTGTCCACTGCCTGCTCCGCTACACTTGCCTCCAGTTGTCACATGGTCATCCTGCCACTAGCTAGACCGAAGCTTCTCCTCTTTGTGTTATGGAGCAAATATGCCCCCTTAATTTGTTTGCAGAACAAAAATCCCAAGTTGAAATGTAGCACAACGAGGATGAAGAGAGTGAAGAAGATGCTACTATGGAGGGAAAGACAAGGAGGTGGATAAATTGAGAAGGTGTCATAAGCCGCCCTTGCTTCACAGCCTTAGATAGAACAAGTCAGATTACTATAGGATAGGCACTATCCATGGTAGGCCAACAAGACGCTTGCTAGTGTGCGAGAAGCTTTGCACAAGAATAGTAAGGAATCTTTGGTTGTCATGTTACTAGTATACATAAAATAGTGGGTCATTACATTTTGTACGAAATCCGTATGAGGGGGGATGGTTCATTGTGAGAACGTCCATATCTTGTCCGTATGTAGGGGGGTAGGTCAGCATGTAAGATACCGTATATAGGGGGGTTTCTCTAATTTGGATGCACGCAGGTGACATCCCTCCATTACTAATAGTGAATCCCCCGGGATGTTACTCTCCATGCCACCTTTATAGATCCCAAATCGGATACTTGAAGTTTTTATGGGGACCAATTTTGCACCAATTTTTTCGCCTTTGAGATGCTTTGGAGAATTTTTCAATTGGCAAGCTTTTTGGAGTTTGTATTGGATGTAAGATGTAAGTTAGGAGAGATGGTTCATCAATTGGAGTTGTGTGCATGGAGAAATGGTCACTTGAAGTTGGTAGTGAACGATGGTCGAAGGAATTTTTTTCTCAATTTTGGAGCGGCTAGTTTGATGGCTTGGAAAACTCAAAATACAAAGTGGAGGCTGGAGTTTGAAGTCAAATATATGAGTTTTGGGCTAAACTTGACGGCTTGAGCATCAGATTTATGAGTACTCATGGTGTATTTATAGAACCCAAGCCCTCTCATGTGTGTGTGTGTGTGTGTGTGTGTGTGTGTGTGAGAGAGAGAGAGAGAGAGAGAGAGTGTCTCCCCCTCCTCCCATGTGTCAGAGGCCGGTGGTGCTACATGGGTTGCTCCTTGCATGAGCGAGTAGCTTGGACGATGATTTTGGGTGGCGGTCCACGAGGTGGCCCTTTTAGGGGTGTTCATGTGCGAACGACAGCATGTCTTGATACAATCAAATTTTGGTTGAAGGGGTGGTGCAAACATAAAGAGTCACCAAAATTGGCAGGTGGATTTCATGTGCATGTGGCCAAAAAGAGAAAGAGTGGAATGTGGGTGACTTCAAAATGATGTTCTTGTTTCTTATTTTGGGAAGAAAGAAGGCAAGTTCTTACACAAAGAAGAGAGATCAAGGTCTTCATAGAAGAGGAAGCTCTTTCTTCCTTAATTCTTTCATCTTTCTCTCCTTGGTTCTTGTACACATGGTGTGTGTGTGCATGTGTGTGTGTGTGCGCACTTGCACACGTTCGTGCAAGTGACACTAAAGTTTCCCTTGTGCAAAGAGGGAGGGAGGGAGAGAGAGCCCATGTGTTGCGTGAGGGAATTTGTAATTTTCGGAATGGTGTGTCCATTGTAGAGTGCTAAATGGAGAGCATGCAAATTGGAAAGCTGTGTGGTGTGGGTGTGTGCGTGCAATGAGTGTGGAGTGATAGACTGTGTGTGGGTGGAGTACTCACTACTAAATGCGTGAGACCCCTTATTCTTTTATGTAGAAAGAATAAGGTTAGTAATGATTAGTGAAGTCAATGGACGGACGTGCATCGGGCGTTCAACCTCGAGGGAAGGCACATGCCACCTTTACCCAACCATACTCCCAAATGTGCCGATAAGTGGGTCCTACTAGCTAAACTACTAGTATGTACAAGAAATAGGTGAGAGAATCTCTCAGCCTATACCATAGCAAAGAAATCTCTTTCTTCCTTAAATTTTTATCTTCCTCTCCTTCGTTCTTGTACACATGGTGTGTGTGTGTGTGTGTGTGCATGCGTGTTGCACTAGAGTTTCCCTTGTGCAGAGAGAGAGAGAGAGAGAGAGAGAGAGAGAGAGAGAGAGAGAGAGAGAGAGAGAGCTCATGTGTGCAAGGCAAGGAATTTGTAATATTCTATATGGTGTGTCCATTGTAGAGTGCTAAAATTCCCATATTGTTATTCTTCGTCTCCATTTTTATTTCCTATTGTCTATGTGCCTTAGAGATCCGTGGTAGCTAGAGCTCCAGATTCACAAGTGGGTGTGTTTCTTTTGGAGGAAGAGAGTAGAAAATTGACCCCAATTTGGGTAGGTTTGTAAACTATGTGTGCCTTATACAAAAAAGTGTGGGTCTAATTTGGGGAATTGAAAGCTGTCGGGGTGGCAAGCTCTAAAGATATCTATGGTTTGTGAGTGTGTATGCATGGATATAGGGGGGTTGTGCAAAACCTGAGCTATAGAGATGTATATTGTGGGTGTTCAGGGAGTGCTACCCTTCCCCCTTTCCATCTTCTGGTGTCCCCACTAAGAAGCATTTGATTGCTCCTTGTTTGAAGAAGAATCAAGTTTTGAAGGAGGCAAAGATGACAATGAAAATTTATGGGCCAATTTTCACACACGACGAGTGGATATCAAATTTTGAAATTTATATGCTCTCTTGTCTATGCAAAATGATGAAAGAAAGATGAAATGATGTCGTTGGTCATGTGAGGCAAAGCTAAAGTCTAGTTTGATGCTTTGGAAGGTGAAGTTACATAGGCATGTCCAGCCCTACGAGCATGATTTTTCAAAGAGGTCTCTTCGATTGATGTATGGATGCAAAGCTAAAGGCGCTCAAGCAAGACATAAGTGAAGATTTCAATTCATTTCTTGATTGATTTGAGGAATTTTGGACAAAATTGGTGATGGTGATGCAATTAGCGAATGGTGAGTACGTCAAACTAAAGAAGTTTCTTGCATGTTTACACCCCAAGGTGCAAGAAAATGTGGATTTCAAGAGCCCAGAGGACTACAATGGGCTTGTGGCAATTTCCTAAGCAAAGAGACATAAGATTAAAAAGAAGATCAAGCAGCGTGCACGAAGCTACAAAGTGGTGGTCTCTATCGACCCGCAAAGTCCACATGACGAGGCCCAAATGGAGGCTCAATCAAATAGCCGTATGCCAACTATTCCATAGTAGTGGGTGTGTAATACGCGAAACTTGTCATAGAAAATGTAGGAATGTTGTGATTAAGTGTTATGCAACCGAGAGTGAATTGGTTGAGCTAGGCCTTTGTGAAGAAGAGGGGAACTATGCTCTTGACTATCCACATCCTTAGAGAGAAAGACAAGGTATGTATCCCTTGTTTAGCAAAGGTAGAGTGCAAGGGCCACCCAATTGTCTCGGATAGCAGCATGCTAAAAATCAAGCACCTTTGCCTCCACCAAGTAATGAAGATGAACCTCACATTAATATTATTGGAGTTGATAAGCAGGAAGAAGATGTTACAATTTGGTAATTGATGTTAAGAGTCAAAGAGAAAACATCACTTTTGTTCAACTATTGGCATTAAATTCTAGGTTAAGAAGACAATGGTCCACCAGTGTGAGTACCAGGTTTCCACAAGCTAAGGAGGTGGTACATGGAGTGCAAAACATGGCATTCAGGGTGAGAAATCCCACTCTTGTGCTTCCTCTTATTGATGCCCTTATTGACAAGAAGATGCAAGTCCATGCCTACATCAATGATTGAGCTCAAGTACACATCACAACGGAGTCTTCTACAAGAAAGGAATGTGCTAAGGTGGTTGCCAAGTCTAATGTGTGAATGAGAATGTCAAATCATGCTAAGGTGAGATGCTTGGGCATAGCCCAATATTTGAAGGTAAAGGTTCTAACTCATTGATTTTTTTGTGATGAAAGCAGATGTAAATGTGTACCCTATCATTTTGGGAGGCTGTGTCCACTTGCCATGGTAGCTAAATAGGATTGGGTAAGTGGAATATTTAAATTGCCTGATAAAGAGAACGATAGACAACTAGTATTGGATTTGAAGACTAAAGAGAGTCACTTTCATCAATGGAAGTTGAAGACACTAAAGGTTTGATGACAAGCTATGAATATGAGACGAAGACTGCATACAACAAAGGCTATATAGGTACATAGGAAGAAACGAGCGCAAAATGAAAACATTTTGCAAATTGATTCGGGTTTTCCATAGACACATCCAACACTTGGAGAGGTATGCCATCTCATGCTCATGGTCTATATGGTGAGGTAGTTGGTATGTCGGGAAAAGACTCGATTGAGTAGGAGGAGGATGGCTATGTGCAATTGTTTGCATGTTATCCTAAACTATTTGCAATGGTACACATATCTATGAGGGGAAGGGGGTAGAGCTTTGGACTCCACTCAAAGAAGGGTGTATTCGAAGGAACAAAAACTAGGAGATTGGGAGATATCTAGCAAGAGGCCTTAAGGAAAGAGAGAAGTCACTATCCTTTTCCATTAAAGATGAGATTATGAAACAGGTTGTAGGTCTTGAGTGGTATTCCATCATGGCTAGCTTATTAGGGTATTTTAGATTACCATAGCTCTAGAGGATCAACTAAAGACTACATTTATTACTCCATAGGGATGCTTTGCCTACTGTAGGATACCCTTTGGTTTGGTCAATACAATAGTAGAAGAATAGGGTGTTTGGTCCTTATTTGAGTAAGTTTATCAGTGTTTATTTATGACCTTGGGTGTTACAGTTCCAAGTTGCTCTGTCAAAGTTGAAGCTTTGTTTTCAAAGACTAGATGAAGCAGGCAGCCAATTGAATCCAAAGGAGTGCAAGCTGCACAAACTCAAGTTCATTTGCTAGATTATGTGGTCTCACAAAATGGTACAAGCTAATCTAGAGAAGGTGAAGGCTATTGTGTTGATGAATCCCCCCACAAATACTCAAGGTTTGGCTTCTTATTGTGATGAGGGCATACCTTGGTAGACATAGTGCAAACATAGATGCAATAGATTTGTACAAAATGTGGAAATACAAATGCATGGCTTGGAGCTTCTTGGGTTTCAACAATATTGGAATAGGGTACTACCTACATTCCTTTTGGATATCGTGGTGGAGACTTGGTCGTGGCACCACACTCTTGGTAGGCTGGGGCCATTGCAGAACTTGGAGCTATTGAGTGCTTGGAGTATGAAGCCAAGGAGATTCTATGCCATGTTCCTGAGAAAGTTAGAGAAACAAGGGGTCCTGTGAGACTTTCTAGTGCATTGAAGGCCTTATTAACTTCTTCTACACCCTTTCAAAGGGTACACACACACACACACACACACACACACACACATTACTAGGGATAGTGTGTTAATATCTTTGTCGTGTTTTTTTAACTAGGGACTATTTAACCTAAAGAGCCTTAGCTAAATTATTGGAGTGAAATCAGTCGGAATATTTTTAGAGGTGCCTTTAATAAATACCTAACCATTATTAGCTAATAAAAGTGCTATGAAGGAAGGCAGGCGACGAGCTCGCTCTGTCATTTTTTGCCCTCTTTTGTGACCTATAGACTGCTATAAGTGTGTAATACTGTGCATTACCTTCCTCTTTCCCCTTCTCTCTTGCCCCTCTCTTATATCTCTATCTCTCCCGCCGTTTCCCGATCTCTGTACGAGATGAGGTTGCTATTGAAACTGGGCCCGCCTCACTAACTTAGAAGGAATGCAGCCACTTAATGATGTGGTGCTGCTCTGTATCATCTTCATAAGCTGGCCTGCCATACTACTGTAAAGGGAAATGGCCATGGGCTCCCATCACTATAAAGCTGAGTGTTTTTTGCTCACTTAGCATTGGTATTGTGTGGCTTTTGTGAGCGTGTGAGTACTTGTGTGCTTTGAGAGTGTGAGGTTTTTTTGCCACAAGGGCGTCGGGTTTAATAATCGGCTGGACAAAGGCAAGGATAAGCATGCTATTGTAGAGTTGGCCGCTCTGACTCCATCTCAGGTGAGTTGTGGACTCCTTTCTGATTGATGTGGTATGATTCATTTGATGCTATGGTACCATCCCTCATACTTGTACTATAATGTGACTTCTATTGAGCCTTTTTTTTTGCTATGGTTGGCTAGTTTACTTTCTTGTAGGAAATGCTATCCTTTTATTGGTAAAATCTTAAAGAATTTTAATAGTATGTGATTGCCTGTCAAAATGTAGGACTTGCTCTGTCGATGCATATTGATGGTCCTGTCATTAGCTCGAGCTATTTCACATGGAAGCAAAGTAGTGATAGCCGTTTTTCGGCTTTCCATAATTGCCATAGTAAGCTACCTCACCCTATCAAATCACTCAAACATTTTGGTTATCCCTACCATTTCACTGTACATAGACGTGTGTGAGTTAGGGGACTTTTCCCATATCTTCTTAAAAACCCTTAATTAGCTAGTCACTGGGCTAGTTGAGCCAAAAAAATATAAAAATATAAGTATATTATGGCCCATTTGTGTGTAAATATTTCATTGTATATAGGGCCTAAATAAAAAGATTTTTCATAATTATTTTGGTATTTATTTAAATATTTCTACCTATGGTGTGTTATTTATGCTATGTACATTGACTCACCATTACCATATTTTTTCTTACCATTTTGCATACTCTTTATTCCATATAAAATAATTTCATGCAAGCTTCTCTTATTTTTGGTGTAACTCCATCCCAAAAAAAATCCAAAAAACCTAGTTTTATTTATGTGTATATTTTTTCACTATTGTGATTTTTCCTTCCTACATCTATTCTCTTTCACTCTCATAAATTAGAACACCAAAAATATTCATTTTTTTATGGTAGACTTATAATGAGAGAGATTTATTTTGACCCCTTTATATTTTTTCCACCTATATTATTTATATTTGACATGTATATATTTTTTTAGACCCCTCAATATTTGATTTTCTTAGTTGTACTATTCACTTATATCATGATCTCAACAATATCTTCAATTATAGACCTACCAAATAAGGTCAAGGGTATGTGGCATGCATGCATGCACCATGGGGAGCTCACTCTTGGAGGTATTCAAAAGAATCATCCAAAGAAGGACCTCACAAGGACCTTGTGCAGTGGAAAAAACAGTCGCTTTTGCCGAATTTTTAAAGATCACATGCTCCCCGCATTTGAAAAGGTGATACAAACAAAAGTTGTAGCTCGTGAGCTGAACTTTCACCTCAAATTTTTTCATATTTTTTTGAGCTACGAGCTGTGAGCTATGATTTTATTGGTGGACCCCAGTTTGCCCATGCTATGCAGCCACACTCCCTCTTCCACTTTATCATTTTCCTCTTTCACACACACTCCTCCCTCTCCTTCCCACTCCCAAACCTGCAACTCCCATGTCCTAATTCACCCTCTTCACCATTGCCACATCTGTCACACCTCCATAGCCTTCACCCTCCATTTCTACACCCTATGTGTCCCCCTTTCTCTCTACATATATGTCCATATTACCATACTCTCTTCAGCTTTGTAAAGAACTTCAAAAAATCAGCAAAAATCCAAGGATAACCTCTGCACATGAAGGCTTTTATCATGAATTTTCCAAGGTTTGAAATAACATAGCTTCATCGACACGCGCTGCTTCGCCATGCTGACTGCTTCTTCTTCCGGTGATGTAAAGAGGTGAATGTCAACTTCTCCAAAGCTTCAACCTCTCTTTACAAGCTCATCCATTCTCTAACTTTTCTCATCATATATCTCACCATTTGGTGAATGATTTTGTAAATATTTTTTAGTGATAATTACTAACTACTAACCACTAACCTTATTGTAAAATGCACCCTCTACTAGAGTAGGCACTCCCAAATTATTCACTCAATCCTCTCTCCTATCATCCTCAATAATTCTCTTCCCTTGAGCCCACATCCATGTGACTCAAAGGACAAGAGAGACCCACCCTCATTAAAAAACAATAAAAATATGCATAATCTTTTATTCCTTCAAATAAACTTGATTAGGCCTAATCCTAATCGGAGCTTCTAAAACCTATAAATAGAGCCCTTCTCTCCCTTGTAAATCATCACATGATCACACTACACCACACCATTCTCAACACATAACACACCACCACTCTTCAAGCCTAGTTGTGTAGAGTGTGTGCATTGTGAGTGCTCTATTCCATCACTACACAGAGGTGCATGGAGAAGCTTGAAGTTAGTTATGTCATCTAGAGGAGTGGAGTGATACTATACTCTGCAATCACACTTGTAGCCTACTCTTGTACATAAATAAGATTCATAGTTTTGGGTGCAATTGTATGCTGCAACTACGACTCTTCTCTCCAAATTGACTTGATAAGTTGGCTCATCAGGTGGTTGAAGGTATATTGTCCTTGAAGTTTGTTGTGCCATTTCATGCTTGGTGGTTTGAGGGCTTGTTGAATTGTTTGCCAAAACTTTCAATTGTAAGAGGGTGCTCGGTGAGAGGGCTCCCGTGACCCTAAGACAATTTGTGTATTGGCAACAAGGTCAAGTTTTGTGTTGTCTCTCTATTTCTCATCAAGCTTTGTGTGCATCTAGTCTTTAAGGCTAAGACTGAGTTGCTCAAGTTGATTTGTGCGCTTTACCTCTCTCTGACGTGGTGAATGTTTGTGTTTGGTGTGTGTGGCTATCTTGCATTCCCCTCTCTTTGTGCATTTGAGTACAAGGAGATTTCACGTGCGTCCTAGTTCGCATCTACAACTAGGTGGTGCCCCTTTTCTTGTTTGGTTTCTAGCTGTGGGCTGTTGTGTCTCTGGTTGTGCTTGCCCTAGCCCCAATTGAGCAGCACGGGAGCCTTGAAGGGTGTTTAGAGGCCGCTCTTCTTGTTGCCCACCCTGGACCGCCTCAAATTGGTGCCCCCACTGAGGAACGGCTTGTGTATTTTTGTGAAGGCTCAACCTTTAGCATAATCAAGTAGTTTGCATGAATCACGAGAATTTGTATGATCCCTTTATTCCCATTGCAAGGCAAAAGGTACACATAATTGTTAGTACTAAGTTGCAATTTCAACGTGTAATTCGTAGAAGTTTAGGTCCTCTTAGGTTGGCAGAGATAAACGCATCAGTAAATCTTTTTATTTTGCCTCTCATTAGGTACGACCTTAGTTTGGACGTCTATATTTTTGTTTTGTTTTAAGAGTTAGGTCATGCATAGACCATGGATAATGGCCCAAGAATAGAGGTTTTCCCCTTTCATTTCACTCCACACATTAGAATAAACATTGCAATAAGTATAAAAATCCATTTTCAACAACGTATGGTGTTCATGTTTGGTGCCCAAAGAGTAGGAGAAATTCTCGCATCACCAAACCCTGTCATCCTGCCTCTTATTGATTATCATAGGTCATTTGATGTGAATATTTTTATTTTGTTGTAGAATAGATTGCAATTTAGAAAACATTATTGTGTAAATTTTTTAAGAAAGAAAAACAAAAACGTGTTGTCACTTTGAAACCGATTCAATGGAAGCCCAATGCCAAATGTCCGGATATCCTCTTTTCTTTGGAGAGCCTGGAGAGGATGTAGAATTATTTTTAGCAAATTTCAAGATGTCTTGTCGTATCAAGAGGATAGTAACTGATCAGGAACGTGTAGAAATGTTTGAGGTAGTCCTTAGGAAAGATGCTAGTACTTGGTTTGACTCTTTGCTTGAGGAAGTTATGGGGAATCACACGGAAGTGTTGAATGATTTCAAGAAATACTTCTTTGATCCCCAAAACACTCAGAAATTATGGCAAGACATTGTTTCTCAGAAGCAAAAATACTTAGATGACTACTACTTGTACAAGCAAGAGTTTCTACGTCTTTGGGCTGTATGGGTGAGAAATGTTGCTAACCTTGGTGATGGTGCAAAGTTCCTAAAGAAGGAGAGGTTCATAGCCGGACTCTTTCTTGACCTTAAGATAAAAGTTGAGGCGGGTGCACCTGCTACCTTTGATGCAGCTGAAACTAGGGCTGCTGAGAAATATAGAAAACTCAAGTGCCTAAGGGGAGAGGTTCCAATAGAAGGTCTTAGACCCAAAGGTAAGTCACAAGCATCAACATCTAGGGAGCTTCCTGAGGTAACGGCAGAAGTGATTGAGAAGTTAAATGAATCTTTAAGCAGCTTGTCAATTCACCTTGCACAAGCTGTAGGTCCAAAGGGACAAGCAAAGAAGTATGAAGAGCGAGATCCACGACCTAGGAGAGTCTTGCAATGTTGGAATTGTGGAGAGTCTGGACATGGGATGTATAATTTTCCTTGGCCCCATGGGGAGCCAAGGAGACCTAACTTGAATTACCCAGTGATGAATGCAGGAGAAGGAACTAGTCAGCAACCACGGCTTCTACAAAGGCCAAATGGAGCAAGACCACCTCCACAAGGAGTGGAAGGAGTTCCACCTTTGCCAGACCCAAATGTGCATGTAGTAGAGGTGACAAACTCAAATGAGGTTGACATGGAAGCAAATGGCATTAAGCGTGGCCGAGGAAAAGGTAAAGAGAAAGAAGGTGTCACATCACAAAGTGACCATGGACGAGAAAAGAAGGCAAAGGAGACCAAGGAAGCTAAGAGGACTCGACGTCGTATCAATCTCCAAGACTTCCCTCTTGGACATGGTATGGCTCCATACAACCTATTGGAAGACATGAGAGGTAAGGGTCTTGATATCTCATGGCCTCAGTTTCTTGCATTATGCCCACAAGTTAGGAGGGATTCAACAAAGGCAGTTAGCACTAGGAGAAAGGTAAAAGAGAGTATGCCTGTTGTAAAAATTGCACATGCTGAAATGAATGAGGATATTACACGTGTGCTAGATTGTTACATCAAAGGAAGATTGGTTAGGAAAGGTTTAGTGGATGGGGGTGCACAAATTTGCATCATGACAGAGGGACTCATGCAAAAACTAGGCATGCACATCCATGAGACACCTGAAATTAAAGTCAAGATGGCAAACAATAGCAAAGATAGGTGTGTAGGCATTTGTAAAAATGTCTCTGTGGAGGCCTTTGGCATTAAGAAGGCAGTGGATTTCTATGTCATGTCTACCAAAGGAAATGGTTACCCATTTATCCTAGGGAGACCATGGCTAATGAAAATGCGAGCTTTGCAGGATTGGGAGAGTGGAAAGCTAATTTGCAGGAATGACAATCATAAGAAGGTTGTCTTTGACATGAAGGAGTAACGCCAAGAGGAGCTCCATGAAGAATCATCTCAAAGTGAGACGGAGGAAGGCTGGACCGATAGCACTTCAGAAGGAGAAAGTAGCGGCAGCATTACTGAAGAGGAGTCTTCCATTGAAGTCATGGGGGTAAGGTTTAATCCAAACAACCAAGAGACCTCTTGCCCAGGTTTGGAAGAGGTAGGTTCCCAAGAGAACCAAAATATGCAAGATGAAGGAATGTTAGAAGGTATGTTGTCTACAACACTTACAAAGGACGAAAGAGAGGAGTTCAAATGTGTGCTGAGGAAATTTGCTAGGCTTTTTGCTAAAGACTACACCGATGTGTGTAGAGTATATGCTGTTCAACACAAAATTGATTTGAAGCCAGAGGCCACACCTAAGGCTCAAAAGCTACGAAGGCTAGGAGTCATCAAGGAGCAGGCTTTACTTAAGGAGGTAAGAAAGCTTCTAGCAGCAGGTTTCATTTATCCAGTGGAGAATTCAGAGTGGGTCTCTCCCGTTGTTGTCACTCCTAAGAAAAATGGCAAGTGGAGGGTGTGTGTGGATTACCGTCCACTCAATGAGGCAACAAAAAGAGATCACTTTCCCCTCCCATTTCAAGATGAGATACTAAATGAGGTAGCTGGTCATGAGAAGTACACTGTGTGTGATGGCTACTTGGGTTACTTTCAAATAGGTATCGCATTGGAAGATCAGTTAAAAACAACCTTCATCACTCCTTGGGGTTGTTATGCTTTTAGAGTCAGGCCATTTGGTCTGACAAATGCTCCTGCAACATTCCAACGTTTCATGAACATGGTGTTTCAAGCATTCTTTGGAAAGTCACTTAGGGTGTTCATTGATGATTTCTGCATTTATAGCTCAAAATCATTGCATCTACAAAGGGTAGAAGAAGGTTTAAAGAAGCTCTATGACATGGGAGGTCAACTCAACCCCGACAAATGTCACATAGGTGAGGATGGAGTGATCTTGCTTGGTCACAAGGTTTCCTATAAAGGCATTGAGGTGGATCCTTCAAAGGCAAAGGCTCTTATTGAGCTCCCATCACCCAAGAATCTCAAAGAGGTAATCTCATTCATTCAAAAGGTGAAGTATATGTCATGCTTTATTCACTTAGCTTCGGAGTTGCTTCATCCTTTGCAAAAGTTGACACAACAAGTAGAATTTGCATGGTCTGATGAGCTTGAAGAGCACTTTGGTAACATTAAAGTGATTTTGTCAGAGCTACCAACACTCATGCCTCCTTGTTGGGAGTACACATTCTTTGTTAGCTCTAGTGTTGGGAAAGAAACAATTGGTGCGGTTTTGCTACAACAAGATCCCCACAGTACCAGAATGCGACCCATCTACTTTGCTAGTAGGGTCATGAATGCTTTAGAGAGAGGCTTTACGGAGACAGAAGTCATGATGCTTTCTCTCATGTTTGCGGTGAGAAAGTTTAGATCCTACCTGCTCCCAAAACCTTTTGTAATTCTCACTACAAAAAATTTGTTTACTTGGGTGTCATCTCAAATGAATCTTACTACTAGGATCTCAAAGTGGATTATGGAGTTGCAAGAGTTTCAATACTCTTTCAAAGTAGAAGATAGTGTGCGTGCACATTTGGCAGGGATCCTTACTTATAGGGTACATGAGAAGGAGATTAAGGTGCCTGAAGTAAAGACCCTACCATTGCCACCACCTAAAAGTATTCCTAATGCTTTTACCTTGTTCTTTGATGGATCTTTTAGACGAGACACAGGAAAAGCAGGGGGAGGGCTAGTATTGCTCAACCCAAGTGGGGAGGTGGTCATGCAAGAGAAGGTCAATCTACCAGGTTCAACTAGCAACAATGAAGCAGAATATGACACACTACTTCATGGTTTAAAGATATGCAATGGCCAAGGTATACAACGTCTCATGGTGAAAGGGGATGCACTTCTCATCGTGAAGCAAATTTTAGGCATTTGGGCATGCAAGAATGAAAGCCTAAGGACAAAATTTCATGCCATTCGTAGATTGTTTAATCAATTTGAAGAAGTGCAACTATATCATATTCCTAGGAAGCAGAATGAAGATGCCGATTTACTTGCACATCAAGCAGTTACATGTGTTGAGAAAGAAGTGTAGGTCATCATGGTGGCAGCAATTGTCAAGCAACCGAGATACCAAGGATTGGAGTCATTGACTCCCATTATTAGCTACATTTTGGAGGGTGAGTTTCCACAAGACTTCACGAAGGCTCAGAAGAGGAGACTCATGAAGAAGGCAAGCACGTATCTCTTCCTAGAAGGATCCCTCTACCAAAGAGAGAAGGATCAAGTGTGTAGAAGAGTACCAACTATTGAGGAAATCCCAGCCATTCTAAAAGGTTTGCATGAGGAAGCGTGTGGTGGTCATTTTGCACAGGAACTCACTGCAAAAAAGATTTTGCTTGCCGGATACGTTTGGCCAAGCTTGCACATTGATGTTCAACATTGGTGTAAAAGCTGTCACAATTGTCAGATTAATGGAAACAAGCGTCTGTTACATGGTCCACGTTAGTTAGTCCTTGCAAATGGTCCATTTGAAAAATGGGGCATTGATGCTATGGGTCCATTGCCTAGGACTAAAAATGGGAAATTGTATATCTTGGTGGCCATAGACTACATGACGAGATGGGTAGAAGCACAAAGTGTGGCAAAGGTAAATGAGAGGACAGTGAGAAAATTTGTCAACACTCACATTTGCTGTAGATTTGGAACACCTTTGGAGATTGTTTCTGATAATGGTCCAGGGTTTAGAAAGGGCTTGCTCACAGAGGTCTGTGAAGAACTTCACATTCTACATCATCATAGTACACCCTACTATCCCCAATCCAATGGTCTGGTAGAAAAAGCTAATGGTGTCATTGCAGGCATCATTAGAAAGATGGTGAGAAACAAGACAAAGTTGTGGGATGAATTCTTGGATGGTGCCTTCTGGGCGTATCGAACCACATATAGGGAAGCCATGGAGTTTACACCATTTCACTTGGTTTATGGTCAAGAGGCTTTACAACCAATTGAGCTCAACATCCCAACAATACGACTTCATGGCAAAGCAGCACAAGATGATCAAGAAGCATGGATGGATCGACTTCTTACCTTAGCTGAGCTTGAGTGGAAAAGAGAAGCAGCATACGAGTGCTACAAGAGGAAAGCTACGCAGGCGAAGGAGAAGCTTGACAAGAAACTAAAGGACAAAGGCATCAATGAAGGAGATCTTGTGCTAAGGTATGACAATCGACTCGACAATCGTTTTGATGCCAAATTTGAAACTAGATGGCAAGGGCCATACATAGTTAAGAAGGCTTTTAATTCAAGTTACTATCAACTTATGGACTTGAATGGGAAAGAGCACTCCAAGAAGGTAAACGGGTATCGCTTGAAGCTTTATTTGAGTCGCCTTCTACCAAAGGATCTACCAAAGATCTGTCAAAAAGCAGCTATCTCATGTAGGTATTGTTCCGTGAAGCATGAGTGTAACTCAAACCCAAATTCTGAGGGGCCAAACAATGAAGACCTCGTCAAGGACTCTGAAGCACTCTCTTTGGAAAAGATGCTCTATGATGGTACATGAATATACCATCATCCTAGGGGAGGGCTAATGATAGCCATTTTTTGGCTTTCCATAATTGCCATAGTAAGCTACCTCACCCTATCAACTCACTCAAACATTTTGGTTATCCCTACCATTTCACTGTACATAGACGTGTGTGAGTTAGGAGACTTTTCCCATATCTTCTTAAAAACCCTTAATTAGCTAGTCACTGGGCTAGTTGAGCCAAAAAAATATAAAAAATATAAATATATTATGGCCCATTTGTGTGTAAATATTTCATTGTATATAGGGCCTAAATAAAAGGATTTTTCATAATTATTTTGGTATTTATTTAAATATTTCTACCTATGGTGTGTTATTTATGCTATGTACATTGACTTACCATTACCATATTTTTTCTTACCATTTTGCATATCTTTATTCCATATAAAATAATTTCATGCAAGCTTCTCTTATTTTTGGTGTAACTCCATCCCAACAAAAATCCAAAAAAACTAGTTTTATTTATGTGTATATTTTTTCACTATTGTGATTTTTCCTTCCTACATCTATTCTCTTTTACTCTCATAAATTAGAACACCAAAAATATTCATTTTTTTTATGGTAGACTTATAATGAGAGAGATTTATTTTGACCTCTTTATATTTTTTCCACCTATATTATTTATATTTGACATGTATATATTTTTTTAGACCCCTCAATATTTGATTTTCTTAGTTGTACTATTCACTTATATCATGATCTCAACAATATCTTCAATTATAGACCTACCAAATAAGGTCAAGGGTATGTGGCATGCATGCATGCACCATGGGGAGCTCACTCTTGGAGGTATTCAAAAGAATCATCCAAAGAAGGACCTCACAAGGACCTTGTGCAGTGGAAAAAACAGTCGGTTTTGCCGAATTTTTAAAGATCACATGCTCCCTGAATTTGAAAAGGTAATACAAACAAAAGTTGTAGCTCGTGAGCTGAACTTTCACCTCAAATTTTTTCATATTTTTTTGAGCTACGAGCTGTGAGCTATGATTTTATTGGTGGACCCCAGTTTGCCCATGCTATGCAGCCACACTCCCTCTTCCACTTTATCATTTTCCTCTTTCACACACACTCCTCCCTCTCCTTCCCACTCCCAAACCTGCAACTCCCATGTCCTAATTCACCCTCTTCACCATTGCCACATCTGTCACACCTCCATAGCCTTCACCCTCCATTTCTACACCCTATGTGTCCCCCTTTCTCTCTACATATATTTCCATATTACCATACTCTCTTCAGCTTTGTAAAGAACTTCAAAAAATCAGCAAAAATCCAAGGATAACCTCTGCAAATGAAGGCTTTTATCATGAATTTTCCAAGGTTTGAAATAACATAGCTTCATCGACACGCGCTGCTTCGCCATGCTGACTGCTTCTTCTTCCGGTGATGTAAAGAGGTGAATGTCAACTTCTCCAAAGCTTCAACCTCTCTTTACAAGCTCATCCATTCTCTAACTTTTCTCATCATATATCTCACCATTTGGTGAATGATTTTGTAAATATTTTTTAGTGATAATTACTAACTACTAACCACTAACCTTATTGTAAAATGCACCCTCTACTAGAGTAGGCACTCCCAAATTATTCACTCAATCCTCTCTCCTATCATCCTCAATAATTCTCTTCCCTTGAGCCCACATCCATGTGACTCAAAGGACAAGAGAGACCCACCCTCATTTAAAAAAAATAAAAATATGCATAATCTTTTATTCCTTCAAATAAACTTGATTAGGCCTAATCCTAATCGGGGCTTCTAAAACCTGTAAATAGAGCCCTTCTCTCCCTTGTAAATCATCACATGATCACACTACACCACACCATTCTCAACACATAACACACCACCACTCTTCAAGCCTAGTTGTGTAGAGTGTGTGCATTGTGAGTGCTCTATTCCATCACTACACATAGGTGCATGGAGAAGCTTGAAGTTAGTTATGCCATCTAGAGGAGTGGAGTGATACTATACTTTGCAATCACACTTGTAGCCTACTCTTGTCCATAAATAAGATTCATAGTTTTGGGTGCAATTGTATGCTGCAACTACGACTCTTCTCTCCAAATTGACTTGATAAGTTGGCTCATCAGGTGTTGAAGGTATATTGTCCTTGAAGTTTGTTGTGCCATTTCATGCTTGGTGGTTTGAGGGCTGGTTGAATTGTTTGCCAAAACTTTCAATTGTAAGAGGGTGCTAGGTGAGAGGGCTCCCGTGACCCTAAGACAATTTGTGTATTGGCAACAAGGTCAAGTTTTGTGTTGTCTCTCTATTTCTCATCAAGCTTTGTGTGCATCTAGTCTTTAAGGCTAAGACTGAGTTTCTCAAGTTGATTTGTGCGCTTTACCTCTGTCTGGTGTGGTGAATGCTTGTGTTTGGTGTGTGTGGCTATCTTGCATTCCCCTCTCTTTGTGCATTTGAGTACAAGGAGATTTCACGTGCGTCCTAGTTCGCATCTACAACTAGGTGGTGTCCCTTTTCTTGTTTGGTTTTTAGCTGTGGACTGTTGTGTCTCTGATTGTGCTTGCCCCAGCCCCAATTGAGCAGCAAGGGATCCTCGAAGGGTGTTTAGAGGCTGCTCTTCTTGTTGCCTGCCCCGGACCGCCTTAGTAGCATCCTGCAATAATGGATGAATGGTGTCTTAAGAAGCTTCAAACTTGGTGAAAGACACTATATGGTAATGTTGACCTACCTAGTGAGAATAATCATTGGCCTGGCATGGGTATGAATTAATCATAGGCATGGTTTTTTAATAAAAATCATTGAATAAAGCTTTCCTCTTAGAGTACTGGTTGATTGTTAACTTGAACCTTTGTTTTTATTGAAATAAGATGATTGAAGTCCTACCTATTACTTTGTGATAGAACCTATAAAGTTAACCTAATGGTAGGTAATAAACGATGACCTGGTAAATTTGGTTGATTTTTATAAATTACCGTAGCAGGTATGCTTCTATTGGATGATTCTGGGCTAGATACTGAGGTTACTACTCTTGCTCAAATGTGGTCTATACCGTCTGTGTAGAGGGTGATTCTGGGTTGAAAATCGAGCTTACCACTCGTGCCCAATTCTATTCTATACTGTCAAATTTTTCTCACTTAGCCATGAGTGGGTGGTTGTGTACTAGGTTGTGATTGATGGTGGCCACAATGGTTATTCTACTATACCTATATAGAGGGGTTGATTGATGTACGATTCTAAATAGTGGGGCAAGCTACTTGTGGGGTAATAGACATCGACCTGTACACTCTGAAACTACTCAACACTACAATTTCAACTATTTATTGCATAAAACCTTGAGAATTTTCCACATCCTTTCATAACTAAATTGTACAAAGACTGTGTGTCCAATTTTTGACAATACTGCCCCTGAGGTACATGGATCGTGATCCATGTTCTATGGTCAATTTTTACCAAACTCGGTGGGAAGGTTCTTGATATGTTCCTTGAGCTATTGGTCATCATAGTTTAGAGTTTGGATCATTTTTGCATCCCTTGGGTCAAAATGACCATTTGCAAACTGATTTTTTGTTTTGCAAGGTTTTGGGATCAATTCGTGTCCATTTTCTCTCAAATTTTTAGGGTGATACCTCATGGTTGATGTCTAATTGTGGGCCCCATTTTTGTATCCTTTTGGCATTGTAGGATACATGGATCGTGATCCATGTTGGGAAGTATTTTTTATATGTGATCACACCAGCTTTAGTGAGAGGAGTCATCTGCCCAAAAAATCTTTGGATTTGGTGATGGAGGAACATGGATTGTGATCCATAACATGGCTAAATTTTTCTCGGTATGTGGAGCTCATTAGTGAAATATTTTTGAAATTGGAGCCTGTTTGATGTCCCAATGGGCCCCTAACAAGTTGTAGATTTCCCGTCTTGGATTTGAAGATTCGTGCAATTGTTTTGGTGTTTTTTGTGCAGAGTGGGATACACACAATTGATCTTGCTCAGTTAAGGGTTATACCTATGAAATCTGGTGCAATAAGAAGCCCATGGGTGTCTGTAGCAAGCAAAAACCCGACAACTCACTCTAGGTCACAATCTCTCTCTCTCTCTCTCTCTCTCTCTCTCTCTCTCTCTCTCTCTCTCTCTCTCTCTCTCTCTCTCTCTCTCTCTCTCTCTGTCTGTAGATTCGACAAATGCAAATAAATGTATCTTTCCCCCATTTTCCTATATGTGCCAGACCTACCCGGAGTATACTTACCTTGTCTGTCTTGGTTTCTCATAGCATATCATCTGTGGCTTAGACAGTCCGTCATTAATTGCCTTTGATTTTGCACTTTTTGGTCCGTCATAAGTTAGCCCAAAGTTTGATATGTGTCAAATCTTTCCAAACTTGACATGCTCAAAGCTCTTGCTGTAGATTGGACATTTACTTTTAGAACTTGATTCTGACTTTTTTGGCTCTTCTTATTAGTTTTTGATCCTTATTAGATTACAAAGGAAGGAAATCACAAAAATTGTTATTAACTTGCCAAAATTATTTCATCCACTCATATATACATACTCTCACTCTAGGCCTCTTGTATGTTACAAATTATCGTTATGACTCATTATTATGCTTGTTAAGGGTTAAATACTACTAAAAAGCAATCAAAAAGTAAAAATTTAAGCGACAAAACCTGCTTTGTACATTATATACATAATTTCTCGACATCTTGCAGCTTTAGATCTTGCAATAAGCTACCAAAGCTATTGTTACTCCCCCCTTCCTTTTCCCACTTGTCCCCAGATGAAGGTTTGTGCAATGTGCATTGGCACGAACAATGTGTCTATGTCAGACCGTGGAATGTGGCCCTATTATGCCAATGGAAGAGATGCACGATGTGGGTCCTGAACTAACTATTTAGTGGTTTTCACTGGCGAGATTCCATCAAAATTGTGTTGTTTGAATAAAAGCTTTTGAATATGACATGCCCTTTTTTTGATTGTTGGTTTAGTGAATACTTTGGGCTCAAGGAGTATTTGGCTTGGTTTGGTTTTTGGTACCTACTTGTAATTGGGTTGTGAAGACAAAAAATGCATTTGTTGTTTTAGTTACTTGGGTCTCCACTGCCAAGATGGTTGGTTGGCAACCGATGTATTCTCGGGGTTGTTCTTTGGATTCCATTTGTACTTGGCTGAGTGGATAGAGAGTTGGACTGTGGTGTTGATTTTTGTTGCCAATTATAATTGCTGTGAGATGTGTGGTTTCTTGCAGGTTGTGGTTGGATTAATCTGGAAGGTATATTTGAAGCTTAAGTCTTGGATAGCCATATCTGCTTCGGTTTGGTCACCATGATTGATTTCTTTACCAAAACTTGCCTGATTTGTTTTCCATGGTTTTGTGTAGCCAATTTATGCCGTGCTTTAAGTTGTTTTGTTGCTTGAATTGGCTATACATTCCACATATGATTTGTTGGTGCTAAGGGAGTTACATAAACGGTGCCACTAATGTTTTCCATGGTTTTGTGTAGCGAGTTTATGCCATGCTTTAAGTTGTTTTTTTGGGGGGTTTCTAATCACCGAGCAATAAACAGAGCAAAGACACATTCCGAGCAAGCAAGTTTGAGGGAAAATTTATACAAGAGAAACAATCATAAAAGAAAATAATTATGCCATGTATGTTATTTTTAGTACCACAAATCTATGAACCGATGGACACAAATTTGTATTTTAGAAACATCCATAAAATTGTATACTCAATACATAGTGCAATTCTAGGTGACATACATCCTCTCCAGACAATTCCCACCAAAACTTTGGCACATATATTTTCCAAAAAAAAGTCAACACATGAACTCTGTAGCCTATGATGCTATTTGATGTTACGATATACATGTGGTAGTGATGTGTGTGAACACACTAGGACCGTCGAGGCATTTTTTCCCTCTTTAGGAGGGTTTTTCCCTCGTGCATTGTATATACGCCCATCCAAGCTGCGTGCGTTTCTTTGAAACCCTAATTCCAACAATTGTATCAGAGCAGGTTGCATCCTCCTGGGCTTAGTCACTAGCAGCTCCCGCACATGCCTGCTCACTTTCTCATTTCTGTGAGATTTGGCGAGCGTTCGTCGCAGGTCAACAAATTTTTTTGGGAGAGCTCAGATTTATGATTTGGGCTCATTTCGGCCTCCCTTTCCACTACAGGCAGGTATGCACACGCAATTTTGTCATTTTGTTCAAAATTTTTGTCAGTGCCGTTTTCTACATAACAGGTGCCTTACAATTTTCTACAGTTTGTGCCATATAGCACGTGTTGTTCCTGCTTCATTTCTCCTCTTTTCCGACAGTTTTCACATCAAGTGCAACATTTACCACAGATGTGTTCAAGATGTTTGATGATGAGGACAGGTTGGATGGGGACAATTACCCTATGTGGGCTTATATGATGCAACATGTTCTTGTGTCAAAGGGCGTCTGGAATATTGTGCAGTGTACGTCTTGGTTCTGAGGATGTAGGCGATGTTGATGATGTTGTAGGTCTTGCTGCAAGGATTGCTACTATTAGAGTTGTTTTGCCTACGGCAGAACAAGCTCGTTGGGATGTAAAGGATGCGTAGGCTCATGAATTAATTGCATTATCTATGAAGCGCAACATTGTTCCTCACAATCGTTTAGCAAAATCTCCAAAAAGGGCTTGGGATATTCTAGCAATCGCTATGAGGCTAAAATTTCTTTGCTGCGTAAAGAGCTGGAATCGAAGATTATGCATGAGGAAGATGATATGGACACTTTCCTTGCTGGTATCAAGGATATCAATGAGCAACTTATTTTTGTAGGTGAAGTCATTTCAGACAATTCCCTTGTGCAGACTATTCGGATTCTTACCAGACTTTTGCTAGTACTTGGAGACTTATGACCCAAGGAAATCCTGAAGTTGTCAAGTTTGATGCATTATGCACTTTGCTGTTGCAAGAGTCACTTTCCACAAAAAACAGGACTAGGCAGCTTGCAATTGAACAGGCTTTTATTACTTCTCAAAGAAAGGGTGGTAACATCAATGCAACCACTTCTTATGAATGTCTCAAAATGTACTATGGGCACCCTCCGTTCCGATCGAGGGGGGGAGTATATCTCTCATGAATTTAATGCATTTCTGGCTAGTCCTGGGATAAAACACCAATCTACAGTGCCTTATACGCCTCAGCAAAATGGTGTTGTTGATGAGAGAAAAAACAGGTCACTTATAGAAATGGCATGATGTATGGTCAAAAGTCAAGCTTTGCCGCATTCTTTTTAGCTTGAGGCCATCATGTATGCCACTTATGTACTTAACAGGTGTCCTACAAAAGCTTTGTAGTCTATTCCTCCATATGAAACATGGAATGATAGAAAACCTTCTATTGAGCACATGCGTGTTTTTGGCTGTTTGGCATATGCTTTGGTGCCACAAATGCAACACAAAAAATTGGATGATAAGAATGTCAAATGTATTTTTGGTGGTTATAGTGCTGAAAGCAAAGGTTACATGTTGTATCATCCGCAAACAAAGTGTATTTTGGTTTCACAGGATGTAGTGTTTGTGGAAGATTCTGTTCAGGCCTTGCTGTCATGTACTAGAGATACTAATGTAAGCTCACATGACATTTATGACACTTTGTTTCCTCTTTTCAGTGGTGGAAGTTCGAATGTAAATTCCAATCTAATTTATTCATCAATTCCGTTCTCTTTCTGCTCCCTTTTATCCTTCTTTTGCAGTATCATCACTTCTTATCTAGGAATGCTTAATGTTTTTGGATGCATTAGAGCTTGACCGGTCTCTATGAGCCATTTGCACATTTCCAATCTTCTTGTTTTAGTTTTTGGATGCAGATAAGTCAACCATCTTTTCTTTAAAGTCTGATTGTTTGTCAATCTTGCCTTATCTTGCAATAGAGCATAGCTCCAATACCTTCTCCACCTAGACTTAACCACTTGACAAAGTTTTAGACTCCTCCACTCCCTCAACTTTTTTGTTGCTTTCTTTTTTGTGTTTGAGTTGCTCCCTTGTTTGTTGCAGCTTTGTCTTTGAGGGCGTCTTTTCCCTTAGCCTCTTTGCCTTGATTTTGTCTCTTTTTGCTTTCTAAGATTTTCTTTGAGTCTTGACTGTTAAACTCTCAAATTCAGTTTGATCTGGAAGTTTGGTTCATCCTCTACCGACATGTTTCTTGTAGCTTCTTGAGCGAGAGATATTTGTCACCACATTGGTTTGGTTTTAGATCCAGTCGAATATGGTAAAATCCCAATGACATTCATCATCATTTTTTTGTTGTTTTTAGGATTCTTGGGGTAGTTAGGAAGTAAATGTTCTACTCCACAACCCTCACAAAACCCAAATAGCTTTGTTCGATTGCCCTTGTGTGGAAAAAATTGTGCCCAATGGCTACCTGCACACTCATATCAAGAACCTTCCAATTGAGCAGCTTGTGGTGCCTCCATTGGTCGCCCTATCCTAGGAGGATATCCTCTAGGTTTGTAGTTTTGGTTCACTATGAACATGAGCATATTGTTATCCATCGTGTAATAATTTTTCACTGGATGAGAAATGTACAAAGGCTCTATTGCCTCATCTGAGCTTACCCAAGAATGATAATTCTCGCTGGCATATGTCGTTCCTTCAGGCTCTCTGTCATAGATTTCCACTGGCTCTTCATAATAAGGAGATGGTGACAACATCTATTGACTTGTGAGGGTATCTACCAGTTGTGCGTATGAGAAAATAGCCCTATTATCTTGAGGAGGTTGTTGGCCCAACACTAGTTGTGGCTTATCTCCCCCTTATGTTGGGTTGTTTGGACCTATTTGGTACCTCGATGGTGGTGGCAAAGGTTGCACCTCCGAAGGTCCATATGGCCTTTCACTTACGTAATTTTGATTGTAAAAACACTCATTCTTCTCATGGTTGGTGTATTTCTTCTCAATTACGTACCACTTGAAGGCTCTTTGTACATTTAGTGTTGTTGTCATAGATTTGGATTTTGTTGATAAGTGTGATTCATCCTTTGGATGATTTCCTCGACCACTTGGTCAATATCTGGTGTGATTCAAATAGGAGCACTACGTTTCGTTGATGGCTCTCAATGATGGTTGAAGAGGCACTATTAAAAATAGTGTCCATGTATTTCAATATCTCTCTATAAGTTTTGCAATTGTCAACTAGATACAACGTTTTTCTAGTGAACTATTTAAATGAGGTGCACGCCTTCAAGTGCAAAGCCTTCTTGAGAGTTTGTTTTCTCAATCCCTCTGAAAAAAGAACTAATAATCACTCATCTTGAGGTAACTCTCGTACAAGACATCTCTTGATGTATTGCTTGAAGCAAAGCAAAGATTCCTTCACCTTTTTATTTTCTTTTTGCTTAAACGCATAGATCTAGGAAACTGTGTAGTGCTTGATTACTCTTTTATAAAATTACTTTGCAAAATCTTGTAGGGGTTGCTCAATATTTGGAAAATCTATGCTATTCAATGGATGCAACCCAGTCAATGTTGTTCCTTCCAAAGTCAACCCAAATCCCTTGTATTGAGTGTGGAAATCTATGATTTGTTTAGCTCTTAATATTTGCTTGAAAGTGAAACATGTGCATATGGATCCCCCAACCCATTGTACTTTTTGGCCACACACTTTGCCACTTGAGATGGCCGCATCTGTTGTGTTTTATCTACCATTCTCATCATGCTAGGTTCTCCTAAAACAATGTCTCTAGCTTCATATCCACCATTAGGAATTTTGATTGGAGTCTTCAGTTGTTCTCTCATTGGGTTGCACATCTCTAGCTTCAATTCATGTGTCTGGAACTCTTGTAGTATGGATAGTGTCTAGAGCGTCAATACCCTGATACATGGTCATTGGAACCCTAGAATTCAAGGATCCCATTTATCTATGTACAAAAAAGTATGGTCGATTGAATGAATCTTCCACTCTAGCTCTAACAAGGCTCACCCTTGCAGTTTTTGGCCTTGTCTCTGAGACACTCGGCCTATATGTGCTAGGAGTGACATAGTATTGATGAAGGGGTCCTCCAAAGTAAGTATATCCCTCTAGCTAGTTGCGGTCTATAGCAGAGTACCTTTGGCCATACTTATCAAGCATGATCACTTGGGTATCTCTACTTTCTTCGTATGTAAAGACATATAAGCATTTTTTCTTCGATAACTCTCCAATGTAAGGTTTTTTACACTTATAACAGAGCATTTTCTCTCTATTGGCATACTGGTACAAACCCACATGTGTATTATCAATGTTGACTCAAGTTGCCATATTCACTCATTTAAGCGTTGTATTAGGAATGTCTAGCTTTGGTGGCTTGTCTTTAGGCTCGACGTCAACCTTATCCTTGGTGCGTGTTAATCCCTAGTTTTCTACAATATAGGGATGTTGCACAACTAAGTACATGGTACCCTCGTCATTGAAGTATGAATCTCTAATGTAGTCCATAGACACTATTCCCTTGAACTTGCTAGGTCTTTCTTCTAACTTTACATAGTAGCAATCCATATTGTCTTTGTAAATTTTTGTACCTTGTTGATTTTCAAATTGACATTTCAAGTCCAATAGTTTCATGGTTGGTGCGGGTTGGGATGGTCCTACCCCATCTTTGTTTCCTCTTTAAAACTCACACTCTTGTTCAACCTTGAACCATGTAGGTATAAGATCTCTCTGAAGAAGTATCAAAAAGATTTTCCTCTAGAATGGGCTCTAAGGTCAACAACAATCCTTGATTAACACCCTCTTCTATTGAAATGTGACTAACCTAGTCTCCTACAACATGGTTTCTACTCTAATATCTCTGCTTGGTTGCAAATACATCAAGAAAAGCACTATTGAAAACCCTGATCATTTTCATTTTTTGTTGCATTCAAACCCTAAAAAAGAAAGCACTTTGAGGTGTGCACTCTAGCTCTTGCAATTTGTACAAAAAACACTTGGTGGCTAATGAGTTTACAACTGCTTTGTTAGTTAGCATCGAAGTCGACAAAATTTTATCGCGCTTTTGACTAAAACTCTTGATTTGCTTGTAAAATCTACAAATCAAGTCCAAATTCAATTTTGAAAAGACCACTAGGCTCCTTAGCTCTAGCTGTGGTGCAAGTCTGGTCTTAGTCCTGGGACAAAGGAACATAGATGGCGATCCAATTACCTTTGCGTTAGAATTTGATGAAACTTGGTACACAGCTGCTCTTGGTCTACTGATCCCAGTTATATGCTTTTTATATGATGTGGACTAGTTTAGGTCATCCAAAAGTCAAACCCTATGTCTGTTTGGTGATTTTTTAAACTTGAAATGCTTTTGCCCCCTTTTGACCTACTTTTTAAACTTTTTTTGGCTACCATGCTTTTGGAACTATTGTTTGAAATGTTCTCTGCTTCAGGCTTGTGTGGTCTTTGTCCTAAAAATAGATAAAGTACATGGATTGCAATCCATGTTCCATCATATCTGGACCCCAGATTTGGCCTGATGATTACTTCTGATGTCAATAATCTACTCCTAAGACCTTTTTGGATTTTGATAATAGTCAAAAGCAAAATTTTGTGTATGCATTGCGGTTTTTGGCTATTATTCCTTTTGGGAAAGTTGTTTCACATGGTATCAGCTACCCAATGCTCAAATCTCAGCCCTGAATGTTGAAAAGTTATATAGATTGCGATCCATATTTGAAAACATTTTGACATAAAATTTGGTCACCTGGTTCTCTATGCCCTGTAGAGGTCAAGTGAAATGGATAGTGGAACAGTACTTTCAAAGCATCGAGAAAAATGCAAAATGGAATGCCTTTTTTATCTCACTCATAACTCTCTTTGCCTATCTAGAGTAGATTTAGCAAGTCCTTGACTTCTAGCCTCTACCAAACACTAAACACCGAGTCTAGCTGCTTGACTGCTAAGGTGTAAATGGAGTGGGTTACAAAATCTATGGATAGAAGGATACAAATATGGCTAGGTCACTCACCACCTAAGGATCACTCCCTGACAACGGTGCCATTGTTAGTGGGTTGCAACGATCAAATATCTGCAACATAACTACATGGTACTAACATAATACCAATACTCAGGGAAGCGAATCTAATGGGGCACACAGACTCTTTAAGGGTTTCAACCTCAAAAAGTAAACCTATGGAACTAAGCTATCACCAGCACTTGCAAATCTATCATTTCCTACTCTAAAAAGTTTACCTATGTCCTGTCTCACAACTCTAGGTCATCATGCCATTTCGTCAACCAAACAAATTCAAAATGCAATGAAACTTTAAGAGGAGGTATAATAGGCCTAGGGGCATTATCCTTCAAAGTCTGACAAGGTACCAAAATCCCTATCCATCATGGTCCACGCCTAGAAAACTACAACGAAACTATCTAGAATGGTCGCCCTACGGTCTAGGATCACTCTCTATGGGCAAAATGTCAAAACACAACCACTTTTTCACTCAAAATTACACATTTAGCTCAGAGTTAGGTAGTTATGAACCACACCAAAATTGAGAATGATTATACTTAATTGAAAGAACAGGAGACAAAGAAGACAATGCACTTTTTGGAATTGAATTTCGATTACCAAAGAATGATAAAAAATGATTACAAGTGCTGCTGAGTTGCCGCTCTCAGTCATATGTACAGAGCTCTTCAAAAACTTTATATAAAGAGACCATGGTGTGTTCAAACTAGAGATTTTGAACCTTATATCTAGGGCTTCTCACGTGGCCCAATGATCGACTTAAAAGGCTTTTGGGTTTAGAGAAAATGAATTACAACTCGAAGTGTATATAAATGTGGCTCAATGTAGCAAAGCTTCTACAATTGCATCTTCACATGTCTTTATATGCCGATGAGTAATTGAATCCTTGATAGTAGAATGTAGAACACAAAGAAAACCCCAAACATTGTGGAACTCGTCCAACCCATTCAACTTAAGGATGATCTCGTGATACTTGGTTATATAATTGGGTATAGAAGAATTGTTTATGAAGCAGCTATCCCTGCCTTTCAATTCCTCTTTTCTACATTATTGGTGGGTAAATTTTTTTCCTAAAGTATATGCCTAAACTGGACCCACATCATGGGTTTTTGTGTTGGTAGAATATCCATCCACCACTTGTATACGTTACCTTGCAAAGCTAAATTAGTCTCTGTAGGGCAAGCAACATTTGATGTTGAACAGAGATGGTGAATGCCTTTCCATTTATGCAAAAGTGTACTAATTGTATCTTTTTTCCATTCTCAATCTTCCCCTCTATAGATTGATAGCTTAAAATCCTTCAACCATGATAAATTTTTTTGGTTGTTAAGTGTTGCACGGGGAGATTACAATGATGGTGGTCCTCCATCAACTCCTTGGCTGCTATAACTAGAATTTGCAACTACTCTTTGGCCATATGCACCATAAAATTGTTAACTAGCTCAAGTGAGTGCATCTAAGTTTGTATTTATGGTGGAAATATTATTCTCAATTTTGGTAGTTTGTTGTAAAAGTGTGTTAAAATTTTGCACATCAACCAGATCGTGATCGTTATGTAAAATGTTGACCTTATATGCCCACACATTCGACATAGCCGCGTTTGGCTCCAATTGTGGAGGATCTTCAAAATCAAATCGGTGATTTGATGGAAGATGGTTATATGCCGACAAAATTCCAAAGCGTTTTGGTAAGAATGTAGTATACCCAAGTTCAAGTATCTTGTAATATCTCCACGAACTGGGGTTACTTAAGGCCCTATTCCACTATATAAGTACAGCCTCAGCCCCACTGTAATACTCATAAACTCATTGCCTAGTTGATTGGTTCTCTCCCTTGCTTTATGCTTCCACATTGTCGACTTTGAAAGTTATTGCTTTCGTTCTCTGAGCTCTCCCTCTCTCTGTCTCTCTCCCTCCCTCTTTGCCTACGCCTCACATTATTGAGAAAAGATTTTCCTTATTGTAGCCTACAACCGATTGAAGATCAAGATTATATGGTTTAAAAGCAGAGTAAAGGGAAGAAAAATTGGTAAGTTATACAAGAAAATAGATGAAATACAAAATTGAGAAATTCTACTAGTACTTCTTTAAGAGAAGGAAAAGCACTTTGGAGTACTGACTATGTTCCATAGATCACTACAATAGCTAGAACGATCACATTCACCTGGCATGGAGGGGGGTAATTGTAATAGATGCCTTGATGTGATGGATTTGGCTTGGTTACTCTCTCTCTCTCTCTCTCTCTCTCTCTCTCTCTCTCTCTCTCTCACACACACACACACACACACACAAAGAGGGTGTAGGTAATATGTGAATATGCTAACTACACCTCTTTGAGGTGTAGTTTATATATATATATATATATATATATATATATATGTATGTATATGTATATATATATATATATATATATATATATATATATATATATATATATATATATATGTATGTATATGTATATGTATATATATATATATATATATATATATATATATATATATGTATGTATATGTATATGTATATATATATATATATATATATATATGTATATATATGGGCTCTTGTATAAGTATAAGTGACACGGGATCATGGAGGAAAGATCGACGACGGCAATTTTTTGACAATCCGCGGGTGATTTGGACCGTGGGATCTCCATGCAAAGGGGGGCAAGTTTTTATATTTGTGGTCTCGCAGTCCCTACAGTGATGCACGCTAGTTGGTTGGATAGGGTGCTACTCTGTGGAGTGGGAGAATGGGCATCCGCGATGGTTGAAACCCTAACTTTTTTATTCCATGAAACTCCATCAACGATAGATTAAACCTCCGCCGTTGATCCCTTCGCTTTTGGGCGTGCCACTTATGGTGTTGTTGGGGGGGGGAAGGGGGGGGAGGGGGCACACGAGAAAGGAATAGTTGTTTTGAACCCCCCCTAGTTTTATAATGTAAATTTAGACACACAACTAAGACAAGGGCTATCTTGCATGCCAATGGGAAACATGTTAGGGTAAAGGAGCCAGTTTAGAGACACTCAAGAAAAAAACTGTAATTTTGGGTGGGATTTTGCAAATTTGGTCAGATTTGAATTTTGAAATTTGCATGAGATTCCTCATGTAAAGGTGGATTAGGTAATACAAGATTGATATTTTTTTTATTTAATTTGGACAGTCAATTTGAGAAAGTTTAAATTTTGAGGTCTTTTAGGGGTTAGAAACACCCAAGGCCCCAGTAATGGTACAGTTTTCAGCAAATCACAAGTTGACACATAAGCAAAATTTCTAGCATATTCCAAATTTTTGTCTCTAAATTGAAGAGCGCATGACTTTTAAAAGGAACATGTGTTACAACTTGCTCCTTTACCCTACTACAACAATGCCCAGAATTTCACCAAAGAGTGACACAATCACAAAGACGGAAAGGCTAAAGATTCATAAAGAAGTAGATAGGCTGATAGATTTTGATATAATGCACGGCTGGTTAGCCTCATTTCATTACTCTCCCCAATGCATCGATTTTTGTGGGGTCCAGTGTACCAAAAGAAGAGACCTGAGACTTGAACACAAACCAAGGCATGAGCCCTCCAATCAAATATTCAATTCCCATGGGTAGCACTTTAAGCTCACCTTCACTTATTTAAGCTCACTTTTAGTACTGGTACATGTACTTCTAAGTTTTTAACACTCCTTTTTCCAAAGACAAAAAAAGTATTTGAATCCTAGCCAGTGCTCGAAAAAAACCAATTTCTTAGCCTTGTTTTTTTAAGGTCAAGCTCACTGGGACTTATGCCAAAATTCAAGGTATTTATCGGGATTTACAAGTAAAATGCCCAAATTTTAGTCTTGGAAATTAAGGGCAGACACCTAGGATAGAAGACCCAATATGGAGACAACGAAATTGACTACGGCTAAGCTTGAGCTACGATGGACGAATTTGAGCTTTGAAAGGTGGGACATATGCACAACAAAAGGAGCTTCTTGGTGCAACTGGTTGCTTCCCGAACGACGTTGTACATAGCTATTTAGGCTGATCAACGCGACTCTCAAAGAAAATGCAACTATTTGCACAATGTTCATGTTCAATCCAAGATTTCAACCAATGAAAATGATGCACATGAGCTATTTTACTCCACCAACTCACGCTTTGTAGTTTTCAAAATTGGGGGTGACCCAAGTTACTACTGGAGCTCGTCTCCTTACTAGCTCCTCTACCCGAGTCTCTGGAGTCTAAGCATGGTAAATGGTCTTTGCCACGTGTGGAGTATCTATGCTATACTGACATAGATAAGCATGTGCAACGGATGAGAGAGAGAGTGTATCGTAGGAAAAATTAACACCGCGTGTGTATGCCTATAGGGCAATGTAAACAATGTTGTAAGTGCATGTGCTACTATTGGAACTACACGAGTCAGGGGTACGACTAGTAGACAAGGTCACAACATGTGCCTGTGGAATAGGAGGAAGACTGGCTGAGTCGAATGTGGCTACATTCTCTGAGTTGTTGTAGTGCATCGATCATCAACTTATGCCAATGTTACCTCAACTTCTTATTGCCATATTGTAGGGCGCACTGGTAAGGGGTGGAAAGCGAGGTAGAGGATAGCATAGTTGGTAGCGGAGGTAGTGACACCACAATAGGGTGCTGCCGGTGTCCAAAATGAATATGAAGGGCAAGGGAGGGGTGCCCAATGCTAGTGTGGCCAGAAATTGGCCATTGCTGGCCACCACATAAGCAACATAAATGCTCTTCACTCAACGTGAGAATTATGGCGACTACAAGAAGAGAGAGAAGGTCCGTTTCATAGGGGTAGTAGCAATGAGATGAGGAAGCAGTTGGTGGAATTGACAAGGGAGATGGAGAGAGTGGGGGAGGGGCCGAAGCTCCAACTAAGAGATGAAGTGTGCATTGTCGTCGGGGCTACTGCATGCCACACAAACGTCAATGGTGTTGCGCTGCATGCGCAACGTAAGCCTCATACAGAAACTAACCAAAAACAGGTTATCGATGCCTTTGAGCATCTGTGGGGGCAGAATCCCCACCCATATCCCTAGAATTAAAATGATATATTAACATCTTTAAAAGGCCAAAATGATCTATGAGACCAATCCGTGACAAACTGGTGAATTTGATACCATGTCTAGGTACAAAAAAGAGATGCTAAAATGAATCTCAAAGTGCTGTGTGTGTGTGTGTGTGTGTGTGTGAGAGAGAGAGAGAGAGAGAGAGAGAGAGAGAGATGTGGAAAAGGCATTGAAATGTTAACGTCTTCAAGAGCCAAAATGAGCTATGAGACTAGAAGGTAACACCCATGTACACACACACACACACACACACACACACAGAGGTAGGAATGCCCATCAATGCTAGCATGGGTGCCGCGCAGGGGAAAGTTCCAAATGACCCACAGAGGAAAAAATCATAATTAACTTGCATGATTATATGCAAGTGCAGCTACTTGCTTGACTCCCTTGACCTACAAGTGAAAGGTGTCTTTTATGCCGTTGGGGTAGTTGGGGAACTTGCCTGTTATGGAGGCAGGCACATAAAGAGGGTGTTCTGGTGGCAAGCTCACCGAGGTGGGATAAGAGGGCAGTGGTGTCTGCATTGAAGTCGATGATCGAGACTTGAAGGTGGTGCGCTATTGTTGAGTGAAAAGCAAGTTTGTATCGCTATTGTAGCGAGGTCATTTTTGAAGCAAGGCTGGGCGATACAAACTTGCCTTCACTCATGTAACTGCAACCGTTCATTCCGAAGTAGCGATGCATGGAAAATGCCCAAATGATCATAGAGGAATTTGAGCATGGGTAAACAAGTATCACTAGGTTAATGGTATTAGTCTCCATTGTGTGTGTGTGTGATGGGGAATGTACACACACACACACACACACACACACACACACACACACACACACATGTATCGATGGTAAGAGCGAGCGGGACCCATCGGTAGGTGGGTCGCATGAGCTAGTGAAGAGTAATGAGGACCTACTAATAATACCTAGACCTCCCTTTGCTCGGTTGTAGTCTAAATTTTTAGAGTAAAAATTGGACCTTAATTTTCAAGGTTAGAATATAATTCTAGGTAAATAGCTTAGATTCCCTTCTAACTCTGTGGTTGCATTGTCAACCTCCAATCAAACGCAGGATATCTTAACAAAGTAGATAGGCACGTAACTATCGCTCTCTAATTTATTTGCAACCTATAATTAAAAATATAAAAACCTTAAAGCGATAGCCTTTACTCACTTTTCATGATAATAAAATGTTTACAAACTTATATTTTTTAATGAATATTTTTTTTTTTGCTTTGTTAACAGGTTATTTTTTTAATAACCTGTCAACAAAGACTGTATGTTATAGAATCAAGGGTAGCTTTTGATTGTCCACACTTCCGATGCATACAAATTTTCAAGCCTTTGCAAGTTAACTTTTGGCCACCCATGAGCTTTCACGTGGACATGTTAAAGTTTGGCTCCGCCGTGCTTTGAGTTATTTTAAAGCTTTGAGATCCTCTTAGGCTTTGAAGTTTGAAGTTGGTCAGCTTTTGAACTTTGTGAGTCATTACTATGGGATGAATGTGATGGGCGAGGTTTTTGGTCAAGCCCAAGTTATGTGGGGTTTTAAATGATGTGTCAAAGATGAGATTGACAACTTTGAGACTTGTGAGGCAAGGGGTTGGAGGCCCTGCTTTTCAGGCATGTCCGTTTAGCCTCTTTATCCAACAGCTTTTTCAGAACCTACCTCAAGGGTTCGCGGAGCAGTTATACATGAAGCTTGGAAAAGCGGAGCTGCCTTTCCAAGGGACCCTCCCGCAGCGCCAACAAGCCCGCATCCGGGCCCTCCTCATGAGGTCCCCCCTTGGTCCTCCTCCGATGGTACCCCGAGCATTTTACACTGACACTGCCCGGGAGTGGATGCTGTCAACACGAGACTTAATCCTCGAGGTAAGCCGTTGGTCATTCTACCTGTCTCCCAAGTTATGAAAATAGAAAAGGATCTTGAAAACAGGGCCCTCATAGGCCTGGTGGTGGGCCTGCGTCCACTAGTTGAAGTGTTGAGGGCTTGGGTCAGGAATCAATGGGGCAGCAAAGGGTGCGAGGTAGAGAGCATCCAATCCCTGCCCAAGAACCACTATCTATTCATGTTCAAAACACCAAAAATGGCTTTCAAGATCCTAAGCTCTGGACATTGGGTTCTCAGAGCGTCACCATTGTGCCTTTTCAAATGGTCTTGAAATTTCAACCGATACCTAGTTTGGGTTGAACTACCCAACCTCCCATTGCATTTCCACCACCATCTCAGGTAGATAGGAGGGCACTTAGGAAAAGTCTTAGGAGGAAAGCCCCAGAGGGACTTCAACCCCTCATGGCACCCTCAGATGCTTATAGAGATGGACCTCTCAAAGCAGCTTCCTGATTCAATTTTTATAGCCACTGTGAGGGTGATTGCATGGAACAGCCTGTAGTCTATACTTGCCTAATGCTTGCTTCAATTGCAGGGGAGCCGGCCACTTTGTAACAAATTGCCCTTCTAAATTTCCCCCACCTGCAACCCTCAACAACCCAGGAACCCCCAAAAAATCCCAATCAAAAAGCTACCACTGCCCCCCCCCAACAAGAATGGGAGAGGCACTAGAAGAGAAACCAATAGACCCAAGCAGAGGAGTCGTAACAAATTTGCACTACTGGCTGAAATCCTAGATTGGATAGAATCCGATGTCCCGAATCCGAGTCAGAAGCCGAGACTAAGGACATAGGAGCCACTCTAGAGGGTACAAGAGAGGAAGAATGTCATATGCAAATTGAAGTCAAGAATATAGTTATGGACCTCAACCAGGCGTCACAAGCACCCTTGCAAGAGGAAAATGCCAACATCCCCCTAGCGTCGATGGAAATGTAGAAGGAAAACAAAAGAGCTCATGAAGCAGTCGCCAGGACTCCCACCAGGGCCCTGCAGAGTAAAGGAAAAAAAAAAAACCAATAGATGAAAATTGCCTCTAGGAACATAAAGGGGATTACTGACCCCACCAAAACAAAAAAGATCAACAACTGGCTCAAAGATCAAGCTATAGATATCTGTGCACTGCAAGAGATCAACGTCGAAGGAGAAGATCTCCTTAGAAGATTGAAGGAAGTCCACCATGAGTGGAGATGGTTGACCTCTTCTCACTCAAGAGGGACTGGGGGTACAGCCATAGGAATCAAGAAGCAGATAGCAGACGGTGTCTCCTCCCATAGAAGTCATCAAATTTGGTGTTCTGTTTCCCTCCCCTCCCCTCTCAATTGTGAACTAATATTTGTTTATGCTGGAGGGACTACCTCTAAGAGGGCCCAGATATGGGAGGAAATCTCTACCATTCAAGGACCAATTATTCTACTTGGGACTTTAACATGGTAGAGACGTTGGAGGATAGGTTTCTCAGAAGGGGGTAGACTCTCCAAGGCAAATAGAAAAACAAATGGGAAGTATGCAAAGTCAAGCATGACCTCTAGGATGCAGGTACAGAGGGATGCTTCACCTGGCAGAACTACAGCAAGGGGATTCTTGAAAGAAAAGCTACATTGGACAGATGCTATTTCACTTTGGCAGTAGCCAACTTGTTTAATAGGGTCAAGGCAAAACCCAAGTACATTTCCTACTTGTCAGATCACTACCCCCTGTTGATCACCTGTGACGATAAAGCATCCAAAATCAGGAACATCTAGTTTCACAACGATCCTCATCTCTTCAATCTCCCTAATGTCCAAGCAAGAATATCAAAAACCTGATCCAGAGCATTCTCCAGTAATTCCACCCCTGCCAAGAGCTGGAGCAAGGCAGTTAAAGACTCCCAATAGTTCCTGATTACCATTAGAAAAGAAGTCACCCAAGCTAGGAAGAAAAAGAAAGAAAAATGTATGAAGAACTGGGGCAATTAGAGAGCTCCCAGCCCCTAAATGTGCACATTCAGAGTCAAACCTCTACCCTCAGAAGCCAAATAAGAGCAGAGGAGGACAGGGAAATCCACAATACCAAACAGTTCTTCAAGGAATGGTGGGCAGGGATGGCTGACAGACCCTCTAAAGAGATGCTCAAAAGTTTCAGGAAGAAGAATGCCAGAGACACTGTGCCTCTTCTCAATACTGACCAGGGGAAGGCCACAAATGACTCCCACAATGTGGAGCTGGTTAAACTTCACTTCAAAAAACTTTTCAGCCCCAAGGAAATACTGACTGAAGAGATAATCAAGAGCAAAGACCATCTGGAAATATAGAAGAAAGGTGATCCCACAAAAAGATCTTTCTCTAATTGACTCCCCATTGAGCATAACTGATCTCAATGAGGCCATTGAAGGGCTAAAACCCTTGGGCTAGATGTCTCCCTTCAGAGTTCTTTCAGTGCTTCAAAGAATTGCTCACCCCATTCCTGCTTAGAGTTTGGGAGGAATCAATGAGATACAAAGCCCCGCCCAACCTTATCAATACTAGAGTGATCAAGCTCCTCCATAAAAGAGGACCAAAGGAGGAGCTGAGCAACTGGAGACCTTTGACCATGCTTACAACAGGGTATAAAATTTTTGCCAAAGCCATTGCTAACAAGTTAACCACTCACCTCTCCAAGTGGATTAATGAAGAGCAAAAAGGGTTCATAAAAGGGAGGAGAATTTTGGAGGCAGTTATCTCCCTGTGGGAAGGAATAGAACATGCTGAAGAAACCAACCAAGATTTTGTATTTGTCAAAGTTGATTATGATAAGGCCTATGATAGGCTAGAGTGGTCATTCATCCTTGACAACCTGAGCCACATGGGGTTTGGAGTCAACCTCGTCAATTTTTTCAAGACTCTATTTGGAAATGCTCATGCCAAGGTGGCCATCAATGGAATTCTATCTAAAGCATTTACTCTCAACAGATTTGTCAGACAAGGGTGCCCCCTTGCCCCTCTACTCTTTGCAATTGCAGGAGATGGACTTAACTACCTAGTCAAAGGCTAGATGGCTGACAAGCTGATAGAGGGGATTACTCTCCCGAACTCTGAAAAACAACAATTCCAGTCACAATTTGCAGATGACACTAATGGGTTGGTTAAAAATGAAGACATGTCACTCCAAAACTTCTGGAGAGCAATCACTATCTTTTGCTTTGCATCTGGCTCCAAAGTGAACCATTCCAAAACAGGAGTTAGGCCCTTCATCTCTCCCATCCCTAACTAGATGGCTGAACAGGGATGCAAAGTCATTCTAGAGGGGCAAGTGTTCAGGCTCCTAGGCATCCCATTTGGGTTTGGGGTTACAATGTAACAAAGATGGGACTGGGTGCTTGAAAACTTCAGAGGGAAGCTGAACAGATGGCTAGGGTTTCAAAGCAACATTGCTGGAATATTAATGGTAATCAACCACTATATGTCTGCCTACCTCCTGTACTTCCTCAGCTGTTGGAGGCCCCCAGATTCCCACCTAAAGGAGATCATCAAAATATGCAAGAACTTTTGTGGGTAGGGGAACCCTTCAAAAAGGTACATCTGCATTCTGTTCAAGAACTTGGGAGGTCTTGGAGTTAGAAATGTCAGTGCTTGGGCTGACAAACTAGCCATCAAGACTGTCATTAGAGCTTTGGATCAACCAGAAGCTGAATGAGAGTGCCTTTTGTTCAGACACCTGGCGAGATTTCACATGAAAGGGAAAAAAATTTGGATCCAGCTCCCTTGGATCACAGTATTCTTTGGAACTCAAGAGGTAGCCCCCATAGGGTCTGCCCTTCTCAAATCAATATGGTAAGCATGGGAGAGAGGGAGGCCCATGCTGGGGTTTAGCCAGGAACACATACAAGACCAAGGAATCAGAAGAGAGGAATCCATTTGGTGGTCCAGGGACCCAATTCCCCAAAATCACTAATCAACAGGCCAGAACAGTCAGGAGAATTCATCATAAAGGATTCAAAGTTTGGGAGGACTTGTGGATCAAAACCAATAACTCCTGGCTCACCTCAGAGCAACTTATCATGACAGGCCAGCTACAACGCTGGGAAGTTCTATTACTGGAATCAAGGATTCGGTAGTTCCTCCAAGGATATCAATGGATATTCGAAGCCGATGTCACTCCATCTGCCAAATGCATACGATGGAACGGGGAGATAGCTCTTAAGAACCCCCCATGACTTAACAAATGAGCAGGTCCCCTCCATGTCACCCTTAACAAAGATGGAATGTGCATCTTGACAGGAAGCAGTGGAACTTCAAGTTTCAATCTATCTGGAACAGAAGTATTCAGCCCAAGTAGTCTGTACTGATGTGTCTCATCCTTCATAAATCTGTTTGGATAGGGACCAGAAGTAGAAAAGCTAATTAGAGTGATGTTAGATACATCAAGTGTAGACGAGCAGTAGAAGACATCCCCCACCTGTTCCTCAACTGCTAGACCAACATCCCCATCCTCTTCCCCTTAGTCAACACCCTAGACCACCAATTAGGGTGGAAACAATTGCTCTTAGGGGACTCACATGGCCTTCTCTCATATTTTTGGAATAGATTTAGAGCAGAATTTTTGTGGATTATTTGGAATCTCAGAAATTATTTCTTATTTGTTCCTAAATTTCAAGCTCCTAGTTTGAAAACGTTATTTGTTGGATGCTCTGTGCAGGATGCCAACCCTCAAGCTCGGACAATTGAGGATCTACATGCATAGAGTCTCAATCCTTAAAGACTCTCTTGAGCTTTATGCAAGAAGGGCTGAAGACCTGCAGGGTTTGCTGGATGACAATGGCTATGTGGATGTGATATATAATTGGGTGCAGGAGATGAAGGATGAAGTGCTAGAGCTAGCCAGTAAATATGAAGAGGCCCTGAACTTTGTTAATAGGCTTTAGGAGGAAATAGATTGGCTGTGAAGACAAGTACAAGTGCTAACTATCAAGCTAACTGTTGTGGCCCCTCTGTATCCCAAGGATTATGGAAGGCCCCTTTCTATAAAGATATAGGCTTTACAGTACGAAACTTTCCTTAGGCCTATGGGATTTTCCCCTGATGTATCTAACTCTTTACCCCTTCCATGGGTGATCAGATGTAATTTTGCCTCTCTCTTATAAATTGAAAGCGTGTATTTGGTTTTAAAAGAAAAAACATTGAGACTTGACACCAATGATGAAGCACTAAAAACTATAGAATGGCACCAACAAAATTTATAAGGCACATGAAGACCTTGCTAGGTTAGGTTGGGGGAGGGGGAATGTGAGCAAATGTCCATGCTTGCAAGCAAAGTCACTGCCATATGTAGTTATTTTTTATGTCCGTTACTTAGTGCAATTGTGTACCTTTTAGTGATTTGTGGATTCTAAATGCAATCATTCATGGTTTTAGACTACACTAGTTTAGCCGACGTCCTTCGGTCGCCTCTCTAGAAGCTTGGAGAAGGTTCTAGAATAATCGAGAAGCTTCCAAAAGTTTCTAGAATCTTGGAGAAGGTTTCAAAAGAATCTAAAAGATTCCAAAAGTTTTTGGAATCTTGGAGAAGATTCTAGAATAATCTAGAGGTTTTTGGAAAGCTCTAGAAAGCTGAAGAAGGATCTAGAAGGATCAAGAGGGTTCTAGAAGAATCTATCCTCCTCAAGACGAACCTAGAAAGTTCTAACCTCCTCAAACACTAGTATAAATAGGGGCCTTGGGCTACAAGCCCTTCAGTCTTGTCAACACCAGTTGTGAGGCTCTTATGAGGTAAGCCCTCTTCTAGTTCTTGTCTTAAGTTCAAGTCTTGTCCTTGCAATCAAGCCTTTTCTTGTGCTCGAGTCATGTAATCCAAGTCTTGTATCAATTCCTCTTAATCAAGTATTAAGTATTGTAACCAGCATTAATTTTCTTTATCAAGTATCAAGTCTTGTAATCTTTATAATCAAGTCCAAAGCTCATGTACATTGTGAGTGCCTCTTTGTTCGCTCCCTTCTAGCTTGAGACGCGCTCAAAACAGTTTGGCAAGAGTCCCATCTCTTAATGTTGTCAAGCCATCATGGAGTCGAGGAAGGTGTCATCAATGCATTGCAAAGCATCCAAGCTCAGTTACAAGAACTACGCAAGAGTAACACTCAACTTTAAGCAGAGAAACCTCCAATATTGGGACTGACGGTGCAAGATCTTCAATGTCAAGTTCAAGAGCTTTGAGAGACAAGCACACATCAAGCACAAGCTGCAAGATCTAGCGGTTCTCAACAACATAAGAAGGAGCCAAATGTCAACTTGCTTAAAAAATTTGATGGGACTAGATCAAAGTTTAAAGGTTTTCTCCAACAACTGTGGCTCTTCATTTGAATGCAACGAGAGCGTTATCTAGATGATGCCTCTCAAGTAAGACTTATTAGGACCCTCCTCTCAGGTACGACTCTCTCTTGGTTTGATTTCTTAGTTGAAAAAGAATGTACTCTCCTCCATGATTTTGAAGATTTTGTGTGGGTATCCTCCACAACCTTCGGGAATACTAATAGAGCAAGGGTTATTGAAACCAAACTTAGAAATTTCCACCAAGAGTCAAGGCCTGCATCCGTATATGCATCCAAATTTTGACAACTCACTTGTGATTTCACTTGGCATGAAGAATATTTCATTAGCCAATTTTGGTGGGGATTAAAGGATGATGTAAAAGATCTTTTATTGACTATGCTAAAGTTTTACACACTAAACGAGTTCCTCTCTCAAGCAGTAAAGTGCGATAACCGAATATTTGAGAGGCAACAGGAGAGGCATCTTGAGGCACCATTGCGGTCTAAAACAAAAGTGACACATGAAGGCTGCAGACCTCAAGAGGCAACAAGAGAGGCATCTTGAGGCACCATTGCGGTCTAAAACAAAAGTGACACATGAAGGCCGCACACCTCAAGAGGGACATGAATCAAGCATTGACCCCATGCAAATTAATTCAGCACGGTGGTGCAGCCAAAGTTGGTCGACCATAGAAGATGGCATGGACAGGAATGTATAGCCTAGCAGATGCATGGGAAAGACAAGGAGTAGCTACAAAGATCCTGGGTAGGTAGGTATCAGCGGATGTGTATGGTTGATGCGGTTTATAGGCCAAGAAGTGCTCCAGAAAGGGCTAATATGGGTGGCAGATGAAAGAGGTTCGAGGTGAAATCTTTTTTCTTGCAGATGTAAAGCTTGATTTGTTGAAGGATCAGGTCCATACGGCTCATTAAACGGAGCTACAAAGCCCAAGATATTTGAGTTTGAAGGTGCAGTGCATTGCAAACCTGAGACGGGAAGGGCATGTGGTACCAGGTAGTCTGAGCCGGCTACAATGGATAGATGCATGGTGATTGATTTATGGAGCCTGCTGGTCTTTTTAGATCGGCAATCTAAGTCACAAATATCAAGATATGAGGCTTTGAAGTTTTGCTGGGGGCTGGTTCTCGGCCACTTTGACTGCATTGAAAGTTGTGCTATCTCGGGTTTTTGAGGCTTGATCGGGTTTGCAGAGATAGCATGCACCATATGGAGCTAATAAAAAGTGAAGGCTTGTCTAATGGATGCCTGGACAGTGAATTATTGCTAGATGAATTTTGTGCCAAGCGATGCTAGGTGGTGCTAGAATATTTTTTTGTTTTTTGGTCGCATTGGCATGTGTGCCCCCTCAACGTCTCTTGTGTAAAGAGAGAGGGAGGGTGAGCTCAAAGCCAACTAGGGGCGGTTGCACATGTAGAGAGAAGGTGTAAGCTACCAAGGTGTCCACCATGCAAGGTAATACCAAATTGAGGTGTCACATGTGTGCAGTCCATGGAAAATGCCAAATAGGGATTCAGTTGAATGCACGGGCAGATAAAGAACCCTTTTCTTTTTTGGCTTAGCCACTTTTATAAAAGGGGATGCAAATGAATTTTGATTGAAGTTTATATTTTTGCCGAGGCGATCATTGGGGCAAATTGAGTTTCTTTTTGCTAAGGACTGTGCCGGCATGGGATTGTGTTGAAATGAAGGAAGACCATTATTGCTGTCTCTTGGCATCCATTCCCCCTTCCCCCTTCTCTTCTCTACTTGTGTGCGTGTGTTTCCGAGCATGCATTGGCGTGCGTGTCTCCCCGAGGTCTGTTGTGAAAATGGAGATAGAGAGAGGTTGTGTACGTGTGAAATGTTGTGAGTTGAGTAGAGTGGAATGGTTGGGTCTATTTGGTTTATTGCAAAGCATGTGTGCGTGGTGGTTTGCTTGCGGATAGTGTCAAGTTTTGAAGGTAAAATCTAGTGGATTGGGGTGCTGTCTATACCTTGGGCTATAGCAAGGCATTGTGTTGTGTTCTGGGTGTGTCCCCCTTTCCCCCTCTCCATCTTCTATGGCCCCCATTGAGGGCTGGTCTGATGCTCCTCTTTGAAGTCTAAAGCGGCATTTGGTAGCCGACAAGGTGGTTGGCAGATGGTCCAAATGTTTGGTGGTTGAGTTTGAGGCTGGAAAAAATGGTGGAGCCAAGTTTTTGGCTCTATAATTATGGTTGTTGAAGATCCTGAGGATTGGCTAGCAAATTTCGAGCTATGGCTGCTGTCGATGCATATATTGATGCATGCAAAAAAGCTGTAGACGGTGCCGCTGTTGATACGTGGACATGCTAAGATTTGGTTTGATGGTTTAAAGAGCACTGATTGGGGTCATGGCAAGAGCCGTAGAATCTGTTTTTAGAGAGATAAAGAAGTGATTACTCTGGAAGAAGCTGGTGCAAAGCTAAAGGCGGTACGTCATGACGTAAATAGGGATTTTCCATTTTTCTTGAGCAGTTTTGGAGGTAGTTAGAGATTTCTACTGGGGTAAAAGGCAATCATTATTTGAAGATGTCAAAGCCGTTAGAATGCTTGCATCCGAGGATTAGAGAAAAGGTCGAGCACGGTGCGGATACATATGAAGTCATGGTCTATCTGGCCAAGATAAAGAGCCAAAAGGTGAAGCGGAGGCTGGAGATGGGCTCGTTGAAGCGTGTAGATTATGTGCCTATTGCAACAGTAGCAGACTATTATTTGGTCCAACCAAAGGCGGTTCCAGTTTTTTAAAGTGCAGAGCCTATGGAGGTAAGGCCTATGGTTGGTTATGCTCCTTGGAAGGTTTCCAGTTTGTGATGTCCTTATGCCGATGGAGGACGAGCTTGTCAACGAGGAGGAGCACCATGTCGAAGTGCACCAGGGTACAAAAGTGGTAGCACATGTTGAGGTTCCAGAGAGGATTAAAGTGGTAAACCCTACTCTTGTGAAAAGCTTGTATGAAAAGGTAGCTTGGGGGATTCACCATGGAAAATGTGCTGCACAACGTAAGTGCAGGGGAGGGGTTTTTTTAACAAGCTACATAAGCATATAAGTTAGGCGTAGGCCCCCAATAATTTATCTTCCAAGCTTAAAAATAAGGGAGGGGGTACATATTTATGGGGGGGGGGGGGGGGGTGGAGTGAAAAAAAGGGAAACATAAGAGGAAGTTTTTGTGTTTCAAAATCATGGCTTCCCAAAAGATTCTTCCCTTGAACTTATGAGTCAATAGCCACGAAGATACATGCAAGAACTAACATTGCTTTATATCAATTGCTTGTTTTGTGATTATAGTTCATTTGTTGAGAGATGAAAGCTATAAAGAGTTTTTATAGATGCAAATTTACTTGAAGACCCTAAAAAAACTTTATAACCATGTTCTTTGAGTAATTTAGATGGGTCACAATTGGACGAGTACCTAGAGTGTAGGCTGAACGGGCACATAGTTTGAAAGTCAAACTAAGATACATTAAGGGTACAACTAGTTATCAATATAAGTGGTTCCTTAGTACGTTGCCAGTCAGTATGCTACACGCTCTTTGACTAGTTTTACTCAGTTAGATCATGTGAGACCTAAATTTTATATGTAAGATAGGGGTATGATAGTTTTTTGCATTGATTTTCGTATAAGTGTAGAAAGGGGGGTCCTATTCCCTAATATGAGTCGTATATAGGGGTTTTATCAAAGTTTTCCACTCACAAGTGGCATCCCATCTTGTATATAGAGCGAATCCCCTGGGAAAGGTACCAAAGTGCAACCAGGTTGCAGATACTGAGGGTTGGGAAGCAGATGGAGAAAGTGAGCAAAGAAAAAGGGAAGGTCAAGCTTTTGTGGCGCAGCAAGCGGATGAAGATGCAGATATAGATTTGGCATGTGATGCCAATGATGAAGAAGATACAAGCTCGAGTAGCTGGGAAACAAGTGAGGAAGATAGAGCGGTTGAGTCCACATCCTATGGTAAGGAAATGAAGTCTGATGAACCTGATCTGGTAAAGGTAAAGCTGCCTTATTATGTGTTTGATGATATGGTGATAGAGAATGTTCAAGAAGAGCAGGGAACAGAGCAAGCAACAATGTGCTCAATGGAGACAAAGTGGAGCAGTCTATGCCCACCAATGGAGATATGCGGATAGAGACAGTGGAGATTCTTGCCGCAAGGGGTGAAGTGGCATGACCTATGGATGCCATCAGGATGAAGTGTGGGGAGAATTTTTCTCTACCGTGGCAGAGCATGATACAACGGTAGAAGGGTTGGCTGAAGTACAAGCAGCTGAAGCTGATAGGCAAGTAGAACTTGTTCACCTTGAAGAGAAGATGGTTGCAGCAGAAGGGCTTGATGATGCTATAGTCAAGTGCTTGGCTGATGAAGAGGAGGTCGCGTTTCCAAAGATGGTGGAGATTCCAGTGCAGTAGGCATGTCCGATGGTGGATAAAGGAGAGTCTCAGGCGGTGGCTTTGCTTCCATTGAAGGTATGTGAGCTTTGGTTGATGAGTATGGTGGTAGATACTGTGGTGCGGTGGATGGTTCAGCAGGTGCAAGGGTCTATGGATGAAGCTTCCACTTTACATGGATGGGAAGGAGGTTCAGACATGTATTTCTAGATGGTGGGATATGCACTCGGGCATCAACCAAGCTGTTCTTACATCCTATCTATCCTTATCACAGATTATTGGATGACATAGTTTGCGATCGAGGCTCACAATTCATCTCTAGATTTTGGAAAAGCTTATTCAAGCTACTAAGAGTAAAAATCAACCTTTCCTCAACCAGTCACCCACAAAGTGATGGACAAATAGAGAGAGTGAATCAAGTTTTGGAACACTATCTCCATTGTATAATCAACTTATTAGGATAATTGGGTCAAGTTGTACCGGTAGTAGCAGAATTCTCCTCCAATAACAACTTCCATGCCTCCACCTCTCACACTCCATTCTTTGCTAAATGGTCAACATCCCAAAAAGGATATCCACACGCATCATCATGTCAATCCAACTATCTGCTGTTAATATTGCACAACAATTGTCAGCAATTCACAAAGAACTTACAATTCATATCAAAGAAGCTCAACCCAAGTATAAGGAAAGTGCAGATCTACATCGCATGCAACATCCCAAATACAAATACGAGGATCAAGTGTGGCTCCTTTTGCATGATCTACGTTCATTTCGTCCCTGTCAAAAGCTAGATTATCAAAGCCTTGGCCCATTTTAGAGTATCCGTCAAGTCAATCCAGTCACCTATCAACTCCAGTTGCCCTCATCCATGAAAATCCATGTGATATTTCATGTCTCAGTCCTAGAACCTTATCACATGTATAACTTCCCAGGAAGAGCCCTAGAACTGCCTCCTTTAGTTGAGATTGAAGGACATGAAAAGTATGAGGTTGAGAAAGTCCTAGATTCTCAAGTTTCACATGGCAAGTTGCAGTACTTGGTGCATTGGAAAGGATATGTTGTCAATGAACAAACCTGGAAACTAGCATCCAATCTTCAACACACACCTCTCGAAGTCCAAGAGTCCCATCAACAACATCCATGGAAGCCCAAATCACCAAATACCATTGCTCCTCATGGAACTTGTCACTAGAGGGAGGGGGGGGGGGGGGGGGGGGGTTAATATCATGGACACAAGAATCTAGCCCATTTGGAAAGCTTCTAGAAGTTTGGAGAAGATTTTGGAAGATTCTAGAAGCTTCCAAAAGTTTCTAAAATCTTGGAGAAGATTTTAAAAGAATCTAGAAGATTCCAAAAGTTTTTAGAAGCTTGGAGAACATTCTAGAAGAATCTAGAGGTTTTTGGAAAGCTCTAGAAAGTTGAAGAAGGATCTAGAAGGTTCTAAAAGAAATAGAAGGATCAATAGGGTTCTAGAAGATTCTAACCTCCTTAAGAAGAACTTGGAAAGTTCTAGCCTCCTCAAATAACCTCTTCAAATAACCTCCTCAAACACTAGTATAAATAGGGGTCTTGGGCTATAAGCCCTTTAGTCTTGCCAACATTAGTTGTGAGGCTCCTATAAGGTAAGCCCTCTTCTAGTTCTTGTCTTATGTTCAAGTCTTGGGCCTTGAAATCAAGCCTTGTCTTGTACTCAAGTAGTGTACTAGAGTCATGTAGCCCAAGTCTTGTATCAAGTTCTCTTTATCAAGTATTAAATCTTGTAATCAAGGTTAAGTTTCTTTATCAAGTATCAAGTCTTGTAATATTTATAATCAAGTCCCAAGCTCTTGTATACTGTGAGCGCCTCTTCCCTTGATTCCTTCTATCTTGAGACACTCTCATAACATACATAATATCTCATGATGACCTACACATAAATTCAATGGAAGTTTTCCATCCTAAAAGCTCCCTGGGATTTACATCACATGAATAACTAACACGTTTATGGAGAAAAAGATGTCGTGTGCACACTCACACACCCAGATAACTCAGCACCACACAAGGAATTTTCTTAAATTTCAACCAACACACACCACCACTCAAGATCTCAATAAAAAACACTACCCACAAGCTCAATTCAAACTCCAAACACCTCGACCTACAAGCCCTTGCCTGCCCGCGCAGACACTACAAGGTGAGTCGAGTCAATCAACACTTGAAATCACACTTGATGGTGACAACAATATACAAGAAAAACCATCAAAAACTCCAACCACAAAAGGACTCACAAACCATTGCAAAGTCTTCACCAAACTCCACTCTTTTGGACTCTTTGGAGTAGCGCCAACCCTAATGACACTAATACAGGGTCACATAGTCTTGCAGAAAGCCGCACTTTCTTCACTCAATTCCTCGCACACACACATCCATGAAAACCTCAGAACTTCCATAGACTCTCCCAAGTGCAAAATTGAAGAGATAAAGCTCTCATTCACTCCTCCACACACTCGAAAACAGGACGCGAACGTGACGGGACTGCAGTAGACCACATGTATAGGAACCCTGCTTCCTTCCCCACACAGAGAGGTGAAAGTGACAAGACTTGGCTTCAAAAATAATCCCTCATCTGGAACACTCACGGAACCGTGAGTGATGTGGCAAATTGAACCCTTTTCACACCATTTTTGGTCATTTTTTGATCTTTTTTGACCCAGTTTTGGCCAATTTTTGACCCCCGACGGGCATTTTTCGCGGGAAAAATCCCAAATGGACTCCAAAATTCACCAATTTTTGTACACTTGATCCTTTATACCCAAATAACTTTTCCACATCCCCACATTCTATTTTTGACCACTTCTAGGGCGGTGCACGCATCACCGCAGATCAGGCACCGTAAATAGATAGTTACTGCATGTCCCAAACTTTTCGAGCGGGATGAGAGTGTCCACACTTGTTGCTTGTATTATTTACATTATAGAAATATGAAACACATTCTATAGAGCCAAAATAAGCCACTTAGAACCATATCCAAGGCCCCGATACCCTATCCGGGCAGTACATGTGTCCACTTTGCAAAGCTCCCAAATGCATGTATTTACATCTTTTTGTACATATGACCATGCATATAAACGCTACTTTGTACACGCCAAAAGTGGCCCATCATCATTGCCCACCCTCTAGGTAGAGCATTTATGCTCAACCAAGACACTATTTGCATCTGGAACCGCATCCTTCACAAAATATTTCTTCAATCTATAACCATTATTCTGTAGCACAAACATTCCCCATACAATTTTTCTAGCTCATATGTGCCATTAGAAAATACATGCTTCACCCTGTATGGACCCAACCATTTGTCCCTCAACTTCTTTTGAAAAGTAAAATCCAAGCGAGAATCATACTTCATCACCAAATCTCCCTCTTTGATCTCTTTCTCTGGTAGCATCTTATTCATTTTCTCCATCCTTGTCTCTGCTTGTTGAAGATAATAATCACTAGCTTTCTCTCTATTTATTCGCAACAACTCTAGAGAAAGAATTCTTTCTTGCAGCTTGTCATTATGCTCACCTTGCATTCTACAAAACAACTTCAAGGCATCCAACTGCACCTGTATAGGCACAAGAGCTTCCTTTCCATAAACAAGATCATATGGTGTAAATTGTGTCGACACTCTATATGCAGTTCTGTAAGCCCACAAACACTTTTACAAGTCCAAGTCCCACTCTTTAGGATGCTCTCTAGCATACTTTGATAACATCTTCACAATTTGACCATTGCAGTTCTCAACCAACCCATTGCATTGTGGGTAGTAAGGAGAAGATTGTCTATGTTGAATTTTCAATTTCTCCATGAGAGCAGCAACAAGTTTTCCCCTAAATCCTGGTCCACGATAGAAATGATAACCATAGGAGCTCCAAACCAGCAACACACCTGTTCATATAAAAAAGAGGCCACTCTTCCTGCTGTTACATCTTTTACTGCTCTTGCCTTCACCCATTTTGTCAAATAGTCCATAACCACAAGGATATACATTTTGCCATTGTGGGTCCTCGACATTGGACCTACAACATCTACTCCCCATTTTGCAAATGCATCAAAAGACATTATAGCCTTTTGAGGCTCAACCAAAAGCTTTCGATTTGCAAACACTTGGCATTCATGGCATGACTTGCACAAAAAATAATCATCTCTCATCATAGAGGGCCAACAATAACCAGCTCTCAAAATACGGAAGACAACCTGATCCTTGCCTTGATGGCCTGTTTCCTCATGGCAGTGCTTCAAAATTAAGCCTATTTCTTCTTTGTACGTCACTTTTCTCAAAATGCTATCCTTGCCATAAAGCATGATATCCTCACCTACCAATGTATAGTTTCTTGCTTTTGCAACTATTCTCTTACGCCAAACCTTTGACATGCCCTTTGGACATTGCCCTTTACCAAGAAATACTTGTACATCTTGCAATGATCCCCTTCCTGCATACAAGGCTTCCTTGACCTTTAAAGGAGCTACCAAGGCATCCAACTTGTCCCTAGCCAACTCATCACCTTATTTATTCTGATCACGAGGAACATGCTTAAACTGTATCTTCTCAAACTCATGCAAAAGCTTCTTGATGCCATAGAACCACTTCTTCAATTTCTCTTTCTTAACATTCCACAAACCAAGCAACTGATTCATGACTAGCAATGCATCCCCTTTTGCAATGAACCTCTTCAATCCAAACTCAACACACTACTTCAACCCAAGGAAAAGCGTGAGATACTCGGCCTCATTGTTTCTTTCAGCTTCATCAAGATCGTAAGCTCTAGAAAAGATTACATCACCTTTTGGGTTCTTGATGACTACCCCACCACTTGCCTTTTGAAGAACTTCCTTGTATGCACCATCAAACATCATTGTATATGCATATGTAATATCTACTTCCTCTTCATGATCATCCTTGTCAACCCTTGGGTAAGATGGAAGCCCCCCCACCCCCTTATGTACCACTATATCTTCCAAGTAAGCTTTAACAGAATGATCCACTTTAAACTCAAACTCATACTCTTGAAGCTCCAAAGTCCACTTTAAGATGCGCTTACTAGTCTTCAAATGTTGTACTACATCGGGCAAACGATTCAATGTGGTGAGCACATAGAACTTTTGGGGAAATAGATAGGTTTTGAACCTGCAGCAAGAACCAAGGCGGATATCCATTGTTCCATTTCTGTGTAGGAGAATTTACTTAAATTCTTCATCTTTCTCTCAAATTAGACTAGCTTGAAGTTCCTTCTCTACTTTTGTAAGAGAATCAAACCAAAGCTATTGATCCCACACTAATAGGTACATAGAAAATCGATTGCAAGTTGGGAGGACTCACTATTGGTAAAGCACACAATACCTCCTTGATACCATCAAAAGCCTGTTGCATGTCTTCATTCCACTCAAACCCTTGAACTCTTTGACTCAATTTCTGGAGAGGATGCACATACTGACATAGCACCCCAAAAAAATATAAGTACCTGAGCTTATGCACAAATGATGCCAAATCCTTTGTGTTGCTGGGTGCATCCATAAGCAATAAAGCCTTAACTTTCTCTGGGTCAGCTTCTATTCCATTTTGGGAGACCAGATATCCTAGCGAATGGACTCTGGCATGAGCAAACTTACACTTCTTTGGGTTGAGTTTCCCACCCTCTTGTTGAAGCCTTTCAAAACTCAACCTCAACTTCTCCAAATGTGTGACCCTTGAGCTATAACACCCAATGTCATCCATGAAAACGTGAATGAACTTACCCGAGTAGGGACCAAACACTCTATTCATCCATCCTTGGAAGGTAGCATATGCATTAACTAGCCAAAAAGGCATTCTTTTGTACGCAAAACAACCCCAAGGAGAAATGAAGGTCGTCTTCAATCGATATTCAATCGCTATCAAGATTTGAAAGTAGCCAAAAAACCCATTCATGATTGAGCAACGTTCATGACCTGCAACCTGATTGAGGATTTCACCTAGGAAGGGTAGTGGATAATGATTCCTTTTTGTGGCAGCATTCAAAGGTTTGAAATCGACATATATCCTAAATCTTCCATTGTTCTTGGGCACAATAACTACCGGAGAGACCCATTTGGACTCCTCCACTCGAAAGATGAAGTCTGCTTCCAAAAGCTTTGTCACCTCTTCACGAAGTGCCTTCTCATGAATGACCCCCAACCTCCTAAGATTTTGAACCTTTGGATTGGCACCTTCTTTCAAAGTGATTCTATGCTCGACTCCTTTAGCTCCTTGCAACTCTGTATATTCAGTGAAAAATAGCTTTGGAAACTCTGTGAACATGTCTTCATGCTCCTTCTTTTATTTCTTTGTCAAGTCCTCTCGTAGCATGCTCCTTGCGTTCACTTTGGTAGGCTCTACAATTGGTTTTGGACTATCCTCCTCCTCCTTGACCTTCACATCATGCACCAATGCTTCTTTTTCAACACTTATCCCAAAAAGATCAGGACACAATTGCATCAAGCCTTCCTCTACACTTTCTTGTGATGTCGTAGACGAAGCATCACTATCGTATGACGTAGTTTCTATCGAATCTATATCTTGCATCTACAATAGGGGCTGTGTACGGCTCTCGTGTGTCTTCATGTTGTAGACAATGGTCATTCCTTTCTCTTTGTCAGGGATGGTGATCAAGCCCGTGTCCCAATCCTGCTTAGCACCAAGGGTTATAAGCCATGGCCTTGCTAAAACGATCGGATAAGCATTCTCACCCGCTTGCATCGTGTAGCAATCAACCAAGCACTCAATCCCCAAGACTTTTATCTTTACATCTTCAGCTATCCCAAGACACCTTGCCTTTTTGTGGTTGGCCCTCCTCATACGGATCGAAGCATTCACTGACATCTTGATGCCTAATTCCTTCATGATAGCCTCGGTCATGACACACACCTAGGCACCACCATCCACATATGCTTGCACTTTTGTCTTCTTTCCCAGCATAGCTTCAACTATTGGCACCATATCCACTGGGTGACCAACCCTCAAAGATGACACCATGCTTTGATGCTTTTCCTTCTTGGAAGGAAGCTGCGTAGTCACACACTTGGTCCACTGCCTCCTCAATTTAGCGTTCAAAGCCACCAACTACCCAAAAGATATATTTGGCTTTTGATTTTGTATGTCGTCGACAATATCATAGTCTTCAACACTTGGCATAGGGGGTAGTCCTTTGGACCAATTTTCCTTCTTCGCCGCCTCTTGCTACTCTCTAGTTTGTCTTCTACCTTAGCCTTTCCTTTCTTTGCTCTTGTTTCCCTCTCTTCTTCTGTCTCTTTTTCCCTATCATGCCTAGCTCTATTATTGGACAAAACATCCACATCTTGATGCTCAAGGGTAATGATGTTAATAGCCCTACCTTCTCCATTTGTAGGCAATGATTGTGGATGTTGTTGTGGTGGCGGTGCTTCTAGTGCCCGCTCTTGATGATTTTCTTCTATTCTCCCTTGACCATGTCCATAGAAGGGGTATATCCCTCCTTTCTCTCTTGGTGGCTCATGACAATCAGGGACATAGTGATTCTCTTCATCAGAGTTGTAGCATCTACCTTGTAGCCTTTGTCCCCTACCTCTCCCAGCTGGCCTCTCTTCTCTTTGGTTCCTATTCATTATGTTAATTCTTAATTCTTGCAATTGACCGGCAAGATCATACAAAACCTGAGACGTAACGGGATCTGGACCTTGAACCACTTGCTCCACTCTATCATCCATTGCCACAGGGACCATTGGTTGCAACACAACTGGCTCAGCGTGTGTCATGCCTTGCTCCCACCTTCTCTTGATCTTCTTGCTCTTGACCTCAGCAATTTCCACAACTCTTTCAAATGTAGCAGGCTCCTCTTGATCGACCTTCTCCCTTACACTTGGATGGAGACAATCCATAAACTGACGCACTTTAAAAAAATCGCATGGAGGTACTTGGGATGCCACCTCCAATTGCACCCATAGTCCTTTGAAGTGTTGCTAAAACTCTTTAAAGTTAGCATGAACATCTTGCTGCAAACCTCTCAATTTTGTTATCGCTTCTGTTGCGGTTAGTTTTATTCCAAACCTGTCAAAAATTGGCAGCTTCACCTACTCCCATGTTTGCTTTTTGTCTTCCTCTAAACTTCAAAGAACTCTTGAGCTTCTCCTTTGAGTGCAAGAGGAAATACATGAAGCTTTGATTTGTCATTCACAATGTGCATACCAAACGTATGCCACTCAAAGTCCTCAATCCAGTCCTTCACATCCTCCTTCCCTGTGAACATTGGCCGACTATATGCCATCCCTTTGAAAGCGCTTCTCCCTTGCGTGAGTAATTCTACAAAAGTTGAAGTCTTGCACCTCAACCAAACCACTACTTTTCTTCAGAGAAGCTCAAACTTCACAGCAAAACCGCTTCACCTGGGTGCACAACTGACAAATTTCTGCTCCTCAGTGGAATTGCCAAAGGATGATGGAGCAAAAGACATCGTGGCACACTCACACACCTAGACAACTCAACACCACACAAGTAATTTTTGTAAATTACAAACCACACACACCAACACTTAAGAGATCAGTAAAAACACTACCCACAAGCTCAATTCAAACTCCAAACACCTCGACCTACAAGCCCTTGCCTGCTCGTAGACACGACAAGGTGAGTCGAGTCAATCAACACTTGAAATCACACTTGATGGTGACCAAAATATACAAGAAAAACTATCAAACACTCAAAAACTCCAACCACAAAATGCCTCTCACAAACCATTGCAAAGCCTTCACCAAACTCTAGTCTGTTGGACTCTTTGGAGTAGCGCCAACCTAATGGCACTGATACAGGGTCACATAGTCTTGCAGAAATCCACACCTTCTTCCCTCAATTCCTTGCACACAATCCATGGAAACCTCAGAACTTCCATACACTCTCCCAAGTGCAAAATTGAAGAGAGAAAGCTCTCATTCACTCCTCCACACACTCGAAAACAAGACGCGAACGCGACGGTACTGCAGTAGACCACCTGTAGGAACCCTGCCTCCTTCCCCACACAGAGAGGTAAAAGTGCCAAGAATTGGTTTCAAAAATACTTCCTCAGTTGAAACACTCATGAGCATTACTATGAGTGATGTGGCAAATTGAAGCCTTTTCACACCATTTTTGGTCATTTTTTGACCTTTTTTGACCCAGTTTTGGGCAACTTTGACCCCCGGCGGGCATTTTTCACGGGGAAAACCCCAAACAGACTCCAAAATTCACCAAATTTTGTATGCTTGATCCTCGATACCCAAAGAACTTTTCCACATACCCACATTTAGGGTGGTGCACGGATCAGGCATCGTAAATAGACAGTTATTGCATGTCCCAAACTTCTCGAGCGGGATGAGAGTGCCCACACTTTTTGCTTGCATTATTTACATTCTAGAAAGATGAAACACATTCTCTAGAGCCAAAGTAATCCACCTAGAACCATATCCAAGGCCCCGATACCCTGTCCGGGCATGTACATGTGTCTGACTGCTAGCATGCGAACATGACTATTCACAATGTGTACACATTGCATCTTTTTTAGAACTTGAAACCACTTTGCAAAGCTCCAAAATGCATGTATTTTACATCGTTTTGTACATATGAACATGCATATAAATGCTACTTTGTACACGCCAAAAGCGGTCTATCAAGGTGTAAGAGGCCCTTTCAACATTTAAAGCTCCCCCCTAATGCATGCATGGCTTCGTAAGAGATAGAGAAGGAGAGAGCTTGAGCTCTTGCAAGAACACACACACACACACACACACACACACACACAAAGATGAAGGCAAAGGAGTGTGCTTCTTATTCTTCACTAATTCAAGATAAGAGGTCTATAAAATATAAGGGAAAATGCAACATAAAAGGGAAACTAGTACATTGCTCTAGTATGAACTGCTAGTGAGTGAGGTGAGTAAATAAGTGCACCATCACTTTGGTAGGTAGACCAAGTTGATGTAGTATAGCTATAGTATCATTGGCAAAGATATATGTATCCAAAAAGTCACGTCAATGATGATGACTATTCGTGGTAGTCTTCCATGAGTCATACATGTTGAGCTTGCCATCTCAACACTACCAATCAATCTCAATGCCATTGCTCGTATGCAAGCATTGATTGAAACTATCGTAGTTTCTCCGTTCCAAGGGCCTTCATGAAGATATCTGCAACGTGCTCATCCATTACCACGTCCTCAAAGTCAATGTGGCCTCCTAAGAACCCCTCTGATGAAGTGGTAGTGCACCTCAATGTGCTTCATCGTGGCATGCAACACTGGGTCTCATGCCAACTGTATGCTGCTAAGGTTGTCACAAGACATGACAACCAACCTCTCTACCTATACTCCAATGTCGTGAAGTAGCAATCCTAGCCATGCTACCTCACATGCCACCATTGTAGCACCCTTGTAATCTACCTTTGTACTTGAAAGAAAAATTGTAGGTTGCTTCTTGCTGCTCCATGTGATAGAAACACTCCCAAGTGATAACACAAATTTACTGGTAGACTTACGATTGTATGAACTACTAGCACAATCCTCATCTGTGTAGCTATAGAGATTCAACTCCACATCCACCCTATAAAAGCGTGCATAATCCAAGGTCGCACTCACATAGCACAAAGTGCACCTCACTACATCCAAGTTGGTTTCCTAGGATATCACATAAATTGACTCACCAATCCAATTGTGTAGCTCAAGTCTTGACGTGAGATAGTCAAGTAGATCAAGCTACCCACAATATTCCTGTATATAGTAGTGATAACCGTTTTTTTGGCTTTTCAAGTTTTAAACAATAAGCTATTGCTCTTCATCCTTGAGAATAAGCATATGCCCTTGGGTAGGCTATCTTTGCAAAGCAATAAAACATTTTACCCACGACACATGTTTGAAAATTCACCATCTCTTCTCATTGTAAATAGGTGTGTGTGAGTTACCAATTATCTCCCAAATAAGAAAAAATAAAAAATACTAAAACTATTATGGTCCACTCTTTGCGTGTAGATATTTCCCCTTACCTTGGGCTTAACTATATTATAATTTTAATTACTCTACTAAATAAAAGTTATGTGTATACTCTTTTAGGTGTGTAAATACCAGGACTAAGTAAGCCACCTTGCATTTTTACTATCCATAATACATTTTAATAAAACCCATGTATACATCTCATGCATTCAATTCCTCTCTTAAGCTTCCACTAAGCTAGGTGTGACTCCATTCTAGCAAAATTCACAAAAAAACATTTCATTCCCTCAAGATGAGTTTTCTCTTACCTATTACATCTATTTTTCTTACAATAGAAAATTAAATTCACAATCACCTACCATGTTAATTAATAATTGAGGGACACCTGTTTATTTTATTACTATTACTACTATTTATATTTCTATCTGTTTATCATAAAATCTTAACACAAGTCAAACTAGTTTTTTGTTCTTCCCTCTTGTACATACTTTATTTCACCAAAACCTCTCATCCATACATGTGTAAAATATTAGGATTAGCTCCTAATCAACATTTACATAGAAAAACATGTTTATGAAAGTTTTTATATGTTCTTATGAGAGTGGTGCTGTCTTGTCTCTTGAGTCAGATGGATGTGGGCTCAAGAGGAGAGAATTATTGAGGTAAAATAGAGAAGCTTCTAGAGAGGTGAGAATTTTTTTGTGAGGTTGCCTACTCCAAGGTAGACTAGAGTGGGTGCAATTTACAAGAAAGAGTTAGCAGTTAGTGTCAGTAATAACCACTAAAAGAAGTTAGTAATATAACTACAATGGGTAGATGATTGGGCTGAGGAAAGAGGGGTGAATAAGCTGGATGAACCCTTGAGATATCTTGGACTCACTCGTGCATAGATTGTTGAAAGTGATCGTCGGTCTTCTTCTTCTTCTTCTCTTCACGCCACCGCCATAGTTGAACACCTCCAAGAATATGAAGGTTTTTTGTTGACAAACAATCCCCATTTTGCAGATTTCTAAGCATGGTTAGGTTGTTGAATTTTTATGCACTTTTGAAAGGATGAAATAAAATTGTAATATGGGAGTAATAGAGAGAGATATGGAAATAATGTATGTAGCTAGAGCTTCAAAAAAGAGCTATGGGTGTGAGAGGGGAGGATAATGGTGAGGAGGGTGATGAAAACCATGGAAGGTGCAAGTTTGAGTGATTGATAGAGAGCAATGAGTATGTGTGGAAGTTTGAAGGAAGGTGAGAGAAGACAAGGGTGACCTGTGTAAAAAATTGAGCAGATTGGGATTCACCATAAACATAGTATCTCATCCGTGGTAGCTTCAAAATTTATGAAAAAAATTTGGGAGATTATTCAGCTTGTGGGCTATCTTTTGTATCTTATTCAAATCTGGATGGGAGATAGACTCAAAAAATCACACCAAAATATATATGATTTAGAATTGCAAGAAGTCTTCTTGTGACTTTTTTGTTGAGCCTCCATGTGGCTCCATGATTGTGTCCCTCCATGCATCATGGCATGAAATTGATAATTGAGATCGGTATAAATAGAGCCCTTTTCCCTTTGTAAATGGCATGATCTCTACACTATTGCTCACTACATTGAGGTAACATTCTCCATCTTAGTTGTAGGGGGGGAGAGAGAGTGCTCTGTATACACCATTACTTGTGGTGGAGATGAAAGATTCTTTAAGATAGTTGTAGCATTGCATGGAAGTGAGTGATTCATAAATTCAAATCAAAGTTGTACCTACTCTTGCACATGAATTGAATCAATAATTTGGGTGCAACCACGGTTCAAAATTCTCTTTTGAGTTTCTCCAATTCACGCTTGGCAACCTTATCTCCTTTGGTTTAAGGTAACACGTTTTCATTTTGAGATTCTTTTGTACTATTTGTTTGCATGTGACTCAAGAGCTCTTGTGCTTGTTTTGTTGCTTGGAAAAACATTATAAGAGGGTTGTATGGTGGGAGGGTTCCCTTAACCCTAAGATAATGTGTAGATCGCAAAATCATCAAACTTAATTGTGTTTCTTGACTCTCCTCCAAGGTGTTTATACATCCACGTCAATCATTTAAATTGAAGTTAAATTCTTGGACAAAATCTCCCTCTCTCTCTCTCTCTCTCTCTCTCTCTCTCTCTCTCTCTCTCTATCTAGGTGTTTGGTGTGTGTATTTATAGAATTGATATTAGTATTAGTGTACGCTTTCTTCTCGCTGGTGTCGATCATGGATTCTCCTCTTTTGAATTGTCATGCATTTCTCTGGATGAGCATAAAGTCACTCAGTCATGCCAAAAAGCTTGCCCACTAGCGAGGATACCCCAAACCCGAGCAAATATTTCCGAGCAACACCATAGTCGAGCGAGTATGAGTGTCAATTCTATCGAAAGCTACTACATATTACTATAGCAAAACACAAAAACTCTAATTGTGTGACACAGAATAATATGGCAAGGTGGACGAGGATATTGACAGGATGGAGAACACAACAAGGTAGCCCCCCCCCCCCCCCCCCCCCCCCAAAAAAAAAAAAAAATCATCTATTCTATATAATAAGAACATAGGGATTTTGAGGGGCATGTGGTTGTCTTTGCAGCCTCCCGCCCTCCAGCTTCTTGGTGTGCTCTTCTAATAATGGGTCCACGCTTGCTGTAACAGCTACAACTCCATGTTATTACAACTATTCCACTGCAAACCTAACTTTTCACTTCCATGACCCAAGGTGGTGTTTTTGTTTCCAGCTTTTAAAAAAGTAAAAAACCTTTAAGCGGAAAAGAGTAGAGATTTGTAGATAGAATTCAGAGGTATTTGCATTAAATCCACTAAAAAGGTCTTAGATCGTAGGTATCATGGCTGTTAATTATACTTGATCAGGTGCCGATAAAATTTTGAAGGTGGAGTTACACTAAACCTATCTTTTTAGAGAGAGAGAGAGAGAGAGGGAGAGAGGGATCAATAGCCATCTCTCTCTCTCTCTCTCTCGGTCCCTCTATCTCTCTATCTCTCTCTCTCTATATATATGTGTGTGTGTGTGTGTGTGTGTATACACACACACACACACACACACACACACACACACACACACACACACACACACACACACACACACACACATATATAGATATATATTTCTACCGCTGTCTGAAGGACTAATTTAAGACTTCTAGTTTTCATCAAAGACATGACCTTGTTCTTCAAGCTCCAGAAGACGCAAAGGGAAAATTTGTGGAAACATTCATAGTTTAATCCAATAAACTCCCTACCAATAAAAAACCATGAAGCAATCTATACAACATATCAATGGCCGACATGTTTATATACATTGGACAGAACACCAACAAGACAAAATAATATTGATTAGCATCGCAACAAAATAAGCATCGGATATATTACGAAGGTACTATGTAGCTATTCCAAAAATACTTTCTAATCTCAAAAACTCTAGGATGACACTATACATTTCATATGTTCAACACTCATGGTTTCATAGTCATCCTCACACTTCCCAATGCTTGAAATAACTCCACCTTTGACAATGCAGCCTGATGTATGAATTGGTGAGCCTCAGAGTCCAGGCCAAGTACTTGCAGGAACACATAGTATAGATGTTTACATGGCATGTATGTCAGATGCTTGCTTTCCCTTTTCTGAAAATCCTCACATGTGCATCTAGGGAAGTCTGACATTGTCACAGAGTAGTTCACACCTTTTGCAAGAGACCCTTCTGTGCTGATATAGAAGATATGTGTCTCATTGCACACTACAATCACCTCTTTAAGTAGATCTGCATTCATTGATCTGCCACAATCTATCCGGCTAATAAATTCCTTTGTTAACTTTGAACGCCACTTGACAACCTTCCCATCTCTGAATTTTGGACGGAACCCACTTGGTAGTCTATGCTCTCCAGGAACTGAACGACGAACATCTGTTGCACCACTCCCCCCTTTGAGAACAAAGCCATTTTGTTGGAGGAGCTTTGCCTCACTTGGTTGCACATTAGTACTTTGCGCCACCACCCAAACGCCAGGAGCTGGTCCAGGAGGCCCTACCACCATGTCATGGACCTTCCATGTGTGAGTGTTTGTGTTGTTACAAAACCATATGAATCCTTCCACAATCCCTCCTGGCTGCAATCCATTTGAGGGATATTTCCTTCGGCCCCAAAAGCAAGGAGCAACAACACCCTTTTTGACATCCAAATTACTGTCATTGATGAACCGTCCACATCTGTCCCCTTGGTCTCCAACCACACCAAAACAAGTCATCCTTCTCCCTGGCTCTGTTCGTCGTATTGCCCACACTGTCTTTGCAACATTTGTCTCGTCGCACATCCCACCATCATTTGCTTCACCATCTGGTTTTTGCTTACCAGCCACGGGTGTCGTGACTGTAACATACTCGGGTCTGTGGCTATCCTCGTCAAGTAAAACATCTGCATCCACTAAAATAGACCTCTTTCTTCGTACACTCTTCTCTTGCACACTTCTAATCATTTCTGGGCTAGAAATTCCAATCTCACGCATTGACGAGTGGGTAAGATCCACTAATCTCTTTGCAGCTCCCTTAGATGATGATTCACTTATAAAACAGTCAGCTATGTCTTTGATTCCAGGCCCATGGGCACTATGGATGCCCTTCAAATATGCATTGTACCTTACGCTTTGCAGCACTGCCATTGCCATGTCTGCACAAGCCGCTTCATAAAGACTAATGTGGTCTTTGTACCCGACTGATGCACGCATGCTTGCATGCTTCGATTCAGATAGGTTTGTGGAGGGCACAAATGCACCAGAGTCATCTTGAGAAACAAATCTTCCACCCCAGTGAGGAACCCTAATATCCCACCATGACAACCATGTCTCCAACGATGGAACCTCCCCTTGTACTGCATGTCCTGCTTTCCAAAATCTTCTCAACTCTCCCTTACATACCTCAGTTGCATTATCACTAGGGGCATTCCGCCACTTGCGGCACAAGATCTTATGCTCTTCCTGAGATGATGCACGAATGCACTTGACGGTGTGTTGTACCATGCTCTGATCCCAATGAAAAACACAAGATCTTTCCCTCTTGGGATCAACATTCTTAGCTCCGCCAAAATAAACTGTCCGTACAGCTAACCAATTGGCATTAGCCTTGTCAGCCATGAACCCTCTAAAAATAGGTTTCTCAAAGCCTGCTTCAAGAACCACGTTGTTTAGCATTTTCCAAAACTCTGTCTGTGCATATTTATTTTCAACTGTGAGTTCACACGATGCAATGGTCAATAGCTCTCGGCCAAATGGGTCATAAACGTGTGCAGACATTGTAGGCTAGCCCTGCACTCGGTGAACGTGATCAAAATGTACCCACATCTGCTCCAAATTTCCACCGGGTCGCATCCTATTAACCAAATCAACTCCACTCCCTGGTCCCTTAATGGACATTTTGAATACGTGAGGTTGTTGCCTGTCTTTTAGTTGACCTGGGTACAAAACACTTTGAATAAATGGATACCGACATCTAGTCTTGAGATCTAATACTGCTTCCAAGCCTTTAGAACTGATGTTTCTTGACTGCTTTGCCTTTTCTAGACATCTTTCAACTCTTCTTTTGTTAGATAATGGACTTATTGAGTCTAAGAACTCAGCAAATTCACCATCCCCTAGAGCATTGAGATCATCAACGCTCTCACCAACCAGCCTATCCAATATAACATCTTGAGTAGTGATCCGCTCCAACTGCTTGGCGGTTGTGAAGGGGTCCTTCTTGGCACTCTCTCCCAATATGCAATCTATTTTTAATTCAACTGCTCTACTCCTTCCTTCTGCACATGGATGTCTATGTTCTCCTAGATGAATGGCACATATAGTAGTTTTGTCTTTATCTCTGGGCAAGCAATAGTAAATAACAGCAGGGCAAGGAGCAAGAAATTCTGGCATTTGACCACAGTGAAAGCATGTCAAACTGCCATTCTCCTTTTCTAGCAAACCTTTTGTACCACAACGAATGAGACGTACACGCCATTGGACCTCATTCTGCATATTGGAGCGCAAATAATACGGACATTCATTGTTGAGACACCTGAGATGTCCACAACATCTACTAAATCTTACAACCTTATTAAAAAAATCACTGCTACATGTCACATACTCTGTCCACACATGACTATCGTGCTTTTGCTCCATTCCAATCATCCCTGAACCTTTCTTTGAAGGAGGCAATTCATATGCAACATAGCCATCGTAATAAACAGGAAGATCATGCACACTAATGACCTCCTTGACCTGTTGGAGTGCAACATAAAGATTGCTTTGTAGGGGCATTTTTTGAATAATAGATATGACACTTGTGTGAATTGGAGAAACCTGTTCACCATCCAAGTCAACATCAATGGGTGAAATCCTGCTCCCCTCCATTTTCGTCATAGCACAGCTTGAAGAGACATCTACCTTATAGAACTGATGCTAGTCATGATCTAAATGAAACGTCAAATTCCCTTTACCATCATCAGCAGGCTCCAGCTTTACTTGAGCACCTGATAGTGTCAATGTCTTCAAAGAGAACCCTATCCCTTGGAGTTCAAAATGCAACTTAACAACATCTACACCAACTTCAACTACTCTCTTGTCTAACTGCACAATCAACTTAGTTCCCAATTTGGGCCCATAGATAGTTAGGTGTCTTGCCATAGATTGTTAGGTGAGAGCAGACGAGAAAATGCAAGAATCATAGACGAGAAATACCAATGCAGACCTGAAGTTACTAGAGAAATAACATAGGAATACCAGTACCATAGGAATACCAGTGCACGATTAAATAAATGGTTTATAAATACTTCAAGCTTTTGATTTATAATTTTTTACCAACAAATAATAAGAAAAGGAGGTTTAGTTAAATGTGACGTTTCGGAATCACAAGAAATGATGATTGCAAATGTGACGTTTGTAGTAAATGATGAAATGTGACGTTTTCAGGTATGTTTCAGAATCAAAAATATATTTCGTTTTCAGTCACATTAAACAAATATGTATATAAAACTTCAGTGTCCGTGTGGGCTCGACGGCCAAATCATCATCGTCACTCGTGTACACAATTAAAAAATCTTTGAATATCTGTTATATTCTAACTCATGATGACCTCATAAAGATTTTTCAAATTTAATAAACCAAGTATTTTTAAAAATACTTTTGAAATAGCTCTTAACAAAAGCTTTGCCTAAAAACTTGACGATTAAACTGAAGTTCAAGCTACTCAATTACAGAAGAAACCTAAAAACACAGACAAAGAATCTGCCATGCCCCGCAAACCTTCAACTTGTGGAGATTCCTCACAAAGGTACACGAGTCCTCCCTCTTTGCAGAGTTCAAAAAAGTATGTTGTGCTTCAATTAGCGTTAAACGAGGCATACAAAACTGTGCAAAAACAGTCCGCGTTAACGCGGACTGTTTTTGAACAGTTTTAGATATATTTTTGCTGCGCTTTTTTGAAGGTATGTTGCGTTAGGAGAATGCTGCGTTTTTTTTTAGCTGCAAGATGAGAAGAATGTTGAATTCAGATTTGTAGAAGAAGGTTAAGCTGCGTTTTCAGATTTGCTGCGTTTTCAGATGCTGCGTTTTCAGAAGAAGATTTGCTGCGTTTTCAGATTTACTGCACTAAGGCTGCGTTTTATAAGGCTGCGTTTTCAGATGTGCTGCATTTTTTTTTGTGCTACGTTAACAGAAGGCTTTGTGCTGCGTTTTCTACCTTGTGTCGGGGTAGATAACTTACATGAGTAATGCAGAGCTCATAAATTGGCACCCCTTATTTGACTTGCAAGCAACAAATCGGAAGCAAATCGACTGTCGAGAGGCAACCTTGGGTCTCGAAAGCAAAGCGGGACTACATCAGTGACATACTGTTGAAACTACGACAGATGCTCTACATATAAATTAAGCATCATTTAATTGGGTAAATGATCCTTTGTATACCACTCGATTCTCTGCTTAACATCCTTTTGAAGGACAGGCGGAGGCTGAGGTTCCTCAGTGGATGAGATGAGCAGGCTTCTGGGTCGAGAGAAGGAGCAGGGTCGAGGACTATGTTGCCTCTAGATATGGGGATGTCTATGCTGATGCAGTGAGTGAATGATCCCGAGCAAGATATCGATGATGAATGTGAGGATGATGGGTCTTTAATGGCAGAGCTTAAATGGGCTAGTGCAAGTGTTTGGCTGAGATACACAGAGCTGAGAGCAAGTGTTGACATGTCCGATTGTAAATATTGATTAAATTGCTTGTTAGACAACTTAAAAGCATGTATAATGAAGCAACCAAAACTGTGGAAAAACAGTCCGCGTTAACGCGGACTGTTTTTCCACAGTTTTGGATGCCTTTTTCAATCCAATAGGTAGTGTACTTAACACATACCATGCCATACTTTTGTCACACATAGTTCTACATGATTTGATTAAATACGGCAACCAAAACTGTGGAAAAACAGTCTGGTTGCCTCATTATACAAGCTTTAGATTGACATTTTATAATATTGTTTAGTAGATGTTAATAGTTTTTTCTTTGTACTTGAAGCTCATCTCGGAGAGGTTTTTCACACAAAAGAGGGAGACAAACAAAGATGCCGTCTATTGTTGAATGCAGCGATCAAGTCAGTACAGTTGTTGCTACAGATTTGGAGGACGATAATGATGCTACCCAAAGTGAACAGCTTGATATTGGGTCGGTCCATGAGACTGACAATGCACACGGTGCGGAAGAGGCATGCATGGAAATTGTTCCTTTTGTAGTGCATGCTGAGGTTGTGGGTGAGATGGATGTCGGAGATGAAAATCGACTCCACATGCAAAGAGGAGAAGATATATTACAAAAAACCATAATTCTAAGTTGCTTTGAATGTCTGCCCATCCCTCTCTGCAGACTAATTCCATATGCTAGAGTGCGAGGACTAAGGGATGATGTTAGTGGACTCAAAGCTGCGTTTGCAAAAGAAGGATACATGCAAGAAAAGGGAGCATTTATTGTGTCTCTTTGGACATGCAAGCAAGAAGATACCTTTGTGTCTGGTAAGCATAATTCTAGTTTGTTCTTGCTTGATTTCTCTTGATGTATTTATGCTAGCTGGTTAGTCTTATATATGCTTTTCTTAAGATGGTTTGTATGCTCTAAATTTATAGATGCCATTAAAGATTCTTGGGATCCAATTTGGACGGAGGTAAATGAAGATTTTGAAAAAGAAATAGCGTCACGAAATGAGCTTCATATCCTGTCAAAAAGAATGTTCTACGTGTGGGAGGGCAACCACAGGACCGTAGCTTGGGGAGTGGCAATTAAAGAAAAGTTCTCTTTGGTAAGAGAGAAGCATTACAGGGTCCTATGTACTATTATTGATCCCACCAAGGTATCAGAGATTGCACTGTTGGCTGGGCTACAGAGAATGAATTTGTAAGTTTCGTTTTTCATTTTTGAAATCTTGTTGAGTCTTGTCATGCAAGGGAACTTTTGCAGAAAAATGTTTTATGTTTGACTGTCAGCATGAACACCCACGCACTTGTGGCTTCCCATTTGCGAGATGAGCTGGTTAATTGCTCAAACATATGTGGTGCGGATCACAATGAATATTTGAAGTGTTTACCGGAAAAAGATCAAAAAGTAATTGCATTGATTAGGAAGAAATATTCAAAAGGCATCTTCAAATCGCACTAGGAAAGTGATTGAGCTTGCTTACTTCATCTCTCTTGTAAATCAATTAGTAAAATTTTGAATTTCTTAATCATCTAAACCAAGTGATTAACTTTAGAGCCAGTTCCCATAGGGAAAGTAAAGAACTACCCGTAAAAATTTTAGGTCTCGAAGGAAAAATCTAATCTCTTGCATAAGGAGGATTCTTTAATGATTCTAATCTGCAATTTGGTTGTTATGATGTTCTCGGTATTTAGCTCTTTTCTTCAAGTTTATCATTTAAAGTAGTGAGTAAAATGGCCCCGGTTAAGAGAACTCGCCTTGGTGGTGCCCATGACCGCGAGGCGGGAATGAGCAATGTCAATGGAAAGGGAAAAGCTTCCATGGACGAACAAGCACCGGCCATCTCACGGGCCATCGACGAAGAAATGGAAGAGGTAGATCACAATTTTATTCGGTTGTTTAATTAACATTGTACACGTTTAGCTAGGAAAGAACATATCCCCAAACATGTTGGAGAAATTCGACGGAAATCTCGGCATTTGAATTCATTGTACATTTAAGTCCAAGGTAGGAAAGAAATGATTGATGGATATACTGTTTGTAATAGGAAAGAATGTCTGGTAGGAAAGATTTAGCTCGACATGTTCATTCTATTTCCAATGTTGAATTAGTCTTGACCCCCCTACTGATCACAGGGGGCAGAGTTCCTCGTTAAGGGCTCTTGAATCCACGACTTGCTTTCTATGCGGTGGATACCCACGACTTGCTTTCTGTACGGTGGGAACCCACGTCTTGCTTTCTATGCGGTGGGAGTGTCTATGTCGTGCTTTCTATGCAGTGGACATACCTAGTTGTATGGGCAGCTAGGCGACAACGGGAGGAGTAAACTCTCGCTGGAGGGGGGATGTTGTACCTCCAGAACATTGGAATTTTAATGAATAATTTAGAGTAGAATTTTTACTAGAATACTGTCTTGGTGCCGCTTTGCAATACTGATTGAAGGGTTGTCTTAATGAACATTGTGATTCGGAATTTAATCAAGGAATGTTTATGTTGAGCAATCATTGTGGCAGTAATTAGGGCACACAAGGAAGTGTGAGTGTGGGGGTGGAAAGTGGGGGCTTGGTCAGGTTGCCAATGCCTATGAGAAGGGTGGTCCCGATTGGTCGGGAACTCTCTGTCCCCATAGTGTTTTAATCGATACTAGTAATACTCATTGCCCCTAGAGCGGCGAAGTCTCAAGTGTACGTGCCTCTGAAACATGGGGAAAAAGGCACTTGAGGTTTCTCTCCTCTTGGAAGGTGGGTCTTAGGATCGCTAGATAGGTTAAGTACGCTTCCCCTGCGAGGTGGAGCTAGATCTCATTACTAGTAGGCTCGAACTCAACTCATTTTGTAATGAGAGATCGTCCGCTAGTTGAACCCTGAACCACTTTGTTTACTTCCGCTATAGATCTAGTGGCCACCAGGTTCACCATCAGATCCGCCGTTTGATACGGCAGGGTGGGGACCTCACAGATACTCTCCCACTTACCTTGTGGAATCTCTAAAGGATGTAAATGGCCACCTACCTTGAGAGGCTCTGCCTTATTAACTTGGCATTGTTGGCAGTTTTGTAAGGATATGGGTCCTATGGGCAAGGCCACCGGCATGGCCGGACAGTGTGTACGCTAGGGGGAGGCTATAAGATAGCACGGTTGGGTGGAGACTATCACACGCATTACCACCGCCCTTTCACTTGCTGCACAGCGAGACGTCGCTATCTACGGAACGTGGGAGAGAAGCAGGGCATTGCACGCACATGGAAGCCGCTTTTAGCCTCCTCCCAAAAACAGCTCGGATACCAATGAAAGGGTGGTGGTAATACGTGTGCTAGTCTCCACCCGACCGTGCTATCTTATAGCCTCCCCCTAGCGTACACATTGCCTGGCCGTGCGGGTGGCCTTGCCCATAGGACCCATGTCCTTACATGGAAGCACTAATTATTGGGGACTTTTTTCATTCTACGGACGGATCACCAAAGCCTTAAGTACTTCATGACGCAGACCAAGCTCTCCGACAAACAAATAAGGTGGGCAAATTTCCTTTTGCAATTTCATTTTCATATTGCTCACATTGCTGGCAGGCATAATCAAGTAGCCGATGCACTCTCAAGACAGCCGAGAGGGAATGCGGTTTCCATAGCAACTCACAATGATCTATCTTTTATGATAGACGAGTACGCTATTGATCCCGATTTTAGAGATGTGATTTCAGCCCTTGCACTAGGGAAGAAAGAGGAACCATTTACCTTGCAAGATGGTTATCTTCTCTATGGCAATAGACTATGCGTTACTAACTCACTATGTGAGAAAGTAATGTATGAATCTCATGCTTCTCCTTATGTGGGGCATAGAGGGATTTAGTCTACCCTAAAGGGGATAGAAATATATTTCTATTCACCTGCCATGAAAGCAAACATACAAGAGTATGTTTCTAAATGTGTGGTATGCCAAAAGACGAAGTTTGATAGCGGGAAGCAACCTGGATTGCTTCAACCTTTGACAATCCCTAATTCACCATGGGAGAGCATATCCATGGATTTTATCTTTGGATTGCCCAAGTCTATCAATGGGAATATGGGAATATGGACGATAGTAGATAGGTTCAGCAAACAAACTCATTTCATACCTATCAAAAAGACTATCAAAGCCCATCAAATGGCAACCCTCTTCATATCACAAATATTCAAGGACCATGGCTTGCCAATGTCCATAGTGTCGGATAGAGATCCTAGAATGACCAGTAATTTTTGGAAGGGTCTCTTTGAGAATTTAGGGACAAAGCTAAACTTCTCTTCAGCCTATCACCCGCAAACGGATGGCCAAAGTGAAATAGCTAACCTAACAATTCTTGATCTACTAAAATCCTATGTAACGGAAGTAGATCAAAGGTCCCAATAGGAGAAGTACTTACCCTCTGTGGAGTATGCCTACAATAATAATGTACATATCTCCACGAGAAAAGCACCTTTCGAGGTAATTGAGGGAAGTGTGTACATGTGTGTGTAATTATATGTATGTATGTATATGTATAATGTGAAGGAGTACGAGCGGAAGTGCGACGCGAGACAGAGTGCGAGAAGAAGAGCACGACGATATGGTGAACTCGCTCTACTGTAATGTGTAGAGCATAGTGAGTTCTTATTAGGTTTTTACAAAAGAATATGTGTACATACCTGGCGGCCCGCCCACTTACCTAGAAGTGCGACGCGAGAGAGAGTCCGAGAAGAAGAGCACGACGATATGGTGAACTCGCTCTACTGTAATGTGTAGAGCATAGTGAGTTCTTATTAGGTTTTTACAAAAGAATATGTGTACATACCTAGCGGCCCGCCCACTTACCTGGGCGACCACATTGGGCTTTATACCCCAACAACCTCCCACTTAAAGTCCAATGTGGTACTTTAAGTGTGAGAGAAGCTACTATACAAGCTAATATACAAGAGACGTAGAGAAGTGATGTACTACCCTACACCTAACTGCTTGCGAAAATGCGCAAAGCTCTCTGAGGGAAGTCCTTTTGTAAGTAGATCAGCAGGATTTTTTGTGGTGTGAACTTTGACAAGCTGAAGTTGCTTATCCTCGAGCATTTCCCTGATGAAATGATACTTCACATCCACATGTTTTGTCTTTGAGTGATAAACTGGATTGCGAGCCAATTGTATAGCACTTTGACTATCACAATATAACACAGGCATCTCTTCTTTGATTCCCAAATCTGTTACTAGTCGATTAAGCCAAATTGATTCTTTGCATGCCTCTGATGCTGCAACATATTCAGCCTCTGTAGTAGACTGAGTAACACAATCTTGTAATCTAGAACGCCATGATACTGCTCCACCAGCCAATGTAAAGACATACCCTGACGTAGACCTTCGGTTGTCTAAGTCACCTGCATAATCTGAGTCTGTAAAACCCTTTACACTTAGCTCCTGACTCCCATAGCATATACGCATACTCTTTGTAGCTTTCAGGTATCTCAATATTCCTTTCACTGCCTCCCAATGTTTCTTGCCTGGGTTTGACATGTATCGACTTACTACTCCCACTGCAAATGCAATGTCTGGGCGAGTAGCAATCATTGCATACATCAAGCTACCCACTGCAGACGCATATGGAATCTTATCCATTTCAGCCTGTTCTTCCTCAGACATAGGACAATCTTGTTTGCTAAGTTTCACATATGGTGGCAATGGAACACTCAGTGCCTTTCCCTTCTCCATATTGAAACGTTGCAAAACCTTGTCAATATACTCTGTTTGAGATAACCAAATCAACTTCTTTGATCTGTCTCTCTCAATGCGCATACCAAGTATATGACTTGCCTCACCCATGTCTTTCATGTGAAACGATTTTGCCATCTTTGACTTCAAAGCTGAAATTTCTTCCAAGTGCTTGCCAGCAATCAACAAGTCATCCACATACAAAATAAGGATCAACCAACTACCATCCTTAGCCTTCTTTGTATATAGACAGTGATCGAACTCACTACGTTTGTAGCCTTGAGAAAGCATAAACTTGTGGAATTTATGGTACCATGCCCTCGGTGATTGTTTTAAGCCATAAAGACACTTTAACAACTGGCATACCCAATCTTCCTTGCCTTTCTCAACAAACCCTTCTAGCTGCTGCATGTAAATTTCCACATCTAAATCACCATGCAAGAACGCTGTCTTGACATCCATTTGGTGCAACACCAAATCTAATATGGCAACCAATGCAAGAAAGCATCTCAATGTAGTCATCTTGACCACCGGAGAGAAGACTTCATCAAAGTCAATGCCTTGTTCTTGCTTAAAGCCCTTGGTAACAAGCCTTGCTTTGTACTTTGGCTAACTATCATGAGCGGTGATCTTATACCTGTAAACCCATTTACAAGGTAGAGCCTTTTTTCCCTGTGGTAATTTAACTAGCTTCCATGTCTTGTTTTTATGCAGAGCTGTCATCTCTGACTGCATGGCCAATTGCCAATTCCCGGAGTCCTTCATTTGCACTGCTTCCTAGTAACATGAAGGCTCATTGCAATCAGTCAACATGACATAGTTCATAGATGGAACAAACCTATCAGGAGGTCGCGTGACACGTCCAAATCTACGCACAATAGGTGGCTCAGGCTCAGCCACAACCTGTGGTTCCAATCTATCCTGTCCTTGCTCCTCTTGAGCCCTGACATTTTGTCTTGCATGTGCAGGTCCATCTTCTTGGAAGACAACTCTTCTAATCTCCTCAACCCTCTCTGGTTTAGAATGATATTTGGATTCATTAAAGTGAACATCATTGTTGCGGACAACCTTTCTGGATTCGGGATCCCAAAGTCTGTACCCCATCTCACCAAAATTACCATAGCCTAGAAAGATGCACTTTCTACTCTTTGGCTCAAGTTTGTTCCTAAATTCCTTTGGAACGTGAGTATATGCCTCACAGCCAAAGACTCTGAGATGCTTGTATGAGGGCATTTTGCCTGACCATACCATCTTTGGCACTGAATCATTCTGCAAAACCTTGCTAGGAGATCTATTTACAAGATGAACAGTTGTTGATACAGCTTCAGCCCAAAACCCATTTGGCAGTTGTGCATTAGACAACATACTTCTGACCTTCTCTTGTATGGTCCTATTCATCCTCTCAGCAACACCATTTTGAGGAGGATTGTAAGGAGTAGTAAGTTCACGTTTTATACCTTTTGACTCACAAAAGTCCTGAAAGGCCTTTGAAACATACTCTCCACCATTGTCAGTGCGTAAGCATTTAAGCTTCTTGCCACTCTGATTCTCCACAAATGTCACAAACGTTTTGAAAACACTAAACGCTTCATCCTTGTGCTTGAGAAAGTAAACCCATACTTTCCTCAAGTAATCATCTATAAATGTCATAAAGTAAGAAGCTTTCCCTAGAGATAGGTTAGGCATAGATCCACACAAATCACTATGAACAAGTGCCAACTGTGTATCTCTTCTACTGCTTCTATGCTTATGTGGCTGTTGTGTTTGCTTACCATACAGACAATGTTCACAGAATTCAAAATCATTAAATGAAAAGCCAGGCAAATAACCAGAACGAGACAAGATTTCCATTCCCTTCTTGGACATATGTCCTAACCGGCTATGCCACGAAGAAACGTTCGGCTGCTCGGTTGCATTGATTACATTTTTAGAGACATTTGATACATAAATCATGTAAAGTCCTCCAGACATTACTCCATGTGCTACTGTCATAGAACCCTTGGATATGTTCCACATGTTCTGTCCAAAAGTGGTGACGTAGCCAGCATCATCAAGTAAACCTGTGCTGATCAAGCTCTTTGTAATTGCGGGAACATGTCTCACATTCTTCAGCGTGAAAGAAGAGCCATTCTGAAACTTCAATTGAACATCTCCAACACCTAAGATCTCAAATGTCTGCCCATTGCCTAGCCGAATGATCTTTAGTGGTCACATAAGAAGTAAACCACTCCTTGTTTGGAGACACATGAAGTGATGCCCCTGAGTCTATAATCCAGTCACTCAGTGCATTTCCATCAGATGCTGTAAGAAGAGCTGAGTCCATTGTATTCTTCAAGAAGTAGATGTCTCCGGACACTAGACTGTCATCCTCTGCAACAGTGTTTGTCACATTTATTTCTTGAATCTTCACTGAGGACTTGTTCTTCTCACCATCCTCTTCAGCTTTCTCTTTGCCTTTTTCTGCTTTCCATTCTCTGCAGTCTCTTTTCATGTGACCCTTCTTGCCACAATGGTAGCATTCTATGTCACTCTTGCCTTTAGCACTGCGGGACTTGCTACGAGACTAATTCCTCTTTCCACCTTTGTACTTTTCTTTGGTCCTTCCCCTGACAACTAAGGCTGTTCCTTTGCCTTTGTCCATTGTCTTTCTATTGGTTTCTTCAGTAAGCAGACTTCCTTCTACACCTACTATGTTCAAACCATCTAGAGGTGCAGAATTACTCAAAGCTGTGCGAAAAGTGTCCTAACTTTCCGGCAATGTGATCAACAGGAACATAGCTCTAACAGGTTCATCAAACTTGACACTTTGAGCTGACAACTGACTGTAGATGGTGTTGAATTCATTCAAATGATTGGACATAGGGGTCCCTTCTTTCATCTTCAAGTCAACAAGCTTCTTAAGCCAGTATACCTGTGAAGCTGCACTCTGCTTCTCATAAAGATCACTCAACTTTATCCATGCTTGATAAGCCGACATCTCGTCTGCTACATTGAAGTAAACGCTTTCTGCCAAAGTCAGCATAATGGTAGAAAGTGCCAATTCATCCATTTCGCTCCATTCATCTTCGTCCATATCTTCTGGTTTTATCCCCTTGAGCTTTATAGGTTTTATCTGCTTCTTTTGTACCAACACGTGCCAAATCTGCTTCTTCCACAATGGGAAATTGGTTCCATCCAGCTTCTTGATATTGTAAAAAGCAGTGTCCTGTGATCCAGCCATAGCTACGCTTCACAATGGTTTACTTTCCTGGGAAAAATTAGGCAGAGTTTCCCCTGTAAACTGACCTCTAAACCAATATCAACCTGTCAAATGAACCAAGAAAGCTTCAGATTCTGCATAAATTTTGGCAGAGTCTCCTTTGTAGAATGGCTCTGGTGTACTCAAAAACAGACCAAAAAACAGCTCAAAAACACTGTCTCTCTGACACTGTAAACTGCGGGTAAACCTGTCCTGCACCTGTACTGTCTCTGACTGTCTTGTCACTGTCCTGTAAGCATAGACTGCGACAATGCCTCAACGGCAGTAAAGCAAAGATGCAATCCCAACTGTCTAACTCACAGTCAATACATCCTAGCTGCCTATCTAAGGGTGCTTGAGGGATCGCTCCAAGACCTGTATCACCGAAAGGATCTCAACATTCGAGAATCCCCCAGCTCAATAAAACGTCACTCGACCCTCAACAAAGGCTGTAGTAAATCTGACAGTACATAGACTTCCCACAAAGTCATACATCCACAAATTTCCCACTGTATGTTGTAACCGCTGCAGCGGTTGTTTGTTGCGTGACTCACAGCCAGCAAACCCTCAACAGACATACATCATCTCTGACAATACATCCCATGTGGAAGTACCTGCAATGTCAGGATGAAATCTGGAATATCAAGCAACAAACACAAGCTACCTGATGAACTAGTGGATGTCGCCTATAGTCTGTGTGTAGATGCGCCCGTGTCGTATGTGACACGCCTCCAAGAACTGTGAGCCGTCCTTCGATGTGTAGACAGCCACAAATCAACACTCTGGGAGTGTCTATATCCTCAGCACCTGCAGTCGTAGGCCGAAAACCCCAAATTTGCAGAGTCGGATCTGCACCCGTCGAGACCACGTAGTCGAAAATGGCCTGCGCAGACCTTTGTCGAAGCCGAACGGTGGCGGGGATGACCTCAGAATGAAATTTTGACAACACCAAGCCCTTCGGGGCTTCCCACGAGATTTGGGGCCGTGTCTTCGCCTGTCGAATTTCACTCCAATCTGAGTTGGTGACTCTAGCCTCCTGCAGTGCTGCCCCGAGCCTCGATCTGAGCTCTGATACTAGTTGAAGGAGTACGAGCGGAAGTGCGACGCGAGAGAGAGTGCGAGAAGAAGAGCACGACGATATGGTGAACTCGCTCTACTGTAATGTGTAGAGCATAGTGAGTTCTTATTAGGTTTTTACAAAAGAATATGTGTACATACCTGGCGGCCCACCCACTTACCTGGGCGACCACATTGGGCTTTATACCCAACATAATTTGTTGTGTTATGAGTTATAACCTATGTGAATATTGCAGAATAGCATAACTTAAAACAAGAGCATTAAAGGTGTCATAATTTTGCATGCAATTTTGTTGAGAGTCGTGTCACTCGCAGGTCGCTCCTCTTCTTCGTCGTTGCCTAGGGCCTAGGCCTTTTTTTTTACTTGAATGGGTGCATTGAAATATGTTTCATTCATGCATTGAGCCTTCCCACCCGGTACAATTAGTACAATTTCTGTGTAAAATGGAGTGGAGACTTGACTCAAACCTCATGATAGACTTGTGGGGTACGCTTGAATACCATCTGCGATAAGGTAGTTCGTCTTTGGGATATGGATGTTGAGATTTGATACAAATCGGGTGATATTGGAAATTTGGACCCGTAAATGAGAAGGTGCAGACCTACACTTACTCTTTTCTTGAATGGTATTGCTTTGTGATGGTTTTGTCAAACCGTTGCAATTGTGAAGCGTATGTCTTAGCTTGCTCTTTAACATGTTGCTAGAGTATTGAATATGTCTAGCATGCAAGCCATGTATATAATCAAGAAGCAAATCTGATATGCCCACTCATTGACACCATCTCCCTTGCCCTCTACGAGCTATTATTGTGACATAATTATTGTGAAAACCAAACAGTAATCACAACTTCATTCTCCATGTCCTACAAGAGCCAACAAAGGTAGCAAAGTGAGCATGAAGACAACTCATGATGACATCATACCATGTGAGGAGACATACTTCTTTCTCGTAACAATACTCCTTCTTCCTCTCGATCTACTCTCATACCCTGCTAGCTCTCACCATCGTTGAAGGTGTGTGAGGTCTTGGGTCTGAGACTGTGATGGAGTTGATGTTGTGTTTTCAATTGTAAGCTTGATGCTTGAAGCTTCCATCTTCATTGCACCAGCAAGTTATTGAAGGAACACAAAGTATTGTATTGTAAAATGTCTCCCTTGATGGGGAAAACCTATAATACAAAGCCTTTTGGAGGGAGGATCGGCTCCATGTAAACCCGGTTCTCAACTATTATCAATAGCTTAATTTCTCTCTCTCTTTGAAGTATTGTTCATGCCTATCTAATTAGGTGTTATGCTTTTGTTACTCTCTCCATCCAAGCACTCTTGCTATGCTCAATAGGAATCTATTCTTAATGAGAGGATTTATCTGGAGCCGGTCCCCCCTCCAATAGGCTTTTGTATTATAGATTCTCTCATCAAGAGAGACTTGGTACAATACAATTTTTGTGTTCCTTGTGACCTAGGTGATGCAATGAAGATGGAAAGCTTCATGCATCACGAGCATAACACAATCTTTGTAAAAGCATTAACCATCCTTGGCCTCAGCCCCAAGGTCTCAAACACCTTCAAAGGTGGAGAGAGCTAGCAGGGAATGAGGGTAGGGAAGATGAAGAAGAAGTAACATACGAGAAAGCGATAGTTACTCACTTATCATCACTCTTTTTGCATAGCATAGCATAATAGCATAATAATGATGATGAAGAAGATGGCAAGCTTAAGCATTGAAGCACGGCTCTTGGTTGGATTTGCTTTCCATAGCCAAGAGTATTGGTGTAGGCTCTCAACTTCTCAACAAGCTTGGAGAAGGAGATGGCGCTATTGCACTTTGCATTTCACACAATGAAAGTGTGTGTGTGTGTGTGTGTGTGTGTGGGGGGGGGGGGGGGGGGAGTATACCTTGCAGGCAAGCCCTCTGGTTGCTTGGGTCGACAACTCTTTCTAGCTCATGCTTTTTTGCTCATTAGCTCTCTCAAGCCTAGCCAATCACAAGCCTTGGTCAAGTCAAGTAGTAGAGGTAGTCTTTGGACAAGTGTCCCCTTTTCCTATTTGAGAGAGAGGGCTTGATAAATGCCAAAACAATTAATTTAATTAGCTAAATCCTCATTGGACCTCTCTAAGGATCAACCAACAAGCTTTGGACACTCCTTGAGGGCAACCCAGCTAGGGGCTTGACATGTGTCCTTCTTGCTTCTTGAGAAAGGGGTGCCCTTTGGGAGAGAGAGAGGTCATCCAACCATCCCCCCTACTTGCATGGCTCGTCCCCTCCTTTGTAGGCTTGCATGTTGACTTTCAAGCCCAAGTTACTTGGCCCCCTACTTGCTTAAGCACCTAGTCATCAAGCATAGGGTTAGTAAGAATATGGCTTTCTCTCTACTATCCCCCTAGCTTCAAGGGCTCGCCCCCTCCTTGTAAGGATTGACTTGGACCTTCAAGCACATGCCTAGCTTAAGTTGCACTTTAGCTATCAAGCATCTCATGCACTTTTAATTATCAAACATCTCAAGCATAGGCCTAACTTTAACCTAAGGTCCAAGGACTTTTACACAAGCCTTTGGAAGTCTTTAATGAAGCTAAACCTAAGGTATTTAAGCTCCATTAGCTAGCCTTGCTCTTTGACATACCATCTCTCCTTTGGACCCCTTTTAACCTTGGCCCTGTGTTGAGATAGATCCATAAGCACATGTCTATATTCTAACACTTGTTCCGGTTTATTCTCCCACATTAAATGATCAATTTAATATGAGAAAACCATTTGGATTTGTTAGATATTAGATTTTATGACAGGGTCTCACAATTTCTCTCAGCTCTTCTCTGTACAAAACTGGAGATTGCATGCCGTTCTTAGTAAAGCCAATTTTGTTCTTCACAATAGGGTTCCTATTGATGAAAAGTGTATGATACATTTTTCAAAAAGGGTTACAACCTTTCTACGTCAATTGGTCAACTCTCAATCGTACGGGGAACATAAGCCAGAATGAATCTCAATGGAGCTAGAGGTTTAAAACAATTTGGAGGCTATCCCAACCTCTATTAAGGAGTCCTATTTATTGTGACTCATCTTACATAACACAATTTGGACTTCAGCTAAGGCTCATTAGTTTGGATTGGGAACATGCATTTGTAAAAGGTGCAACCACTAGAAGGACCACCTTTTGCATTTGGTTTATCATTGTCCTAACAACAAACCGATGCTAGTGTTATATGGCATGCCATAAGAGCTCTTGTCTTATGGACCATTTGGAATCTAAGAAACTCCATTGCCTTTCCACTAAGAGGGTCTATCTTCCTATCGGTTTTGCAGATAAAGAAAGAGATAAAAGTTGCTTAGAAAAAATTGGAACTACTGTTGTTTATTTACAGAGAACAGTAAGATGGCAAGCCTGAAAGAAGCTCCTTCAACTTTTCTACTGCCTAGAGGTCTGTCCATGGTTATGCTAATGTCTCAAAATACCCCTTGTCATGTATAGACATCACTCAATGACACCTACATTTGGGGATCATCGTTGTGTTTTGGTTTCAAATATCTGCAGATGTAGGATGAATCCACCTATTTTACACTCATATGTACATTATGCCACATCGAGTGATCAACTCTAGACGCCTTGTTTTTGTAAGTTATGCCACATCCTCCTCCCAACCCTTGTAAGATCTCCTCCTTCCCTTCCATGGAGTACTATTGTACATTTCTCTTATCTTTTTCATCATTGCATTCAAGCATTGCTTTGGAAAAAAAGAGGAGAATTCTGCAAAGCTGCCTATCATTATACCATACTAGTATGGCCGGCCGCCTTTGGCGCCCTCTCTCTCTCCCTCTCTCTCTCTCTCTCTCTCTCTCTCTCTCTCTCTCTCTCTCTGGACTCGAGGAGCATTGACGACCAAGAGTCTACAATTACTCGCACACACACAGTCACCATAAGTACGGCCTTCTACCAGTTGAGTCTCTCTCTCTCTCTCTCTCTCTCTCTCTCTCTCTTTCTCTCTCCCTGCGGTAGTCTTACTCATTTTTCATTGGGAGAGCCTCCTTTCATGCAGATGTAGGCCCCCCCAGTCTTGCTGGGGCAGTTTGTAGCCCAATGGACAGTGTGGCACTCAATTGGTTTTGACAACAATGATGAGGGTGATGATGATGAAGACGACGATGCTGGCGATGTAGGTGCAAACTCGTTAGGTTGCTAAAGGGGAGGCTCGAGGAGGAGCATCGGCCGCAAGAGGCGCTGCTGCTGTAAGTTGGATGTCGAAATGGCCCATTACTTCAACAACCAGTCTACGGCCGTCTCTTGCTCTTGCTCTCTTACGCACTCTCTCTCTCTCTCTCTCTCTCTCTCTCTCTCTCTGTGTGTGTGTGTGTCACTGTGTGACCATTGACTGCTCTCGCCTGTCCATTGTATCACCTCACGCAGAGCACACTGGTCTGAATTGCAAAAGCTGTCGGATGAAGCTTGTAGCGCCACGCGTCCGGGGCGAGGGGCAACATGTGTCTCCATTTCCTTATCAGCCTCACCACCACCATCAACAAGGCCAACAACATCAAGAGCATCAACAACCTCGCCATCACTTTCAGTATCTTCATCAATTTCAATAGAACTAATTACATGAGCAACAACTGCAAGAAAACACAAACTCGTTCATTCTTTCTAGGATCCACAACCCTGCTCCATTACAACAGATGAGTTCACTGGCTCTGCAATCCTCCTTAGTCTAGCCCCAACTCCCCTCAGTGCCTCTTGCAAGCCGGCCCTCCCTTTCCTTTGTAGAGGGCTAGCTCCTCCTCAAAACACTATGCTCGGTGGCTTTATCAAATGCCAACGCTTCTTCTAGACTCTTCACTGCCCGAGGGCATGCTCTCCTTTGGCCCTTGCCAACAACTATGCTTTTCCTTGGCTTGTTCAGTCATGTCGATTGAAGAGGCCTTGAATTTCGAGCCGCCTTCATTTATGGGCTCTTCTCTCCAACTGATTATTTGACCTCCGTTTCAAAGCAGCAAGTAATTGTGGGCCACTTCCACTCTCTCTCTCTCTCTCTCTCTCTCTCTCTCTCTCTCTCTAGGATAGATCTCTTCTCACATTAAAATGTGTCATGGGGATTATAAAGATATTCCTACGACGTTAAAATTCTCTTCTTCTTCTTCTTATTTTCTCTCTCTCTCTCTCTCTCTCTCTCTCTCTCTCTCTCTCTCTCTCTCTCTCTCAGATATATCTTTTCTTACATTAAAATGTGTCGCGAGGATTGAAGAGATCTTCCTGCGACCTTAAAATTTCTCTGATTCTTCTTCTTTTCTCTCTCTCTCTCTCTCTCTCTATTTCCTTCTTCTTCTTCTCTCTCTCTCTCTCTCTCTCTCTCTCTCTCTCATTATCCTCCCACTTCATACTCTATCCCTCTATTTAGTATGCATCCGTCTCTCTGTCTCTCTCTCTCTCTCTCTCTCTCACACACACACACACACACACACACACACACACACACAGACACACACACACACACACACACACACACACACACACACCTCAACTGGCGTTATTATTAGCACGCGCCCATTTCTCTCGCTCTCTCTCTCCACACATTAGCTAGCCTGCCTGAACCGGGAGAAGTGTGATCAAGATGGGGAGGCGCAGCAGCTCCCAGTTCCTTCATCGGCCACAGGTAAGACAATCGAGGGCAAGGTTGGGAGGGAGACGTAGGAGCAGGCAACGAAGCCAGTAGGGCTTTGACGCCTTTCTCTCTCTCTCTCTCTCCAATTGATCGCACACTCACTGCTATTGTCTTGCTCAGAGTGCACTCACCGGAGAAAGGAGGTGCTGCCATGTGTCCGAGGGAAGGGGCCGGAATCCCTTCCCCCATTATAATTGTATAGATAGACTAGTTCTTCTCTAATTCTAGAGGCTCCCACTGCAATGATTGATTGTCATTGGTGCCAATAGGTAAGCCAATCAAAGAGCCAAGAGCTTACTACCTAAGCAGCAAGCTTCAAAAGGGAGAATGCAGAACAGAAAGAGCAAAAAATTGTCCTTTTGGATTTATTCATGGAAAAGAAAAGCGGTGCAACGGGAAAGCGCACATTAGATCTATTATGTATCATCTTCCTACCGTCTCTCTAGATTCTCTCTCTACTCTCTATAACCATTCTCTCTCTACTCACTCTCTAGAGTGAGGTGATCATGAGGGCCCTTTTGTGCATTGTGGCGCTGTTGCAAATTCTCGTCTGATCAAATTTGGGCTCTTGTATGATCTGTCATGTTCTAATTTGGAGAGAGAAGAAAAATTGCAGAGAGACGAGAAGTCTCTCTCCTAGTTTCTCTCTCTACACGCACAGATGGTGGTTTTCCTTTAATTCTGCCCGTTAGACGCCCCCTTTTCCTATTCCACTCTCTCATCTTATTATTACCGAACGCCTCCCCTAGCCTATTCATTCTTCTTTACCGGCCCTGTCGCCCCATCCTCTCTTTCAGCTTCCTAGATCGCCCATGTGCCTGCGCTCTGCGTCATCTTTCTTTCACTCTTACCTCTTCTGTGCACGCTCTTCTCTTCTCCTCTCTTTGGCTCTCCATTCACCCCTGCTTTTGCTGGTTTGCCCAATGCCCACATTTTCTACCGACATTACCAATCAGATCGGCAAATTGTGCGCACACACACATTCTTTCTATCTCCTCTCTCTCCCTCTCCCTCCCTGAGACTCCCTCCGCCCCTCTCTCTCCATCGTTGGCTGATCCCCTTCCTGTCAATTCAGCGTGTTTTCATCTCGTTCCTGCTGTGTGTGTGTGTGTGTGTGTGTGTGTGTGTGTGTTTTTGTTTCTTGAGAGTGCCTTCAGGCTTCCCTTATCCCATTCACCAGCTCACGGTTTGCTACCCCTCTGCCATCATCATCATCATCCTCTCTCTCTCTCTCTCTCTCTCTCTTAACTCAAGAACACAGAAGGCCCACGGCATAGCACCTGTCGCAGATCCGCACCTCCGGCTCCTGGGTACGAGTTTTGTTCTTTGCGCAAGCGCACCTTACACATCACCTTCTGCTTACCCCACACACACACACACACACACACACACACACACGGTCCGGGGGGGGGGGGGGGGGGGGAAACTGCACACACTCACTCCCTGCTACCTTTTCCTTCATGTTATGTGCACTTTTTGACATGATCCCTTCTTACCTAGTTTGCCTTCTCAAGCAGGGCCGCTGCAGGGATTCCTACTTTCTTTAAGCAGTTCTTTTGCAAGATAGAGACTTGCATCGAAATGAGCATGTTTGATAATTCAGTTGCTTAATCCCCACGCATTGAATACAATCACGTTGACACTTTTTTTTTTGTTCTGTTGTTTTCTAACTGTATTAGGTGGTGCATCACTAGCTGTATAGCCCAGTACCTTGGCAGTCAGTACCTGGACAGGAAGAGCAAGCTCACATTAATTTCAAAGGCTGAGGAGGCCTTCATCCAACTAGGAAGATGCCATTGCCAGGGCGCTCTGTGGTTTTTAGATGACCATGATAGGGCCCTGCTCAGAATGGTCATGTCAGAAGTAGCTTGCTTGGTGCAATCTCCGCATCAAGCGAACCATGCAAATGGAGAGACTGGCATTGCAGGATCGGCATTGCGGCGGCCTCGCAATAGAGAAGTAACATCCAGGTACAAATCTCCTTCCACCCCATCTGTTGTCTCACCGGCAGCAGCGAATCGCAGATATCCCACCCCCAATAAAGATTGCTCAAAAAATGAACCTAGCACAGCATCCCCTGCTCCAGTATCCATTCGTCGCTTTCCTACACCCAATGTGGATCGCTCCACGCATGCAACAGATGTTCCTTCTCCCAAAAGGGCTGTGTCTGTGGAGAGAAGGCGGCCCTCCCCCACAAGAACAGCAGAGCATAGCTCTTCTAAACAACCGAATGATGCAACTACCCCTGTGCTCCCTCGACGCACAAGTGTTCGCGCAGAGCTTCTCTGGCCATCAACGCGGTCCTTAACATCTTCCATGCAGCTTGACTCTCTCCCACTTCCTCCAACTGGGCAACCAAAAAAGCAGGTAGAAAATCGGGGAAAGTGCAGTAATGTGAGTGCAGATCAGACATTGAGGCCGTCTGCCAATGTAGTGCAAAAGCCAGCCAAAAGTAGGAGACCTACCCCCGAGCGGAAAGCAACACCCCTCCGTTACCAAAATAGTGACCAAGCTGAGAATGCCAGGCCTCAAGAGAATCTTCAGAAGCAGCATGGTAGACCAGGGAGTAGCAATGTGAAAATTTCTGGTGCAGCATTGGGCAGGAGTATAGACCTATCAAATGACAGAGAAAGACCACCAAGCAAAGCAGCGGCGATATTATTGCAAGGAAAATACGCAAATGGGTCTTCCAGTGTTTCACAGAATGTGGGTTTTTCTGGAGCAATATCAATGTCGGTCAGTGAAGGTCGAACAGTATCCTCGATCTCCCTGAAGCCTAGACCAGAGAGTAGGGGAAGGGGGAGAGACTCGCCTTCAAGGTCCAGCAGAGGTCCCAACTCACCTTTGGTGTCCGGAAAGGGTCCGAATAAAGCGTCTCCACCTAGTGTTACTTCACAGGGAGCTGTTGATCAGGTGGTCAACCCGGCTAGGCTTATTGGACAAGCAGTAGAGTTAGCAAGCTCAGATGTCCCAAGTATTCCTGATGCTGCCTCAGATAGCGAAAGCGTGTCTTCGGGGGGTACAACAACTACTACATCATCCTCGGGTCGGGGCACACCTGGAAGTGTTTCAGTAAATAGAGGGGTTCGGGGCACCACTGTCCCTGCACGGTTTTGGCAAGATGCAGCAAGTAGGTCAAAGCGATTACCAGAAAACAAGTTGCGCTCCTCGATGCCAGAATCCGAGTTTGCAGCTGCTGCTTTGAGCAGAGTAGGTGTTAGATGTAAAACTGTGGAGAGCCCTCAAGGTTCACATTCAGTCCAGAGTGGTTCTGCATCGTCCTCTCCTTGGTCTTCAACAACGCCCATCCGTTCAGGTTCAAGTTTCCTTCCCCCTCAACAACCACTCTCACCTTCCAAAGTTTCACCTTACAGAAATATACCAAGTCCTTTAAGATCCAGGGGAGGACCATCCCTCAATCCCGGAGGCCAGCGGTCAAGTAGTGCTGCATTGATGCTGAATTTTGGAGCAGATGTTAGGAGAGGCAGAAAGGGATTAAGTCTAGTAGAAGAAATCCATTTGCATCGCATCCTACATAACCGATTGTTGCAATGGAGGTTTGTTAATGGGAGAGCGGATGGGGCCATGAATGAGCAAACAGCAGGTGCTGAGGTACGGGCTATTAATATGAGTATGATATGCTATATCTGTAATGCAGAAAATTCATGATCACCAGCTAACAATGTATTGACTGTATTATCTATTGGGATTTTGCCAGAAAATGCTGTATAATGTCTGCGTGAGGATCTTTGACTTAAGGTCATCGGTAATTGCAAAGAAGATTCAGCTTCACCAAGCTAGACAAGCTCAGAGACTGGATGCACTCTTGTCGTGCCAAGTAATCTTCTCTCTTGCACGGTTTCTGCTATCAAGGAATCATTTTAAAGCAATATATAGGAGCTTGTCGGATGTGCGCTTTGAATTTATATGTTGGGGGGTATTTTTATACCTAACATTATATTGCGATGATGGTCCCATCACTGTGCAATGATTGACCCAATGCTAACCTTGTCTTTGGGAGGACTAAACCAGCACATTTTGTTATAGGTGAATTGGTGTTTTGACTGAATCCACAATTTAGGTAAATGCATTGTGAGGCTTTGTTGGATGCATGGCTTGAATGCGGGAGCTGGAATATTGAGTGCTGAAAGCGCTCTGGTTGTTAATTTGGATTTAACCATTTGTTTAAAGTACAATAATTGGAATCAAAGGCAGAAGACTGACATCTGTGAAGTAAATACATGGATATGTATAAAGTTTCTCCCTACCACCTCCCGTGCGTTGATGGTTTGAAAACAAAACAAAACAAGAAGAATGCGAGAATGAGTGCTGGTTGATGTCTAGGCATTTAGGAAATAGATTCTTGAGCATACTTGGATGAAAAAGCACTTCACATGCCACGAGCTAATGTAGACCTGCCACAAGAAGAAGGTCAAGTGTAAGCGAGGACCGCTTGCCATCAGTACACAAGAACCTAAAGGATGGCGAGTGAATTTGTACCTTGACTTCGTCATTGACAAGCGAACAGAACGCTTTTATCTACTGAATTTTTTTTGCTAGGCACATAATCAAAAAGTGAGAGATGAAGAGGGAAATGGTAAGGTCCCCAATTGGTGAGACAGCGTTTTAAGGCTTGGAAACAGCCTTTTTTCTCCAAAATGACTTGAATTTTAGGAATTGTTTACAGTATCTCGAATTTGGAAACTTAAGCAAAGAAATAAATGTCATGGCAACTTGCCCTGACTGTGGTAACCATCAACAAAAAAGGTTACTGTGAAGTTTTTGGGTATTTATGGAGCCATACCACTTTGCAGCAAAAAATTGCAGATTGGCCTGCAGTTTGGGGCTCTTTGAATTAAAGCCAAAATTAAAGACTGCATGGAATATAACAGGAAGTAAAATTTGGTGTTCCTAATGATTTCAATTGAAGCATGCTATAGGCTGATGATGGTCCGAGATGTGCAGAGACATCAGTTGTGAGATAAGGCAATGGATGGTCCTTGGTTGGAAATAAAAGATCTCATTTCTAAGCCTTAATGTCACGACCTTGTAGTGGAGCCCAAGTTGGCATGATAGATGCCATACATTTTGAGTCAAAACATCTGTGTCTTTTTGAATATGTCATCAGCTCTACTCCACTGACTTCTTGTTATTGTTTGGTTAGTGCTGTTGTGCAAAGGTTCAATCCATTGCTGAGCTGTGTGTTTCTTAGCATAGAGTGCATTGCTTGTTTTTCAAAGTTGAAGATATTAGAGATTGGATTATAATGGGAATTTCGAGTTTCAAAATTCCTCTATTCATGGGGCTTGAAGACTCCACACAGACCAGCAACACTTCAGAACATAAAAGCTTAAAAAATAAAATTTGAGGAGACGAGAAAAAGCACTAAACATTGGAATTCTTCAAAGTTGAAGATATTAGAGATTGGATTATAATGGGAATTTCGAGTTTCAAAATTCCTCTATTCATGGGGCTTGAAGACTCCACACAGACCAGCAACACTTCAGAACATAAAAGCTCAAAATTTAAAATTTGAGGAGACGAGAAAAAGCACTTAACATTGGAATTCTGGCTTTAACGGTGACACACTTAATTCTAAGTAATGCCACCTTGATGTTATGCTATAATTACTACTGTGATGGTATGGATACGTTACAATAGCTACCCCTTCTTTCTTGCTAAGGTTGCATTTATGTTTGCATTTTGAAAAACTGCCGTTGCTATATCAGTTTCAGGGTTTCGATCGGTTATGTTTTGTATGCAAGGTGATCACTTAAATGATCACCTTCTTTCTTGCTAAGGCTTTGTCTTCGTAAATGAGTCATGTTCTCTTGTTTGTTGGTGGCAGAAGTCGAGTCTTGAGGACTGGTCCACTTTGCAAGGTGATCACTTAAATGCTTTGGAAGGAGCCGTGCGGGCGCTGGAAGCTGCTGTTTTAAGAGTGCCTGTAACAGGAGGTGTGAAGGTATTATCTCTCTCTCTCTCTCTCTCTCTCTCTCTCTCTCTCTCTCTCTCTCTGTGATGGACCCGTCATTCCAGTGCAGGTGTGGAAGTTTTGTTAAAACTTACATGTTGCACTATTACTATGTTGTTCAGGCAGACGTCCCTGCTGTGCAAGATGCGATAAGTTCCGCTTTTGATGTAATGAACCTGATTGAGAACTCTGCTGTCTACCTTCTGCCTAAGGTTTGCTATTGTCTAATCCATTCTCTGTACTATCTGTTTGCTCCTACAACAAGGTGAAGACTCACATTGGCAATTTTAAAATGAAAAGTTGAAAAGGAAGTTGCCCTAAATAAGGGACCATTTACAAACTAAAATGAGTCTCTTACCCAAGAAGTGTAGCTCAGTTGGTGAGGCCTTAGTGATGTAACCCCAAGGTTGAGGGTTTGAGGCTCATGGGCTGCATTTTTGATGGGTGTATCCTCCTTACCCATTGGGGAGGTTGGTATGGTCCCTTGTGGGTGTTCTGTGTATAACAAGCCTACCTTCACTGTGCTTCTGGTGAAAAAAAAAGGTTTTTTATAACGTAAAGTTGAAAAGGAATTGATGAGGCTCTTCAATGAAGGGACCCATTCACACGGAAAAAATTTTGGATCCAAAAATTTGTACCTCTTTCTCCTTGTTGTCTAAAGCATGTTGTAAAATGCCAAAATCACATTTGCACACTAAAGTTGTCATGTTTACATACCTGCAGGCAGACAAGACAAATTGTCTGGTATCAGAGCTAGGACTCGTAGCAGCTCAGGAGAGGGTCCTGTTGGAGGAATGTGCAAGTCTGCTTGCAACTGCATCGTCGTTGGAGGTGCGCGTCTGTTGCGATTAACTTCCCCGTCCTGTGATTAGCTTCTCCTGTCCAGCTCTCAGGAGTTGGTATTATTCCAGACTACCTAGATTCAGTTTCAATGCTGTAGTGAAGGTTTGGTCATCTTCTATTTTGCAGGTAGAAGAGCGCAGCATACGAACTCAATTAGTCCAATGTGAACACGAGAGAGCTCGGGTTCTAGGGCATCTAATGGATACCACTTCTTCCTTACCTGAAACTGCCGTAGTGTGACCATTTAGTTGTATATTCCCCACAATCAAAAGGCCAAAGCAACCTCCCTAAATCACATTGATAGAATCTTGAGGATTACCACATGTAGTGGGATCCCTTTTGTAATGCCCTGGCTGAGAACCTGAGCAAGACAAGGGAAAGGGCCTGTAAGACACGGCAAGTCACTTGCGTCTTTCCTGCCCAATCTCTCTTCTCAAGTTCTGCTCATGGCATGAGTGTACCATAATTGTTTGGTAGATGTAACCTCTTCTGACGCATGCCACCATATTGTTCTAGTGTTCATTTTTTCTCTATTCATTTGTGAGCAGTTATTTTTTAATAGCTGTAGAACACACGAAAAGGATGGTAGTTGGATTTGAAGTCACCATTTTGAAGAGATTTCCCCCAAATTGTCAACATGAATGGGGTAAGGCTGATGATGCTTTTTGCCTCTTGTTGCTTGTCTGAATGCAACTAGAACGTCCACTTTTAGGTCTGTGGTTGGAGCAGAACTCATTTTGGCTACGCTTGAGATGTAATTGTGAGTGGTAAAGGGGGTAATGATTCACAAAGCTGAAGGTCTCTTGCCAATGATTCACAAAGCTGAAGGTCTCTTGCCTACATGAAGAGTGCTTCTGTACTGGGATGAAAAAGTTCAATACTTGCAAGATTTGCCTCCTCTTAATTGAATTGGGGTTTTGGCCTTAATCACAACACTGATAGTCTGCGGATAGTCTGCGAATGCGGCCATATCAGAGCACTGTGATATCATGCTTTACAATCTTGGTTGTTGAAAGAGTAATCATTGCCTCACAGATAAGCATGATTTGATTATTCAAATAAACAAAAAGTGGGTAACTGCCGAACCATTGTTCAAGGTAAAACTGCCTTTGAAGGTCTTGCTACCACTGCCTACAGAGTAGATCTTGTGCTTAGGTCTGGGTTGCCTTTTACAGTTGTTACCATTGCAAGACCTTTCGTCATTCTTCTTTAAACTGCATCAGTTGTTCACCATTTTAAACAGTAAAAATACCACAAGCATTGCCTTCCTGCCTTACAGATGTTTAGTCTTAAGAAGATGGGTAGAGGCCTTTTATGTATATGGAGAGTGCCAAAAGGAATAGAGAATCCCATGATGCAGCTTGCCTGTAGAGTTTAACCATTAGAAGCTGCTCTTTGTCCTCCGGAGCTAAAAACGGAGGTGATCGTATCAATGTATGATGAGAACCTGATGTATGCAAATAATGCACTCGTTTACTCTTCACTATTTTTTTTGATGCTTTGCAGCCACTATTGCAGAGGCTGACGAAACATAGAACTGGCCTAATAAGTGGTGGGATAAATCTAGTACAGAATGGCCGCAATGCCTACCGCTATGGAGCACAGCTACCACTTCATCACAAAATTGAGGTAGCGCAATCAAATCAAAATAAGCAAAGTCCTTATCCCTGATTGATATTCTTCACTCAATAAGATACTTGACAATAGCAAAGGGATGTATATAACATGATAAGAAGACTGGCATCCCTTGCATATCCACACAAAACACACAATTGAGAGTGAAAAACTACAAAAGAAAGAAAGATCAATTCAGTACTTCAACATGACAACCCATCAACAAAGGATTTGGGATAAAAGCATGTGCAAAACAATGAACAACTTTGAAAGTCATTCCCAACAAGAAGCTCAATCAAGGCCATACAACAACACAAACATAAGACAAAAGAGCAAAATCTTAATTGCTAGCATAAGAATTGGAACCTTCAACTTACAACATCGGAATATAGTTTGAGTGCCATTGTGGTTGTGTACTAGTTTTGCCAGGGAGAGTATTGCAACAGGAGCACAAAACTTTTACACTATGGATCACACATGCTTGTCGTGATTGATGCACACTTGGTGCTTTGGTACTTCTTTCCCAAGTAGGTGGCCCTCCTACATACTACCTACAAAATTCCACACACACAAATTTGCACCATTTATAGGGATCCAAGCTTGACATTTTCACTATCCTTAATATGGGACCTTTATCCTATTCAAATAAAAAAATGGCCACCTCAACCTTTTGAGGGAAGGATTAGAGCCGCCTCAAATTTCAAGAGTTTTTTAGTTGAAAAAGTTCAAATTTATGTAGAATTTCCCTTGTGGTTTTCACCTTGTGAGCGTAGGAGCACTAGAAAAAAATTAGGGTCCAGGGTCCAATCTATTTTAACCGCTTGAAATTGTAAACTCTTGGTTAGATTTTGAGCTTGCTTTTAAGAAAACCAAGAAATTTACTGAAGTTTTATTGTAATTACCGGCAAAAGCTTCAAATTTTGACCTAAAAACCGGGAGAATTTCAAGTTTGCCCTTATTGTCACCGGTTAGCAAAAATGTATTTTTCTAGCCCTGGTTGCCAACTCCACCACTTGGCCCAGCAGCCGCCGGCCCGTGGTAACAAATCTTTACAAAGGATTTGAGTGTTGGCCACAATAGCAAGAGGAAGAGCAATACCCACAATCACAAGAAGTTTTGGACAAACTCTCACAATAATTCCCACATTGTGACTTACCTCAACATCATGAGCTTCTGGGAGGGAGGCACTGCATACCTAGCTAGGTACGATTGGGGGCAGGGGACCGCCGGCCCGGTGGGGGGGCCGGGGGTCCCCTGCCCCCAATCGTCCACCGGGCCGGCGGTCCCCTACCCCCAATCGTACCTAGCTAGGTATGCGGTGCCTCTCGAGCAGAAGCTCATGATGTTATGCATCGTATCATGATGTTATGCATCGTATGAAAAACACTGAAAAAGACTCCGTTTTCCTACATGAGAAAATTTTTAAATCTTCTTATGAATTGGCATAAGTGCACACAGTAAGATGCTGAAGGAATCTTAGCGTTTGCACACGCTTTTAGCATGCATATATGAAATGCCCATTGCCCCTCCCTTTTCATTTTGGTTTTGTAAGTATGTACTCCCAAGATATACAGCAATAGAGTACTCAGTACTCACCCTTCTCTGCTCTCCTCTGCAGACTGCAGTAAATTAGAGTCCAGAGTCCAAGGTAATTACTTTGCCGCCGGTTCACATTCATTGGCCTCACGTTTATTGGCACATCAAATGAAGGACCATCCTCCAGAGTCCACACTCTAGGCTACCACACGTGCATCTTCAAATGGGATCTACGGTCGCCAGTCTGGGAACATTCAAAGACGAAATTCATCAAAGTCACGGCCACTCTTTTCAATTTAACTCTATTTTCTTGAATTCATCAAAGTCACGGCCACTCTTTTCAATTTAACTCTATTTTCTTGAATATCCCCCCCCCCCCCCCCCCCCCCCCCCCCCCCCCCTCTCTTTTTAAATGCTCCGTGTCAGATAGTCATGAGGGAAACCCCGTGCACAGTCATCGAGGCGATCTGTACCGTCCGTCGCTTGTTAAACCTAAACCCAGCCAAGAACTAAACCCGGACATGGGGCTTGTCCGGGTTTAGTGCTAGGTTTATCGTTTATAACACCATGTAAAATGGCATTCCTTTTACATGCACGCGGATGGACGACTTGGTTAGCTCAAGCCTCAAAAGACACTGGGCTACGAGGTCGTTGGTTCCAATCCGAGCTCTTCAACTATGCCCCCATTTTTTGGGTGTGCGTGTCCACCTCGAGATGCCCGCTAACCCTCCTTGCCGCATCGATCCCCTTACCCTCCCCCACGTACAATCCTGTGTCACTTAGTGCCATGGCCCCCCCTCCTTCAACCGACTGTTTTGATTTTTTAATCGGCTCAAGGCTAACCTGAGGCACACTTTTCCAGAACACCAACGGTCCCACTCACTGCTTGAAAATTATTGACCCAAAAACTAGAGGTAAATTGAGTATACGAGTGCATGACCTGTTCGAGAGAGAGAGAGAGGGAGAGAGAGAGAGAGAGAGGTGGCGAATGGTGAGCTCCTAGCCAAAAAATGACAACTCACGGTTGTTTAGTATATAGAGAAGAGAATGAAGAGAGAGAAGAGATTTGAAGGTTTTTAACTCAATTTCTCCAATTTTTGAGGTTTTCTCACCTTTTTTTTTTTTTGGAGGGGCAAAACTCACAATCTGTGAGCGATAGATTAAAATAGAAAATAAAAAAATTTACAGAGCCAGGTTGACAAACATCACAACAAGTTCATTGCCTTTTACATGCAGGCATAACCACAAGCGATACATGAAGGACAAAGACTTTACGAACAGAGGAGCTGTTATGGAATTGATATTCTACTATTTATTGCAGCTGACAAGTGGAAAAGGCTTGACCGATCTAGGCCTATGCGAATGGATATGTATATTATGTACATCTTATTATTCAAGTGCTCTTTTATGAGCTTTGGCCATTTATGACCGGCCGGCCAGTTGGTACTCAATTCGACCATTCAAGAAATCTATAAATGAAATACGTGCAAGTGGGAAATGGTCACTCTTGCACGGGGGGAGATTGCACCCAGTGCTGCTCGTATCTATTCTTCTCTCCTCTCCTCTCTTCTCTCTCGCCGTGCCGGTGTAGCACTCCACTCTAGGAGGTGCATCTGCACGTGCTCTCTTGCTCTACGTCTCTCTATGTTGCGTATGGCGTGGAATATGTGCAAGGATGGTTGCCGGGTATTCAACTTTGTCAATTTATGGCTTGCAATATGCTATTTTCTTTATTTTGCAGGGCCACCGCGTTCTCCGTTTGTAGCAGGAGCCACCCCACTGAGCATGCCGTAGATAACCATAAAGACAATAGGCAACTAAGAGAGACCTGGTGAAGGCATCCCAACTGCCATAGGAAAGCTAGAAGCTGCCACCAACTAGATCCCTGCCAAGGAAGAGCCCCGAAAACTTTGAGAAGTGTATCCGAAGAAGGGCATAGCCAAGTCTCCATTACCAACCCTTAGGGGCCAAGATCCAAAAAAGGAGAAGCCAATGATCCATCACCAAGCACAAACCAACCGAACTGGGACCCTCAGGCTATTAAGGGTGAGCCAAGCACCCACCTCTACAAAGGGCTCACCGTCGTTTTAGCCCACAAAGGGGTCTTGGAGGGGCGGCCTCCACCATAGCCAAAAAACGAATGGAGGATCACGTGAAGACACATGAGCTTGGTGTTAGAAGCTGGACATACCCCACGGCAACTAACTACTCGGAAAATTATTATTTTTGTAATTATTCATTCATTGAGGAAAACCTGATTTTTCACCTTGTAAATATTGGGACTTACAGAAAGTTTCCAGATTGCATCCCAGTTTTGATAAGTTAGATTGAGTAGATGGTTGATTTTGGAACTTTAGGGTTTGAGAATTGTAAGGTATATATACCACTTTTTGACCTTAATGAAAGAACCTTTTTGTCATTTAAAAAAAAACAAGTTTTGAAGTCTGTGAGTGAGCGTACTGTGTACGAGGGAGAGTGTGAGCTTCATCTTGACGCTACGTGTGCACCAATGGTCGGAATCGAGTGCGGAGAAGTGCAACGTGTTGCCCCCGACGAGAGCTACGCGCCGATACCTACATTGCGCGCGTACTGTCCGGTTTTGCGAGCTTCTTCTACGAGCTTCATCTGGTGTTTGGGTGAGCATACGTTGTCCGTTTCTGCATTTCAGCATATCCACGCGTTCGCATTGAGTACAACGACACATTAGGCACTTTAGTTTTCGAAAACGACGACCTGCAAATTTCGGCTAGACATCCTACACGATTTTGCACCGGGTGTTTTGGGTTGAGATTTTGGTTCATGGACCTTAGGGAGAGTGACCTATTGGTCTTAGTAGGGTCTCCTTCAAGTTCTATGGTGTTTCGAGATTGTTTGATGGGTGTTCGTCTCTAGAAAGCGTTGTAGGAAGTTTCCTCTTATGCACTCTTGAAGGCTGTGACTTAGACAATTGGTGGAGACCTCTGTAGGAATTAGTTAGGAGTCGGTCGAGTGTAGGTTGACACCTTATGATTGCTTCCACGCGCCTGCGGGTCGAGCTTCGTCCTCAGTTGACATCATATGTTAGGTGAGTTCTCGTTGTGCTGACGTCCGTCGCGGCGTATCCGTCCAACATTGGCGTCGCTGTCGGGGACGAAAACCTTAGGTAGGTGACCGAGACTAATCCTTGAGGATTGGGATTTTTGGCTTGCCAAGAGTCTTGTTTTACATTTAGATAGGATCAGAGGGAGGAGGACTCTAGGTCTTAGAGGGAGTCTAAGAAGCGTGTGTCTGGCCTAGATCCTTCGACTTAGGTAGATTAGGTAGACCAAGATAGTTTAGGTAGAAGTCGAGTCTTGAGTAGGAATTGGAGTGGTAGAAGGGGTGAGAGGAGAGCTTGAGAGTCCGCAGAGGCCAGAGAGCCACCAAAAACACCATTATCACCAGTTCACATGATGAGTAGGAGTAGAGTAAGTAGGACATTATGATTCAGGATCTAGAGCATTTCATGCATGTATACTTGCTTGGTAAAGTCATCACAAGTTTGTAAAAGACGCAAAAGTGTGTTTGCAAGCCTAAGTGAAGTTACTGTGAGTGTTTCTGATAGATCTACAGAGCATCAGGAGCATTTTAGTCAGAAAAAAAAATAATTTTAAGCCAGGAGACATCCTACGCGTAGGATGTCTACATGCTAATATGGTGGGAATTTTGGGATTTTGAGTTGACCAGTGTGTTCAGAAGGTGGGGTTTACCCTAATTTCAACTGGAAAGTGGAAATTTGACCATATCTCGACAGGATAAGGCCAGATAGACTGAAATTGCCAGACATCCTATCCAATTAGTGCCAAAACATTATTTTGAGACCAAAGCCATAAAATGGCTGCATGAGCATGTCTTGCATGATATATTGAGTGACTGAGAGGGGTTTCACCTCATTTGGGTGAGAAAATTGGGTTCAAAGCGGACTTTAGCACTTTTGACTGAAAAAGGCAAGAACAGCTAAAATCGAGAACTTTTGAAATCCAAACCAAAATCTAAGTATACCACTGGGTTACTGACATCAAGGGGAAGCTGTGGGACAAGTCTGGGGTCAAACAGGCCAAAAAGACATCCTACGGTAGGATGTCTTCTCTGTGATTTTGGACTCCAAACCAAATTTTGAGTATACCAAGGTGATCAACAACTCAAGGGGAGCCTGTGCTTTGAGTTTGAAGCCATTCTGATGAAAAACACATCCTATGCGTAGGATGTCTAAAGCAAGAAATTGAAGCCAGACTTTGACTGAGATCATAGCAAGGTGTTGAATAGCCTAAGGAAAGCCTCCTAGCCAATTTTGGTCCAAATTGGAGTTGATTAGACTGATCAAGATCAGCAACAGGCTGTGAGAACAGATTTCTGACTCATTGACCAGCTAATAGGTGTCCAAATCAAAAAGTAAAAACAGCTGTAGACTCAGCACATCAAGGGGAAACCATAGTGCAAAAATCCAGGCAAAACAAAGCAGAAGACATCCTACGTGTAGGATGTCTATTGGGGCCTACTAAAGAGAAAATTTGATTGGGCATAGACAGTGAGATTTCACTTGGATTAAGGGTTCCAGAACTTCTTTCAAAAGTGAATTTGGACCTTGTTTGTCCATTTGATGGAGCAAAGACTGAATTCAGACTTCTTCGCGTAAATTGACCAACATCCGAGGGAAGTACAGTTTCAGATTAGCAGACCTAATCTAGAACATCAGCAGTGTATAAAATACAGTAGTGGTTGAGATTAACTCTCCAGTTATACCAATCATTACTAAGATAACCTCTAGCAGATAAATGCTTTGATTCGATTGCCGAAATTAAACGCTTGTATACAGGTATATCCAGCAACAAAGCAAGAAGTTGTGCAGAAACTGATCCTTTGCCAGGTGAGTGGTTGGATTTGTGATAAATTGCATTGATAAGTTTGATGAATTTAAGATCAGGAAGATACATTGTTAGAGACCAGAAGGTAGCAGGTGACCAAGGTAACTTAGTGTCCACTGAGGAGAGTGTAACTCAGGCAAGGCTAGATCCGCTAGCACCAATTATTGAGGAAGGTAGTGATATTGACACTTCGTCAGACAAATCTTTCTTCATGATGGGTAGTCAACATCCAGGAGGTTTCACCTATGATGGACCAATGCCAGGAGGAAGCACCTCCTTGAATCCTTTGAATGATTCCAAGCTCACTGTGATCTTCTTAGAGGGAACAAACTCGAAGGGAGCCCTAGTCTATTCTGACTATCGAGGACGCAAGTGCATTTGTATCGAAGAGAGGCCAACTCAGAGATTGGAGATAATCCGAGTCTATGATGATGGAGATAGATTCCAAGACGAAAAGGGGAACCACTATTTGATAGTTAGTAACCCTGAAGATTACAACAGATATGGAGATAACGTGGCGAAAGGGAAAATGGTTTTAGAAGCTCAAGAACCGCCACCAAACATTGATCGACCCGGAGCTATTTTTATGTATGATAAGAAAACAACAAGGGTTCCAACTTATAACGAGAATGTGGGAATCTACAAGCATGAGAGTGAGGACATAGTCGCTTACTTTCGCAGCAAGGAACCATACATATACGAATTAAGCAAAGACAAGGTTCTTTACTTATTCTCTTATGAAACTGCTATGGGGAAGGGTATAGTTTTTGTTGACAGATACGGGTGAGAATACCAACGTATTCTCCCAGAGGAGGTAGAAAGAGCAACAGGTCCAGGAGCATCAGCATATGCCCCTGAAGAAGTGCCAAGAGCCACCTACACCCCAAGTAAGTCGACGAATCCCTTTTCAGATGAGTATGACGCTACCTCACATTCCACCCGACCGCAAGCATTCAACAACCAAAACCAACCGGAAAACCAACCATCATTGCAAGCATGGCTTCGACAGAGTGCTGCAATGGAACAAGACCGAAACCGAGATGGTTATCAGGCCGCACGAGGGCTAAGGGATTTGCAAGAACCACCACTCTATTCAAGGTATCAAGGAGAAAGTAAGCCAAAGACTCAAGGGTCAACGGAGCCTGGAGGACCACCCATAGAACAAGTTTGAAGAGATGAACCACCTCCAGCGAGAACCGTTAGAAATTATGGCTTAGGAGCACCACTGGCAGAAGACCTGAGGATATTCCCTGACACTTGCAACATTTCACCCACTTCTCTCTTCTCCTCATCCAACAACAAGAATGACACTTCTCCCTCATCATTAGAACAGGAAGCAGAGCTACTTTTTGAATCTTCAGAACTATCTTCATTGGTGATTTTATATTCATCATTCTCACTCACATCTTCTAGTGACATAGGCTGCTTGGTATGTTGGAATTAGGGTTGCAAAGAAACACACACATCTTGGAGAAGACGAAGGAAGCTCAAGGCACACAATAGAGAGTGTGTTTCTTATTGTGCAATGGAAACATAGATAGCTCTAGGGTGATGGGCGTATATACAATGCTCAGAGGAAAAAACCTCCTAAAGAGGGGAAAAATTCCCCGGTGGTCCTAGTGTGTTCACACACATCACTACCACATGTATATAGTAACAAATCCCGCCTGGAGTGATGCGCTGAACGAGAGCTGGCACATGTGTAAAGGGAAGTTCCATGCCATGAGAACATGATCAGTCCACAAAGGGGAGTAAGCCCAAAGCTTTGTGGAAAGCTTCAAGCTTCTCACGAGACAATGCCTTTGTGAAAAGATTTGCAAGGTTGTCCTGTGTTGGCATATAAGCCAAGCTGATCTCTCCTGCTGAGAGCCTCTCCCTGACATAGTGGTAATGCACCTCAATGTGCTTTGTGCGAGCATGAAAAACTGGGTTCCTCGCAACTACCAATGCGCTCTGACTGTCAGTGTAGATATTGTTGGCAGTGTCCTGTTCAACACCCAAATTAGCCATAGGGTGAAAGCATGTTAATCTGTCGCGCTTTTTGTGCTAGTTAGCAGTTTCAAGTTAGCACATCTTCAAAAAGTTGGACGTCCGGTAAATTTTTTACAAATAATATCAAAATTTTTCGGAGGTTATACATTTGAATTCATTGTTTCAAGTGCTTTCTATTGATATATCATATGTCATAGATCTTGGAGATGTAGCTCAAGTTATTGTACTAGTTAGCATATGTCAAAATTGTGCTAGTTAGCATTGTCCGGGACATGAAAATGCATGACAGGTTAACATGCTTTCACCACATAAGGAGTGTGAGCCATACACACTCAACCGTAGCTGTGAAGACTGCCCTGTACTCAGCCTCACAACTCGAAGTGGCCATAGTAGGTTGATTCTTGCTCAACCATGATATAAATGAACTACCAAGCATGAAACAAAAGCCATTTGTGGACACTCGCGTGTCAAAACAACTAGCCCAATCTGAGTCCAAAAACGCATGTAAGTCTGGCGGCAATGATCCCCCCTTGGGATAGAACAAGCCAAGATGTAAAGTGCCACTAAGGTAGCGGAAAATCGTCTTGCAGCCTGCCAATGCTTAGACCCTAGGCTATGCATAAATCTGCTGATCTGTGAGACTGCAAACTGAATATCTGGCTTCATGTTGCATACATAAATGAGGCAGCCAACAACAGTTTGGTAAAGAGTGACATCAACAGGATCCCCAACATCATGTAGACTCAACTTCCAACCTGTTTCCATGGGAGTGGCAATAGGTTTGCAATCCTCAAGTCCAAACTTACATAGCAATGTCTCTATGTAACTTTTCTGACACAAGGAAATACCACCATCACACTGCTTAAACTGTATACCCAAGTAATGATGCAACAGCCCCAAATCTTTCATCTTGAAAGTAGCATTCAAATCAGCCTTAAATTCAGCAATATGTCTCTCATTTGGTCGAGCGACCAGCAAATCATCGACATAAAGAACCACAATGAGAAGTACATCACCCTCATGCTTTACATACAATGTGCTTTCTGTTGGACTGTTACGAAAGCCTCGTTTAACCAAATGAGTGTCAGCTTTCTCATACCAAGCACAAGGAGATTGCTTCAACCCATACAAACCCTTGTTACATTTGCACACTTTGTCCTCTTGTCCTTTTATGACAAAACCGCGAGACTGCGTTACATAAACTTCCTCAAATATGTCACCATTCAAGAAAGTAGTAACAATGTCTGATTGTGATGTACATCCCAACCAGAATGAGCTGCCTTTTTGCTGTGCATAACCCTTTGCAACAAGTCGAGCCTTATGGAGATCGATCTCACCATCCGGCTTGTGTTTCAACTTGTAAACCCACTTCGTACCAATGGCCTTTTTGCCGGGAGGCAAATCACATAAAGTCCATATGTCATTTTCTATAAGTGCATCATATTCTGATTGCATGGCAGCCATCCAATTTTCTGAATTCTGTGCTTCCTCAAAGGACAAAGGCTCCTCAACATCATGTAAGGTAGACACAGCCAAAGCATAACAATCTGATGCATAAGATGTATGGCAAGAGCCTGAACGAGTACGACTAGACAAAGGTGCATCCAACTTACTGTCACGCAAAGTGTGCACCAGCCATTTTGGCATACCTCTAGCGTGCTCATTTTCAGCCCTTTCCTCATCAAGTACATCATGTACATCTGCATCAGTAATAGGATGATCTAGAATATTTTCAGAAACCCCCATAGGCTGTACATTTGCGTCATTGGAAATTACATTCATATTTCCACCACTGAAAAGAGGCAACAAAGTGTCATAAATATCCTGTGAGCTTACATTACTGTCTCTAGTACATGACAAGAAGGGCTGAACAGAATCTTCCACAAACACTACATCCCATGAAACCAGAATATGTTTTGTTTGTGGATGATACAACCTGTAACCTTTGCTTTCAACACTATAACCAACAAAAGTACATTTAATAGCCTTATCATCCAATTTTCTGCGCTGTGTTTGTGGCACCAAAGCATATGCCAAGCAGCCAAAAACATGCATGTGCTCAATAGAAGGCTTTCTATCATTTCATATGGAGTAATAGACTACAAAGCTTTCATAGGACACCTGTATAATACATAAGTGGCACACATGATGGCCTCAAGCGTGGCAAAGCTTGACTTTTGACCATACATTGTGCCATTTCCATAAGTGACCTGTTTTTTCTGTCAACAACACCATTTTGCTGAGGTGTATAAGGCACTGTACATTGGTATTTTATCCCATGACTAGCCAGAAATGCATTGAATTCATGAGACATATACTCCCCTCCTCAATCGGAACGAAGGGTGCCCACAGTACATTTCGAGACATTTTCAACCATAGCCAGAAATTATTTGAAGCACATAAAAACTCGGACTTCGCTTTAAGCAGAAATACCCATGTATGCCTGGAGTAATCATCAATGAAAGTCATGAAGTAAAGGTAATTACCCAAGGACGGAGTTTGCATGGGCCCACAAACATCTTTATGCACAAGCTGCAACCTACATGTGGCCCGAACTGAACCATCCTTTGTTCCTCCCAAAAAACAAAAAAGGTGATGTGTACAAATTGCAAACAAAAATGGGCTTAAGGGACATCCCTACCTCACAAAATTCCCACATGAACAACAGCAGTAAGTCTTCTCTTAATTATCAGTCTAGAGACAACCAACAATACTATACACCCGGGTAGGTCACCGAATAAAAATGTTACGATCACGTGAGTTCAACAGAAGGGTATTTAAAGTTCTTGAAACTTACAGAAATATATATACAGAAGGGAATTATTTTTTCAAATTTGAAAAAAAATTACAGATTTTAAAAGAAACGGGTACATTATATTCTTAACAAAATTCGTAGATAAGGGGTTTTACAAACATGTCTTGAACGCACGTGATATGGTAGTTTTACACATAGTGAACCCCCCGAGACTATACATGCAGACATCTTGGGTCCAGAGCGAAATTCAGGAATCATCGGCATAATTAAGTCTCATCTATCAGTATCAAAGGCTTTGGCAAAATCTAGATAAAGTAAGACAATCCTAATTAGATCTCTTATTTTGGCATATTTCATTCCCAACATAATTGTGACTGGAATGTTTTCAAATATAGACGTACCTCCAATTAACCCTGCTTAAGATTTTTGTACATACTTCCTAGGATGTGGGGTTATTATTATAGCAAGCGCTTTGGCCAAAATTTTCTATAAAATTTCGATCATTATGATGGGTCTCCAATCATTTAATGTAGAAGGGTAAATCTACTTAGCTATAATCTTGATTGTTCCCTACGTTGGTGCAACCAAAGTTGGTCTGTGTAGGGAATGCTCTATGCCAATCTATGGGTGCTAGCAGGTGCAGAACAAAAGGCTAAGGCCGATGTGGAGGACCTAGGTAGACAAATGATAGGGGAAGTGTATGTCTAATGCGTTTTTTTTGGTAAAAAATGCTCCATAATGGTCCAACTAGGGTGACAAGTAAAGGTTCCCGAGATGCTAAACTGGCTCTAGAATATGGTCTTTGAGATGTTATGCAAGCTGTTCCAAACGCTTGTCAAACAGAGCCCCGTGGTGAAGGATATCAAAGTTCAAAGCTAGAATGCTTTGCATGTCCTTGACGAACAAGGCAGGCGGGGACAGGTGGCCTGAAGTGGTATGAATGGATAGGCATGAAGTGATCAAGCTAGGAAGCATGCTTTCCTTTTGTATTTCCATTCGGAGCTCACATGAGCAAGTTATGGCATGTGGGATATTTGTTGGGTGTCGGGCATGTACTCACCAGGCCGAGTTGGTAGGCGTAGACAGAAGTTTTTTGAGCTCGTTGGCAGTTCTAGAAGATTTTTGTACATACTTCCTAGGATGTGGAGTTATTATTATAGCAAGATCTTTGGCCAAAATTTTCTATAAAATGCCGATCATTATGATTGGTCTCCAATCATTTAATGTAGAAGGGTAAATCTACTTAGCTATAATCTTGATTGTTCCCATACGTTGGTGCAACCAAAGTTGGTCTGTGCAGGGAATGCTCTATGCCAATCTATGGGTGCTAGCAGGTGCAGAACAAAAGGCTAAGGCCAATGTGGAGGACCTAGGTAGACAAATGATAGTGGAAGTGTATGTCTAATGCGGTTTTTTTTAGTAAAAAATGCTCCATAATGGTCCAATTAGGGTGACAAGTAAAGGTTCTCGAGATGCTAAACTGGCTCTAGAATATGGTCTTCGAGATGTTATGCAAGCTGGTCCAAACGGCTTGTCAAACGGAGCCCCGTGGTGAAGGATATCAAAGTTCAAAGCTAGAATGCTTTGCATGTCCTTGACGAACAAGGCAGGCGGGGACAGGTGGCCTGAAGTGGTATGAATGGATAGGCATGAAGTGATCAAGCTAGGAAGCATGCTGTTCTTTTTGGATTTCCATTCAGAGCTCACATGAGCAAGTTATGGCATGTGGGATATTTGTTGGGTGTCGGGTATGTACTCACCAGGCCGAGTTGGTAGGCGTAGACAGAAGTTTTTTGAACTCGTTGGCAGTTCTAGAAAATTGCCTGCAATGTGGGGAGTTAGCCAAAATTGGCGGGTCATTGATCCGAGTCATGGTCACCACATGATGCATCCACTTCAAGTTGACAAACAATCGCAGCAAGGGTAGACTCGATGTTTTTCCCATTTTTGCTGTTGGCTATTCTAGGGTGTGAAGTGGTCCGAATGCGATATAGATCTAAATGTTTGAAGCTAGCAAGGGGTAGCTTGATGAGATGGGTGTTTGGCAAACCCGATTACATGGAGCATCGACCACATGGGAAATCGGCACTAAAAGCCCCCTTATCTATAAATAGAAAGGAATGGATGGTTAGAAGGTTCCATAAAGGAAAGGGAAAGAGGTGATTGAACTCAAGGGGAAAAAAAATGAACTTCAAAGCTAAGTTGAAAAAAATAAGTTTAAGTGAGAACAAAAGAGACTCAAAATACCAATGGAGCGGGGCACTACTGCGGGGAGTCTATTATAGCAAGAGGGAAATGCTCACTCCTGCACGGGGAAGATTGCACCCAGTGTCTGTGTATTATTCTCTCCTCTCCTCTCTTCTCTCTCGTCGTGTTGGTGTAGCGCTCCACTCTAGGAGGTGCACCTACACGTGTTCTCTTTTGCTCTGTCTTTCTCTCAGTCTCTCTCTATTCGCATACATCACAGTTTATGTGCTATGGGAATTTCCAAGTATGCAGATTTGTCAGTTTATGCTAGATATTGTGTTATCTTGGGTATTTTGCAGGGCAGCCATGTTTCCGTTTGTAGCAATGGTATCATATCCAGATTAAAAGGCTCCTAATAGTGCTAGATATGAGGATGAGAGGAGATTCATGACCAATCAATCCCACAGCTAAGTTTACCTTACTTATCTTATTAGTATCATTAGTATGAAATTTTTATTTCGACAAGTGCATCAACATTGTTATATAATTCAATTAAAACAAACCTTGCTTGAAGTTTAAAATAAAATAAATTAATCAACACGAATTATCATGAAATTAAAAGACGATTGAAGAATAATTAAGTATGAAACTCAATAGAATTAACTTGTTTAAGCGTTTACTTACAATGTATTAAGCATCCCCCATATATAATTATAATGCGTAGTCTATGCATAGAGATTTCAAGAAACAAGAGGCATTGAACGAGATTTTTGAATACGGTGGAGTTTTGAGGAAGTAATTAGAAGAACCAGGATTCTCTCTTAACAATCGGTGCTACCTCCCCGACATAGGAGACACAATTATCGTGAAAAAAGAGCGTGAGATTTAGGCTCAATCAAAAGAAGAGGAACAACTATGTGCGCAAATACATTGCAGAGGCATACTACATCATCACCATTCCCATGTTGTTACTGCAATTGCACCCTTGTAGCGACAATGGAGTTGGCGGCTAACATGCAGCAATGGCACATCTCATTTTTTCACTTGGGCTGGCTAATACTGTGTTTATGGAATGTCCAGATTTTAATTAACTAAGTCTTCTTGTACACACACATGCCGGATTGGCTGAGAAGATCACCATCAGCACCGACTACACGCTCTTCCTATCCTCCTTCCGTCGGCATCTTTAGAGCCGATATCAGAGACTCCATTATAAGACCGGGCCACATGGGGACCACGTGAGGTAAGAGCAGACGTTGAGGTGGAAAGGAGAGGCGGTGTTTGAGAGGAACTTGAAGAGAATTGTTCACTCTCATCCAGTAGGATGCGCCGGCATCTTACCTACCACTAGACTGCCAGTTTGGAAGCATATGGAGCACACACCCGGCCACGCGCAGCAGTGGCAGTTAATATTCTTTTATTTCTATTCTTGACATGCAAAATGCCAACTCTTGCCCTGATTGCATGCAAACTGGAGGGCCGTGTGGTGCTCGCCCACCCTTTTTTTTGGCTTATCACTTCCCGACCAACAAGCAGTGCGTACCATCAGTCCACTCACCTCTCTCGGTGCACACATGGTGCCACTCAAACTCAAGATATGGTGGTCACACTCCTTCAACTCCCTCAGTCTGGGCAGCTGTCTGCACGCGTCAGCATCACCATTCATTTTTTCTTTTTCCACTTGCATCCCTTTGTCTCTCTGTTTTTTTGTACATGCACCCATCTAGTGCTCATCTCTCCTTTTATTTCTCTCTCTGAGAGCCACTACCAACACTCTCACTCTCTCTCTCTCTCTCTCTCTCTCTCTCTCTCTCGGGTGAACTGCAATTTCTGTGTAAGCCACACACTCCTTGTAGGCACCATGTGAGAGGCGGTCTCCTCTTCGTGAAGAAGCCCATGCAAGACTCTGAGAGCCCCCCCTCAAGGATTTCTCTTTGGTACTGGTGTTACCCCTCATTTTTGCTTTCTTTTGGCATACGGAGCTCGTGAAATTTACAGGAGTAACATGTGCCCTGCTGTTCGCAATCGGTTGGGCAAACAGTGGCGCCATGTATCATGCAAGCACGAGATGCAGCTCTCCATTATTACGCAAATAGCCCAAGTGTCGCAGAAAATAAAGGATAAATCTGTCTTTGGGACTCCAAATGCACAAGGACATGCCTCACAAAGGGGGGGGGGGGGGGGGGGGGGGGGGGGGGGGGGGGGGAAGGCCTGCATCCATGCGGTGAGAAGACCCAGGCTCGAAGAAAAATCCCGAGCAAACACCTTTGGATAGAGCACACATTCACATAGCTTTCCACACTGCTATCAATTTGTACCAACCTGCTCTCCCCCTGAACTAGCACCCCAAAGTTGCTGACAACCGGCCACAAAACCCCCACTTATGGTAGTTCGAAGTCGTCTACTCTCGCCCCCACTTTCTCCCTCTCCCCTAGCCCAATCCGACTACCTATAGAGGTGATACTTGATGCAACTCTTCGGTGACCAGCGTAGCTACCTACAGCAATGAACATTGATGCAGATCTGCAACGACCGTTGCAATACTTTCTGCGACACCGCCCACTATGGAGCACCATCGGGCATTCACGACTTTAACATGCAGATTTTAGGTTGTTGCCTTAGTTTCACACTTCACTTTGTTTTATTTTTATACCTAGATATTGTAATTAGATCCATTGAGATTGTATCATATGTAAGTTTGGCCTTTGAAGGCGTTTAATGTAGCATTCTGACCCCCCCGACGACAGTGGCAGAAGTACACACTGACAAAGCTTTTCGACGACCCATGCAATACTTTCTCGGACAACATTTTTGTCATAACAATCTTCCACTTTACTTCATTTTAATTTTGTACCTGGATATTAAATTGGATTTAGAAGGATTCTAGCTGATGGTCTCATAAGAAATTTTGGCATTTTGAAGACGATGACTATAATAATTCATTCCTCCCTCTCTCTTCACCCTCCATTGCGTTTTTGTAATTGCAATCAATAGTGTTATACTTTTTGACATTTATAAACTATATTAGTATCATAATCAAACAATTGAATTTATAATTATTATTATAATTATTTAAAAAACCATCTAAATAAATATAGAGAAAGCGAATGATTGTGTATAGTTTTATAAATTTGATGTTATTGGTTAGAGCTTAGATAAGTATTATGTTTATCTTTTTTAGTAGTTATGTAGTTGTTTATCATATATCTAGTAAAATATGCTTATTAATTCCAACTATGCTATTTTGAGCAAGCTGAAAGTGTGACCCATCTATTTTGATTGCGTTTTTGGCACACTATCACTACAAGAGGCTATTCATATTAGCGACGCTCACACAGCGACGCTCAAAAAAAAAAATCCCGGCGTCACTATGAGCGTCGCAAATTTACAAAGAAATTTGCAACGCTCATAGCGATGCTCATAGCGACGCCGGCTGGGGTAAAAAAATAACCGAGCGCGCCCAAAAACTCAGATCTCAGATCTGAGTTTTTCGGCGCCCTCAAGCAAGGAGCAGGTAACGGTCTCCCTCTCTCTCTCTCTCTCTCTCTCTCTTTTTCTTCTCCACACACACACACACACACACACACACACACACACACACACACACACACACACACACGAGGAGAGGAAGGAGAGCCAGGTATGCTCCTTCCCTCTCCTCATTCTCATGTTCCCTTCCCCTCTTTCTCTCTCCCTCTCTCTCTCTCTCACACACACACATACACACACACACATAGTGTTTTTGAGAGAGAGAGAGAGAGAGAGAGAGAGAGAGAGTACAAACAAAAACAAAAACGCACACACACATACATAAACAAAGAATGCACACACACATTGAGAGAGAAAAAGAGAGAGAGAGCATGCATAAACAAAAAACGCACGCATTGAGAGAGGAAAAGAGAGAGAGAACATGCATAAACAAAAAACGCACACATTGAGAGAGGAAAAGAGAGAGAAAACATGCATACGATCCAAAAAAACGCACACACATTGAGAGAGAAAGAGAGAGAAACTAATTTAACGTCGTAGGAAACTAATTAAAATTAAAAGACCTAAAGATCTAGCCGACGAGGAGTTGAACTCAAGACCTATTATTCAAGAGGAAAATGGCATAATCAATCTATCATACTTGGCATGGGTGATAGAAAGGTTATACCATTTATCTCTTTTTATTGGCACACACATCCACACACGCGCACACACACAAGAAGAAGAGAGTTATAACGTCGTAGGAAACTATCTTAAAAGACGTTAAAGATTAGGTTATATGTAGACTTACATTAAATTAGATTTAGGTTTATTTTTAACTAGATTTACGTTTATTTAAGCTAGATTTAGATTTACGTTATATTAGATTAGATTTAGGTCTCCATAGACTACGATGCCTGCATGAAGCGGGTGAAGAAAGCCCTCAATGGAATATAGGGTATTGCTGCCTTCACTCATGGTGGGCTCCGTCGATCCAAAAGTACTGGTGAAATGTCTTCAGAAGATAGGGAAGAAGGTGGATCTTCAGGGCGGCAAGAGTCACTACATCCCCGACACAATGACCATTTAGACAACCTCTAGTCATTAGACTTACGTTAAATTAGATTTAGCTTTATTTTTAGTTAGATTTACGTTTATTTAGATTTACGCTTATTTACGTTAGATCGAGTCCACGCAAGAATTACTTACGGTTTAGGGTTTAGAGTTAGACGAATAGTGAAAAGATCTACTGTGAAAATATGTTAAGATGCTGTGAAGTGCTACAGCTAGAGAAGAGGCAAAGGGGTTTTGTCCACTACATGCAGTATCATGTAGACGTGGGTGTGTAGATTTCTTGTACCCACAAATATAGGTATTGACCAATAAAGACGAGATTATAACCCGGTGGTTCTGATTTCCATGCACCTCTAGACCGAGGTGTGCGGGGATTGGACATGACTAGAGAATGTGAGGTAAAGAGAGAGAGAGAGAGAGAGAGAGAGAGAGAGAGAGAGAGAGAGAGAGAGAGAGAGAGAGAGAGAGAGAGAGAGAGAGAGAGATAAGACGAAGAATGCCAATAGAATATTAAATTTGTTGTCCAGGTTATAAGTTTTTTATCCTCATTATGAGTAGTGATGAGGATGTGGGACCGTCCAACCGAAACACCTATCTGTCAACGAGGGTCTTATGTCCTTGTAATCAATGCAAGCATGCTGTGCGACGGACAAGACGTGTTTCTTTGCAGCACGTTCGCGAATTTGGCGAGTTCGATCCATCTATTATAGATCGAGTTGTTGCCAATTATAACTCGTCGGACTCTGACGCTGGCCAACAAGCAGCAATCTTGCAACCCAATAGATGTGTTCGCAGGCGCTTTGGTCAAGCAGCATATGTGAGGCCACAAGATGTAGCCTCTGACAGCTCGGGGGATGATCATGCAGAGCACATTCCCAACGAGGCAATGTTTGAGCCCGAGATTGATGAAATGATCGAGACGATCATGGATTCAGAAAGGCTTATCTATGATGATGTGAAAAGTGAAGCCGATACGCCATTGTATAATGGAGCACGTATGTCTAGATTGAAAGCACTCCTGGTTCTTCTCAACATGCAGGCAAAGTTTGGATGGAGTGACACTAGCGTCACAGCACTTTTCAGGTGATCTATTACAATTAGTTTACTTTAATAGAACTCTAAATGTATAATGATCTGATAGATTTTTACACGACTGTATCATATTTTTATGTTGTGTAGATTGCTGAAAGAGCACATACTACCAGCTGACAATGTGATGCCAGATTCTCGAGATGAAGCAAGAAAGATTTTGCGAAACTTGGGGATGGATTACAATTCTATCCACGCTTGTCCTAATGACTGCATTCTTTTCAGAGGGGAATACATAGACATGGAGAAGTGTCCGAAATGTGATTCCGAAAGATATCGAGTAGATCTCCATGGGACAAAAATTCCACAAAAGGTTTTGCGACATTTCTCTCTGCTTCCTCGCATCAAGCATTTCTTCGAATGTAAGTCCATGGCCGCCCTAGCATCATGGCATGAGGAGAGTAAATCTTCGGATGGTGTGCTACGAATTCCTGCAGATTGCGTAGCGTGGAAACATATAGATGGAACATGGTCGGATTTTGCCAGGGAAGCTCGAAATTTGCGCTTAGGCCTGGCTATGGATGGCGTAAATCCATTTGGTCAAAGATCAACATCTTACAGTGTATGGCCCGTTGTCATCGTCAACTACAACATTCCCCCGTGGTTGACTACGAAGAAGGGGAACCTATGGCTAAGCTTGATTGTGCCAGGGCGATATAAAGTGGGGAATATGGATGTGTATCTTCGTCCACTATTGGAAGAGCTACAACAATTGTGGATTGGCATAGAGGTGGTGGATATGAGCCGACACACAGGACGACGGAATGCTTTGATCAGAGGCATTCTAATGTGGACCATGCATGACTATCCCGGACTAACAGAATGCTCAGGTGATCTATTGACACTCCTCACTCAGACACTGTAAATCTTGTTTTTTCCCATAGTTGATCTATTATCATGTGTATACATGCAGGGCTTCAAACAAGCGGATACAGAGCATGTGTCACATGTGGACCTAGACTGAATGCACGTAGGGCACCCTCACTGAAGAAGCAAATCTACGAAGGTCATCAAGCGTATCTTCCAAAGAATCATGTGTTACGCGACGGCTTTTTGGGAAGAGAGCCACCAAGGATGTCTGCACAAGCATGGTTAGAGCAGAAGGAGATGTGCGATGACGGATTGCCTCCAGGGATGAAGAGACTATCTCTATGGTACGAGTTACCATACTGGCCCCGACTCATGATCAATCACTTGCTCGATCCAATGCACATATTCAAGAATGTGGGTAATCTACTATGGGACCATTTGACCGGCAAGAAAGATACTTTGGGAGCCAGAGTTGACCTTAGAAATGTGGATCGTATGGAGCAATATTGGCCGCAAACAGCGTCTGATGGATCGATAAAACTCCCTAAAGCACCATGGATTTTCACAGGAGCCCAAGAACGCAAAGTAAAAGAGACCATTCGATCTTTGCGGACCCCCACTGGCGTAATGCACTCGCTCCGAACGTGTTTTACTAAAGAAGGAAAGCTTACCGGTTTGAAGTCACACGATTGGCATAAAATGTGTCAGGTACGTTCATAGTGGACTTTAATATCATTGCATAAAATGTGGACTTTAATATCATTGTTGCACATACTTTACAGTTTATTTTACCGGTTGCCATTGAGGGATGTTTGTCTCTCGACATCCGTAACACAATCTACAAACTTGCAAAGCTGGTGTAATGGATCTCACAAAAGGAGATCAACGTAGACTCCATACCATTCGCCAAACTAAATGCTGCGGAGCTTGTGTGCATGTTTGAGAAACATTTTCCTACTACAATGCTAACCATTCAGGTGCATCTTCTTGTTCACATAGTTGATGAGGTGGAAATAGCTGGCACAGTTCATTCCAGATGGATGTTCTTCTTAGAGCGTTTCATGAAAACGCTTAAGGGATATGTGCGTCAAAAGGCACATCCGGAGGGTAGCATGGCAGAAGGTTGGTTGGTATCAGAGTCCCTAGTGTACATTGGAGAGTGGCTAGACGGATTTGATAAATCCCGGGACACGCTATGGCGAACCATAGATGATGAGCGCATATCTGGGATTGTCATGTGCAATCTCGGTGTTGAGAAGAAGATGACGGAAGATCTAGAGGCTAAAATCAACCGATTTTGCATGCTTCACAATCCAGTGATGCAAAAGTGGATTTCACAATATGAGGATGCAAAGCAAGAGCAACAAAGGGCACGAATCGAGTGGAGATGGGGAAGACGACCACCGATGCACTATCCAGCGGTTCTGGAGAGCCTACCAACCTTCATGAGCTTAAGATGGTTGCACAACCAATTGAAAAGCGCACAACAATGCGGTGACGAAGTGACTGAAGAAGAGTGGGAGTACTCTCGGGGTTGCGTGACCAAGGTAAGTTTGCAATGTACGACTAGCAAGTGACTTTATTTATAAACGTTTGAACGGCCACTCATAATCTTTGTTCGTTGTAGTATAAGTCATACACAGCAACATGGTGTAAAGGTCGACATTTTAGGGTGGAACGAATCGACAAAAAGCGTTTTACTCAAGATTGTGGAATCATGGCAAAATTTGAACAGTCTAGTCGACGACGTTCCTCTGATGCAGATCCTGTGGTGGCGGAACTCACTTACTTCGGCACGCTGCAAGAGATTTTGAGGATCGATTACAGAGGATTTTTTGTTGACTTGTTCGACGTGCAATGGTTCAAGATAATCATGGAGGGTCGCAACGCTACTGTGCGTAGAGGAGAGTCTGGTTTTCTTGAGGTGGATTCTACTAAGAAATGGACTGAACTAAGAGACACTTTCGTACTACCCGAGCATTGTGAACAAGTAAGTATGTAAATAGTTAACATCCCCCTTTTACAAGTTATGTGCTTGAAAGCTCTCATGTAAGTTATGTGGCTCTGGCAGGTAATATTTCATTCTACAAAGTCTACATCAAACTGGTGGTACGTCATAGAGGTAGCCCCTTGTAGTGCAAGGACGTGTGAAGGCTACCATGTGCCAATCACAATGACATCAATGGAGGAGATCAGAGAAGATGCTCAATCAGAAGCCGCTGCAGTGGTGCTAGACGAGCATCAAGATGCTACTACTCTATATGGGGTGCATGCAGAGGAGCTACAAAATGAAACAGAGGATATGTGTTTAAACGGAGAGCTCTATATAGATATAGGAAGTTATGCTGAGTTATGCGAGGATGAGAGAGAGATCTCTTAAAGCCACAAATATTGTATTTGAACAATTTTGCTCCGTGTTGTAAAAGCTCTGGCTCTCTAAGTACCTTCCATGGTGTATAACGCTCTTTTCTACTCGCGCTCACATCTTTTGATTGAAAATTCTGAGTTTTCGACTTGCCTCTTCTATCACTCAATTCATTGCGTCATTGTATTTATATGCGTCATTACGTCATTGTATTTAATGGTCTTTGCGTCATTGTCTACTCTATTCATTCAATATTAAGTTTAAATATTCGTGTGTTTAATGCACGTATGGATGATGAGGAGTTTCTTTCTTCTTTGTCACCGCAGCAGAGACAGTGGTACGTGGAGCGTCATCGCTCTGGCGCATCATCGCGCGTTCCTACTCCATCCGCATCTCCCTCTCTTTCAGAGCATTCGGCGCGCTCCGAAGCTTCGGCGTCGACGAGACGAGCTTCACACTCGTCTAGACACCGGCGCTCTAGTGGTGGCGGTGGCAGTTGTTGTGGGGATTCCGCCACCGATGCCTCCACACCGCCTCGTGTTCGACGAGGCTCTTTACCCTCCCCTTCTTTGCCCGCCCCCACACCAGCCACAACATCGCCATCTACGCCAGGTTTTGCACGGCTGACTGTTCCTAGAAGCTACACACCTCTACCTACTCCGCCAGGAGCCACCCCACTCGACACTCCTCGCTTCGGGGCCCAGACGCCGGTGGAGACACCTGACGTCCGTACCCCCATCGACACGCCGCTAGAGACCCCTGCCGGGACACCCAGGTTCACGTGTCACCGGCTAGAGGGCTTGCCTTACTCCGTCGACATCAGCGGCGGCATCATCATGGATGATGACGGCAAGAAGGTGATCTCGCGCATGCGTGGTCTTTGCTCTCAGCTGTTTAGACACTACATACTAAACAAATGGAGTGAAGTACCAAGTGATTTAAAAAACAGAGTCATCAGCATACTTCATGATGAGTTTCCCGTTCCAACACGGGATCAACGCTTCAATGAAGACCTGATGAAGATTCGAATGCGCGAATACTGCAAACACAAGCGTTCCGAAGTGCAAAAAGCAATCAAGAATGGGTGGAATAGGCCAGATTGGCTGGCCAAAGAAGATTGGAAGAATGCGAAGAAAGCAGCGCGTGAGAATCCCGACAAGTGGAAGCAACAAAAGGATGCAGCCAGAGCGCGAGTAGAGGCAGGGAGCTCGCACCACTTGGGGAGCGGTGGATGGGCATCATTTGAGGCCGATTTTGTAAGTGTTTTCACATTGCTCTTTATGTTCGATAGTTTAGGGTTTATGAGTTTTTTAGTTCTAACATAATGAAATCTTTGTATGTTTTGACAGTGGTCGATGACAGGACGTGGTCCCACACCGTACGAGCGCGAGTACGCAGGCAGGAAGGGCTTAAACGCCCTGATGGACATTCTCAGTTCTCGCGGCGGCATGGTTAGTATTAGGGTTTACTCTTTTTTATTTTTTGTATTGTTTTATAAATGTCGTTATATGTTTATACTTACTGAAAGCTGTCTTATTGTCTTTTTTTGCAGAATCCGACAGATACGCCGCTTGGACGCAATGAGACGTCTGACTAGACGACGTTAGTTTAGCCGTAGCTAGATAGCATTAGTTTAGGGTTTCTCATAGCTTATGTATCATGAGACGGATTTTATACGTCTTTTTGAACCATGTATATTATTACATTTGTCACCGCAGCTCCTTTTGCCAATCAATTCTTTATGCCTATGATGTTGTACAATTGTCATTATTACATTTGCCAATCAATTCATTTTGCCTATGATGTGTACAATTGTCAATTTTGCAAACAATGCGTCTTGTGGGTGACTATTTTGGGTCTATTATCTACCCTTGCACTTTTTTTAAAAAGTGAATCAAGTACAATATGGTTGATGGGCGGCAGGGCATTCAATGCCCTGCCACCAAAAAAAATTTCTCTCGGGCGTCGCTATAAGCGTCGCTATTTATGGCTCTGTGGGTCGCTATAGTCTTTTGTGTAAATGTCGCTATATGCGTCGCTATAGGCGTCGCTATGAGCGTCGCTATGAGCGACGCGTATAGCGACGCATATAGCGACTCCTATAGCGACGCATATAGCGACGCTCTCGTAGCGACGCTCGTAGCGACGGTTTTAGCGACGCCGGGGGTTATAAAAACCCAGTGTATTTCCGTCGCTAACAGCGTCACAAGAGCACACAACCTCTTGTAGTGTATCCATGGCCATTACATCTGACCACACAAACACACCTACTATATGCGTGTCTCGTTAATGCGCAAACCGGCATCCCTACTTGTGCAATCTTTATTCTTCTATTTCAACTAATTACACATTTACTTCCCTTAATTTTGACTAACAAGGTTCTACCTTGTGTGGTTTGCATTATCTGACTTTCAAGGAATTATTTAGTCTAGTTTACGTAATTTGTACACGTTGCAGACTCTCATGCTACGTACCTAGTACAAGTTTAAAAGAGGAGCTTAAGTTTTTGGTCTTGCCAGGCATTTTCTTGATGCATATTCTTTTACATACTTTGACATCTAACTCGAAATGTCCAATAGAGCAACTAAGGTCAAATTAATTTCTCATTGTTTTCCTTATTTGTTGGATCAATCTACTGTTTATAGTGTAGCCTTTACATGATGACTAAACACTAGTCAACGACATAAAAATGAAAAAATAATAATTTAAAAAACTCTTTTATTAAGCATTTTTGAGACAACATTTTGCCATATCAAGAGGACTGCTTCATTTAGTAGATGTCTGTAAGTAATTCGTGTACTGTAATTTTGTCTCTTACATTAATCTATAAACTCAAATCAAATGTGGTTCATACATTTATTAAGTTAAAAATGTAGAAAATTTCTTTTCCACTCAATTGTCTCAAATTTGTCTCCGTTGTATACTAATCCCCTTTATAGTTGTCAAGTTCATGACTAATTATTAATCCCACACTACCACATTTTGGATGTGTTACCTATACTTTGGTCTAAGTTTGCTAGTTGCAGTTGTCTCCTACTTGTGCCTCTCTCCCAACGCACAAACTAGTACATATTTTCAGATGCAGTACATCATCCAGAGTCTAATGGTTTACAGAAAGCACACAGGTGAGTTCTCTCCGCATTTTTTATTTTTGGTTTTAAAAGATCTTCTCATAAACACAAAGCAATCATACACTAATAGGACTCTCTCGAAATTCTATGACTTTCAAAGTCCTGCACATATACGATTCCACAGAGAACAACACGGTTACAAAAATTCAACGCACATACCTTACTTATCAGCTCTATTACCATCTATTTTTTAACAGACAGTATGGCTCTTTTTACTTACCTGCATTCTCTAACATGGTGTCAATACTTGTATTAAATGAAATTTCTAATGCGATCATTTCAGATTGCGCTATGCATCTACTTACATGAGCCGAGGTGCTTCTGCAAATGCATAATAATTTGTCAATACTTTGTTACTCAACCTTAGTCCAATGTGCCAGGTCTAGTCCATTGGTCACATGCACATAGACTCGCCGATTGGAAGTGTGTAGATACTCATCTTGGTGCAGATCCACCGATTTAAGAAGCACATTGATAAATTGCAGATTCATGATTTTTAAACTTATACCAAATGCTGATTCGCCGATTTAGGCAGCATTAGTGCAGATTCGTCGATTTAGGCAACACGTCTTATTGGTGTAGATTCGCCGATTTAGGCAACACCGATCACAAAATCATGCTACAGTGGCTGGCCACCACTGTAACTGGTATGATTTTGTTAGCCGGGTATAGAAAATGAAAGATATTTTGGATTTGGATTTGGAATTGGTATATGATGATTTTCTGTCGCGATAGTATTTATGAAAGTGAACTTGAGATTGATGAGAATTGGTTTATACAATGATGAGTGTGACCAATGATATCCTGATTCATGAGGGTATGACATATGCTGCTTCTTCTAGTGGTATGGGACACTAGAATAGGTAGTATGTGGATGACGGTAGTCATAACCAATGTGTCTAATTTTATGGAATTTTCTTTTACTATTCGATACAGATTTCTAATCATTGTTTTTGACAAGTATTGTTTGCAGATTTTTATCTTCGCAACTGAGGACAGCTGCTTCCCAACAAAGAGGTATGTTATAGAATTGATAATTTATTATCTTTTGCAGTTGACAGGTTGCAAAAGGATTAGCAGATAATGAATCATGCAAAAGGATATTACATTTTATGTATATTTAATTATTCAAGTGCTCTTTATGAGCTTCGGCCAATTATGTCCGGACAGCCACTTTGTACTCATTTTTGGCCATTCAAGAAATCTATAAATAAATACGTGCAAGAGGGAAATACTCACTCTTGCACGGGGGGAGATTGCACCCAGTGTCTCTGTATTCTTCTCTCCTCTCCTCTCTTCTCTCTCGTCGTGTTGGTGTAGCACTCCACTGTAGGAGGTGCGCCTACGTGTGTTCTCTTTTGCTCTGTCTTGCTCTTAGTCTCTCTCTGTTCGCATACATCACAATTTATGTGATATGGGAATTTCCAGGGATGATGTTTCCGTTTGTAGTAGAGTGCTCTGCAAAAAAGGGATCCAAGGAGGGCTGCCAAGAGAAGGAGAGAAGCAAACGGTGGATTTTTCATCGATGCGTGTGTCAACGAAGTCAAGTTTCAAGGGAGGTGTGTGCCCCTTTATACGGATTGGTGATGGCCATGGTGCGACCTAGAGCAGGCCATATGGATTTTGTACATGGTGTTTTTCTTTGAGGGAGAAGTTGTCATTGCCTATTTTTGGCATCATCTTTCCTCCCTTCCCCCCTTTCTTCTTTTCTCATCTCCAAGGTGTATGGTGCCGATGTGTGTGAGTGTGTGCACCACCACGGGCCCCTGTGTGTGTGAGAGAGAAAGAGAAATAGGTGTTGAGATGTGGAAGAGCTGGAAGCAGGCAAGATTGGTGTGATCGCTGTCTCAGGATTGAGAAGAGCGTTGCTACATTGGGTGAAGTGCAGGTGAGGCCCTTCTAGTGTAAATCATCTTTTTTGAAGGTGTATTTGAGAGGATAGAGGTGTTGTGATACCCTGAGTTGTATAGGGGCCATTGCGTGTGTATCGGGTGTGTTCCCCATTCCCCCTCTCCAATGTGGTTAATAGAGAGGTTATCAATTATTTCAAAGAATCCCAAAAATGCATCACAAACTCCTTTGTGAGTCCACAGATGCATGGAGTTTTATCATTAGGCAATTTTTGTAGTACCCAATGAAATTATTGAGAGGTAAACTATTGCTCTAACCTTTGATCAGTGGAGACATCAACACATGGGTCCACAAAATGAAGCATGAGATCAACAGCTTGTAGTCTTTTCTCAAAATTATCACGTGCCTAATTAAAGATTGCCTCATAATGCTGAACACATGCATGCATGATGTCTTATGTGCCCTTAAGCATCTCACCATATCCCAATTTGATTTGATGCATTTCTTTCCTTGCATGTTTTCTTTTAAGCTTGATGTAAAAAAGTTTGGAGGTTCGATGGGTTTCTTGCAATTCCACCTGTCTCTGAAGAAGAATTTGGCTCTCGTGGCCAACTGCTCTCCATGTTTTTGTAGAACTTGTATTGCTTCTAATAGCTGCTCCAAGCTTTGATTTGTCACTGTGGCAACGTCACTAGATGCATAATTTGTGTTATCCTATCACATACAGATTTGACCACACATTCTTGCATCTTTGCTGGTCTTTTCCCAACAATCCTAATATAGTCTTGCATTTGCCACAAAACTTATTACACTTATCTAACAATGACAAGTGTGACTATGTTGAAACATAGTCAATAAACTCAACAATAGATTGTTGGAATTTTGCATTGCTTATCAGCAAATTATTAGCCATCTAGGGTCTTTCGTACCCTGCAATGAACCGGCAATAGAATCTTGAATAGTTAGAAGCACATGACAGTGATCAAATAAGCAAATTTGTATTTGAACAGACATTGAGGTAGTGTTGGGCTGTCAATCTTGTTGCATAAACTAGGTTCTATTTAGTCTAGACCAAGATGTTTGATGTGATAGGGAGTGGAAAGTGAAATCTGTACTTAAGGGATTAGTTGTTGGTCTACATCAAACAGACCTACTTGATATTGCCATCTCTCCCAATAATTTATTTCGAATATAAAAGAAATTGAAGCTATAGAGATAGTGTCATAACATTAGGACCAAAAATGACTCAAAAGGATTGTGTAAGTAATTGGTTAACTTGCTAGTTAGGAGGGCCGTTGACAATCAAAACAGATCCAAGTTTGACTGTTTTGGTTATTTAATGCATATCTACACAATTTAAAGCGTATCTAGGTACATATCTCTAAATATTCAAAAAGATATCATTTTCAACCCATTTCTTTGCGGCTCATCTTGAACTTTGTTCTCATTTTAGTTCAGTTGGCAGCAAATAGTTGTTTCCACTTTTGAAACACTCAATCCCTCTTTTTTCTCTTCAACTTTCACGAGCTTTCTCTCTTGTTTTCTAATGCTAGTTTGTCCGCTACCTTGCTATCTCCATTATACTTTCGGTGTGCTCTTCACTACTTACAATGAATAATACATCTTCCATTAGTGTAAATCGCAAGTTTCACTTGAACACTTTGCTAAGTCAAGAATATGCTACTACGCAAAGTGTCTAGCAAAGACCAGTTACAAATGCAAATGAAGAACATCAAATTTGCAACGAAGGGAAGAAACACATTGATCTATCATGGACATATAGGAGCTTGTATCCACCAAATCCAAGCACTAGAAGGTATTCATCTTTTCACACACCTCATGATTTGATGAGATTTGTTGGAGATGGCGTTATGGCTTACTAGGATATAGTTCTAGACAATCTCAGCTAAACATTAATCATACACATTGCATTCAATATCTCCAAATTGCTTTTTCTTTGAATGCAACAAGAATGTTACAACTTGAAAGCCAAATAGCGTCTCTAAAATAAGAAACCATCATCTTCAGACTTTAAAAGAAACTTCAATAGGATTAAGGGCACGAGTAAAACAAATGAGGGATGTAGTAATCTTAACAGAAGGTTCTGGACAATGAAAAAAAGAAGTTAAAAAGATTGCTAGAGAACATGTGGCCAGCCTTTTAGGATTTGATATGTCCAATGTTCAAGAAAGGGTGAGATTCTTGAATGAAGTAATGAACAAGAGTGACGAAATTGGTATTTCAAAATGTACTGAAAGATATGGATTTATTGGTCCAACCTTCTCAAATGCAAGAAGTTTGTGACCCAATGGGGGTGAGAAGAAGGGGTTATAGGGCCATCTCTAAAACTTGGTTTTAGGTCCTCAGATATTACAAGACTAAAGCTTTTTGATTGCCTAGGACTCACAATGTTGGTAAAGTAAGGACTCTATTAAACGAAGAAATGCCCAAACATTTTTTAGTGTACTATCAGATAGAGGGAACGATGCCATACAAAAACAAAAGAGAATCTTCTTTGGATTATAATGTTTTTAATAACATTTGGATGAGTATAAGAAAAGTTCAATATGCTATGGTGAGATACTATATAGTGTAAGAAGTAGATTGTGAAGGAAAACTTATATATGTTATGAAATTGGATGAGACTTGAATTCAAAAATGTTAAAAAATGGAAAGAGTATCTATATCTCCAATGAATAGAGAACTTGATTATAGTCGGGGTAAGCTAGACTTTCCATACCACAAAAAAAAAAAAGGATCTATGGTCGATTGAAGCAGCTGGAAAATACCATTAGAAAACCACGATACATTGAAATGGATCTATTTGCAGACCAACAACTCCATGTAGATGGCATGGGTGACTTCATTGTATAGTGGCACTTGAGTGCCGACCTTAAGGCACTAAAGTGCATGTTTGGTGTATGTGGAGGTGCCGATACCAAGTATCCATGTATGTATTGCATGGAAAGCACTAGAACAAAAGAATGGCTTGTAGAATATGAGGTTGGAAAACCACCATCAAGAAATAGTGTGAACATCATCAACCACCCATCATCTTCTATAATTTGGGATCCAATTCTAGCAATAGATTTGAAAAATGCACATATATGTTCAATGCATGTAGAGATTAGAATCTTTCACAAATTTCTTCAACTTCATCTTGATTATGCGTATTCTATTTCTATTAAGCCTAGTAAACTTGCAGACGAGTGCATAGAAAAATGTGAGGCTTTTCTCTTTTGAATGGGTTTCCATGGTGGTCAAATGCATCTAAAAAAAGATCCTACTCTTTCAAAAGGAATGGGTGATGTTTTGCAAGATGTTTCAATGGGTGGAGAAAAAGCAAAAATATTTTTGAGCAACCATGACAACAAACAAATCGACATTATGTGGAACATTTCGCAGGACCTTTGTGTAATAACAACCAATGTCAAAAGTAGACAAAATGTAGCCAAAAAACGCGTGGAAGTGTGACAGAAGCTGGACGATTTTTTGAAAGTCTTCAGACAAGAAGTTAGCTCTACTAATTATGCAGATGAACTTTTAGAAGGCAATAAAGTTTTTAATAACTGTTGTCATAGATGCTTGGGGAGAGAAATATATCACATATTACTTGGTGAGTATTCATCAATTACTTGTTAAAGTCTGGATAGTTTTTTACACTGCATCCTATGAGTTCAAGTAGAATTTTTTTTCATTCTTTAGCATATTCTCTACCTGCATGGACCATATTTTGCAAAACAAGGACCCTTTGCTACATGGAGTACTCAAGGAATGGAAAAATCTCAGTGTCAAGTAAGGACTTCATTTTTCAAATGTACAAGAAAGGGAGGGGGAGCAATGCACAAAAGTAATTATTCAATTGGTTCTATAAGACGCAATTATAACAAATGAGATCAAACAACCATGTTGCTCAACCACAAATGGAGACTAATGCTTCACTTTGAAACTTTGTACCGAGTCTTTCTAAAAAGATCCAAACTCAAAATATAACTTTTTACACAAAATATTGTCGATTTTACATCAGTTTTTTTCTCGTTTGGTATCACTAGGCATGTCACCCCTGTATCTCAAAAACTTTCTTCTTCTATAGTCCCCCAAGAAGATTGATTGTTGGTGCATAGCTAGAGTAGAAAGTATCGTGCTCTTGACGCATTGAATCCTGCATCGTGCTCTTGATCTTGTTTTCATTGATTTGAAGGGGAGTGTACCCCAAAAACCGTGAGAATGTCTTCTGGGAAAATATTGGCAACTTGGGATCTTTAAAATACTACATATAAAAAGCACAGAAGGTGGCACTATCCAATGTAGGCATTTAATACATGAGAGAGGAGACATACCTTTTGGAAGTGCCCTTTGTTGCTTTCCCTATTGAGCCTTTATCTCTACCAAGAAAAACTTCCTTGTCAAGGAGTTAAATCTGTAAAACAAGAAGTAATGATTAATAAGAACAAACTTGAAGAAAAAGGAAGATTATAGGAAGGGAGATCAAAGTGAAACTAAGTCTATCTTTTGGAACTCATCCTCAGCAATGACTTTTTTTAGAGGAGATTTCATGATCTATCCATCTCTCTTTTGTCAACGTCCTTTTTAACTTTCTTTAACTTAAAGTCTGCCAAAAGATTGGATACCAAGCTCATCAAGATTCTTCTCACAATCCTCATCTTTAAGAGTAGGTTTCTCCTCTTCCACTCTTTTCATGCATAGAGCAAGTGTATCACATAAACAGGAAGAAATAAGTTATCAGATGTCTGTAGATCAAGTGCCAAAAACTCCTCTTTCAAATCTTCTTCTATATCAACGAAGTCTTTTACCACCTCAGAAGCTTCAAAAAAGGTTGCAATACAGTAGTCCTCCCTGATATTGAACAGACATTGAATATGGTGGAGAGGGATATACTGTTTTCCATTGATATAAAAGTAAGTAAGGCTTGCAATAGTAAGGGAGGCCTCTAATAACTCTACCTCCTCTATTGGCTCATCAATGATAGTACGAGCTCTAAATTGAGCAACATCAAAATTTGAACTCTCTTGCTCCTCATCTACAACATCAATTTCCTCCTCCTCTAGAACTTCACTTTTCTCAAGTTGCAGGATTGTGGAAACATTTGTATTTGTTCCCTCTTTATCTCTATCTTTCACTTCATCACCTCTGCCTTGCATATTAGCTTTAATAAACAAAAAGAAAAGAAAGGAAAATTCTTTTGGAACAAGGTTGCAAGGCTTTGAATGGACAAGACAAGGAATGGCTAGCGGGCAAACAAAAGAAGTCTTCTTGGAAAATCTTCCTAATCTCCTTGTTACTTTGACTTTCTCAGTTGAGTTGGTAGTAAACTTATTTAGATGACATTAAGTCTTGCCATCCATTACCTAACACTTATCCTCAAGTGCCTCTTCAAACTCTCTGACTTCCTCTAACAAAATGTCCTTCAGTGAGGTACCTCACCCTACCAAAATCACCCAAACAGTGTGGCTATCCCTACCTTTTCAATGTACATTGGTGCGTGTGAGTTAGGAGACTTTCTCCACATCTCTTAAAAAACCCTTTGCTAACTAAACATTGGGCTAGTTGAGACAAAAAAAATTCTAAAAATAAAATATATAATGGCCCACTTGCGTATAAATATTTCATTATATATAGGGCCTAAACATAAGGATTTTTTGTTATACTTATTTTGTGTATTTATTTAAATATTTCTACCTAAGTATGTGTTAGTTGCCTATGTTATACTCACATTACCACATTTTTTCTTACCAATGTGCATACTCTTTAGTATAGCTATAAATATTTTTCATGCAAGTCTCTCCAAATCTCGGTGTGAACCCACTCCAAGAAAAAATCACAAAAATACATTTCACCCAGTAATTCCCTTTTACTAGTGATAGCCGTTTTTCGGCTCTCATAAAATAATTTTAAGAAGTCACTTCACCCCACAAAAACACCATAGCACAATGACTAGGCTCGCTTTTTCATTGTAGATAGTGTGCGTGTGTTTAGGGTTTTTATCACATTTTTTTATTAAATTGTTAAGCAAGTCATTGGACTAGGAGACAAAAAAATAAATTTTTAATATTACGGTTCTCTTTATATGTAAATATTTTTTATCAAATAAAGGACCTAACTATAAAGGTTTTTTTTTCAATTTTTTTGTATTTATATAAATATATATTCCTAAGTGTGCGTTATCAGGCCTAAGTATGTTAGCTTCCATCACATGTCATTTCTTATACATATTTTACTATCATTCTATCCCTTAAGCTCAACTCACACAAGCCTTGAAAGACCTTTATGTGACTTCATTGTAAAAATTCACCAATAACCTTATCGGCTCCGTCATATTTTTTTCCATCCCTCCTAGTTAAATATTCACAAGTACATAGATTTTATCTTCAAATAAATTCCATGAATTACTCAAAGGAGAGAATAATCGAGGGTCCCCTCCCTCATGATTTTCCTCCTTTTATTTTATATATTTTTTGCCACCATGCATCCCATGTGTCCATTTTTCACGACTAGCTAGCCTATCTTCTTACCCCACAAGTATATATTATATTTGATACTTATCCTATACCATACATGTGTGCAAGATCCTTGGAAATATTAGGTCATGGTTGATGTATGGGGGGCTCACTCGGAAGACTACAAAGGAAAAAGAATCAAATAGTGGCCCACTTCAAGCTTTATTAGGTGCTGCAGGGACAACTTTTTTGACACCTTCTTATGATCCGAATCTGAAATATTTTCCATAATTTTTTCAAAAATTTTGAATTCAAGGGCGATTTTACATGAAATTTATGGCAGACTTCAAAACTGCCACCTCATACACCCATAAAATCTTCCTATTTCTCTCACCCTTCCACACACCTACTCACTCTTACACACTCCTCCCTCTCCTTCCCACTCCCAAACCTGCAACTCCCATGTCCTAATTCACCCTCTTCACCATTGCCACTTCTCTCACACCTCCATAGCCTTCATCCTCCATTTCTACACCCTATGTGTCCCCCTTTCTTTCTACATATATGTCCATAGTACCATACTCTTTTCAGCTTTTTAAAGAACTTCAAAAAATCAGAAAAAAATCAAGGTTAACCTCTACAAATGAAGGCTTTTATTATGAATTTTCCAAGGTTTGAAGATAACATAGCTTCATTGACACGCGCTACTTCTCCATGCTGACCGCTTCTTCTATCGGTGCTATAGAGAGGTGAATGTCCACTTCTCCAAAGCTTCAACCTCTCTTTACAAGCTCATCCCTTCTCTAACTTTTCTCATCATATATCTCACCATTTGGTGAATGATTTTGTAAATATTTTGTAGTGATAATTACTAACTACTAACCACCACTAACCTTATTGTAAAATGCACCCTCTACTAGAGTAGGCACTCCCAAATTATTAACTCAATCATTGTCTCCTTTCATCCTCAATAATTCTCTTCCCTTGAGCCCACATCCATGTGGGCTCAAAGGACAAGAGAGACCCATCCTCATTTAAAAAAATAAAAATATGCATAATCTTTTATTCCTTCAAATAAACTTGATTAGGTCTAATCCTAATCGGGGCTTCTAAAACCTATAAATAGAGCCCTTCTCTCCCTTGTAAATCATCACATGATCACACTACACCACACCGTTCTCAACACATAACACACCACTTTCCAAGCCTAGTTGTGTAGAGTGTGTGCATTGTGAGTGCTCTATTCCATCACTACACATAGGTGCATGGAGAAGCTTGAAGTTAGTTATGCCATCTAGAGGAGTGGAGTGATACCATACTTTGCATCACACTTGTAGCGTACTCTTGTCGATAAATAAGATTCATAGTTTTGGGTGCAATTGTATGCTGCAACTATGACTCTTCTCTCCAAATTGACTTGATAAGTTAACTCATCAGATGGTTGAAGGTATATTGTCCTTGAATTCAGTTGTGCTATTTCATGCTTGATGGTTTGAGGGCTTGTTGAATTGTTTGCCTAAAAAGTCAATTGTAAGAGGGTGCTCGGTGAGAGGGCTCCCGTGACCCTAAGACAATTTGTGTATTGGCAACAAGGTCAAGTTTTGTGTTGTCCTCTATTTCTCATCAAGCTTTGTGTGCATCTAGTCTTTAAGGCTAAGATTGAGTTGCTCAAGTTGACTTGTGCTCTTTACCTCTCTCTGGCGTGGTGAATGTTTGTGTTTGGAGTGTATGGCTATCTTGCATTCCCCTCTCTTTGTGCGTTTGAGTACAAGGAGATATCACATGCGTCCTAGTTCGCATCTACAACTAGGTGGTGCCCCTTTTCTTGTTTGGTTTCTGGCTGTGTGTTGTTGTTGTCTTTGATTGTGCTTGCCCCAACCCCATTTGAGCAGCACGGGAGCCTCAAAGGGTGTTTAGAGGCCGCTCTTCTTGTTGCCCGCCCCGGACTGCCTCAAATTGGTGCCCCCACTGAGGACGAGCGGTTGTGTTAGCATACACAAGGTAAGTCTTCAAAAACTAGTTGTGTTTACATGAACAATCCACCACCTTCTAATCCTGCTCATGCAATTCAATTTCATCAGTTTCATTGGGTGCAAGGGATTAGGATAAATGTTCGCATTGATAGAAAAATCTTTTTTGAACAACATATTGTATTCCTCTTTGGTGCTGAAGCATTAAGAGATATTCTACAATCTCCAAATCCTATTATACTCCCACTTGTAGACTATAATGTCTCTTTTGATGTACATGTGTTTATCTTGTTTTAGCTAGGTTAATGAATCAAGAGGACTTGTATCGTACATTTATTCCTTTGGCTAGACAAGACGTGCATGTAATAGTTGGCACAAAGTTACAATTTTGACAAGTTCTCCATCGTATGTTTGAACCTAGGCAAGTATCGGCTATCAATGCCTCAGTCAATCCGTTCATTTTGCCATTGATTCGCTACGATCTAAGCTTTGACGTTTACATTTTCATTCTACTTTGAAATTTGATTTTGCAAAACAAAAAATAAAAAAAGAAAAAGAAATTTTTGAGTAAAACCAGCAACATGGATACAACTAGGAAAATGAGTGGCTACCCCTTGTTCTTTGGAGAGCCTGGGGAGGATGCAGAATTATTCTTAGCAAATTTCAAAATGTCTTGCGGTATCAAGAGGATAGTAATTGATCAGGAACGTGTAGAAATGTTTTACGTAGTCCTTAGGAAAGATGCTAGCACTTGGTTTGACTCTTTGCCTGAGGAAGTTAAGGGTAATTACACAGAAGTTTTGAATCGTTTCAAGAAATACTTCTTTGATCCCTAAAACACTCAAAACTATGGCAAGACATTGTTTCTCAAAAGCAAAAATACTTAGATGACTACTACTTGTACAAGCAAGATTTTCTACGTCTTTGGGCTCTATGGATACGAAATGTTGCTAACCCTGGTGATGGTGCAGAATTTCTAAAGAAGGAGAGGTTCATAGCCGGTGACCTTAAGGTAAAAGTTGAGGCGGGTCCACCTGCTACCTTTGATGCAGCTGAAAGTAGGGCTACTGAGAAATATAGGAAACTCAAGTGCTTAAGGGGGGAGGTTCCAATAGAAGGTCTTAGACCCAAAGGTAAGTCACAAGCATCAACATCTAAGGAGCTTCCTGAGGTAACGGTGGAAGTGATTGAGAAGTTAAATGAATCTTTAAGCAGCCTGTCAATTCACCTTACACAAGCTGTAGGTCCAAAGAGACAACCAAAGAAGTCTGAAGAGCAATATCCACGACCTAGGACAGTCTTGCAATGTTGGAATTGTGGTGAGTCTGGACATGGGATGTATAATTGTCCTTGGCCCCGTGGAGAGCCAGGGAGACCTAACTTGAATTACCCAGTGATGAATGCAGGTGAAGGAACTATTCAGCAACCACGACTTCTACAAAGGCCAAATGGAGCAAGACCACCTCCACAAGGGGTGGAAGGAGTTCCACCTTTGCCAGACCCAAATGAGCGTGTGGTAGAGGTGACAAATTCAAGAGAGGTTGACATGGAAGCAAATGGCATTAAGTGTGGCCGAGGAAAAGGTAAGGAGAAAGAAGGGGTTACATCACAAAGTGACCATGGACGAGAAAAGAAGGCAAAGGAGACCAAGGACGCTAAGAGGACTCAACATCGTATCAACCTCCAAGACTTCCCTCTTGGACATGGTATGGCTCCATACAACCTATTGGAAGACATGAGAGGTAAGGGTCCTTATATCTCATGGCCTCAGTTTCTTGCATTATTCCCACAAGTTAGGAGGGATTTAACAAAGGCAGTTAGCACTAGGAGAAAGTTAAAAGAGAGTGTGCCTGTTGTAAAAATTGCACATGTTGAAATGAATGAGGATATTACACCTGTGCTAGATTGTTACATCAAAGGAAGATTGGTTAGGAAAGGTCTAGTGAATGGGGGTGCAGAAATTTGCATCATGTAGAGGGACTCATGCAAAGACTAGGCATGCACATCCATGAGACACCTGAAATCAAAGTGAAGATGGCAAACGATAGCAAAGCTAGGTGTGTAGGCATTTGTAAAAATGTTTTTGTAGAGGCCTTTGGGATTAAGAAGGTGGTGGATTTTTATGTTATGTCGACCAAGGGAAATGGTTACCCATTTATCCTAGGAAAACCATGGCTAATGAAAATGTGAGCTTTGCAGGATTGGGAGAGTGGAAAATTAATTTGCAGGAATGACAATCATAAGAAGGTTGTCTTTGACATGAAGGAGCAACGCCAAGAGGAGCTCCATGAAGAATCATCTCAAAGTGAGACGGAGGAAGGCTAGACTGATAGCACTTTAGAAGGAGAAAGTAGCGGCACCATTACCAAAGAGGATTCTTCCATCGAAGTCATGGGGGTAAGGTTTAAGCCAAACAACCAAGAGACCTCTTGCCCAGGTTTGGAAGAGGTAGGTTCCCAAGAGAACCAAAATGTGCAAGATGAAGGAATGTTAGAAGGTATGTTGTCTACAACACTTACAAAGGACAAAAGAGAGGAGTTCAAATGTGTGCTAAGGAAATTTCCTAGGCTTTTTTCTAAAGACTACACCGATGTGAATGGAGTAGATGCTGTTCAACACAAAATTGAGTTGAAGCCTGAGGCCACACCTAAAGCTCAAAAGCTACGAAGGCTAGGAGTTATAAAGGAGCAGGCTCTACTCAAGGAGGTAAGAAAGCTTCTAGCAGCAGGTTTCATTTATCCAGTGGAGAATTCAGAGTAGGTCTCTCCCATTGTTGTCACTCCTAAGAAAAACGGCAAGTGGAGGGTGTGTGTGGATTACCGTCCACTCAATGAGGCAACAAAAGAGATCACTTTTCCCTCCCATTTTAGGATGAGATACTAAATGAGGTAGCTGGTCATGAGAAGTACACTGTGTGTGATGGCTACTCAGGTTACTTTCAAATAGGTATCGCATTGGAAGATCAGTTAAAAACATCCTTCATCACTCCTTGGGGTTGTTATGCTTTTAGAGTCATGCCATTTGGTCTGAAAAATTCTCCTGCAACATTCCAACGTTTCATGAACATGGTGTTTCAAGCAGTCTTTGGAAAGTCAATTAGGGTGTTGATTGATGATTTCTGCATTTATAGCTCAAAATCATTGCATCTACAAAGGGTAGAAGAAGGTTTAAAGAAGCTCTATGACATGGGAGGTCAACTCAACCCCGACAAATGTCACATAGGTGAGGATGAAGTGATCTTGCTTGGTCACAAGGTTTCCTTTAAAGGAATTGAGGTGGATCCTTCAAAGGCAAAGGCTCTTATTGAGCTCCCATCACCCAAGAATCTCAAAGAGGTCATCTCATTCATTCAAAAGGTGAAGTATATGTCACGCTTTATTCACTTAGCTTCGGAGTTGCTTCATCCTTTGCAAAAGTTGACACAACAAGTAGAATTTGCATGGTCTGATGAGCTTGAAGAGTACTTTTGTAACATTAAAGTCATTTTGTCAGAGCTACCAACACTCATGCCTCCTTGTTGGGAGTACACATTATTTGTTATCTCTAGTCTTGGGAAAGAAACAATTGGTGCGGTTTTGCTACAAAAAGATCCCCATAGTACCCGGATGCGACCCATCTACTTTGATAGTAGGGTCATGAATGCCTTGGAGAGAGGCTATACGGAGGCAGAACTCATGATGCTTTCTCTCATGTTTGCGGTGAGAAAGTTTAGATCCTACTTGCTACCAAAATCTTTTGTAGTGCTCACTAAAGAAAATTTGTTCCCTTGAGTGTCATCTCAAATAAATCTTAGTACTAGGATCTCAAAGTGGATTTTGGAGTTGCAAGAGTTTCAATACTCTTTCAAAGTATAAGATAGTGTGCGTGCACAATTGGCAGGGATCCTTACCTATAGGGTACATGAGAAGGAGATTAAGGTGCCTGAAGTAAAGACGTTACCATTCCCACCACATAAAAGTATTCCGAATGCTTTTACCTTGTTCTTTGATGGAGCTTTTCGACGAGTCACAGGAAAAGCAGGGGGAGGGCTAGTATTGATCAACCCAAGTGGAGAGGTGGTCATGAAAGAGAAGGTCAATCTACCAGGTTCAACTAGCAACAATGAAGTAGAATACGACACACTACTTCACAGTTTAAAATTGTGCATTGGCCAAGGTATATGACGTCTCATGGTAAAGGGAGATGCACTTCTCATTGTGAAGCAGATTTTAGGCATTTGGGCATGCAAGAATGAAAACCTAAGGACAAAAGTTCATGCCATTTGTAGGTTGTTTAATCAATTTGAAGAAGTGCAACTATATCATATCCTTAGGAAACAAAATGAAGATGCAGATTTACTTGCACAAAAAGCAGTTGCATGTGTTGAGAGTGAAGTGCAGTTGATCATCATGGTAGCAACGGTGTTAAAGCAACCAAGGTACCAGGGGATGGAGTCATTGGCTCCCATTGTGAGCTACATTTTAGAGGGCGAGTTTCCAGAGGGCTTCACAAAGGCTCAAAAGCGGAGGCTCATTAAGAAGGCGAGTTCATATTTGTTTTTGGAAGGTGCCTTTTACCAAAGGGCAAAAGATCAAGTTTGTAGGAGAATACTAACAACCAAGGAGATTCCAGCCATTCTTGAAGGTTTGCATGAGGAAGCGTGTGGTGGTCATTTTGCACAGGAACTCACTGCAAAAAAGATTTTTCTTGCCGGATATGTTTGGCCAAGCTTGCACATTGATGTTCAACATTGGTGTAAAAGCTGTCACAATTGTCAGATTAATGGAAACAAGCGTCTCTTACATGGTCCACGTTAGTTAGTCCTTGCAAATGGTCCATTTGAAAAATGTGGCATTGATGCTATGGGTCCATTGCCCAGGACTAAAAATGAAAAATTATATATCTTGGTGGCTATAGACTACATGACTAGGTGGGTAGAAGCTCAAAGTGTGGCAAGAGTGAATGAGAGGACAGTTAGCAAGTTTGTGTACACTCACATTTGTTGTAGATTTGGCACACCTTTGGAGATTGTTTCTGATAATGGTCCAGGGTTTAGGAAGGGCTTGCTCATGGAAGTTTGTGATGAGCTTCACATTCTACATCGGCATAGCACACCCTACTACCCTCAGTCAAATGGTTTGGTAGAGAAGGCTAATGGTATCATTGCAGGAATCATCCGGAAGATGGTAAAGAACAAGACAAAGGTATGGGATGACTTCTTGGATGGAGCATTGTGGGCCTATCGGACTACCTACAAGGAAGCGACAGAGTTCACACCCTTCCACCTAGTTTATGGTCAAGAAGCTTTGGAACCCATTGAGCTCAACATTCCAACAATGCGAATTCATGGAAAGGTGGCACAAGGAGAAGAAGAAGCATGGGAAGATCGACTTCTCACCCTTGCAGAACTAGAATGGAAACGGGAGGCGGCTTATGAGTGCTATAAAAGAAAGGCTACGCAAGTAAAGGACAAATCGACAAAAAGGTGAAAGACAAAGGGATCAAGGAAGGAGATTTGGTGCTAAGGTATGATAATCGTCTTGACAATCGCTTTGATGTGAAGATCAATACCAGATGGCAGGGACCATACATTGTCAAGAAGACCTTCAACTCTAGCTACTATCAACTCATGGATTTGGATGGCTAGGAGCACCCCAAGAAGGTGAATGGGTATCGATTAAAGCCTTACTTGAGTCGAGTTCTACTAGAGGATCTACAAGAGCATGGAACAACTACAATACCCTGTAAGTCTCTGATCTTGGTACTACAAGATGAAGATTCAACTAAGCCACCAAATATCACAAGGACCGAAAAACACTCTCATTGGAAGATATGCCTTTTGATGGTACATGAATGTACCATCATCTAGGGGAGGGCTAAATGATAGCCATTTTTTGGCTCTCATAAAATAATTTTAAGAAGCCACTTCACCCCACAAAAACACCCTAGCACAATGACTAGGCTCGCTTTTTCATTGTAAATAGTGTGCGTGTGTTTAGGGTTTTTATCACATTTTTTATTAAATCGTTAAGCGAGTCATTGGGCTAGGAGACAAAAAAATAAATGTATAATATTACGGTCCTCTTTATATGTAAATATTTTCTATCAAGTAAAGGACCTAAGTATAAAGGTTTTTTTTTCAAATTTTTTGTACTTATATAAATATATATTCCTAGGTGTGCGTTATCAGGCCTAAGTATGTTAGCTTCCATCGCGTGTCATTTCTTATACATATTTTACTATCATTCTATTCCTTAAGCTCAACTCACACAAGCCTTGAAAAACCTTTATGTGACTTCATTGTAAAAATTCACCAATAACCTTATCGGCCCCGCCATATTTTTTTCCATCCCTCCCAGTTAAATATTCACAACTACATAGATTTTATCTTCAAATAAATTCCATGAATTACTCAAAGGAGAGAATAACCGAGGGTCCCTTACCTCATGATTTTCCTCCTTTCTTTTTATATATTTTTTTCCACCTTGCATCCCATGTGTCCATTTTTCGTGACTAGCTAGCTTATCTTCTTACCCCACAAGTATATATTATATTTGATACTTATCCTATATCATACATGTGTGCAAGCTCCTTGGAAATATTAGGTCATGGTTGATGTATGGGGGGCTCACTTGGAAGACTACAAAGGAAAAAGAATCAAATAGTGGCCCACTTCAAGCTTTATTAGGTGCTGCAGGGACAACTTTTTTCTCGAATTTTGACACCTTCTTATGATCCGAATTTGACAATACTTCCAAAAGACATAACGTAGCTCGTGAGCTGAAGTATTTTCCATAGTTTTTTCAGAAATTTTGAAGTCAAGGGAGATTTTACATGAAGTTTATGGCCGACTTCAAAACTGCCACCTGATACACCCAAAAAATCTTCCTATTTCTCTCACCCTTCCACACACCTACTCACTCTTACACACTCCTCCCTCTCCTTCCCACTCCCAAACCTGCAACTCCCATGTCCTAATCCACCCTCTTCACCATTGCCACTTCTCTCACACCTCCATAGCCTTCATATATGTACATATTACCATACTCTCTTCAACTTTTTAGGACATATACATATATCCCCCTTTCTCTCTACATATATGTCCATATTACCATACTCTCTTCAACTTTTTAAAGAAATTCAAAAAATCAGCAAAAATTCAAGGTTTCCCTCTCATCGAGCACCCTCTTACAATTGAATTTTTAGAAAAACAATTCAACAAGCCCTCAAACCAGCAAGCATGAAATAGCACAACAGAATTCAAGGACAATATACCTTCAACTACCTGATGAGTTAATTTGGAGAGAAACACACACAAATTTACTTCCACACACAAACACACACACACACACACACACACACACACACACTCATTTGTCTCCATCCTTTACTCAAATATGTACCTTCCATGGTTTCTCTCACCCTTTTCACCATTAACCTCCCCTCTCACCTCCATAGCTCTCATATAAACTTTACATGTACATACACCTTCCTATGTCTCTCTTTGTTACCTCTAAGTCACAATTCATTTACCTCTTCTCTATATACATAAAATTTAGCATATAAAACCATGCTTAATCTCTAAAAATTGAGAGATTTTGATCAACCAAAATTGTGACTTTCATCATGGTGTTCAACCTTTGCGGCAACGACATAAGAAGAAAAGAAGAAGAAGAGGATTGGCATTCATTTCTGAGAACCTACACAAGTAAGTTCAAAACTTCTTCAAACTTCACCATCACAAGGATTCCATAACTTCATTCAACCATCCACCTCATTCTACCCATTGTAAATATATCATTAATTTTTTACTGATTACTAACACCAACTACTAACATACTAACACAAAATAGCCATGGACCTAACCATAAAAGGCACCTCACTTCAAGATATGTGTATAGTAAAAACTCTCTCTCTCTCTCTCTCTCTCTCTCTCTCTATATATATATATATATATATATATAGTTCCTTAAAACTCTACTTTAACCTTATCTACCATCAATAATGCTCTCTTTTGAGCGCACATCCATGACTCAAGCAGACAAAGAAGGCCTGCAATGTTTTGATATTCAAAAGAGATCCTATTTTTGATTTGATTATCTTGTAAATAAGGTTATAAAATAACCTTAATGAGGGGTTCCTAACCTATAAAGAGGCCCCTCTCTTTCTTGTAAATTATCTCCAACATCTCACAAAGCATCCCAACACTCTATAGGCATGAAAAGAGATTTAGGTATAGACTGTAGTGAACACCTTGTGAGCTTCATACTTGGTGTGAGAGTAGCTTTAATGATACACATTGCAAAATGAGAGAGTGTGGGTACCCTATCTCAAATCACTATTGTACATGCTCTTCCACTATCAAGAATTGAGGTTTTGGTGCCTCAAAGGGGTGTCTTGGTTCTAGAATCATCGTCCTTTCAATTGTGCCACTTGGTTTGGTGAATGCAAGGTGACTAGTATCTTTAGGTTCCATTATTGAATATTGTTTGAGAAAGTGGTTAGTGTGTTTTAATTTCCAAGTTTCTTGTTCATTGTAAGAGGGTTTTGTGGTGAGAGCTTTCCCACACCCTAAGATAGTGTGTGCGTGCTAGCAATCTCCATGATAGTGTGATAGTATACAACCTTACCTTGCAAAATGTTAATAAGATATTTGCACAAACTCCTGTTCTCTCTCTCTCTCTCTTTCTTCCCTTTTTCTGACACTCTCTTGCACCATTTGGTGTGTGTCTTGGTGTGAGATTGTTCGTGTGTGTTTTGTTTTGACCTCTTTTGGTTGTGACAAAATCTCTCTTGCATCCTAATGTAAACCAAATAATAAAAATATATTCTAGCCTATTTGTGTGTAAATACTTCATTGTATATAGGGCCTTATTATAGGAATTTTTATTATGGTTGTTTTGATGTTTATTTAAATATTTCTACCTAGGTGTGCGTTATTTGCCTAAGTATGTTATACTCACATTATCGCTTTTTTCTTACCACTATCCACACTCTTTACTACATAAATAAATATTTTTATGCAAGCGTCTATAAATCTTGGTGTGAACCACTACGAGAAAAAATCACAACAATACATTTCACCAAGTCATTCCCTTTTACTAAATTACTATTTTTCTACATGTATTTTTCCTTTACTTCTTGTAAATATTCCTTAATCAATTAAACAAATGAGGGGCTCCTCATTTGATTCTCTATATTTTTATATATATCTTTTTATATTTTATATTTATATATAGCTGCTGACAATATTCTAGATTCCACGAGTCATTTATAAATATTCTAGATTCCATGAGTTGTTTATATACTTACATATTTTTTCCCATCATATCCATATATCATATTTGCAAATAATCATAATCCATGAATAATTTCAAACCCTCAAGAATCTATTAGGTCACGCTCTCCTGCAAGGAGGGGCTCACTCTTGGAGGATTATACAAATTCAAAAACAGGGTGGCCACTGAAGACTTTTGTAGACAAAACAAATAGGCATTTTTGTGGGGGTTTTTTGCGTCCACCTCCACTTCAAATTTGAGGATGTGTCCAAATGCTAAATTTAGCTCACAAGCTAAATAATCACCTCAAAATATTTCATAATTTTGGAGCTTCCACTAGTGAGATATGATTTTTTTGGTGGACCTCAGTCTGCCCACTTTTTCTCACAAGTCCCCATATTCTTCTCTTACCTCCATTTAATTCCACACACACACACACTCATTCCTCTCCATCCCTCACTCAAACCTTCACCTTCCATGGTTTCTCTCACCCTCTTCACCATTAACGTCCCCTATCATCTCCATAGCTTTCATATGAGTTCTACATGTACATACACCATCTCTATGCCTCTCTCTATTACCTCTACATTACAATTTCTTTAACTTCTTCTCTATATACAACATGTAAAACCATGCTTAATCTCTGCTAATTGGGGATTCCCATCAACCAACATAGTAATTTTCATCGTGGTGTCTCAACCTTGTCGATGATAACATAAGAAGAGAAGAAGAAGAAGAGGACCAACAATCAGTTTTGAGAACCTCTATAAGCAAGTTCAAAACTTTTTTAAAGCTTCACCATCACAAGGATTCCCTCACTTCATTCAACCATCTTACTTCAACCATCCACCTCATTCTACCCATTGTAAATATTTCATTTACTTTTTACTGATTACTAACACTAGCCTCTAACCTACTAACACAAAATGGCCATTGACCTAACCATAAAAGACACCTCACCTCAAGACATGTATGTAGTAAAAACTCTCTCTCTCTCTCTATCTCTCTCTCTCTCTCTCTCTCTCTCTCTCTCCCCCCTTTCTTAACTCTATAATTTCACCCTGTCTACCATCAATAATGCCTTTTTCTTGAGCTCACATCCATGACTCAAGCACACAAACAAGGCCCATAATTTGATATTCAAAAAAAAATCATGATCGTGATTTTTAACTTGTAAATTAGGATTTTGAATAATCTTTATGAGGGGTCTCCAATCTATAAATATTTCCTTGTCCTTCTTGTGAAACCATCTCCAACATCTCACAAGCACCCCAATACTCTATACGTGAGGAGAGATTTAGGTGTAGTCATCCTCTTGTGAGCTTCACAATTGGTGTGAGAGAAGCTTTGATTATACACATTGCAAAGTGAGAGAGTATGAATGACTTATCTAAAATTACTATTGTACATGCTCTTACACTATCAAAAATTGAGACTTTGGTACTTCAAAGGTGGTCTTGGTTCTAGAATTGGTGTCCTTTCACTTGTGTGGCACGGTTTGGTGAACGCAAGGTGGTATCTTTTAAGTTCCATCATTTGAGCTTGTTTGAGAATGTGGTTAGTGTGTTTACATTGCCAAGTTTCTTGTTTATTGTAAGAGGGTTTTATTGTGAGAGGTTTCCCACACCCTAAGATAGAGCGTGTGTGCTAGAAATCTTTACCATTCACTAATTGTTGGTTTAGTTTATGCAAGCTCCGTGATAGTGTGATAGTATCCAGTCTTACCTTGCAAGTTGTCAATCAGGTATGTTCACAAAATCCATTGCTCTCTCTTTCTTCCCTTTTCTCTGACGCTTTCTTGCACCATTTGGTGTGTGTCTTGGTGTGAGTTTGTTTGTATGTGTTTTGTTTACACTGAGAGGCAAAAGTGCAAAACGGACCGGGTGGCCTCTACACCAAGACTATGCATGATGACCTCATCATGGGAGGTACACAATAGGGGGCACCTCCTAGCAAGATATCTGGATAAGACGCATATATATACACAATCAAACATGCCAGGGCAAAAAAAAATCAAGACTGGTATGGGTCCTGATCCCATGGCCACAGTTTCTTGCATTATGTCCACGAGTTAGGAGGGATTTAACGAAGGCAGTTAGCACTAGAAGAAAGGTAAAAGAGAGTGTGCCTATTGTAAAACTTGCACAAGCTAAAATGAATGAGGACATTACACCGGTGCTAGACTGTTACATCAAAGGAAGGCTAGGTAGGAAAGGTCTAATGGATGGGGGTGCACAAACTTGCATCATGACAGAGGGACTCATGAAAAGGCTAGGCATGCACACCCATGAGACACTTGAAATCAAAGTAAAAATGGAAAACAATAGCAAGGCTAGGTGCATAGGCATTTGTAAAATTGTTTTTGTGGAGGCCTTTGGCATTAAGAAGGTTATGTCTACCAAGGGAAATGGTTACCCGTTTACGCTAGGAAGACCATGGCTAATGAAAATGCCATCTTTGTAGGATTGGGAGAGTGGAAAGTTAATGTGCAAAACAATGACATGAAGGAGCAACACCAAGAGGATCTCCATAGAGAATCATCTCAAAGTGAAATGGAGGAAGATTGGACCAATAGCACTTCAGAAGAAGAAAGTAGTGGCAGCATTAATGACTTCCATCAAAGTCATGGGGGAAGGGCTAAGCCAAGCAGCCAAGAGACCTCTTGTCCAAGGCTTGGAAGAGGTAGGTCCTCAAGTGAACCAAAATGTGCAAGATGAAGGAAAGTTAGAAGAAGGTATGTTGTCTACAACGCCTACAAAGGACAAAAGAGAGCAATTCAAATGTGTGCTAAGAAAGTTTCCTAGGATTTTTTCTAAAGACTACATAGGTGTGCATGGAGTAGACGTTGTTCAGCACAAGATTGAGTTAAAGCTTGAGGCCACACCTAAAGCTCAGAAGCTCCAAAGTCTAGGAGTTATCAAGGAGCAAGATCTGCTACAAACAGGAGCGTGGATGCCCTGCAAAATACCGATATAACACAATAAACAATTTTAAACAGGCTAATCGGAATACCTGGCACAATCACATGGTCGCCTGATCACAAGATACACAAACAGAGAGAGACAGAGAGCAAGAGAGATTGAGAGAGCAAGTGCAGGTGCACCTCCTAGAGCAGAGTGCTACGCCAGCACGGCGAGAGAGAAGAGAGGAGAGATGAGAAGATCAACGCACACATTGGGTGCAATCTCCCCCCGTGCAAGAGTGAGCATTTCCCTCTTGCACGTATTTATTTATAGATTTCTTGAATGCCCAAAATTGAGTACAAACTGGCCGACCGGACATAATTGGCCGCAACTCATAAAGAGCACTTGAATAATCAAATATACATAAAATGTAACATCCTTCTACATAATCCATTATCTGCTGATGCTTTTGCCACATGTCCAGCTGCAATAGATAATAAAATATCAATTCTATAACATAGCTCTCCGTTGGAAAGCAACTATTCTCAGTTGCGAAGATAAAAATCTGCAAACAATGCTTGTCAAAAGCAATGATTAGAAATCTGTATCAAATAGTAACAAAATTCATAAAATTAGAAAATATTTCTTATGCCAGCCGTCATCCACATACTACCTATTCTAGTATCCCATACCACTAGAATAAGCAGTATATGTCATACCCTGATGGATCAGGATATCATTGGTCACACTCATTATTGTATAAATCAATTCTCATCAATCTCAAGTCCACTTATATACTGTCGCGATAGAAAATCATCGTATACCAATTTCAATCCAGTTCCAAATCCAAATATCCTTCATTTTTTTATACCCCGGTAACAAAATCATACCAGTTGCAGTGGTGGCCAGTCACTGCAGCATGATTTTGTGATCGATGTTTCCTAAATCGGCGAATCTACACCCGACGTGCTGCCTAGATCGGTGAATCTGTATTTGATATAATTTCAAAAAGCGTGAATCTGTAGTTTGTAGTTGTGCTGCCTAAATCGGCGAATCTGCACTAGATGAGCATTGACACACTACCTAAATCAGCGAATCTGTGTGCATGTGACCAATGGACTAGACAGGGCATAAAACGTGAGAAATAAATGACCTGTCTGATATGAAATTGGATAGACTAGAATGCGGAAACATATACCAAATGTTAGCAATCATCAAACACCACCTGAGCTCACGTAATTAGTGGTATGAAAAGTCATCTCTGGAAGAGTCCAATCAAAGAAAGTAGAACCCATGACAGTAGAAACAATGGATTTTGCAAGATAATGTAAACAAGTAAGGAAGTTATGTCTTCTTAAAAGCATCTGAAAAAATTCTTGTTTGTTGTAAAGGTGCTTGGGTATTTATAGCGGTGCGAAAATATATCCAAGAAGACTCACTTAAAAGAGATTAAATATAATAAACATTAATCTCTCAAACCACTATTAAACTAGAGGATTCACGCATAAGGAGATGTGATGAAGGGTGGGGGCATTTGGAGGGGTCAAGGTAAGAGAAGAGATGGGATAGGTACTTGTGGTGAATTAGATAATGTTACTTTGAGGTCTAAAGATACATAGATAGATCTTACTTATGAAGAATAATTGAGATGATGTTTGAAGCGGGTTATTATCAGAATGCATGATCAAGAAATGACATACCTGGAGCTTGATATGAGAACATTGTATTTATATTTTATCTGCAAAACTTTTCTTAAAAAAACAAAGCACTAAAAAAGACTTTGTGTTAAATTCAACAACAATCTAATCATACACTAAATTTACATGGCCAAAAGGCGGAATATCTTGAGGCTATTGATTTTAAAACTGACAATTCGGGTTATAGAGTTGTGAGAATATCTATAAGAAGACTTATTGAAAAGAAATTAAATGTAACAAGCATGAATTTATCAGAACCCGTAACCAAGGTAGGGGAATTTATAGCTGGAGGGTCTACAATATGGTAGCCTTGTACTTAGGTTTATCTGCAAACATGTTTCTCAAAGACAAAGCCCTAAAAAATATTTCATATTAAATTTATTAACAGGTTAACTGCACACTAAATACTCAAGTATATGTTGATGATGATGATGAGTCCATACTTGAATACAGAAAAAAAAAGTATGACTCATGATGCGAGGAGTTTGGTTTTTAATTTTAGCATAAGAGTAAGTACCTAACCGTAAATAATGGTAGCTGTCTAAACTCGAATAACAAATTTAGGAACGTATAGTGCAATAGTGGAAATAGTCAAGCGTACCAAACTAGAAATGGAACTACATTAAAGTATTGCTAATAAGACAATCTTACATCATCTGGCCAACGGAATGTGAGGAGAGAGAAATGTTCTCCTTTTTAGTAGAAAACTTCTTTCAAATTTTATAGATTCTACATATTTAGATAGTCTATTGATACAAAAATAGATCACATTTTTATGTGCAAGTGCCAAGAGACAATGGATAGCGACAACACAATTTGACCTATTATTAGTGTACAAGGAAGATTTAGATCAATTAACTTAGAGAAGAAGAGTTTCATGTCAGGCTCAAAGTTAAATCACTCTCACTGTAAAATAAAAATAACAATTTGTGAATGCTTTAGAGAAGAGGCGATCTTTCGTATCATTGATGTGCATGAGGTTGATGATAGTCATACTGATCCTGAGGGATTTTCCCAAGGATGAAGCACCCATATGCAAATTATTGTGAGCATGTGCACTTACACGCTCTCTCCCCACTATCTCCTACAAATATTGCACCCTTTTTTTTTTTGCTACCATGTTTGATCAACTTGCTCTCCATTACAATCCTTTTATGACTAGCTTAAGCCTACCGCCAATCAATAAAGTCAAAGAGCTCAAATAAATTAATGACTCTGATTCTCGTTTTGCTGCGTTGGAACTCAAGATTTTGCGGAGATCCATTTTACTCGAGAAGAGGAGAGAGGGTTCAAAGGGAACCATGGAAACTACTGGCACCCAAAGAACTTAATAAGAATGAGGCTAAAGTGAGTTGTGGCCTGCAAGTGAGCAATGCAAAAGCTTCCATCCCTAGGGTGTTCAGTAGAGTGACTACAACAACAAAACGATGCTAAAGTTTCAGCCTGCGTCCCAGCAGTAATTGTTTTTTTTGAGCGCTAGGTAGTGAGCTTGATAGTTAGCATCTTATCGGAGCTTCTTCTTGATGTTTCCCCTATCAACCACGATGTTGTCTTCCTACTTCGTTCTCTAGCCCGAGCTCCTTCGTCCAAATGAAACAAGATATGGCGCTCCCATGTGTGCGTGTTTTGTTAGCTGGTAAAGCTACAATCTCTAGACCGCGTAGGCAATGAGGTGGTTGCTGCAGGGACTGTGCGGTCAACCCCACAGATGAGGGAGAGAGAAAGAATGAAGCGTGCGAAGGATGCAGAGTGAGAGAGAATGGTTGTTGGTCAGACACAGGGAGACTTTGTTGATGGGTAAAGGGTGCTGGGTAGCATATTTCTCCAAGAGTATCTGCGGTCGTCGTGATTAGACAAAGAAGAGAAGAGAAATATACAGATGATGTTGTGGTAGGTGCCAATAAGGATTTTCTCATCTGGTCGTTGGCAGTTGGACATAATAGGAAAACGGAAAAAAATTTAAAAAATTGGCCGCCGCCTCTCTTTCCTTTTTCTTTGGTGGGCTGCCATCGCGCCATGCAAAAGTTGGGTTTCCATCGCGCCATGCGAAAGGTGTGAGGGTGCGTGCTGCAGCCATGCAACAAGCTGTTTTACTGGCCAGTGCGAGATGTTGAGTGAGGGATAGTAGACAAAGATTTTCTTTTTAACGATGCGTGCATGCATGGGTAGGTAAAGGAGACCGAATCGCAACACTAGAAGCCCGCTCTTGCATGACATGTGTGGTGCAGTAGGAGAAGGAGTTTGTGGGAGGCTACAAGACATGATTAGCACCAGTGATTGGTAGGGGGGGAGAGAGAGAGAGAGAGAGAGAGAGAGAGAGAGAGAGAGAGAGAGAGAGAGAGAGAGAGAGAGAGAGAGAGAGAGAGAGAGAGAGAGAGAGAGAGAGAGAGAGAGAGAGAGAGAGAGAGAGAGAGAGAGAGAGAGAGAGAGAGAGAGAGAATGCGTGTGTGTGGCTGCTGACGAGGGAGAGAGAGAAACAAAAAATGATCGTCACGGCGTTCAGCTAGTGAGAGAGAGATTACGGTAGCAGCCAGTGCATGCATGCATGCAAGGTGGTGGGTGAAGGCGGCATGCAGAGATGTGCAAAGCTGCCCAGTTTCGGGATCACTATGTGTAGGCGGGGGTTGGTTTAGTAAAGAGAGAGAGTGGACGGCTCGCTAGTCGCCAAAAGTGTGCATGGTGATTGGGTGGGCTCTGCTTTTCAGACGTTGTCGAATAAGTCATCAGATGGCGGAACGTGCTGCTAGAGCTGCCATGCTAACTCAAACCGGCACCCGAGTGACGATGCCCTATTGTTTCTCAATGGTGAGTTTGAATGTGTGCATGCTGCTTGGCCTCTGCCACTTATGGCTTCCAAGCCTACGTCTAATTTTTGTGCTGCAATGACGTGGGAGCACACGGCAGAGTGAGCATAGCCGAAAAGCAAAAAAAAAAAGAAAAAAAAATGAACCATGGTTGATCTGGGCTTCTTCTTCTTCTTCTTGTCCATGAACTTAAAGCTATTCTACTCCTTTGTCTAACCTTGCACAGTTCGTAGCACGGAGCTATATAAATTTGTTGTATGTATTTAGTCCAAAATTAGATGGTTTGTGAGCATGCTATTGCCTTATATTGCGGGTGAGGTATACTGAGTTTTGAAATATTCTCTGCTAAAACGAGGTAAATAATATAATATAACCGGCATCATTCATCAATGCACCGTTATGCTATTTTCTATCTAAACAAGAATTGACAACTTGCAATCCGTACTTAAGGCAAGCATCATGAAGTAATTGTAATTTCATGTACAAAAATGGAAAAGAAAAAAAAAAGAATTATCTTTAAGGTTTATCATATCCATAGCTTTGGGTGTTGCAAGTCCGAGAACGTAGCCATCGCTCTCATACCACTGCTACAAACGGGAGCGTGGCTACCCTGCGAAATACCGATATAACACAATAAACAATATAAAATAGGCTAATCGACATACCTAGCAAAATCACATGGTCGCTTGATCGCAAGATACACTAACAGAGAGAGACAGAGAGCGAGAGAGATTGAGAGAGACAGAGAGAGACAGAGAGCGAGAGAGATTGAGAGAGCACGTGCAGGCGCACCTCCTAGAGCGGAGTGTCGGGGGGAGATTGCAACCAATGGCTGCGTTGCTCTTATCATCTCTCCTCTCTTCTCTCTCGCCATGCAAGAGTGAGCATTTCCCTCTTGCACGTATTTATTTATAGATTTCTTGAATGCCCGAAATTGAGTACAAACTGGCTGGCCGGACATAATTGGCCGCAGCTCATAAAGAGCACTTGAATAATCAAATATACATAAAATGTAACATCCTTCTACATAATCCATTATGATCTACTGATGCTTTTGCCACCTGTCAGCTGCAATAGATAATAAAATATCAATTCTATAACAAGATCTACTCAAGGAGGTAAGAAATCTTTTAGCATCAGGTTTCATTTATCCAATGGAGAATCCAGAGTGGGTCCCTCCCGTTGTTGTCACTTCCAAGAAGAATGGCAAGTGGAGGGTGTGTGCAGATTATCGTCCACTGAATGAGGCAACAAAAAGAGAGCAGTTTTCCCTCACATTTTAGGATGAGATACTAAATGAGGTAGCTGGTCACAAGAAGTACACTGTGTTTGATGGCTACCCAAGTTACTTTCCGATAGGTATTGCATTAGAGGATTAGTTAAAAACAACCTTCATCACTCCTTAGGATTTTTATGCTTTTAGATTCATGCCATTTGGCTTCACAAATGCTCCTTCAACCTTCCAACACTTCATGAACATGGTGTTTTTATAATTCTTTGTAAATTCAATTAGGGTGTATTTGTAGCTCAAAATAATTGCACCTAAAAAAGGTAGAAGAAGGTTTTAAAAAACTTTATGACATGGGAGGTCAGCTCAATCCCGACAAATGTCACGTAGGTGAGGATGGAATGATCTTGTTGGGTCACCAGGTTTCCTATAAAGACATTGAGGTGGATCCTTCAAAAGCAAAGGCTCTTATTAAGCTACCATCACCTAAGAATCTCAAAGAGGTCATCTCATTTATTCAAAAGGTGAAGGTTATGTCTTGTTTCATTCACTTAGCCTTAGAGTTACTTCACCCCTTGCAAAAATTGACACAACAAGCTGAGTTTGTTTGGTCTGATGATATTGAAGAATATTTTTGTAACATTAAAGTCATTCTAAACTACGAGCACCCATGCCTCCCTGTTGGGAGTACACATTCTTTGTTAGCTCTTGTGTTGGGAAGGAAAAAATTGGTGCAGTTTTATTACAACAACATCCCCACAGTACCACGATGTCACCCATCTACTTTGCTATAAGCATGAATGCTTTGGAGAGAGGCTACATAGAGGTAGAACTAATGATGATTGCTCTCATGTTTGTGGTGAGAAATTTCAGATTCTAATTGCTACCAAAACCTTTTGTAATTCTCACTACAGAAAATTTATTCCCTTGGGTGTCATCTCAAATGAATCTTAGTACAAATTGGATTGTGGAGTTGTAAGAGTTCCAATACTCTTTCAAGGTAGAAAATAGTGTGTGCACACAATTGGTAGGGATTCTTACTTATAGGGTACATGAGAAGGATATTAAGGTGCATGAAGTAATGACCCTACCATTGCCACCACCAAAAAGTATTCCTAATTCCACAGGAAAATAAGGGGGCGTGCTAGTGTTTCTCAACCCAAGTGGAGAGGTGGTCATGAAAGAGAAGGTCAATTTACCAGGTTCAACTAGCAGCAATGAAGTAGAATACGACACATTACTTCATGGTTTAAAGATGTGCATTGGCCAAGCTATGCAATGTCTCATGGTAAAGGGGGATGCAGTTCTCATTGTGAAGCAGATTTTAGGAATTTGGCATGGAAGACTGAAAGCCTAAGGACAAAATTGCATGCCATCTATAGGTTTTTTAATCAATTTGAAGAGGTTCAACTGTATCATATTCACAGGAAACAAAATGAAGATCTTCATTTGCTTGCAGGAAAACCAATTGCATGTGTTAACAAAGCACATTTTATCAAGGTGGCAACAGTGGTAAAGCAACCAAGGTACCAAGGGATGGAGTCGTTGGTTCCCATTGTGAGCTACATTCTAGAAGGCGAGTTTCCACAAGACTTAAAAAAATCTCAGAAGAGGAGACTCGTGAAGAAGGCAAGTTCCTATCTCTTCCTAGAAAGCTCTCTCTATCAAAGAGAGAAGGATCAAGTGTGCAAAAGAGTACCAACTATCATGGAAATTCTAGCCATTCTAAAAGGTTTGCATGAAGAAGCATGTGGTGGTCATTTTGCCCAAGAGTTAACTGTGGAGAATATTTTTCTTGCGGGGTATGTTTGGCCTAGCCTGTATATGAATGTCCAACATTGGTGTAAAAGCTATCAAAACTATCAGGTAAATGGATGTAGAATATTGGTACATGGTTCAAGTCAAATTGTGCTTGCAAATGGACCCTTTGAAAAGTGGGACATTGATGCTATGGGTCCTTTGCATAGAACAAAGAATGATAAACTCTACAATCTAGTGGTTGTAGATTACATGACTAGGTGGGTAGAGGCTCAAAGTGTGGCAAGGTAAATGTAAAAATAGTGTGCAGATATGTCTACACTAATATTTGTTGCAGATTTGGCACACTTTTGGACATTGTTTATGATAATGGTCCAAGGTTCAGTAAGGGTCTACTTATGAAAGTTTGTGAAGGGCTTCACATACTACATCATCATAGCGCACCCTACTACCCATAGTCAAATGATTTGGTGGAGAACGCTAATGGTGTCATGGCAGGTATCATTAGAAAGATGGTGCAGAACAAGACAAATTTGTGGGATGACTTCTTGGATGGTGACTTGTAGGCATATCAAACCACATATAGGGAAGCCACAAGGCTCACGACATTTCACTTGATTGATGGTCAAAAGGCTTTGCAACCTATCAAGCTCAACATTTCAAAATGCGGCTCCACAGCAGAGAGACGAGAGGAGATAAAGATGTGTGGGTGGATTGACTTCTTACTTTTAGACGAGCTAGAGTGGAAAAGAGAAGCAACTTACGAGTGCTACAAGAGGAAAGCTATGCATGCGAAGGAAAAGATTAATAAGAAGGTTAAGTACAAGGGTATCGAGGAAGGTGGGCTGGTGTTTAGGTATGACAATCAACTTGACAATAGGTTTGATGCTAAATTTAACACCAAATGGCAAGGTCCATACGTGGTCAAAAAATATTTTAATTCAAGTTATTATCAGCTCATGGATTTATATGGCAAGGAGCATCCTAAGAATGTGAGTGGGTACTGACTAAATCCCTACTTGAGTCTCACTCTACCAAAGGATCTACAAGAGCATCGCCACGAAGCTATATCATCATGTAAGTCTTCAAGTTTACTTTGTGCCAGTAGTTCAAGACAAGGTGAAAAAGAATTACAAAATAAAGACTTTTTTGAGGCACAAAATGTCATAAATAGCTATGATGGTACATTAATGTTACAGGGTAGAAGCATGTTAATGTGTCACTGAATGTTGTCCCAGATAGTGCTCGTTACTTGTGCTTGTGAGCATATACTGAAAATGGATAGGCAAGTCCTTTGAATTTCAAGTTTTCCATTAAAAAATTAATTTCCCTCTTTTGTTTTCAGTTACTGAAGACAATGTGGGGAGTCTCTCTCTCTCTCTCTCTCTGTGACTAGCAGGCGGTTTGTTGAGTCTTGCTCTCTCTCTCTCTCTCTCTCTCTCTCTCTCTCTCTCTCTCTCTCTCTCTCTCTCTCTCTCTCTCTCTCTCTCTCTCTCTCTCTCTCTCTCGTTCGTTCCTTGCACCAAGAATCCTGCCCGTGAGATTAGTTGTCAAAGATGAGTTCTTTCTCTCAATCTAACATGGACCTACAAAAATGCAGAACCAGTAGCCAACATTATTACCACCCACTAGCTCCAATGCTGGAAATGGAGCTGTACTGTAATCTGATGGTAAGCAAATCTTATGTGTAGCCCAACCACTCCCAATGAAGTCATTGGTTTTGTTGTTCACATCTATAGTTTAATGAGGGCATTTGTTCATAGTATGTGTGTATTACAACATCAAGTGTTGACATCTATACATTCAAGTGATTTTAAGTAAGTAACATATTATGCGTGTTTACAGTTTGTCAAGAAAAAGCAGAAGAGAGCCACTACAGGCAATGAATTACAACTCCCAAGATCCATCTCTTTCTCTAATCAAGGAATATGAGAGAGTAAGAACAAGGAAACAACAGGAGAAAAAACAAATGAAATTTGAGCAACAACATCATGCCCTCAATGATGACATTGTGAGAGATTTCAAGAGTAGGACTAAATGTTTTAGTATAGAAGCAAAGTGGTAAATCTGGAATCTTGCTGCTCAACATCCCCATGTTTAGGTTATCCATGATGACTCTTTTGAGGAGGAGGCTGCTATATAGACCGCAATTGTCTCCAATGTCCGCAACACACTGGCTACCGTCAAGCAGTCAGGTTCCAATGAGGAGTTGTTTTGAAGAACGTAGCATTGCAGATGATGTTGAATTTGAAAGAAACCATGCCTATTGCAAAAATTTCCAGGGTCCTAAATGTCAATCGTCGCACCTTGCACAAGGCAAGATCACGACAGGTGAAAACGGATGTTGATGGTCGATTGTTTCATTGGTTGCATGTCACAAGCAACACCGACATAGCCCACATTTGAAATTAAGGACTTGGTCTACACATTTTGGAAAATGGAGACTCATGTTTCACCAAACAAGAAGGATGTTTGTCAAAAGAGGATGGGGAGGAAAAGGTACATAAAACACCTAGTGCACCTCCTAGACGAGCCTCAGGTGATCAATCAAATACTTGTACCATAACTTATGCATTTTATGCATTTCATCTCAAGTGCTTAGTAGCTTGTATATGCTGATCAATAGCATACTGATCTGTAGACTTTTGCTAGTTAGCATATGGACTTTGTTGGTTAGCATATTGACTATGCTAGTTAGCATATGGAGTATGCTAGTTAGCATGTCTTGGATTCTAAATAGCATAGATAGATAGTTGGTTAACACAATATGCATGCTAATTAACACACCTAGCATATGGAGTATGCTAGTTAGTATGTCTTGGGTTCTAAATAGCATAGATAGCTAGTTGGTTAACACAATATGCATGCTAATTAACACACCTGGTATGCTAGCTAGAAAACTTAGTATGCTAGTTACATACCTAGTATGCTCAATTGCATGATAAGTATATTGTCTAATAGAAAGTGATTATGCTAGTTAGAATATGGAGTTTGCTAGGTAGCATATGGAGTATGCTAGTTAGCAGGCCTTCAGTTCTAAATAGCGTACAGAGTTAGTTGGTCAACACAAAAGGTATGCAAGTTAACACCACTTATGCTAGTTAACACCTAGTATGCTCACTAGCATGATGGGTATGATATTTAAGACAAGGGTTATGCTAGTTATAACTAGCAGTTGGGCAGGGTATGCTAGTAAGCATATGGAGTATACTGATTGGCATAAGGAGTATGGCATGACTTGTGTTCTACCTAGCATATAAAGTTAGCTAGTCAGCACAAGATGTATGCTAATTAACATCTTTTATGCTAGTTAGCACCTAGTATGCCCAATAGCATGATGGGTGTCCTAATGCGTATACTAGTTAGCATAGTGAGTATGATAGTTATCATATAGACTGTGCTAGTTAGCATATGGACTATGCTAGCTAGCATGCCTTGGGTCCTAAATAGCATACATAGCTAGTTGGTCAACACAATATGTATTCTAATTAACATACCCGGTATGCTAGTTAACATACCTAGTATGCTAGTTACATACCTAGTATGCTCAATTGCATGATAAGTAGGTTGTCTAACAGAAAGTGAATATGCTAGTTAGCACATGGAGTTTACTAGGTAGCATATGGAGTATGCTAGTTACCAGGCCTTGAGTTCTAAATAGCATACAGAGTTAGTTGATCAATGCAAAAAGTATACAAATTAACACCACTTATGCTAGTTAACACCTAGTATGCTCACTAGCATGATGGGTATGTTATTTAAGGCAAGGGTTGTGCTAGTTAGAACTAGCAGTTGGGCTGGGTATGCTAGTTAGCATATGGAGTATGCTGGTTAGCATGCCTTGTGCTCTACCTAGCATACAAAGTTCGTTGGTCAACACAAAAAGTATGCAAGATAACACCACTTATGCTAGTTAACAACTAGTATGCTCGTTAGCATGATGGGTATGCTGTTTAAGACAAGGGTTATGCTAGTTAGAACTAGCAGTTGTGATGGGTATGCTAGTTAGCATGCCTTGTGTTCTACCTAGCATACAGAGCTAGCTAGTCAGCACAAGATGTATGCTAGTTAACATAATTTCTGCTAGTTAACACCTAGTATGCTCCACATCATGATGGGTGTTCTAATGAGTATGCTAGTTAGCATATGGTCTGTGCTAGTGATGATGCCTTGTGCTCTAGCTAGAAAAGAGAGTTACCTGGTAAACACGAGATATATGCTAACTAACACTCTTTATGCTAGTTAACATACGATGTTGCATGCACATTAGGATGTTGATTGTCACTATGATTTGTTTTCATGAAATTTTTGGATGTCCTAGTTAGCAATCTGAATACTGATCATCATTTGGATGTTGCAGGTTCAGTTCTTTCATAGATTCAAGGAAGAACATCCAGATTGCAAGATTGATGTGGGACGCATGTCTAACCTAACCATCCTATTTTATTGCAGCATTAGCGAGAACCATGATTAATTTGTCAAATCGTGGGACAAAGCTGACTTGACTAGTGCATAGAGGCTACAAGAGGCTGTCAATATCTTGGAAAACAACTAACAACTCGCATCTAACTCAAGCTACACTCAAGTGAGTGAAATCACCAAAAGCCAATCGCTCATTGGCAAGCAAATCACATCCGTTACAGCATCAAATGACATCCAAACAAAACTAAACTTCTAGGACAAGTTTATAAGGCCAAAGCACACATGTTTATGGTCTCAAATCCCACCTTAGGTCAAGTTCCAAAATCGCCATTATTAACAGCAGTGCATTTTTTACCTAGTCTTTTTCGACCCAAAATGCATCTAAACTCTTAGCAATGATGCCCCAAAAAAAAGTGTAAACTCCTAGTTATGATGAAATTAGGCCGCGGGTATGCGATGCCAAAAGCTACAAAATACTGTGAATGGCTTACGTCAATGCGTAGAGCTCTTACCTACGGTTGCAATGCAACAAATGCAATCGCAATGTGACAACCGGAAAGGGAGTAGGAAGCACGAGAAGGAGAGAAGTGAGCGCCGTGAGCTCATGCTGTGTATTTATTATCCAAAAAATTATAAAGAAATTACAAAAATTGGCTTTTATACCTTAGCCAAGGTTTTTGGGTGGTCAAAACTAATAATCTGGAGTTCTACCAAAGCTGGGTAATGACTGGTTGATACAATCCGGAAGCTTGTAGCCCTGGCTCATTAATTACAAAGTTTATATGAGAAAATAGGAGTTACAATATTCTCGATTTATCAAAATAATAAATTTTTTACAAAGAGAACTCCGAAAAATGGTGTCCGTGTTATCTTGCTACTAGCATTCCCCTCCTCCTCGCCTGTGTCATCCCTTGACACAGCTTTATGGACTAAAACAGTCTTCTGGTTGACGGTTGTTTAAGTGCATCCAGTGCCTTCTGGTATCTGATTCTTCTTCTTTGTCGGGCACTTGCAGAAATTGCATTGTCACTTTATTCTTTAGCTCCACCCCGCTGAGTAGCCTACAAACCTGGATGTTAGGTTGCTGATCACCGGTGCAAATATCTTCCTTTGCGAGGTGAAGAATCCAGTGTAGAAATCTTCTTCAAAGGCCAACATATTATTTGATGGCAAGAACATACATCTGGCAGAAAATCCGTAAAGGACTTCTTCTGAAGGTTGCCCAACATAAGCCTTTGTTTCCTTCCAAAAATGATAGCCATGAGGCTCCTGTTTGCTCAGGCTCATTAAAAATTTGTATACATGTGAGAAACATTTTGCAGATTTTATATAACATGGCACATGAGAGATCTGGTAGACTCTTGAAGAAACACATGGCGCCCGTTAGGGTTTTCACCGCGTATTCCTCTGTTGCATGTCCTCTCTCTGGAGCTGGGAGTCTCGAGAAGTTAAGACAAGTTGTCCTCTTCTTTTGCAGTGCTTCATGCACTTGCCATGTCCTTACTCTGGATACAGGGACAGAAGGTTGGATCTCTTTAAAGGGATGCAGGTGCTCTTGTAAACAAAATCAGGTATCTTGGATTCTTGTTCAACTAGTTTAACCTCCACTTTGGGTGGTCTTTATCTGTGCCATCTTCTTGCATATCTTTGTATAGCCTCTCTTTCACCTCTTATAATTCCACTATGATGAGAGGGTATCGCAGGGATTGTTGATGCCATTGAGTGTTGATCTGATTGGGAGTGAGTTGAGTGACGTTGACAGAGCGTAAAACTCTCAATTCCCAATCCATTGCGGCTTTCCACTGGTCGTCCACCTCTAGGGTGATCTTCTCCTTCAGTGCGTCTTCTTCATCTTTTGACAGCAGCTGGACCATTGGCACTATGTCTGCATCTGTGATATTGATTTGAAAATCCTCATCACCACTCGGCTCTGCTGTGGACTGTGTCTCAAACTTAGCAAACAAGATCGAAGGTATATCTATCTGCGGTGGCCCTGAAGTGCTTGCCTCTTCTTGCGTGTTTGGTTTCCCCTCTCTGAGGTGTTGATCAACTCGCTTGAGTTTTGCTATCTCCTTTAGGAGATCCTCTTCTCTCTGAACTCGCATCAGTGCCAGGTCCCTGCGCTATGATTCTTCTAGCTTTAATTCCAATTCAAGGTCTTTGTTTTTCTTCTCTAGGGCCTTGTACACTTTGTCAGTTCCTTTGATTGAGGCCACGACTGGATTTTCTCTTATTTATCGTAAGAAAATTGCATGGTCATTGATCCATTGTTCAGAGTATTGTAACGAGACATTGGCAACATCTAATGGCACCTAAATTTTTTGAGCTGACAGAGATGTCATAAGAAGTTTATTTGTAACTTCTGTCAGCTTCTCATCTTTTGCTTTGTAGGCATCGGATAGTTTGGTGAGTAGATCGCCTAACTCCTCCATTTCTTTTGTTTGCCTATCTCTGGATAATTGATGATGTTCATCTTTTTACTTTATCTCTTGAACCTGACTTTGAAGATCGGTGATGACAGTCATCCTTTCTTCTAACTCTCCTTGGAGAGCGTCGATCACTATCTCAAGTTCCTTGGCCTTGGAGTTGCGGTTTAATGCTGTTGAACGGAGTCTCTCCATCATTTCCTGCATCTGTCGTGCATATTCATTGACTTACACTATTAACTCATCATTTGATTGCCACTCCTCCTGTCTTGCCAGCTGAAATGTGCCTGTAGCCTCATGTGTAGCTTCCTGCTGCGTTGTAACTGTTGGTGGTTCTTGTGTGGATGTAGATGGTCGGTCTTCTTCTTGGTCATCCTGAGGCTTTGATGCTCGGTAGTTTTTGGCTAAGTGGAAGTAGAGGGTGTTGGATCAGACCTTGCTATCTCTTCAGGTGGCATCCTTTCTTTCTTCTCTGGCTCGGGTTATTTCTCATGTGCAGTGGTAGAATCTTTTTCTGCATCTGCTTCCTTATCAGACTCTTGTTCAGATTCACTTGCCTTTTTCTCTTCAGGCTTTTGAGTATCTTCGGCGGCCTTCTCTTGTTTTGGCTCAGCTTCTTTTTATTTTTGTATGTCGGGGTGGTCAGCTTCTTGTGCGGATTCTATTTGTTTGGTGGACTCAGAATCTTTCTCTTTCTTAGGCTCCGCTTCTTTATTGGTGTCTTTGCTTGCAGGTGATGGTGGTGAGCTAGGCATGGGATGGTCCTATTGTTCTGTAGGTGGTGAGGTGGGTCGGGGAGATCCATAACTTTGTTCTTGGGATTCTGCTCTAGCCATCTCCTCGGCTTGTCTTTGGTCTTTTTCCTCTTTGTCTTTCTTAGCAGCTTCTTCTGCCTCCTTTATCTTTAAAGCTTCAGCCTCTTGGTACATTCTTTCTAAACGTTCTGTTGGATCATCCGTCTCTTTTCTTGTATGATTCTTCGTTTGAGGGTATGTAAGTCCAGCAGGTACCCATTTTTCTGGGTCCTTCCCTTGTGCTTGTCTAATGTGCTAGTACACTTGTTTCTCTCTTTCAAAGCGTGCTTGTTTTTGAGTTGGCTCTTCTTGGTGTGCGGCCACAGCTTTTCTTTTCATCTCTTCTCTTCCAGCTTTCTTTTCTTTGTTTTCAGAGCACTCGTTGTTGTGCCATTTTGACAAGCTATCAGTTGACTCTTCATCAGATTTATATGATCTTTTACATCACCTTGTAGCTCTTGGAGAGGGTTGTGCTGCCAATATCCATGTGTTCTAATCGGGAGCAGGCGGCAGGTTGTCGGCCATGCCGATGGCATGATATACTATTCGAGTCAAGACCTCTGGCGCACCCAAGTAAGTGATTTTTCCTTCTTTCTTGGTGCCATTTAAAGTGTTCAGGACATACTGCGCATGGTCCTTTGGTTGCCTTGCTGTCGACTTGAGAACTTGAGTGAACGTTGTGGCCACGGCATGATTTGGGGTAGTGTACTGTGGTGGCCTTTTTGCCAAGAAATGGAAGTGCTGGTGGTACAAATGGGTTGGCTCTTCCACCTGTTTGTGAATAAGGTCGTCAAATGTAGCTGCGGCTGTCTCTTTGGTAAATGTTACTGCGGTTTTCCTATCCCTTGCTCGCATGGTCATTCCTTCTGTGGGTAGTCTGAGTGCCTCTACCACTATCTCTTTAGTGATCACTACTTTGACTTTATTCCCTTGGGTGTTGGATATCTGTGCGGTTCCATCTTCTTTGATTGTGGATAGAAGCTCATAAGCCTTCTGAAAATCCACTTCGCCAAGGCTCTTGTTTGTAGAAATTCCTGAGCCCCAGCCTACAGTTAGCCTCTTTGTCTCTGGCTTTGCGGCTACATCATAGACTTCTTTGGGTAGGAGTTGCAACTCCACCTAACGCCCTTCTTCACTCTTGAATATTCCAGTGAAGACTATAGTGTGGTGCTCTTCCAGCTGTTCTCTAGAGAGGTATGGTGCCTTTGCTGCTTTGTCTGATTCCGGGTCTAGTTGATAAGTGGGCAGCTCCTATAGTTTCTCCTTTTGGTTGAGCTTATTTTTAGCCTTCTTCGTTGCTTGCATGGCTCCTGTTCAGTGAATAGAGTGCAAAGTTAGCAAATTTATCAAAATTTTCTCTGAAATGTCTTTTAGGCTGAAATTGTGACAATTTTGGTCCAATTTGCTTCAAATCAATTTTTGAACAAGCAAAGATGCATAAAAACATGCAAGGAACAAAACTGTGTGGTCAAACAAAATATTTGCAACCAAAGTAAACAATCACGATTAATTATAGCTAAGGAAGTTTTTCAACTTTTTGCAAACTTGGATTTATAGGCTTGAAGTATATACGAAATACATGCTCTGAGTGAAATATGGGCTCATTTGGATGCACAGGGTGCAAATGGTACCAGATTTCGGCTTTAGGTCTCTGAAACGGTAGATATAAAGGAAATTTGAGATTTTGAGCTCCAAATTGATTCAAAATTGGCTAGTGGGCTTAACACATCATGTGCTTTGGATACAGAGGGCAAAATATCAAAAATCCCCAATTTTGACCAGAAAGTAAATAATCGCGATTATTAACTTTTCTTCCAAAATTGACATTTTTTGGTAAAAATTGGTTCTAGGCATTGCACAGACCTTGGGTATGAGATATGAGGTGATTTGGATAAAGAAATGTTGTCCATAACCCAAATTTTGGCTTGCAAATACTTCTTTGCGTTTTTTGACAATTTTCCAAGTAATGGGTGGTCATTTTGGCTCATAATTGATTTTTGGCACGTAATAGGTGTGTATACATGATAGGTGAGGTGAGGTGAGGTGACAATTTCCAAGCAAAAATGATGCAAAAGTAAACAATCACGATTATTTACAATAGTGACAAAATCTTTGCAAAACCTACAAATTTTGACCTAGACATGTTTCATACACCTTATACAAGTCCTAAATTGAATCTGGTCAAGTTTGGTCATGCCGGCATCACTTTGTGCTTTGTCGACTCCGAAATCAGCACTTTCTATGACTACACTTCCTGCTAGGTTGGTTGATCAACTTTGAGGCTTTGGACTTGTCTGCAATATAGTCGTGAAGCAACGTGTCCAATTCTAGCTCATTTGGAGTCAAATTGACCTCGTATGTCGAGTTTGATGCTTTGTAACCTTCGAGCCATTTTCTGCTTTTTGAGGGCTTTTCTTGATGGATTTCACCAAACCAATCATATAATTGTATATGGACCTCATAAGCAAGTCATCTGTAGAGTCAGGTCGGAATTCTGACATTTTTCAAAAACCTAACTTTTCTACAGGGGACCCCCTGGACCCCAGCCGAATGGTCAACTAATGATATAGAAAGGTTCTATTATGTTAGGGCATGCTATGGTTCAAATCCAATCTGATTTGGTCAAGCTGGGAGGCTGCTATGGTCAGTTTTAGGTCGTAGGTCTTCGCGTACTGCTCGGTTTCTAGGGTTTTTTCTAGGGCTTTAAACTAGCTACAAGCCGTACAAAATGGATCATTGTCAATTAAAGAACTTACCTTTCATATCTCGTGTGAGACGGCACTGAAAATGGTCAACTGTGGACTCCAGAAAAGTCGTGCGAAAAAGGCCAAAATCTCTCTCTGTAAAGGCTCCAAGTGGAAATGAGGTGGTTTTAGCCTACCTTGGATATCTATACCCGAAATTCCCAAACCATATTTCCCCAGATTTCCCGGTTAGTTCTACTAGGCCGTGAAATCTATGATAGACTCAAAAATTTCCCTGATCGGATTCTTGTAGCTCATTCTGCAAGAATTTTGCAAAAGTAGGCCTGGCCGCCTAATTTAGGCTTCCCACTTTCATTTTCTGATTTCATTGAAAATTTTTGTGCTTGTCCGCCTTGTCATTCTGATCACCATCGTGTCTTTCGTTTTTCCAACTGAGCTTCCTTGCTATTTATTATTAATTTTTGACCTGTTTATTTAAAAAAAATCAAAGAAAATAGCAAAATGCTCTAAAAAAGTAAAGTAAAAATCCAATAATTAAGAACTCCATTTCTCTCTCTCTTTGTTTCCTTTTCTCTTATACTCTCTTGCACCATTGGGTGTGTGTCTTGGTGTGAGATTGTTTGTGTCTGTTTTGTTTGCACCTCTTTTGGTTGTGACGAAATCTCTCTTGTGCCGTAGTTTGCCTCCCATAACTAGGCGGTGCCCCTTCACTTGTTTGGTTGTGGGTCTGTTGCTACTTTTTCTTGCTTGTGGTTACCCTATACCTAATTGAGTTGCACAAGAGCCTCGAGGGGTGTTTAGAGGTCGCCTCTCTTTTTGCCTGCCGCCCCGCACTGCCTCAGTAGTATGACCCAGATCTCTCAATGTAGCCTACTTGCACCATACAGAACAAGTAATAAAAGGATCCTCTAAATAGAGAAAACTTGAGTGTGATCAAGGGCTCTGAAATCCCAACACAATTTGTGCTTGAGCTTAGGCCATGATAGGGTGGAAAATGTCAATTGAACAGTGTCAAATATACAAGAATTTCTAGTTGTCCAAATAAAAAAATTATCCAAACTGGATGAGACATATGTGGATCCCCTCATCATCATGAGATACAGAGCTCAAATTTAGATATTTTTTTCTAGAATGCATTATACCAAATATCCTGCAAGCATTTTCACCATTTCTTCACCAAGGAACAATTCAAAATAGTTGCTTAGTTGTCTCATTTGTTTTAAATCTTGGGCATTGACCATTAATTATATCTTCATGTACAGTAAGTCTCCCATTGGAAGGGATCCATTGAGAAATTTTCATAAAATCACTTTGTGCTTGAGACAACAATATAGCTTCCACAAGGCTTTAAGTATGAGTATCCACTATTGTTGAGAGCAAGAAAACTACATGTTTGATCAGTGTGGCTGATCTCTGGCACTAGCAACATTACTTCATAAAACATCTTCGTAGGAGATGTCCACCAATTTTTTGATGGAGCTTGCAAGGTCCAATGTCTGAATCTATCTGTAGTGTGCATGTTACAAGGGATGGCCAGGTAAAAAATGTGAGCATATATCTGAGCCCAAGTTATCCTTGTTGGAATTAGGGTTGCAGAGAAACATACACAGCTTGGAGAAGACGAAGGAAGCTCAAGGCACACAATAGAGAGTGTATAACTTAGTTTGCAATGGAAAGATAGATAGCCCTAGAGTTATGGGCGTATATACAATGCACGGGGGAAAAAACCTCCTAAAGAGGGGAAAAATGCCCTGGCAGTCCTAGTGTGTTCACACACATCACTACCACATGTATATGGTAACAAATCCCCCCTGGAGTGATGCGGTGAATGAGAGCTGGCACATGAGTAAAGGGAAGTGCCATGCCCTGAGGACAGGATTAGTCCACAAAGGGGAGTAAGCCCAAAGCTTTGCGGAAAGCTTCAAGCTTCTCACGAGACAATGCCCTTGTGAAAAGATCTGCAAGGTTGTCCTGTGTTGGCACATAAGCCAAGCTGATCTCTCCTGCTTAGAGCCTCTCTCTAACATAGTGGTAATGCACCTCAATGTGCTTTGTGAGAGCATAAAAAACTGGGTTCCTCGCAACTGCCAATGCGCTCTGACTATCAGTGTAGATAGTGTTGGCAGTGTCCTGTCCAACACCCAAATCATCCATAAGACGTCTGAGCCATACACACTCAACCGTAGCTGTGAAGACTGCCCTATACTCATCCTCACAACTCGAAGTGGCCACAGTAGGTTGCTTCTTGCTCAACCATGATATCCATGAACTACCAAGCATGAAACAAAAACCACTTGTGGACACTCGCGTGTCAAAACAACCAGCCCAATCTGAGTCCGAAAAAGCATGTAAGTCTAGCGGAAATGATCCCCCCTTGGGATAAAACAAACCAACATGTAAAGTGACACTAAGGTAGCGGAAAATCCTCTTGACAGCCTGCCAATGCTTAGACCCTAGGCTATGCATAAATCTGCTGACCTGTGAGACTGCAAACTAAATATCTGGCCTCGTGTTGCATACATAAATGAGGCAGCCAACAACAGTTTGGTAAAGAGTGACATCAGCAGGATCGCCAACATCATGTAGACTCAACTTCAAACCTGTTTCCATGGGAGTGGCAATAGGTTTGCAATCCTCAAGTCCAAACTTACATATCAATGTCTCTATGTAACTTTTCTGACACAAGGCAATACCACCATCACACTGCTTAAGCTGTAAACCCAAGTAATGATGCAACATTCCCAAATCTTTCATCTTGAAAGTAGCATTCAAATCAGCCTTAAATTCAGCAATATTTCTCTCATTTGGTCTAGTGATCAGCAAATCATCGACATAAAGAACCACAATGAGAAATACATCATCCTCACGCTTTACATACAATGTGCTTTCTGTTGGAATGTTACGAAAGCCTTGTTTGACCAAATGAGTGTCAGTTTTCTCATACCAAGCACGAGGAGATTGCTTCAACCCATACAAAGCCTTCTTACATCTGCACACTTTGTCCTCTTGTCCTTTTATGACAAAACCGCGAGGCTGCATTACATAAACTTCCTCAAATATGTCACCATTCAAGAAAGCAGTAACAATGTCTAATTGATGTACATCCCAACCAAAATGAGCTGCCAATGCACATAGAAAACGCATAGTTGTCATACGACAAGTGGGAGAAAAAGTCTCTTCATAATCTATGCCATTTTGCTATGCATAACCCTTTGCAACAAGTCGAGCCTTATGGCAATCGATCTCACCATCCGGTTTGTGTTTCAACTTGTAAACCCACTTTGTACCAATGGCCTTTTTGCCAGGAGGTAAATCACATAAAGTCCATGTGTCATTCTCTATAAGTGCATCATATTCTGATTGCATGGCAGCCATCCAATTTTCTGAATTATGTGCTTCATCAAAAGACAGAGGCTCCTCAACATCATGTAAGCTAGACACAGCCAAAGCATAACAATCTGATGCATAAGATGCATGGCGATAGCCTGAATGAGTACGACTAGAAAAAGGTGCATCCAATTTACTGTCACGCAAAGTGTGCACCAGCCATTTTGGCATACCTCTAGCCTGCTCATTTTCATCCCTTTCCTCATCAAGTACATCATGTACATCTGCATCAGTAATAGGCTGATCTAAAACATTTTCAGAAACCCCCATAGGCTGTACATTTGCCTCATTGGAACTTACATTCGTATTTCCACCACTGAAAAGAGGCAACAAAGTGTCATAAATGTCCTGTGAGCTTACATTACTATCTCTAGTACATGACAGCAAGGGCTGAACAGAATCTTCCACAAACACTACATCCCGTGAAACCAGAATACGTTTTGTTTGCGGATGAGACAACCTGTAACCTTTGCTTTCAGCACTATAACCAAAAAAAATACATTTGACAGCCTTATCATCCAATTTTCTGCACTGCACTTGTGGCACCAAAGCATATGCCAAACCACCAAAAACACGCATGTGCTTAATACATGGCTTTCTATCATGCCATGCTTCATATGGAGTAATAGACTGCAAAGCTTTCATAGGACACCTGTTAAGTACATAAGTGGCACACATGATGGCCTCAAGCCAAAAAGAATGCGGTAAAGCTTGAATTTTGACCATACATCGTGCCATTTCCGTCAGTGACCTTTTTTTCCTCTCAGCAACACCATTTTGCTGAGGCGTATAAGGCACTGTACATTGGTGTTTTATCCCATGACTAGCCAGAAATGCATTAAATTCATGAGACATATACTCCCCCCCTAGATCGGAACGGAGGGTGCCCATAGTACATTTTGAGACATTTTCAGCCATAGCCAGAAATTGTTTGAAGCACATAAAAACTTCGGACTTTGCTTTAAGTGGAAATACCCATGCATGCTTGGTGTAATCATCAATGAAAGTCACGAAGTACAGGTAATTGCCCAAGGAAGGAGTTTGCATGGGCCCACAAACATCACTATGCACAAGCTGCAACCTGCATGTGGCCCGAACTGAACCATCCTTTGGAAATTTAGAACGCTGCATCTTACCCAAAATACAGCCTTCACAAACATGTTTGACAGGTGCTTCAAGAGGCGGCAAAGAAGCAATTATATCAGATTTCTGCAAACACAACAAACTCGCAAAATTAAGATGACCAAAACGTGCATGCCAAAGTTTTGCATGTGAAATAGCGCTTGAATCTGCAACAGCATTTGCAAAATTTTGTCCACACTTGTCATACAAAGTGAGCTTATAAAGCCCACGGCACAAAAGCCCAGATGCGACAATTTCATCACCAAAACTGAGATCATGAATTATACATCTGTCATCCACAAATTTTACTACAAGTCCAAGTCTAGCAAGTGCGGATACAGACAAGAGATTCTTCTTGATCCAGGGTACATAAAGTGCATCAACAAGTGTGAAGGAACTACCATTAGCAGCAGTGAGCACAATCTTTCCAACTCCCTAAACTGGATAAGAGGCGTTGTTGGCACAAGTGACTGAATTTCCATGAGGGATAGACTCGAGAGAGGTAAACAATTCACGATGTGAGGTAATGTGCTTTGTAGCACCACTGTCGAGATACCACACATGTGAATTTGCAGCAACTGACAAGAATGCATCATGGACAGCAGGATTGTAAGTGCACTCTGCGCTAAACGCCCATTCTGCATCAACATCAGCATTACAGTCTTCTCTCACAGAAGACTCAACAATGGCTGCATTTGTAGTGGAACCAGCATTTGCAGTGGAACCACCCTCTTTCTTCTTAGCCTCTTTGGCCTTCAACTTAGGACACGACTTGATCAAGTGATAATTGGCTTTACAATAATGGCAACGCATCTTCTTTTTGCCCTTATCACCAAAATTGTTAGACGAAGTGCTTACAACAGAAGCATTAGGAACAGAATTTTTGCCACTCGCAGCAGAACCATAAGAAGTGGCTGCATTACTGTTACCACCCTTTCTTTGAGAAGCAATAAAAGCCTGTTCAATTGCATGTTGCCTAGTTCTGTTTTTTCTGGAAAGTGACTCTTGCAACAGCAATGTGCATAATGAGTCAAACTTGACAACTTCAGGATTTCCTTGGGTCATAAGTCTCCAAGTACTAGCAAAAGTCTGGTAGGAATCTGGTAAGGCATCAAGAACAGTCTGCACATGGGAACTGTCTGAAATTACTTCACCTGCATAAATAAGTTGCTCATTGATATCCTTGACACTAGCAAGGAAAGTGTCTATATCATCTTCCTCATGCATAATCTTCGACTCCAGCTCTTTACGCAGCAAAGCAATTTTAGCCTCATTGCGGCTTGTATAAAGACCTGCTAGAATATCCCAAGCCTGTTTTGCAGATTTTGCTGAACGAATGTGAGGAACAATGGTGCGCTTCACAGACAACGCAATCAATGCATGAGCCTGCGCATCCTTAACATCCCAACGAGCTTGTTCTGCCGTAGGCAAAAAAACTCTAACAGCTGCAATCCTTGCAGCAAGACCTGCAACATCCTCAACATCGCCTACATCCTCAGAACCAGGACGTACATCAATGCCCTGCACAATGTTCCAGACACCCTTTGACGCAAGAACATGTTGCATCATATAAGCCCACATAGGGTAGTTGTCCCCATCCAACCTGTCCTCAGCAGCAAACATCTTGAACACATCTGTGTTGTTGTTGTCAGCCATGGTAAATGCTGCACCTGATGTAAAAACTGCCCGATAATAGGAGAAACGGAGCAGGAACAACCTGTGCTATATAGCACAAACCGTAGAAGACTATAAGGCACCTGTTATGCAGAAAACAACACTGACAGAAATTTGGCACAAAATGATGAAATAGCTTGTGCAGTACTGCCTGTTGTGGAAACATAGGCGAACGCTCGCCAAAGCTCACTGAAATCGGAGAAAGTGAGCAGGCGTGTGCTGGAGCAGCTGGCCATTAAGCCCGGGAGGACGTGACCTGCTCTGATACCAATTGTTGGAATTAGGGTTGCAGAGAAACACACAAAGCTTGGAGAAGACGAAGGAAGCTCAAGGCACACAATAGAGAGTGTATAACTTAGTGTGCAATGGAAAGATAAATAGCCCTAGAGTTATGGGCGTATATACAATGCACGGGGAAAAAACCTCCTAAAGAGGGAAAAAATGCCCCGGCGTTCCTAGTGTGTTCACACACATCACTACCACATGTATATGGTAACAATCCTATGATTATTGTCAAATATAAACTATCTCTTGACAACCATAAAAGAAATATAGTTGTTGCTAGAGTCAAAACATTTTTCAATCAAGCACAAACCAATTTTAAAGAGGGTAAGGGCTTTCTTTCCCAAGAACAGAGCAAGATGTTTTTTAAACAAGAAGCTCCAAAATATATTTTCTACCCAAATTAAGTGACTAGCATATCTTTCTCTCTCTTTGTAGATCAAGTTTGCACATTTTTTTTTCTAGGAGTCCACAACCATGTTTGCCACCATCCCCCCATCGTAATAGGTACATTTGTGAACATTTTATCCCAATCGGCTGATTCCCTTTATAGTAAGCAGTAAATTTGTCAATGAGATCCCACATAACATCAGACCAAAGAGTATCTTATTTCAGTATACATTTCACCAAGTCAGCTCTTCTTGCCAGCATATGAACTTTGATATTGATTACTCCCAATTTCCCTGCATGTTTTGGCAAAAAAACATAGTCCCTGCAACCCATGATCTAGTGCTTTTACCCCACAACAAAAGTTCAACAAGGCTGACTTGATTTTTTCGAATAATGAATCAGCCCAACCCAACAATGGTAGATAATACATAACATATGGAATTGGTATAGAGTGAAGTAGTTTGATTCTAACATGAAAGGGCCATTCTAAAAAATGCAGCGATGCTATTTTAAGCATCACTTTCTCTTTGATTCAACCAATCAGAGCCTTCAATGAGCAGTCAACCCCTAAAAGGGTAGCCTAGATGTCTGAATGCAATGCCTCTAGGGACTCTTTTCCCTCTCTAAATTAGCAAATGGAGCTGCTTAGCATTAATGTCCACTAGTCTAGACTTTTTTCAAATTCAAATGCAATCCTATGGCCAAAGAAAATAGTGATTGGTATGTCATACATTTTAACACTGTCAATATGAAAAAAACCAGTGTGATTAGAAAATCCAACTTATACTTATCTCTAATTTACAACCGCTTGAGATCACCAAAAGCAGCTTATTTCTCCCAAAACAAAAAGACGATGTGTATAGACTGCAAACAAAAATGGGCTTAAGGGGCAACCATGCCTCACAAAATTTCCCATATGAATAACAAGAGTAAGTCTTCTATTAATTATCAACCTAGAGACAACCCAACAATACTATACATGCAGACATCTTGGATCTAGAGCCCAATTTAGGAATCATTGGCATAATTAAGTCCCATCTATGAGTATCAAAGGATTTGGCAAAATCTAGCTAAAGTAAGAGAGTCCTAACTAGATTTCTTATTTTGGCATATTTCATTCCTAGCATAACTGTGACTCGGATGTTTTCAAATATAGAAATACCTCCAATTAGCCTTGCTTAAGGTTTCTGTACATACTTCCTAGGATGTGAAATTATTATGTAAAATGCTGATCATTATAATGGGTCTCCAATCATTTAATGTAGAAGCGTAAATCTACTTAGGTATAATCTTGATTGTTCCCTGCTTGAGAAAGGATCCATGTGGGGGACCTAGGTAGATAAATGATAGTGGAAGTGTATGTCTAATGGGGTTTTTTGTTGTGGTGATAGGTTGAGGTGCTCGAGATGATAAATTGGTGCTCTAGAATATGGTCTTTGAGATGCTATGCAAGTTGGTCCAGTCGGCCTGTCAAACGGAGGCCCATGGTGAAGGATATTGAAGTTCAAAGTTAGAATGCTTTGTAGGTTCTCAACAAACAAGGCAAGCGGGGACAGGTGACCTAAAGTGATACGAATGGATATGCATGAAATGCTAAAGCTAGGAAGCATGTCGGTCTTTCTGGATTGCCATTCGGGGCTCAAACGGGCAAGTTATGGCATGTGGAATATTTGTCGAGGGTCGAGTACGTAGACACCAAGCCAACTTGATAGGCGTGCATGCAGGAGGTTTTTGAGCTCGCTAAGGTTCTTGAAAATTGTTTGCAACTTGGGGAGTTAGCCATTATTGGTGGCTCATTGATTCGAGTCATGTGGTCACCACGCGATGCATCCACTTCAAGTTGACAAACAAACGCAGCACAGGTAGACTCGATTTTTTTTCCATTTTTGTAGCAGTTGGCTATTCAGGGGTGTGAAGTGGTCGGAATGTGATAGTGATCTAAATGTTTGAAGCTGGCAAGGGGTAGCTTGATGAGATGGGTGTTTGGTGAACCCGATTGCACGGAGCACCGACCACATGGGAAATCGGCACTAAAATCCCCCTTTGCTATAAATGGAAAGGAAAGGATGGTTGGAAGGTTGTATAAAGTAAAGGGAAAAAGGTGATTGAACTCAAGGGGGGGGGGGGGGGGGGAATGAAGTTCAAAGCTAAGTTTAAAAAAGAGAAGTTTAAGTGAGAACAAAAGAGACTCAAAAGACCAATGGCGTCGGGCGCTACTATTGGGGAGTCTTTTATAGCAGATTTGAAAAAACAAAGATGAGAAAAAGAGAAAAAAAGGTGAGAGTGGTGTCTTTGAAAAAGAAAAGGGTTTTCTTTTTGCTGGGAGAAGGGAATTGAGAAGAAAAAAGGGAAGGGCTTTGTATGTTTAGGGGTGGAAGCCAACACGATGAAGAGTCGTCCGCCGTGAAGCAGCTTGGAATGGTGAGTGCTCTGCAAACAAGGTAGCCATCAAGGGGGTAGCAAGAGGAGGAACGAAGCGAATGGTGGATTTTTCATCAAGGCGTGTGCGCACGAAGTCAAGTTTTGATGGAGGTGTGTGCCCCTCTATACGGATTGGTGATAGCCATGGTGCAACCTAGAGCAGGCCATATGTCATTGCTAATTTTTGGCGTCGTCTTTCCTCCCTTCCCCCCTTTCTTCTTTGATCGTCTCCAAGGTGTATGGTGCCGATGTGTGTGAGCGTGTGCGCCCCCAAGGGCCCCATGTGTGTGAGAGAGAAAGAGAGAGAGGTGTTGAGATGTGGAAGAGCTGGAAGCGGGCAAGATTGGTGTGATCACTGTCTCAGGATTGATCAAAGGGTTGGTACATTGGGTGAAGTGCAGGTGAGGCCGTGCTAGTGTGAATCGTCTTTTTTGAAGGTGTTTTCAAGAGGATAGGGGTGTTGTGAATACCCTAAGTTGTATAGGGGCCATTGCGTGTGTAACAGGTGTGTTCCCCATTTCCCCTCTCCAACGTGTTTAATGAGAGAGGTTATCAGATCTTTCAAAGAATCCCAAAAAGGCATCACAAACTCCTTTGTGATCCCACAGATGCATGGAGTAGGCAATTTTTCTAGTACCCACTGAAATTCTTGAGAGGCAAACTATTGCTCTAACCTTTGAGCAATGGAGACATCAACACATAGGTCCACAAATTGAAGCATGATATCAACCGTTGCAGTCTTTTCTCAAAATTATCAGGTTCTTGATTTAAGATTTCCTCATAGTGCTGAACACATGCCTGCATGATGTCTTGTGTGCCCTTAAGTATCTCACCATCTTCCAATTTGATTTGATGCATTACTTCCCTTGCATGTTTTCTTTTAAGCTTGATGTAAAAAAGTTTGGAGGTTCATGGGTTTCTTGCAATTCCACATGTCTCTATATAAGAATCTCGCTCTCCTGGCCAACTACTCTGCATGTTTTGGTAGAACCTGTATTGCCTCTGATAGCTGCTCCAAGCTTTGATTTGTCACTGTGGCAACGTGACTAGATGCATAATTTGTGTTATCCTATCACATGCAGATTTGACCACACATCTTTGCATCTTTGCTGCTCTTTTCCCTACAATCCTAATACATTCTTACATTTGTCCACAAAACTTATTACACTTATCTAACAATGACAAGTGTGACTATGTTGAAACATAGTCAATAAGCTCAACAATAGACTGTTGGAATTTTTCATTGGTTATCAACAAACTATTAGCCACCATCAAGGGTCTTTTGTACCCTATAATGAACCAACAATCGAATCTTGAATAGTTTAAGGCACATGAAAATGATTAGATAAGAAAGTTTTCATTTGCACAAACATTGACGCAGTGTTGGGCAGTCAATCTTGTTGCATAAACTAGGTTCTATTTAGTCTAGACCAAGATGTTTGATGTGATAGGGAGTGGAAAGTGAAATTTGTACTTAAGGGATTAGTTGTTGGTCATGCATCAACCAGACCTACTTGATGTTGCCATCTCTGCCAATAAGGTTTTTTGGATATATGGGAAATTTAATCTATAGAGATAGTGTCATAACATTAGGAGCAAAAATGACTCAAAAGGCTTGTGTAAGGAATTGGTTAACTTGCTAATTAGCAAGGCTGTTGACGATCAAAACAGATCCAAATTTGATTGTTTTGAATATTTAATTGCATATCTACGCAATTTAAAGCGTATCTAGGTACATATCTCTAAATATTCAAAAAGATATTATTTTCAACCCATTTCTTTGCGGCTCATCTCAAACTTTGTTCTCATTTTAGTTCACTTGGTGGCAAATAGTTGTTTCCACTTTTGAATCACTCAATCCCTCTTTTTTCTCATGAACTTTCACGAGCTTTTCTCTTCTTTTCTAATGCTAACATCTCTGCTACTATGCTATCTCTATTATACTTTTTGTCTGCTCTTCATTACTTACAATGAGTAATACATCTTCCATTAGTGACAATTGCAAGTTTCACTTGAACATTAAGCTAAGCCAAGAATATGCTACTACGTGGAGTGTCTAGCAGAGACCAGTTACAAATCCAAATGAAGAACACCAACTTGGCAATGAGGGGAAGAAGCACATTGATCTATCATGGACATATAGGAGCTTGTATCCACCAGATCCCAGCACTAGAAGGTATCCATGTTTTCACACAACTCATGATTTGATAAGATTTGTTGGAGATGGGATTTATGGATTACTAGGATATAGTTCTAGACTATCTCAGTTACACATTAATCATACACATTACAGTCAATATCTCCAAACTGCTTTGTCTTCGAATGCAACAAGTATTTTACAACTTGAAAGACAAATAGCGTCTCTAAAAAAAGAAAACCATCAGGTTGAGACTTTAAAAGAAACTCCAATAGGATTAAGAGCACGAGTAAAACAAATGAGAGATGTAGTAAACTTAACAGAATATTTTGGACAAAGGAAAATACCAAGTATCCATGTATGTATTGCATGGCAAGCACTGGAATGAAAGGATGGCTTGTAGAATATGGGGTTGGAAAACCACCATCAAGAAATAGTGTGAACGTCATCGACCACCCATCGTCTTTTATAATAAATTGGGATCCAATTCTAGCAATAGATTTGAAAAATGTAAATATATGCTCAATGAATGTAGAGATTAGAATCTTGGGCAAAATGTTCAACTCCATCTTGATTATGCATATTATATTAACCTAGTAAACTTGTAGACGAGTGCACAGAAAAATGTAAACTTGTAGATGTAGCCAAAAAACGTATGGAAGTGTGAAAGAAGCTCGACAATTTTTTGAAAGTCTTGAGACAAAAAGTTAGCTCTACTAATTATGCAGATGACTTTTAGAAGTCTTGGGGAGAAAAATATATCACATATTACTTGGTGAGTATTCATCAATTACTTCTAAAAGTCTGGATAGTTTTTTACATTGCATCCTATGAGTTCAACATTTTTTAGCATATTCTCTACCTGCATGGACCGTAGTTTTCAAAACAAGGATCCTTGCAACATGGAATACTCAAGGAATGGAAAAATCTCACTATGAAGTGAGGAATTCATTTTTTAGATGTACGAGAATGGGAGGGGAGAAAAGAAGGAGAAATGAATAAAAGGAGCTATTCAATTGGTTCTTTAAGAGGCAATTACAACAAATGAGATCAAACAACCATGCTGCTCAACCACAAATGGAGATTACTGCTTCACTTTGAAACTTTGTACCGAGTCTTTCTAAAAAGATCCAAATTCATGAAATAAATTTTACGCAAAATATTGTCAATTTTACATCAGCTTTTTATTCGTTTGGTATCACTAGGCATGTCACCCTTGTATCTCAAAAACTTTCTTCTTCTATAGCCCCCAAGAAGATTGACATTTTTCTCCTCAGTTGCTGCTGCATAGCTAGAGTAGAAAGTATTGTGCTCTTGACGCATTGAATCCTGCAGCATACCCAAATATTCTAAATGATGCAGCTCTCTTAGGTAGCATGATCTTGTTTTCATTGATTTGAAGGGGAGCGTGACAATATCTTCAGGAAAAATATTGGCAACTTGGGATCTTTAAAATACTGCATGTAAAAAGGACAGAAGGTGGCACTATCCAATGTAGGCACGTAGTGCATGAGAGAGGAGACATCTCTTTTGGAAGTGCCCTTTGTTGATTTCCCTCTTGAGCCTTTATATCTCCCAAGGAAAACTTCCTTTCAAGGAGTTAAATCTGTAAAACAAGTAATGATTAATTAAAACAAACTTGAAAAAAAAGGAATATTATAGGAAGGGAGATCAAGGTGAAACTAAATCTATCTTTTGCAACTCATCCTCAGCAATGACTTTTTTTTAAACGAGATTGCCTGATCTAGTCATCTCTCTTTTGTCAATGTCCTTTTCAACTTCCTTTAACTTAAAGTCTCTGCCAAAAGATTGGACACCCAGCTCAACAAGATTCTTCTCAAAATCCTCATCTTTAAGAGTAGGTTTCTCCTCTTCCACTATTTTCATGCATAGAGCAAGTGCATCACGTAAGAAGGAAGAAATAAGTTATAAGATGTCTGTAGATCAAGTTCCAAAAACTCCTCTTTCAAATCTTCTTCTGTATTAATGAAGTCTTTTGCCACCTCAAAAGCTTCAGAAAAGGTTGCAATACAGTAGTCCTACCTGATATTAAATAGATATTTAATATGGTGGAGAGGGATATACTCTTTTCTATTGATATAAAAGTAGGTAAGACTTGGAATAGTAAGGGAGGCCTCGGATAACTCTACCTCCTCTATTGGCTCATCAATGACAATACTAGCTCTAAATTGAGCAACATCAAAATTTGAACTCTCCTGCTCCTCAGCCACAAAATCAATTTCCTCCTCCTCTAGAACTTCACTTTTCTGAAGTTGTAGGATTGTGGAAACATTTGTATTTGTTCCCTCTTTGTCTCTATCTTTCACTTCATCACCTTTGCCTTGCATGCCAACTTTAAGAAACAAAAAAGAAAAGAAAGACGACATCTTTTGGAACAAGGTTGCAAGGCTTTGAATGAACAAGACAGGAAATGGTCGGTGGAAAAACAAAAGAATTGTTCATGGAAAATTTTCCTAATCTCCTTGTTACTTTGCCTTTCTCAATTGAGTTCGTAGTAAATTCAGTTGAATGACAATAACTCTTGCCATCCAATACCAAACACTTATCCTCAAGTGCCTCTTCAAACTCTTGACTTCCTCTGACAAAATTTTCTTCAGTGAGCTACCTCACCCTACCAAAATCACCCAAATACTATGGCTATCCCTACCTTTTCATTGTACATTGGTGTGTGTGAGCTAGGAGACTTTCCCTCATCTCCTTACAAACCCTCTGCTAACTAGTCATTGGGCTAGTTGAGCAAAAAAAAAATCTAAAAATAAAATATATTATGGCCCATTTGTGTGTAAATATTTCATTGTATGTAGGGCCTAAACATATGGATTTTTTGTTATACTTATTTTCTGTATTTTATTTAAATATTTCTACCTAAGTGTGCGTTATTTGCCTAAGTATGTTATACTCACATTACCACATCTTTTCTTACCAATGTGCATACTCTTTAGTATATAAATAAATATCTTCATTCAAGTCTCTCCAAATCTTGGTGTGAACCCACTCCAAGAAAAAATCACAAAAATATCTTTCATCCAGTCATTCCCTTTTAAAGCTACCATTTTTCTACATGCATTTTTCCTTACTTCTTGTAAATAGTCCTTAATTAATAAAACAAATGAGGGCCCCTCATTTTATTCCCTATATTTTTATATATTTCTTTTTTCCATTTTATATTTATATATAGCTAACACTATTCTAGATTCCACAAATTATTTATATACTAACGTGTTTTTCCCCTTCATATCCATATATCATATTTGTGAATAATCCTACTTCATGGATATTTTCAAAACCTCAAGAATCTATTAGGTCATGATCTCATGTACGGAGGGTCTCACTCTTGGAGGATTATGAAAATTCAACAAAAGGGGGGCCACTGAAGACTTTAAAGGAGGAAAACGCAGGCATTTTGGTGAGTATTTTGGCATCCACCTCCACTCCAAATTTGAGGATGTAATATAAATGAGAAATTTATCTTACAATTTGAATAATCACCTAAAACATTTTCATAATTTTTTGAGCTACCACGGGTGAGATATGATTTTTGTGGTGGACCAGTCTTCCCACTTTTCCTCGCAAGTCACCCTAGTCTTCTCTAACCTCCATTTACTTCCACACACACACACACACACACACACACACACTCATTCATCTTTATTATTTAATCAAACATGCACCTTCCATGGTTTCTCTCACCCTCTTCACCATTAACCTCCCCTCTCACCTCCATAGCTCTCATATAAACTCTACATGTACATACACCATCCTATGTCTCTCTCTCTTACCTCTAAGTCACAATTCATTTTACCTCTTCTCTATATACATAAAATTTAGCATGTAAAACCATGCTTAATCTCTATAAATTGAGATATTCTCATCAAACAACATCCTCACTTTCATCATGGTGTTCAACCTTTGTGGTGACGACATAAGAATAAAAGAAGAAGAAGACGATCGACATTCATTTTTGAGAACCTACACAAGTAAGTTCAAAACTTTTTAAAGCTTCACCATCACAAGGATTCCCTCACTTCATTAAACCATCGACCTCATTATACCCATCTTAAATATATCATTAACGTTTTAGTGATTACTAACACCAACTACTAACATACTAACACAAAATAGCCATGGACCTAACCATAAAAGGCACCTCACTTCAAGACATGTGTATAGTAAAAGCTCTCTCTCTCTCTCTCTCTCTCTCTCTCTCTCTCTCTCTCTCTCTCCCCCCCCCCTTAAAACTCTATTTCAACCTTATCTACCATCAATAATGGTCTCTTTTGAGCCCACATCCATGACTCAAGCATACAAAGAAGGCCTGCAATGTTTTGATATCCAAAGGAGATCCTAATCTTGATTTGATTAGCTTGTAAATAAAGCTATCAAATAACCTTAATGAGGGGTCCCTAACCTATAAATAGGCCCCTCTCCTTCTTGTAAATTATCTCCAGCATCTCACAAAGCATCCCAACACTCTATAGGCATATGGAGAGATTTAGGTGTAGACTGTAGTCATCACCTTGTGAGATTCACACTTTGTGTGAGAGAAGCTTTGATGCTACACATTGCAAAATGAGAGAGTGTGAGCACCCTATCTCAAACCACCATTATACGTGCTCTTCCACTATAAAGAATTGAGGTTTTGGTGCCTCAAAGGGGTGTCATGGTTCTAGAATCATCGTCCTTTCACTTGTGCTGCGTGGTTTGATGAATGCAAGGTGACTGGTATCTTCTAGGCTCCATCATTGGAGCTTGTTTGAGAAAGTGGTTAGTGTATTTTCATTTCCAAGTTTCTTGTCCATTGTAGGAGGGTTTTGTGGTGAGAGGTTTCCAACACCCTAAGATTGTGTGTACTTGCTAGCATTGTTTACCATTCACTAATTGTTGATTTAGTTTATGCAATCTCCGTGATAGTGTGATAATACACAACCTTATCTTGCAAAATGTTAATCAGATATTTGCACAAACTCCTTTTCTCTCTCTCTCTTTCTTCCCTTTTCTCTGACACTCTCTTGCACCATTTGATGTGTGTCTTGGTGTGAGATTGTTTGTGTGTGTTTTGTTTTAACCTCTTTTGGTTGTGAAAAAATCTTCTTTGCGTCCTAATCAAAACCAAAAAATAAAAATCTGTTATTGCCCATTTGTGTGTAAATATTTCATTGCATATAGGTCTTTAATATAGGAATTTTTATTATAATTATTTTGATATTTATTTAAATATTTCTCTTAGGTGTGTGTTATTTTCTTGAGTATGTTATACTCACGTTACCACTTTTATCTTACCTATGTACACACTCTTTATTACCCAAATAAATATTTTCATTCAAGTCTCTTTAAATCTTGGTGTGAACCACTCCGAGAAAAAATCACAACAATGCATTTCACCAAGTCATTCCCTTTACTAAATTACTAATTTTTTACATGTATTTTTTCTTTACTTCTTGTAAATAGTCCTTAATCAATAAAGCAAATGAGGGGCTCCTCATTTGATTCTCTATATTTTCATATATTTCTTTTTTTTAAATAATATTTACATACAACTGACAATATTCTAGATTCCACGAGTTGTTATTTTTTTTCATCATATTGATATATCATATTTGCAAATAATCATAGTCCATGCATATTTTCAAACCCTCAAGAATCTATTAGGTCATGCTCTTATGCAAGGAGGGGATCACTCTTGGAGGATTATACAAATTCAAAAAATGGGGCCACTAAAGACTTTTGTAGACAAAACAAATAGACATTTTGGTGGGATTTTTTGCATCCACCTCCACTCCAAATTTGAGGATGAGTCCAAATGCAAAATTTAACTCACAAGCTAAATAATCACCTCAAAATGTTTCAAAATTTTTGGATCTTCCACTTGTGAGATATGATTTTTTTGGTGGACCCTAGTCTGCTCACTTTTTCTCACAAGTCACCCTAGTCTTCTCTTACCTCCATTTAGTTACACACACACACACACACACTAGTCTTGGTGGACCCTAGTCTGCTCACTTTTTCTCACAAGTCACCCTAGTCTTCTCTTACCTCTATTTAGTTACACACACACACACACACACACTCATTCCTCTCCATCCCTCACCATTAACCTCCCCTCTCACCTCCATAGCTTTCATATGAGTTCTACATGTACATACACCATCTCTATGCCTCTCTCTATTACCTCTACATTACAATTTCTTTAACTTCTTCTCTATATAGAGCATGTAAAACCATGCTTAATCTCTACTATTTGGGGATTCTCATCAACCAACATAGGTATTTTCATCATGGTTTTTCAATCTTGGCGTCGATAACATAAGAAGAGAAGAAAAAGAAGAAGAGGATCAGCAATCGGTTTTGAGAACTTATACAAGTAAGATCAAAACTTCTTCAAAGCATCACCATCACAAGGATTCCCTCACTTTATTTAGCCATCTTCAACCAGCCACCTCATTCTACCCATTGTAAATATGTCATTAACTTTTTAGTGATTACTAACACTAACCTCTAACCTACTAACATGAAATGGCCATTGACCTAACCATAAAACGCACCTCACCTCAAGACATGTACATAGTAAAAACTCTCTCTCTCTCTCTCTCTCTCTCTGTCCACTTTCTTAGCTCTATAATTTCACCCTATCTACCATCAACTATGCCTTTTTCTTGAGCCCACATCCATGACTCAAGCACACACAACATTTGATATTAAAGAAAAAATCGTTATCGTGATTTTTCATCTTGTAAATTAGGATTTCTAATAATCTTAATGAGGGGTCTCCAACCTATAAATATGCCCCTCTCTTTCTGGTAAAACCATCTCCAACATCTCACAAGCACCCCAATACTGTATATGCGATGAGAGATTTAGGTGTAGTCATCATCTTGTGAGCTTCACAATTGGTGTGAGAGAAGCTTTGATTCTACACATTGCAAAGTAAGAGAGTGTGAATGCCTTATCTCAAATCACTATTTTACATGCTCTTCCACTATCAAAAATTGAGATTTTGGTGCTTTAAAGGCAGTCTTGGTTCTAGAATTGACGTCCTTTCACTTGTGCCGCGTGGTTTGGTGAATGCAAGTTTGTATCTTTTAAGTTCCATCATTTGAGCTTTTTTGAGAAAGTGGTTGGTGTTTTTACATTGCCAAGTTTCTTGTTTATTGTAAGAGGGTTTTATCGTGAGAGATTTCCCACACCCTAAGACAATGTGTGTGTGCTAGCAATCTTTACCATTCACTAATTGTTGGTTTAGTTTATGCAGGCTCCATGATAGTGTGATAGTATACATCCTTACCTTGCAAGTTTTCAATCAGGTATTTTCACAAACTCCATTGTTCTCTCTTTCTTCCCTTTTATTTGACGCTATCTTGCACCATTTGGTGTGGTGTCTTGGTATGAGATTTTTTGTGTCTTCTTTGTTTGCAGCACTGAGAGGCAAAAGTGCAAAACAGACTGGGTGGCCTCTACACCAAGACTATGCGTGATGGCCTCATCATGGGAGGTACAAAATAGCAGCACCACCTAGCAAGATATGTGGATAGGATGCATACATATACACAATCAAACATGCCATGGAAAAAAATTTCAAGACCGGTAAGGGTCATGATATCCCATAGCCTCAACTTCTTGCATTATGTCCACAATCTAGGAGGGAATAACGAAGGCAATTAGCACTAGAAGAAAGGTAAAAGAGAGTGTGTCTATTGTAAAAATTGCACAAGCTGAAATGAATGAGGACATTACACCGGTGCTAGACTATTACATCAAAGGAAGGCTAGGTACAAAAGGTCTAGTGGATGGGGGTGCACAAATTTGAATCATGACAGAGGCACTCATACAAAGGCTAGGTGTCTCATGGGAGAAGGGTTTAACCAAGCAACCAAGAGACCTCTTGTCAAGGCTTGGAAGAGGTAGGTCCTCAAGAGAACCAAAATGAGCAAGATGAAGGAATGTTAGAAGGTATGTTGTCTACAACACTTACAAAGGACGAAAGAGAGAAATTCAAATATGTGTTAAGGAAGTTTCCTATGCTATTTGCTAAAGACTACACAGATGTGCATGGAGTAGACATTGTTCAACACAAGATTGAGTTAAAGCCTGAGGCCACACCTAAATCTCAGAAGCTACAAAGTCTAGGAGTTATCAAGGATCACGATCTACTCAAGGAGGTAAGAAATCTTCTAGCATCAAGTTTTGTTTATCTAGTGGAGAATTCAGAGTGGGTCTCTCTCGTTGTTGTCATTTCCAAGAAGAACGGCAAGTGGAGGGTGTGTGTGGAATATCGTCCACTAAATGAGGCAACAAAAAGAGATGACTTTTCCATCCCATTTTAGGATTAGATACTAAATGAGGTAGCTAGTCACGATAAGTACACTGTGTGTGATGGCTACTCAGGTTACTTTCCAATAGGTATCGCATTAGAGGATTAGTAACAAACAACCTTCATCACTCCTTAGGGTTGTTATGCTTTCAGATTCATGCCATTTGGCTTGACAAATGATCCTTCGACCTTCCAACACTTCATGAACATTGTGGTTCAAGAATTATTTGGAAATTCAATTAGGGTGTATATATATCTGAAAATCATTACACCTACAAAAGGTAGAAGAAGGTTTGGAAAAACTTTACAGCATGGGAGGTCAGCTCAATCTTGACAAATGTCACATAGGTGAGGATGAAGTGATCTTGTTGGGTCACAAGGTTTCCAATAAAGGCATTTAGGTGGACTCTTTAAAGGCAAAGGCTCTTATTGAGCTACCATCACCTAAGAATCTCAAAGAGGTCATCTCATTCATTCAAAAGGTGAAATATATGTCTTGTTTCATTCACTTAGCCTTAGAGTTACTTCACCCTTTGCAAAAATTGACACCACAAGCTGAGTTTGTTTGGTCTGATGAGCTTAAAGAATATTTTCATTCTGAACTACCAACATTCATGCCTCCTTGTTGGGAGTACACAATTTTTGTTAGCTCTAGTGTTGGGAAGGAAAAAATTGGTGTAGTTAAATCACAACAACATCCGCACAGTACCATGATGCGCCCAGTACCATGATGTGCATATCTACTTTGTTAGTAGCATGAATGCTTTGGAGAGAGGCTACACAAAGGGAAAACTCATGATGATTTCTCTCATGTTTGAGGCGAGAAATTTTAGATCCTACTTGCTACCAAAACCTTTTGTAGTTCTCACTGCAGAAAATTTGTTCCCTTGGGTGTCATCTCCAATGAATCTTAGTACAAATTGGATTGTGGAGTTGCAAGAGTTCCAATACTCTTTCAAGGTAGAAGATAGTGTGCATGCACAATTGGCAAGGATTCCCACTTATAAGGTACATGAGAAGGTTATTAAGGTGCCTGAAATAAAGACCCTACCATTACAACCACAAAAAAGTATTCCTAATGCGATAGGAAAAGCAGGGGGCAGGCTAATGTTTCTCAACCCAAGTGGAGAGGTGGTCATGAAAGAGAAGGTCAATTTACCATGTTCAAATAGCAACAATGAAGCAGAATATGATACATTACTTCATGGTTTAGATGTGCATTGTCCAAGGTATGCAATGTCTCATGGTAAAGGGGGATGCACTTCTCATTGTGAAGCAGATTTTAGGCATTTGGGCATGGAAGAATGAAAGCCTAAGGACAAAATTTCATGCCATCCGTAGTTTGTTTAATCAATTTTAAGAGGTGCAGTTTCATATTCCTAGGAAACAAAATAAAGATGTTGATTTGCTTGCACAAAAACTAATTGCATGTGTTGACAAAGCACATTTTATCATGGTGGCAATAGTGGTAAAGCAACCAAGGTACCAAGGGATGGACTCCTTGGTTCCCATTGTGAGCTACATTCTAGAAGGCAAGTTTCCACAAGACTTCACAAAAGCTCAAAAGAGGAGACTCGTGAAGAAGGCAAGTTCCTATCTCTTTGTAGAAGGCTCTCTCGATCAAGGAGGGAAGGATTAAGTGTGCAAAAGAGTACCAACTATCAAGGAAATTCCATCCATTTTAAAAGGTTTGCATGAAGACGCATGTGGTGGTCATTTTGCCCAAGAGTCAACTGTGGAGAATATTTTGCTTGCGGGATATGTTTGGCCAAGCGTGCATGTGAATGTCCAACATTGGTGTAAAAGTTATCAAAACTATCAGGTAAATGGAAATAGAATATTGGTACATGGTCCAAGTCAAATTGTGCTTGCAAATGGACCCTTTAAAAAGTGAGACATTGATGCTACGGGTCCTTTTCCTAGAACAAAAAATGGTAAATTCTAAAATATAGTGGTTGTAGATTACATGACTAGGTGGGTAGGGGTTCAAAGTGTGGCATGGGTAAATGGAAAAATAGTGGGCAGATTTGTCTACACTAATATTTGTTGCAGATTTGGCACACCTTTAGAGATTGTTTATGATAATGTTCCAAGGTTCAAGAAGGGTTTACTCATGGAAGTTTTTGAAGGGCTTCACATTCTACATCATCATAGCGCACCCTACTACCCATAGTCAAATGGTTTGGTCGAGAAGGCTAATGGTGTCATTTTAGGCATCACTACAAAGATGGTGCAGAACAAGACAAAGTTTGGGATGACTTCTTGGATGGTGCCTTGTGGGCGTATCAAACCACATATAGGGAAGCCACAGAGATCACGCCATTTCTCTTGATCGATGGTCAAAAGGCTTTGCATCCTATCAAGCTCAACATTTCAACAATGTGGCTCCATAGTAGAGAGACAGGACAAAATCAAGATGTGTGGGTGGATCGACTTCTTACTTTTAACTGAGCTAGAGTGGAAAAGAGAAGCTGCTTATGAGTGCTACAAGAGGAAATCTATTAAAGAAATGGAAAATCTTGATAAGAAGGTTAATGACAAGGGTATCGAGGAAGGTGGAATGGTATTAAGGTATGACAATCAACTTGACAATAGGTTTGACGCTAAATTTAACACCAGATGGCAAGGTTCGTATGTGGTCAAAAAATCTTTTAATTTAAGTTATTATTAGCTCATGGATTTAGATGGCAAGGAGCATACTAAGAAGGTGAATGGGTACCAACTAAATCCCTACTCGAGTCGCACTCTACCAAAGGATCTGCAAGAGAATCTCCAAGAAGCTATATCATCATGTAAGTCTTGTAGTTTATTTTGTGTCAGTAATTCAAGACAAGGTGAAAAAGAACTACAAAATAAAGACTTGTTTGAGGCACAAAACATCGTAATAAATAGCTATGATGGTACATGAATGTACCATCATCTTGGGGGAGGGCTAATGATAGACATTTTTTGGCTATGCAAAATTTCCATAGAGAGCTACCTAACCCTACCAAAATCACCCAAACATTGTGGCTATCCCTACCTTTTCATTGTACATAGGTGTGTGTGAATAAGGGGACTTTTCCCATATCTTCTTCAAAACCCTCTGCTAAAGAGTCACTCGGCTAATTGAGACAAAAAAAAAGGAAAAAAGTAAAATATATGATGGCCCATTTGTGTGTAAATATTTCATTACATATAGGGCCTAAATATAGGGATTTTTTATTATACTTATTTTTATATTTATTCGAATATTTCTATCTAGGTGTATGTTATTTGCCTAAGTATGTTATACTCACATTACCATATTTTTTCTTACCAATATGCATACTCTTTAGTATATAAATAAATATTTTTATGAAAGCCTCTTCAAATCTTAGTGTGAACCCTCTCCAAGGAAAATTCAAAAAAATTCATGCAGTCATTCTCTTTTACAAAATTATCAATTTTTTATATGCATTTTTTCTTATTTCTTGTGAATATTCCTTAATCAATAAAACAAATGAGAGGCCCCTCATTTTCTTACCTATATTTTCATATATTTTGTTTTTTCATTCTATATTTATATATAGCTGACACTATTTTAAATTCCACAAAGTGTTTATATACTAACGTGTTTTTTCCCATCATATCCATACATAATATTTGTAATCCTACTCCATACATATTTTCAAACCCTCAAGAATCTATTAGGTTATGCTCTCATACAAGGAGGGGCTCACTCTTGGAGGATTATGCAAATTCAACAAAAGGGGGGACACTAAAGACTTTTGTAGGAGGAAAAAGCAAGCATTTTTTGTGAGATTTTTGGCATCCACCTCCACTAAGAATTTCAAGATGTGATCAAAATGAAAATTTAGCTCACAAGTTGAAAAAATTACCTCAAACATGCTCGTAACTTTTGGAGCTATCACCGGTTAGATATGATTTTTTTAGTGGATTCTAGTCTGCCCACTTTTTCTCACAAGTCACCCTAGACTTCTCTCACCTCCATTCACTTCCATGCACACACACACACACACACTTTGAATTTCAGGATGTGATCAAAATGAAAATTTAGCTCACAAGTTGAATAATCACCTCAAACATGCTCCTAACTTTTGGAGCTATCACCGGTTAGATATGATTTTTTAATGGATCCCAGTCCGCCCACTTTTTATCACAAGTGACCCTAAACTTCTCTCACCTCCATTCACTTCCATGCACATACACACACATACTCATTCCTCTCTATCCCTCACTCAAACTTGCACCTTCCATGGTTTCTCTCACTCTCTTCACCGTTAACCTCCCCTCTCACCTCCATAGATCTCATATGAGCTCTACATGTACATACACCATCCATATGCCTCTCTCTATTCCTTTAACCTCTTCTCTATATACATAAAAATTTAGCATGTAAAATCATGTTGAATCTCTATATAGTGAGGAATTTTCATCAACCAACATCGTCACTTTCATCATGGTGTTCAACCTTTGTGGCAACGACATAAGAAGAGAAAAAGAAGAAGACGATCGGCATTCATTTTCGAGAACCTACACAAGTAAATTCAAAACTTCTTCAAGCTTCACCACCATCACAAAGATTCTCTCACTTCATTCAACCATCAACCAAATTCTACCCATTGTAAATATATCATTAACACTTTAGTGATTACTAGCACTAACCAATAAAATACTAGCACAAAATAGCCATTGACCTAGCCATAAAAAGCACCTCACCTCAAGACATGTGTATAGTAAAAACTATCCAATAAAATTACTAGCACTAACCAATAAAATACTAGCACAAAATAGCCATTGACCTAGCCATAAAAAGCACCTCACCTCCCTCAAGACATGTGTATAGTAAAAACTCTCTCTCTCTCTCTCTCTCTCTCTCTCAAGTAGACAAGGAAGGCTTGCAATGTTTTGATATTCAAAAGAAATCCTAATATATATTGATTTGATTAGCTTGTAAATAAGGTTATCAATAACCTTAATAAGGCATCTCCAGCCTATAAATAGGCCCCTCTCCTTCTTGTAAAACATCTCCAACATGTCAAAAAACATCCCAACACTCTATAGACATGAGGAGAGATTTAGGTGTAGTCATCACCTTGTGAGCCTCACACTTGGTGTGAGAGAAGCTTTGATGCTACACATTTCCAAACGAGAGAGTGTGAGTGACCTATCTCAAACCACTATTGTACATGCTCTGCCACTATCAATAACTGAGGTTTTGGTGGTTCAAAGGCGTGTCTTGGTTCTAGAATCATCGTCCTTTCACTCGTGACGCATGGTTTGATGAACGCAAGGTGACTAGTATCTTTTAAGTTCCATCATTGAGCTTGTTTGAGAAAGTGGTTAGTGCGTTTTTGCTGGGTATGCAAGCCCACTTGTCCGGTGTCTAGCTCATGGGAATTACCCCTATAGCATGCAAGTTAGCTTCAATTAGAGTTTGAGTCTGCATGCTATTTTGGCTTCATATATTATAAGGCCTTTTACACAAAAAATTATCAATTATAAGAGTGTTGTTTTTTCCAAGCTGTGTTGATCTCTCTCTCTCTCTTTCTTGTTTCTACTGTGCTATCTCTAGAGCATGGCACCTCACCGCCAACACCCGCCATAGCCCAAGGCCTCAACAATTGGTATCAGAGCTTATGTTCTTGGCCTCGGCTCGTTATTACAGCACGGAAGTAGCTGCTTGCAAAAGGGGGAAGAAGCTTGTCGACCTATGCGTTTTAGCCCGTAATCAGCAACAAAATATTCACCTTGGCATGTTGAGCAATTTTCGTCACTGCATCTCCTTCTACTTTGCTTCATACAGCCCGCTGCGATCACCTTTGTCATCCACGCCGATAGCCTTGTCGCCTGCATAATTCGCCATTCTTTTTATTTGCTTAATTTCACACTTAATGTCAAGTGTCCACCTTATTTGACACAAGGGGCTTTAATCAAAAGGGACTTCACACCCCGAGGTGCTTGTCGATGCTCGATGCTCGATACTCATAGTAGATAAACAAGGTACAGACGGTGGTAGGCAAGCTGCAAGCTACGTGCATATCAAACCACAGTTTTTTGGAGATCTTGTTGACAACCGAGAACTTAAACAAAGTTTTTCCAAAAACGGCCAACAGTGACAAGCCTTCAAGGATTTGGTCGGGTGTAGCAGATAAAGAGCTATACTAGTCCTGCGCACATTTTGTGGTATGTATGCAAATATTTATCATGTTCAAGGATTATGACATGTTCAAACACGTCAACAATTGCAAGAATGAAGAAGAATCTGCTTCGTGCCTACTGTACAACTTTTTCACCAACTATTTACGCCTGTTTACCGTCATAGTTCTGTCAGCTTTTGTCTATTGTCAAAACCATCATAAACTTTTAGTCAAAGCCTCCTTTTACATTATTTGTTGTCAGTTATTGTCATGGTTGTCAGTTTTCATCATGTCGAAATTGTACGGATTATAGACACTGCCACGTAAAAGTGGTAAGACCACCCTTTTGTTGTTTGGTCGAACCGATGGTTGTTTGAGGAAAGTACACACACATACCTATGCTATAGCCAAATGGGGGGACTTCTACCCATGGTTTTAGGTGAATGAACTATGCCATGGTCTGTTTGTCTCGAGTCCATTGTCAGTGGTTTGGGCTTGAGGAGGGGGGGTTGTTGGGTATGCAAGCCCACTTGTCCGGTGTCTAGCTCATGGGAATTACCCCTATAGCATGCAAGCTACCTTTAGTTAGAGTTTGAACCAGCATGCTATTTTGGCTTCATATATTATAAGGCCTTTTACACAAAAAGTTATCAATTATAAGCGTGTTGTTTTTTCCAACCTGTGTCGAGCTCTCTCTCTCTCTCTCTCTCTCTCTCTCTCTCTCTCTCTCTCTCTGTCTTTTTCATTTTTGTTGCGCTATCTCTAGAGCATGGAACCTCACCACCAACATCCGCCATAGCCCAAGGCCTCAACAGTTTTCATTGCCAAGTTTCTTGTTCATTGTAAGAGGGTTCTGTGGTGAGAGATTTTCCACTCCCTAAGATAGTGTGTGTGTGCTAGCAATGTTTACCATTCACTAATTATTGGTTTAGTTTACGCAAGCTCTGTGATAGTATGATAGTATACAACCTTACCTTTTGCAGGTTGTCAATGAGGTATTTTCACAAACTCCATTTCTCTCTCTCTTTCTTTCCTATTCTGTTACACTCTCTTGCACCATTTCGTGTGTGTCTTGGTGTGAGATTGTTTGTGTGTGTTTTGTTTGCACCTCTTTTGGTTGTGAAGAAATCTCTCTTGTGTCCTAGTTTCCATCCCCTATAACTAGTTCGTGCCCCTTCACTTGTTTGGTTGTGGGTTTGTTGTTGATTTTTTTTTCTTGTGGTTACCCTAACCCTAATTGAGTAACACGGGAGCCTCAAGGGGTGTTTAGATGTTGCCTCTCTTTTTGCCCGCCACCCTGGACTTCCTTAGTAGTATGACCCAAATCTGTCAACATAGCCTACTTCCACCATGCGGAACAAGTAATAAAGCGCTAAAAAGGGGATAGAAAAGTCAGGGGTGTATGTCTAATTGCGTCGTAAGGGATTATCATAGGGTGTTGAAAGGGAGAGAAAATAGAAAATGTCTTAATATATGGCACACAAAAATGATGGTTGGTGACATGTGTCATGCATGCATAGGAGCCATGTGAAAAAGTTCAAATGGTCACTGTACGGACGGTCAAAAGTATGAAATTTCCATGTCACGTACTCATTTTTCACCCCTCTCAAATCATCCGGTCAAGTCGTTTTGTCCTTATCCCATCACCCACCCATCGCATCATTCTGTAGAGCCTTTTCAACATCGCCTCGTCCCATTATAGTTGCAAGTAATCCTCCACAAAGCAATAGGGTGTGTTCATGAACAGTGCAAGTACATTCTATCACTTTGTTCAAACATGTGTACTTTCTATCAGTATCCTCCACGATGCGACATTCCATTGTCGTGAACATCTATCACCTTGTTCGCACAATCCTACAAGGTTAAGGACGTTGTCGTGCTGTGACACATACATAGTGGGAACGCATGCTAAAAGATCTATCTTGTATTTTTTTAGATACATAATTATATTTCCTATAGTGTACATATGCATATTTAAGTATAATAATAAGCCTTCTATCTCATCCTATTATTTTTCTCAAGGGTAACATATCCTTACTTTACCATCAGAAAATACTATGGGAAAAGCATCAATAGCTCCACCTCTTTAACTTGGGGCAAAAAGCATTGATTCTTTATTTCTACTATTTCATTATCATCTCACACCCTAGCTAGGTCCTATATCTAGGGTAAACTCCAATATATATATATTCTATGTATTTTTTATACTTTTCTTATATTTCTTTTTAAATAGCTACTAGGAGAGAATCAAATCCTAGTGGGACACTAGGTGGCATGATTTCAAAGATACACTTATTTTAATGCATTATTGCAAGCATGATTACAAAACTTTGTCAAGGAGCAATGTCATGCTTTCATATGGCATGAGGTGTCCTTTGGAATTAAATGAAAGTCTAGGCTAAGGAGACCACATGAAGACTTTTGCTGCCATAAATGGACCCTATTTTGATCAATTTTTTACACAAGGTTCCAATCCGAATTGGAAAACAATTTTAAAATGAAAATCATAGCTAATGAGCTGAAGTTTTTGCCCATTTTCTTACTTTTTTATTTGGAGCCATGGTTGAGGAGATATGATCAAAATACTGGACCCCAGTCTGCCCACATCATGCAGGGGCAGCTCATTTCCAACTTTTCCAATTCCTGTTCACACTGGCTCCTCTCTTCTTGTGTAAACCCTTGGGGGTTCCCTTCACCTATAAAAGGGGACCTCTTCTTCCTTGTAAGGAACTCAAGCATTCAAGCCATTGATGAGAGGAATTCTCGAGGGAGTGAGTAGTAATGCCTAATTGTACTTAGCCATTAACATAAGCCAAAGCCTACACTTTCTCCTAGAGGGAGACTAGCCATTCTTGCAACAAGCTAACCTTGGAAGATCAACTCTAATCAAAGAAGGTCTTGCACTTGGTGTATCAATCAAAGTGGAATTATCCACTCTTCTTCTCTCTCCCATCAATAATGGTGCCGAAGGGTTTCAAGTAAGATGTGTTCTACATTGATGTTTTCTTGATTTCTTGTTGTTTTCATTTTCATCTCTAATCCAACATATATATATATCTATATATATATATATATATATATATATATATATATATATATAGATATATATATATATATATATATATATATATATATATATATATATATATATATATGTATGTATCTAATCTCATCTCCTTAACCAAAACTATCTCTCTCATTCTTAGTAATTCATCCTCTCTAGGTTCTCTTGCTACAGGTACATCTCTCCCCGCAGTATCCTTATTGCCTACGGGCAAGAATAGGGCTTGGGAGGGAAACTTCTCATCTCTTCACTTCTCTCATATCTACATTTCTCACATACTATCCTAGATGAATAACCCACATGATGATCATTTCTATCGCTTTCACTCTGTACGATCTATTAGAATTAACGTATGGATTAGCCGTAAAATACACTTTCAACAACGTAAAGTGTTTCTCTTCGGCCCTGAAAGGCTTAATGAAATACTTCTATCACCGGATCCCATCATACTACCTCTCATAGACTATAATTTTTCTTTTGATGTAAGCGTAGTTATCTTGCTATGAACCAAGAGGATTTGTACACACAATTAATCCCAATCACTAGACAAAATATATATATTATGGTAAGCACAAAACTACAATTCCAAAGAACAATTCGTAGCCTATTTGGTCAGCCAAGATTGAATGCCATTAACTCATCCATTAACCCTTTCATATTACCCATGATACGATATGACCATAGCCTTGATGTTTTCATCTTCGTATTGTTTTGACATTCTCTTTTGCGTTCTTTCTTTGTGTGTGTGAGTGCAAGAGAGAAAGAGTGAGTCTTCTTTGATTGCACTTCTTTCCAAACCCTAGTCTTCATGGCATCTATGGTTTAACTCCTTCATATAATTTTTGTTGAGTTCTCTCACAAACTCTCACAGCCATAAGCCCGGTGCTTTCCTCGCAAGACCGCAAATTTCTCGACATATTTTTGGTGAACCCGACGTGAATCTGCTAGGGTGAGAGTTTGTGGGTAACCATGGGTGATGCAACAATGTATGCATTTTGACCCAGCAACAATGCAAATGTTTCAAGCATTTGCAATGTTCATGCAACAAAAACATGCTACTGAAAGAAGGGAGATTTCAGCAACGAAGGCCATACAAGCGGTCGTCAATAGAATGGATCAGTTCAATGGCAAAGATGTAGCCAAGTACTTACGCGAGTATGTGAAGGAGATGGAGCTGCATCGCGTGTCAGAAGGTGAGATGATTCAAAGCTTTGAGCTAGTTGTTGCTCCATAAATTAGGGAGCATGTTAGGGCAATTAAAGATGGGCATGGGAGAAATTGGGAAGAACTCAAAGTAGCTTTAAAGGAGGAATATTTCATGGAGGACTCGGAGAGAGTGACCAAAAGGACATTCTTAGAATGGGTAGTCAAGCCAAAGCAAGGACTATCAATAACAGAGCTACTTAGGGAATTTGAGCGGCACTATGCACAACTCACTAGGACAGAAAGGGCCACACTAGATGCAGAGAAGACAGATCTTTTCTTACAAGCTGCAGATGAAGAGTGTCAAGAAAATTTGGAGCTTCTTCTTGAAGATAAAGATGCTGAGCAAGGACTAAAGACCGACTGGAATGAGGTTGAAGGTGCTGTCTCACTGCTTGCCAAACGAAAAAGAAGAAGGGACAAGATGGTAGTAAACACTACAAGTCCTTCCACCTCAACTTCTGACAAAATGGTAAAGCCTACTTTTATCGCTCCTAAGTTTGATGAGTCCATGGTAGATGAGCTTGTGAAGGGAATGCGTGACTTGAAGGTGAAGTTTGCAAAGCTTGAAGAAAAAGGCCAACCATCAGGGCCACTTCCTAGGCCAAGACAACAGCCCAAAGAAGGGTTTGTTAATAGATGTATTTGGTGTGATAGTACAGATCATGTAAGAAGGGATTGTGATGATTTTAGTGATGCTTTGTCAAAAGGTGTTGTCTTTTTTAAGGATGGTAAAATCCACTTAAGAGAGACAGGTCTACCCTTGAGAACTAACTTTGGGAAGGGGGGAATGCAAAACTTAGTTGAAGATATGGCAACCAAGCATGCCACCTCTTCAGTTGAGGCAGCTACTTATGGAGTAAAAATTGAACATTTTTGTGATGAAGAGGTGAGTGACCATCATGGTCAAATTTGGCCAAATGTCATGCAATTAGCTAAAAAGGGAAAGCTTACAAAAGAGATTCTACATGAAGCAGGTGATTGCATACGTTTAGAAACAGGATGGAATGATCCAGTGGACTCATTGTCAGTGCATGCCTACATTACAAAATGCCAACAAAATGAGGCAATTGTAGAAGAGAAGCGCAGACGTGAGAATGCTGATGAAGGACCATCAAAAAGAGCTTCTAGAAGTGGGGGAAGAAGCGACTCAATGCCTTCTCAAACACCCTCAACACAAGGAGCATCTCCACCTGAAGTACTCATGGAGGAGTCTACAACAGGAAAGAAGGAAGAGCCAACGAAAGGTAAGACAAAAGGCCCAACTTATAAACTACAATCTGATATTGAGGTTGCTACAGATTTAAAGAAAGTCTTGGAGGAAAGGATCTTGAATAGCAAGATTGAGTTTACTCTGGGAGAAGTTCTTGGCATTACAAAGCGTGAATTCCATGAGGAGATCATTGACATCATCAAGAGAAAGAGGCAAACCCTTGCTGAAGTTTCTCGTCCATAGGTTGAAGGGGAAACCTCAAAGACACAAGGGATGCAACTGCAAAATAAGGAGAATGATGGAGCTGTGGTAGGATGCTACCAATCTAGTGGGAGAGTGAAGCAAGTGTATTTCTCAAATGATGATGAAGAAGTTGAAGATATTCCTAGGAGTTACTATTCACGAAGTCATTGGGCAAGGGCTACTACAGAAACTTTGGTCAAGGTAGGTGATCTTGAAGAGCCATTTGTTGCCTTGATTGACCATGGTTCAGAAATAAACATAATGTCAAAAAGTCTCTACAACAAGTGCAAATGGCCGATGCTACCAATCTAGTGGGAGAGTGAAGCAAGTGTATTTCTCAAATGATGATGAAGAAGTGTTTCATAATGTACAAATAGGCATGAAAAAGAGTGGGTTGCTAAAGCCTACTGAAAATGTTTTGGGTTTGTGTGAACAAGTTTCTTTTGTAGATACTATGGGTGAGCTTGATGCTATAATGAGGTCTAGTTTGCATCTTGAAAATGAAGTTGTGGAAGTTTGCTCTATGGAAATGTATCAAGTAATAGAAGCCTTTAAAGAAAGCCAAACAGTTGGCCCAGAAGTCCATGTTGAAACTAAATACAAGAGTGTAGCAAAGAAGGTGAAACCAGTAGCTTCACCCTTACCACCCAACAACAGGGAAAAGATTGAACAGGCTTCTTTACAACCAAGTTTGCGGAATCCTAACACTACAAGAGGTTGTGTGCTCTTGTGACGCTGTTAGCGACAAAAATACACTGGGTTTTAATAACCCCCGGCGTCGCTAAAACCGTCGCTACGAGCGTCGCTACGAGAGTGTCGCTATATGCGTCGCTATATAGAGACGCTCATAGCGACGTTTACACAGAAGACTATAGCGACGCTCATAGCGACGCTACAGAGCAATAAATAGCGACGGTTATAGCGACGCCCGAGAGAATTTTTTTTTGGTGGCAGGGCATTGAATGCCCTGCCACCCATCAACCATATTGTACTTGATTCACTTTTTAAAAAAAGTGCAAGGGTAGATAATAGACCCAAAATAGTCACCCACAAGACGCATTGTTTGCAAAATTGACAATTGTACACATCATAGGCAAAATGAATTGATTGGCAAATGTAATAATGACAATTGTACAACATCATAGGCATAAAGAATTGATTGGCAAAAGGAACTGTGGTGACAAATGTAATAATATACATGGTTCAAAAAGACGTATAAAATCCGTCTCATGATACATAAGCTATGAGAAACCCTAAACTAATGCTATCTAGTTACGGCTAAACTGACGTCATTTAGTCAGACGTCTCATCGCGTCCAAGCGGCGTATCTGTCCGATTCTGCAAAAAAAGACAATAAGACAGCTTTCAGTAAGTATAAACATACAACGACATTTATAAAACAATACAAAAAATAGAAAAGAGTAAACCCTAATACTAACCATGCCGCCGCGAGAACTGAGAATGTCCATCAGGGCGTTTAAGCCCTTCGTGCCTGCGTACTTGCGCTCGTACGGTGTGGGATCACGTCCTGTCATCGACCACTGTCAAGACATACAAAGATTTCATTATGTTAGAATTAAAAAACTCATAAACCCTAAACTATCGAACATAAAGAGCAATGCGAAAACACTTACAAAATCGGCCTCAAATGATGCCCATCCACTGCTCCCCAAGTGGTGCGAGCTCCCTGCCTCTACTCGCGCTCTGGCTGCATCCTTTTGTTGCTTCCACTTGTCGGGATTCTCGCGCGCTGCTTTCTTCGCATTCTTCCAATCTTCTTTGGCCAGCCAATCTGGCCTGTTCCACCCATTCTTGATTGCTTTTTGCACTTCGGAACGCTTGTGTTTGCAGTATTCGCGCATTCGAATCTTCATCAGGTCTTCATTGAAGCACTGATCCCGTGTTGGAACGGGAAACTCATCATGAAGTATGCTGATGACTCTGTTTTTTAAATCACTTGGTACTTCACTCCATTTGTTTAGTATGTAGTGTCTAAACAGCTGAGAGCAAAGACCACGCATGCGCGAGATCACCTTCTTGCCGTCATCATCCATGATGATGCCGCCGCTGAAGTCGACGGAGTAAGACAAGCCCTCTGGCCGGTGACGCGTGAACGTGGGTGTCCCGGCAGGGGTCTCTAGCGGCGTGTCGATGGGGGTATGGACGTCAGATGTCTCCACCGGCGTCTGGGCCCCGAAGCGAGGAGTGTCGAGTGGGGTGGCTCCTGGCGGAGTAGGTAGAGGTGTGTAGCTTCTAGGAACAGTCAGCCGTGCAAAACCTGGCGTAGATGGCGATGATGTGGCTGGTGTGGGGGAGGGCAAAGAAGGGGAGGGTAAAGAGCCTCGTCGAACACGAGGCGGTGTGGAGGCATCGGTGGCGGAATCCCCACAACAACCGCCACCGCCACCACTAGAGCGCCGGTGTCTAGACGAGCGTGAAGCTCTTCTCGTCAACGCCGAAGCTTCGGAGCGCGCCGAATGCTCCGAAAGAGAGGGAGATGCGGATGGAGTATGAACGCGCGATGATGCGCCAGAGCGATGACGCTCCACGTACCACTGTCTCTGCTGCGGTGACAAAGAAGAAAGAAACTCCTCATCATCCATACCTGCATTAAACACACGAATATTTAAACTTAATATTGAATGAATAGAGTAGACAATGACGCAAAGACCATTAAATAAAATGACGTAATGACGCATATAAATACAATGACGCAATGAATTGAGTGATAGAAGAGGCAAGTCAAAAACTTAGAATTTTCAATCAAAAGATGTGAGCGCGAGTAGAAAAGAGCGTTATACACCATGGAAGGTACTTAGAGAGCCAGAGCTTTTACAACACGGAGCAAAATTGTTCAAATACAATATTTGTGGCTTTAAGAGATCTCTCTCTCATCCTCGCATAACTCAGCATAACTTCCTATATCTATATAGAGCTCTCCGTTTAAACACATATCCTCTGTTTCATTTTGTAGCTCCTCTGCATGCACCCCATATAGAGTAGTAGCATCTTGATGCTCGTCTGGCACCACCGCAGCGGCTTCTGATTGAGCATCTTCTCTGATCTCCTCCATTGATGCCGTTGTGATTGGCACATGGTAGCCTTCATACATCCTTGCACTACGAGGGGATACCTCTATGACGTACCACCAGTTTGATGTAGACTTTGTAGGATGAAATATTACCTACCAGAGCCACATAACTTACATGAGAGCTTTCAAGCACATAGCTTGTAAAAGGGGGATGTTAACTATTTACATACTTACTTGTTCACAATGCTCGGGTAGTACGAAAGTGTCTCTTAGGTCAGTCCATTTCTTAGTAGAATCCACCTCAAGAAAACCAGACTCTCCCCTACGCACAGTAGCGTTGCGACCCTCCATGATTATCTTGAACCATTGCACGTCAAACAAGTCGACAAAAATTCCTCTGTAATCGATCCTCAAAATCACTTGCAGCGTGCCGAAGTAAGTGAGTTCCGCCACCACAGGATCTTCATCAGAGGAACGTCGTCGACTAGACTGTTCAAATTTTGCCATGATTCCACAATCTTGAGTAAAACGCTTTTTGTCGATTCGTTCCATCCTAAAATGTCGACCTTTACACCATGCTGCTGTGTATGACTTATAATACAACGAACAAAGATTATGAGTGGCCGTTCAAACGTTTATAAATAAAGTCACTTGCTAGTCGTACATTGCAAACTTACCTTGGTCGCGCAACCCCAAGAGTACTCCAACTCTTCCTCAGTCACTTTGTCACCGCATTGTTGTGCGCTTTTCAATTGGTTGTGCAACCATCTTAAGCTCATGAAGGTTGGTAGGCTCTCCAGAACCGCTAGATAGTGCATCGGTGGTCGTCTTCCCCGTCTCCACTCGATTCGTGCCCTTTGTCGCTCTTGCTTTGCATCCTCATATTGTGAAATCCACTTTTGCATCACTGGATTGTGAAGCATGCAAAATCGGTTGATTTTAGCCTCTAGATCTTCCGTCATCTTCTTCTCAACACCGAGATTGCACATGACAATCCCAGATATGCGCTCATCATCTATGGTTCGCCATAGCATGTCCCGGGCTTTATCAAATCCGTCTAGCCACTCTCCAATGTACACTAGGGACTCTGATACCATCCAACCTTCTGCCATGCTACCCTCCGGATGTGCCTTTTGACGCACATATCCCTTAAGCGTTTTCATGAAACGTTCTAAGAAGAACATCCATCTGGAATGAACTGTGCCAGCTATTTCCACCTCATCAACTATGTGAACAAGAAGATGCACCTGAATGGTTAGCATGGTAGTAGGAAAATGTTTCTCAAACATGCACACAAGCTCCGCAGCATTTAGTTTGGCGAATGGTATGGAGTCTACGTTGATCTCCTTTTGTGAGATCCATTGCACCAGCTTTGCAAGTTTGTAGATTGTGTTACGGATGTCGAGAGACAAACATCCCTCAATGGCAACCGGTAAAATAAACTGTAAAGTATGTGCAGCAATGATATTAAAGTCCACATTTTATGCAATGATATTAAAGTCCACTATGAACGTACCTGACACATTTTATGCCAATCGTGTGACTTCAAACCGGTAAGCTTTCCTTCTTTAGTAAAACACGTTCGGAGCGAGTGCATTACGCCAGTGGGGGTCCGCAAAGATCGAATGGTCTCGTTTACTTTGCGTTCTTGGGCTCCTGTGAAAATCCATGGTGCTTTAGGGAGTTTTATCGATCCATCAGACGCTGTTTGCGGCCAATATTGCTCCATACGATCCACATTTCTAAGGTCAACTCTGGCTCCCAAAGTATCTTTCTTGCCGGTCAGATGGTCCCATAGTAGATTACCCACATTCTTGAATATGTGCATTGGATCGAGCAAGTGATTGATCATGAGTCGGGACCAGTATGGTAACTCGTACCATAGAGATAGTCTCTTCATCCCTAGAGGCAATCCGTCATCGCACATCTCCTTCTGCTCTAACCATGCTTGTGCAGACATCCTTGGTGGCTCTCTTCCCAAAAAGCTGTCGCGTAACACATGATTCTCTGGAAGATACGCTTGATGACCTTCGTAGATTTGCTTCTTCAGTGAGGGTGCCCTACGTGCATTCAGTCTAGGTCCACATGTGACACATGCTCTGTATCCGCTTGTTTGAAGCCCTGCATGTATACACATGATAATAGATCAACTATGGGAAAAAACAAGATTTACAGTGTCTGAGTGAGGAGTGTCAATAGATCACCTGAGCATTCTGTTAGCCCGGGATAGTCATGCATGGTCCACATTAGAATGCCTCTGATCAAAGCATTGCATCGTCCTGTGTGTCGGCTCATATCCACCACCTCTATGCCAATCCACAATTGTTGTAGCTCTTCCAATAGTGGACGAAGATACACATCCATATTCCCCACTTTATATCACCCTGGAACAATCAAGCTTAGCCATAGGTGCCCCTTCTTCGTAGTCAACCACGGGGGAATGTTGTAGTTGACGATGACAACGGGCCATACACTGTAAGATGTTGATCTTTGACCAAATGGATTTATGCCATCCATAGGCAGGCCTAAGCGCAAATTTCGAGCTTCCCTGGCAAAATCCGACCATGTTCCATCTATATGTTTCCAGGCTGCGCAATCTGCAAGAATTCATAGCACACCATCCGAAGATTTATTCTCCTCATGCCATGATGCTAGGGCGGCCATGGACTTACATTCGAAGAAATGCTTGATGCGAGGAAGCAGAGGAAAATGTCGCAAAACCTTTTGTGGAATTTTTGTCCCGTGGAGATCTACTCGATATCTTTCGGAATCACATTTCGGACACTTCTCCATGTCTATGTATTCCCCTCTGAAAAGAATGCAGTCATTAGGACAAGCGTGGATAGAATTGTAATCCATCCCCAAGTTTCGCAAAATCTTTCTTGCTTCATCTCGAGAATCTGGCATCACATTGTCAGCTGGTAGTATGTGCTCTTTAAGCAATCTAGACAACATAAAAATACGATACAGTCGTGTAAAAATCTATCAGATCATTATACATTTAGAGTTTTATTAAAGTAAACTAATTGTAATAGATCACCTGAAAAGCGCTGTGACGCTAGTGTCACTCCATCCAAACTTTGCCTGCATGTTGAGAAGAACCAGGAGTGCTTTCAATCTAGACATACGTGCTCCATTATACAATGGCGTATCGGCTTTACTTTTCATATCATCATAGATAAGCCTTTCTGAATCCATGATCGTCTCGATCATTTCATCAATCTCGGGCTCAAACATTGCCTCGTTGGGAATGTGCTCTGCATGATCATCCCCCGAGCTGTCAGAGGCTACATCTTGTGGCCTCACATATGCTGCTTGACCAAAGCACCTGCGAACACGTCTATTGGGTTGCAAGATTGCTGCTTGTTGGCCAGCGTCAGAGTCTGACGAGTTATAATTGGCAACAACTCGATCTATAATAGATGGATCGAACTCGCCAAATTTGCGAACGTGCTGCAAAGAGACACGTCTTGTCCGTCGCACAGCATGCTTGCATTGATTACAAGGACATAAGACCCTCGTTGACAGATAGGTGTTTCGGTTGGACGGTCCCACATCCCCGTCACTACTCATAATGAGGATAAAAATCTTATAACCTGGACAACAAATTTAATATTCTATTGGCATTCTTCGTCTTATCTCTCTCTCTCTCTCTCTCTCTCTCTCTCTTTACCTCACATTCTCTAGTCATGTCCAATCCCCGCACACCTCGGTCTAGAGGTGCACGGAGATCAGAACCACCGGGTAATAATCTCGTCTTTATTGGTCAATACCTATATTTGTGGGTACAAGAAATCTACACACCCACGTCTACATGATACTGCATGTAGTGGACAAAACCCCTTTGCCTCTTCTCTAGCTGTAGCACTTCACATCATCTTAACATCTTTTCACAGTAGATCTTTTCACTGTTCGTCTAACTCTAAACCCTAAACCGTAAGTAATTCTTGCGTGGACTCGATCTAACGTAAATAAGCGTAAATCTAAATAAACGTAAATCTAACTAAAAATAAACCTAAATCTAATTTAACGTAAGTCTACATCTAACCTAATCTTTAACGTCTTTTGGGATAGTTTCCTACGACGTTAAAACTCTCTTCTTCTTGTGTGTGTGTGTGTGGGTAAACCTAAATAAACCTAAGTCTAATCTAATATAACATAAATCTAAATCTAACGTAAATTATGTTATATTAAAAACAAAGAACTAAACTAACAGGGATTATAAGAACCTTAAAACTGATTTAACACATAATTTTTCACATAACTCGGCAAGAGTTGGTATTCTCATTACTAAAGATGTGAGAGTTAACTTCCGGCGGTGACGTTGCCTCATCTCCATCCACATCTGACGACAGCAATTGGCCCTTTAGACCGTTGTTGCTCTTGTTACTAACTTTGAAGTTGCTGTTGAATGACTAGAGGTTGTCTAGATGGTCATTGTGTCGGGGATGTAGCGACTCTTGCCGCCTTGAAGATCCACCTTCTTCCCTATCTTCTGAAGACATTTCACCAGTACTTTTGGATCGACGGAGCCCACCATGAGTGAAGGCAGCAATACCCTATATTCCATTGAGGGCTTTCTTCACCTGCTTCATGCAGGCATCGCAGTCTATGGAGACCTAAATCTAATCTAATATAACGTAAATCTAAATCTAGCGTAAATAAACGTAAATCTAGTTAAAAATAAACCTAAATCTAATCTAATTTAACTTAAATAAACCTAAATCTAATTTAACGTATGTCTACATCTAACCTAATCTTTAACGTCTTTTAGGATAGTTTCCTACGACGTTATAACTCTCTTCTTCTTGTGTGTGTGCGCCTGTGTGGATGTGTGTGCCAATAAAAAGAGATAAATGGTATAACCTTTCTATCACCCATGCCAAGTATGATAGATTGATTATGCCATTTCCCTCTTGAATAATAGGTCTTGAGTTCAACTCCTCGTCGGCTAGATTTTTAGGTCTTTTAATTTTAATTAGTTTCCTACGACATTAAATTAGTTTCTCTCTCTTTCTCTCTCAATGTGTGTGCGTTTTTTTGGATCGTATGCATGTTTTCTCTCTCTTTTCCTCTCTCAATGTGTGTGTTTTTTGTTTATGCATGTTCTCTCTCTCTTTTCCTCTCTCAATGCGTGCGTTTTTTGTTTATGCATGCTCTCTCTCTCTTTTCCTCTCTCAATGTGTGTGTGCATTCTTTGTTTATGTATGTGTGTGTGCGCTTTTGTTTATGTTTGTACTCTCTCTCTCTCTCTCTCTCTCTCTCTCTCTCTCTCTCTCTCTCTCAAAAACACTATGTGTGTGTGTATGTGTGTGTGTGAGAGAGAGAGAGAGGGAGAGAGAAAGAGGGTAAGGGAACATGAGAATGAGGAGAGGGAAGGAGCATACTTGGCTCTCCTTCCTCTCCTCGTGTGTGTGTGTGTGTGTGTGTGTGTGGAGAAGAAAAAGAGAGAGAGAGAGAGAGAGAGAGAGAGAGAGAGAGAGAGAGAGAGAGAGAAGAGCGTTACCTGCTCCTTGCTTGAGGGCGCCGAAAAACTCAGATCCGAGATCTGAGTTTTTGGGTGCGCTCGGTTATTTGTTTAGCCCAGCCGGCGTCGCTATGAGCGTCGCAAATTTCTTTGTAAATTTGCGACGCTCATAGCGACGCCGGGATTTTTTTTTTTGAGCGTCGCTGTGTAAGCGTCGCTAATATGAATAGCTTCTTATAGTGTTAAAAGATCGGGCATACCTTCACAAAGGAGTCCTTTCAAGAGTTGTAGATTGGTTGCGAGAAGTTTCTAACACAGGAGGAGACAAAGTGCTTCAAAGAAATGCTTTCAAAGCATGGTAAGGCTTTTGCATTTGAGCCACATGAGATAGGATGTGTTGATCCTTATATTGTAGCTCCTATGGTAATTTTCACAATACCTCATGTGCCTTGGAATCTGCGGCCTATTCCGGTTCCAAAGGCTCATTTGCCAAAGTTAGTAGAGCTACTGAATGAGAAAATCAAAATGGGAATCTTGGAGCCTTCTTGTGCTCCATACTCAAACAGGTGGTTCACAGTTCCAAAGAAGAATGGTTCTCTACGCTTCATCCAAGATATGCAACCAGTGAACAAAGTGACAATTAGAAATGTAGGTACAGGTCCAATTGTGGATGAATTTGCAGAGGCGTTTGCAGGGAGGGCAATCTACTCAATGGGGGATCTCTACTCAGGGTATGATCATTTTCAGCTTGCAATCGAAAGCAGAGACTTGACAACCATGAGGACACCTTTGGGTTTGGTAAGGATGTGTACCTTGCCACAGGGAGCAACCAACTTGGTTGCACATATGATGAATGGGATGAATAAGGTCTTACGTGACTTTATTCCTCAAATCACAATGCCTTTCATTGATGATTTGCCTATCAAAGGATGTGAAGAAAGTGACAAAGATGAAGCTTTGGATCTCAAGGGATGTCGCAGGTTTGTGGTAAATCACATAAATGATTGTGATAAAATTTTGTCTAGGTTGGAAGAAGTGAATCTTACATTGTCAGGGAAAAAGTCTATGTTTGGTGTCAAAGAAGTGCTCATTGTGGGGCACATGTGCGGGCCATATGGTCGGAAACCTTGTCCATCAAAGGTAGATGCCATCCAAAGAATGAAAGAAACATGCACTAGCATCACTGAGGTTAGAAGGTTTCTGGGAGCATGTGTCTTCTATGTTATTTGGATTCCACATTATTCACATGTAGCTGATCCTCTTTATCAGCTGCTTAGAAAGAATCAAAAGTTTGAATGGACAGAAGCACATGTAAAATCCATGAAAAAGCTAAAGGAGTTACTCCAGTCAGCAACGACTTTGAGAAAGGTAGACTATGAGTGTCAAAGGCCAGTGATTGTGACAGTAGATACCAGTCCTACAGGGATTGGATGGGCAATAGGGCAAGATGACAAAGAAGGACACATGTATGTGGTAAGATTTGGAGCAAAGGTACTAAGTGCTCGCCAAAGAAACTATCCATAGATAAAGAGAGAGTTATGGGGTATGGTTACAGCCTTGAAAAGTGGGAAAGAGTACCTAATTGGTGCATGTGTGGTTGTAGAAACAGATTGTCTACCACTTCTTGGGATGATTACAAGATGCTCAACACCAGACATTGCTATGTTGCGGTGGATTTCCTACATTAAGTCCTTAAATCCCGAGTTTAAGCACATTGCAGGTAAAGACAATACAGTGGCAGATATGCTATCAAGGGCAAGGTATGAAGATGAGTCACAAATGATTGATGAGGGAGATGATGTAGGCACAAAATTCTATTCTATCTCTCATGTCAAAGGTAACAATGTCTACATGACTAATTCACTTGAATTGTTCTTGAAAGATCTTTATGAAGGTGATTGGCTTTCTATTGGAAGGTACTTGAGTACTCTAACAAAACAGGATGATTGGTATGAACAAGAATTCAAGAGGATACGCAGGAAAGCATATGGGTACTTTTTAAGGGATGGTTACTTGTGGAAGCATCCTAAACAAAAGGGTGCTACACCACAACGGGTTATATGTAAAAAAGAGACTCAAGTAAAGCTCATGCAAGAGTTTCATGAGAGTCTATGGGCTGGACACAGGGGTGTGTGGGCAACCTTCTCCAAGTTGAAAGAAAAATACTGGTGGAGGGGTATGTATAAAGATGTATCTCAGTTTGTAGAGTCATGTGTAACTTGTCAAATGTATTCAAATGTTCGACATCGTGATAGATTGCACCCTACATATCCACTAGCCATGCACTATAAATGGGTTGTGGATCTAGTCACGATGCCTTTAGGCCTCTGGTAGATGAGATACTTGGTTCTTGCACGAGAGGACTTAACTAACCAGGTTGAAGGAAGAGAATTAAGAGCTAAGACCACAGAAGCTGTGTGCAAATTCCTTCTTGATGAGGTGATTTGCCGTTATGGTTGTGTGGGAAAAATCACTGCAGATCGAGGTGAACTGGATGCCGAAGAAGCAAGGGAGTTCTTTTCTAGGTTAGGGATTAAGCTTTCTCTTACTACAGCTTACAACCCTGAAGGCAATGGAAAGAGTGAAAGAGGGCGTCCTCCTATCATCAAAGTTTTGGCCAAGGCTTGCGAAGGAAGAGTTGGTGAGTGGCCAAAATTGTTACCATATGCTTTATGGGCTGATCGTACAACACATAGCTCAGTAACTGGCTACATGCCTGCGGAGCTAATGCATGGTCAAAAGCCAGTGATGCCGATTGAGGATACAATTCCCACATGGAATGTACTACCTTGGCAAGAGGGGCTTAGTAGGGAAGATCTCCTTGCACTGCGTATAAGGCAGCTAGAGAGAAGACCTGGAGACATTGAAGCTGCAAAAGAACGACTCAAAAATGCAAGGTTGAAAAACAAGGACTATTTTGATAAGCGACATTGACTCAGGAGCAAAGCAATTGACAAAGGTGACTGGGTTTTAGTGTATGATAGTAGCCTTGATAACCAGCACACAGTCATGCGTAAGTTCTCAAAAAGATGGTTTGGACCGTATGTTGTAAAGCATGTGCATGAAAATGCTACTTACAGCTTGTCTGAACTAGATGGTACAGAAGTAAAGATTCCCATTGCAGGAAAAACGATTAAAATGTTTAAGAGAAGAGGAGACAATGACCTAGAAGATATGGATGAGGAAGAAGAGAAAAACACAGGTGAAGATCAAAGTGAACATGAAGCTCTGGAATCATCCAGTGAAGAAGAAGACAAGGAAGATGTATAAGAGGTCTAATCTTACAAAGAGACAATGTGGCACATACCGGAGGATGTGTAGGTTTAGAGGGGGTGGATGTCGTGCTGTGACACGTACATAGTGGGAACGCATGCTATAAGATCTATCTTGTATTTTTTTAGATACATAATTATATTTACTATAGTGTACATATGCATATTTAAGTATAATAATAAGCCTTCTATCTCATCCTATTATTTTTCTCAAGGGTAACATATCCTTAGTTTACCATCAGAAAATACTATGGGAAAAGCATCAATAGCTCTGCCACTTTAACTTGGGGCAAAAAGAATTGATTCTTTATTTCTACTATTTCATTATCATCTCACACCCTAGCTAGATCCTATATCTAGGGTAAACTCCAATATATATATATTCTATGTATTTTTTATACTTTTCTTATATTTCTTTTTAAATAGCTACTAGGAGAGAATCAAATCCTAGTGGGACACTAGGTGGCATGATTTCAAAGATACACTTATTTTAATGCATTATTGCAAGCATGATTACAAAACTTTGTCAAGGAGCAATGTCATGCTTTCATATGGCATGAGGTGTCCTTTGGAATTAAATGAAAGTCTAGGCTAAGGAGACCACATGAAGACTTTTGCTGCCATAAATGGACCCTATTTTGATCAATTTTTTACACAAGGTTCCAATCCGAATTGGAAAACGATTTTAAAATGAAAATCGTAGCTAATGAGCTGAAGTTTTTGCCCATTTTTTTACTTTTTTATTTGGAGCCATGGTTGAGGAGATATGATCAAAATACTGGACCCCAGTCTGCCCACATCATGCAGGGGCAGCTCATTTCCAACTTTTCCAATTCCTGTTCACACTGGCTCCTCTCTTCTTGTGTAAACCCTTGGGGGTTCCCTTCACCTATAAAAGGGGACCTCTTCTTCCTTGTAAGGAACTCAAGCATTCAAGCCATTGATGAGAGGAATTCTCGAGGGAGTGAGTAGTAATGCCTAATTGTACTTAGCCATTAACATAAGCCAAAGCCTACACTTTCTCCTAGAGGGAGACTAGCCATTCTTGCAACAAGCTAACCTTGGAAGATCAACTCTAATCAAATAAGGTCTTGCACTTGGTGTATCAATCAAAGTGGAATTATCCACTCTTCTTCTCTCTCCCATCAATAATGGTGCCGAAGGGTTTCAAGTAAGATGTGTTCTACATTGATGTTTTCTTGATTTCTTGTTGTTTTCATTTTCATCTCTAATCCAACATATTATATATATATATATATATATATATATATATATATATATATGTATGTATGTATCTAATCTCATCTCCTTAACCAAACCTATCTCTCTCATTCTTAGTAATTCATCCTCTTTAGGTTCTCTTGCTACAGGTACATCTCTCCCCGCAGTATCCTTATTGCCTACGGGCAAGAATAGGGCTTGGGAGGGAAACTTCTCATCTCTTCACTTCTCTCATATCTACATTTCTCACATACTATCCTAGATGAATAACCCACATGATGATCATTTCTATCGCTTTCACTCTGTACGATCTATTAGAATTAACGTATGGATTAGCCGTAAAATACACTTTCAACAACGTATAGTGTTTCTCTTCGGCCCTGAAAGGCTTAATGAAATACTTCTATCACCGGATCCCATCATACTACCTCTCATAGACTATAATTTTTCTTTTGATGTAAGCGTAATTATCTTGCTATGAACCAAGAGGATTTGTACACACAATTAATCCCAATCACTAGACAAAATATATATATTATGGTAAGCACAAAACTACAATTCCAAAGAACAATTCGTAGCCTATTTGGTCAGCCAAGATTGAATGCCATTAACTCATCCATTAACCCTTTCATATTACCCATGATACGATATGACCATAGCCTTGATGTTTTCATCTTCGTATTGTTTTGACATTCTCTTTTGCGTTCTTTCTTTGTGTGTGTGAGTGCAAGAGAGAAAGAGTGAGTCTTCTTTGATTGCACTTCTTTCCAAACCCTAGTCTTCATGGCATCTATGGTTTAACTCCTTCATATAATTTTTGTTGAGTTCTCTCACAAACTCTCACAGCCATAAGCCCGGTGCTTTCCTCGCAAGACCGCAAATTTCTCGACATATTTTTGGTGAACCCGACGTGAATCTGCTAGGGTGAGAGTTTGTGGGTAACCATGGGTGATGCAACAATGTATGCATTTTGACCCAGCAACAATGCAAATGTTTCAAGCATTTGCAATGTTCATGCAACAAAAACATGCTACTGAAAGAAGGGAGATTTCAGCAACGAAGGCCATACAAGCGGTCGTCAATAGAATGGATCAGTTCAATGGCAAAGATGTAGCCAAGTACTTACGCGAGTATGTGAAGGAGATGGAGCTGCATCGCGTGTCAGAAGGTGAGATGATTCAAAGCTTTGAGCTAGTTGTTGCTCCAGAAATTAGGGAGCATGTTAGGGCAATTAAAGATGGGCATGGGAGAAATTGGGAAGAACTCAAAGTAGCTTTAAAGGAGGAATATTTCATGGAGGACTCGGAGAGAGTGACCAAAAGGACATTCTTAGAATGGGTAGTCAAGCCAAAGCAAGGACTATCAATAACAGAGCTACTTAGGGAATTTGAGCGGCACTATGCACAACTCACTAGGACAGAAAGGGCCACACTAGATGCAGAGAAGACAGATCTTTTCTTACAAGCTGCAGATGAAGAGTGTCAAGAAAATTTGGAGCTTCTTCTTGAAGATAAAGATGCTGAGCAAGGACTAAAGACCGACTGGAATGAGGTTGAAGGTGCTGTCTCACTGCTTGCCAAACGAAAAAGAAGAAGGGACAAGATGGTAGTAAACACTACAAGTCCTTCCACCTCAACTTCTGACAAAATGGTAAAGCCTACTTTTATCGCTCCTAAGTTTGATGAGTCCATGGTAGATGAGCTTGTGAAGGGAATGCGTGACTTGAAGGTGAAGTTTGCAAAGCTTGAAGAAAAAGGCCAACCATCAGGGCCACTTCCTAGGCCAAGACAACAGCCCAAAGAAGGGTTTGTTAATAGATGTATTTGGTGTGATAGTACAGATCATGTAAGAAGGGATTGTGATGATTTTAGTGATGCTTTGTCAAAAGGTGTTGTCTTTTTTAAGGATGGTAAAATCCACTTAAGAGAGACAGGTCTACCCTTGAGAACTAACTTTGGGAAGGGGGGAATGCAAAACTTAGTTGAAGATATGGCAACCAAGCATGCCACCTCTTCAGTTGAGGCAGCTACTTATGGAGTAAAAATTGAACATTTTTGTGATGAAGAGGTGAGTGACCATCATGGTCAAATTTGGCCAAATGTCATGCAATTAGCTAAAAAGGGAAAGCTTACAAAAGAGATTCTACATGAAGCAGGTGATTGCATACGTCTAGAAACAGGATGGAATGATCCAGTGGACTCATTGTCAGTGCATGCCTACATTACAAAATGCCAACAAAATGAGGCAATTGTAGAAGAGAAGCGCAGACGTGAGACTGCTGATGAAGGACCATCAAAAAGAGCTTCTAGAAGTGGGGGAAGAAGCGACTCAATGCCTTCTCAAACACCCTCAACACAAGGAGCATCTCCACCTGAAGTACTCATGGAGGAGTCTACAACAGGAAAGAAGGAAGAGCCAACGAAAGGTAAGACAAAAAGCCCAACTTATAAACTACAATCTGATATTGAGGTTGCTACAGATTTAAAGAAAGTCTTGGAGGAAAGGATCTTGAATAGCAAGATTGAGTTTACTATGGGAGAAGTTCTTGGCATTACAAAGCGTGAATTCCATGAGGAGATCATTGACATCATCAAGAGAAAGAGGCAAACCCTTGCTGAAGTTTCTCGTCCATAGGTTGAAGGGGAAACCTCAAAGACACAAGGGATGCAACTCCAAAATAAGGAGAATGATGGAGCTGTGGTAGGATGCTACCAATCTAGTGGGAGAGTGAAGCAAGTGTATTTCTCAAATGATGATGAAGAAGTTGAAGATATTCCTAGGAGTTACTATTCACGAAGTCATTGGGCAAGGGCTACTACAGAAACTTTGGTCAAGGTAGGTGATCTTGAAGAGCCATTTGTTGCCTTGATTGACCATGGTTCAGAAATAAACATAATGTCAAAGAGTCTCTACAACAAGTTCAAATGGCCGATGGACACAAATCATAGCTGGATGGTAAAAGTGGCAAACAATTCATCCGGTGAATTGTATGCAGCATGTCCAGGTGTGAAGGTAACAATAGGTGATGTAAAGATTGACCAAAACTTCTTTGTACAGGATACATCTTCATATCATCTCATCCTTGGACAACCCTACATTGTGGGAGTTTGAATGGAAACAAAGGTAATGGACGATGGTTCAGCATATGCTAGAATACCTAGCAAAGATGGTAAACGAGCTGTCCAATTTCTCACAGTCTGTATAAACTATGAAAGAAATTGTGACAACCTCAGAGAACATCCTCTACCAAAGGTAAGCAAAGAGTTTCATGATCATAGAGAAATGATGGGTTTTCGCCAAGTACCATTGTAAAGCGGGATTGCAGTGGTACAGAAAGAAAAAGGGTCTCGCTTGATCCAAAAATAGGTGAAACTTTCTCGATGACCTCCTTGGTAACAAGGAATGGATCAGTATGTTTTACAAAACTTGAAGATTTGAAGAGATATGAGAGGCAATGTGTGCATAATGTACAAATAGGCATGAAAAAGAGTGGGTTGCTAAAGCCTACTGAAAATGTTTTGGGTTTGTGTGAACAAGTTTCTTTTGTAGATACTATGGGTGAGCTTGATGCTATAATGAGGTCTAGTTTGCATCTTGAAAATGAAGTTGTGGAAGTTTTCTCTATGGAAATGTATCAAGTAATAGAAGCCTTTAAAGAAAGCCAAACAGTTGGCCCAGAAGTCCATGTTGAAACTAAATACAAGAGTGTAGCAAAGAAGGTGAAACCAGTAGCTTCACCCTTACCATCCAACAACAGGGAAAAGATTGGACAGGCTTCTTTACAACCAAGTTTGTGGAATCCTAAAAAGAACGGGCATACCTTCACAAAGGAGTCCTTTCAAGAGTTGCAGATTGGTTGCGAGGAGTTTCTAACACAGGAGGAGACAAAGTGCTTCAAAGAAATGCTTTCAAAGCATGGTAAGGCTTTTGCATTTGAGCCACATGAGATAGGATGTGTTGATCCTTATATTGTAGCTCCTATGGTAATTTTCACAATACCTCATGTGCCTTGGAATCTGCGGCCTATTCCGGTTCCAAAGGCTCATTTGCCAAAGTTAGTAGAGCTACTGAATGAGAAAATCAAAATGGGAATCTTGGAGCCTTCTTGTGCTCCATACTCAAACAGGTGGTTCACAGTTCCAAAGAAGAATGGTTCTCTACGCTTCATCCAAGATATGCAACCAGTGAACAAAGTGACAATTAGAAATGTAGGTACAGGTCCAATTGTGGATGAATTTGCAGAGGCGTTTGCAGGGAGGGCAATCTACTCAATGGGGGATCTCTACTCAGGGTATGATCATTTTCAGCTTGCAATCGAAAGCAGAGACTTGACAACCATGAGGACACCTTTGGGTTTGGTAAGGATGTGTACCTTGCCACAGGGAGCAACCAACTCGGTTGCACATATGATGAATGGGATGAATAAGGTCTTACGTGACTTTATTCCTCAAATCACAATGCCTTTCATTGATGATTTGCCTATCAAAGGATGTGAAGAAAGTGACAAAGATGAAGCTTTGGATCTCAAGGGATGTCGCAGGTTTGTGGTAAATCACATAAATGATTGTGATAAAATTTTGTCTAGGTTGGAAGAAGTGAATCTTACATTGTCAGGGAAAAAGTCTATGTTTGGTGTCAAAGAAGTGCTCATTGTGGGGCACATGTGCGGGCCATATGGTAGGAAACCTTGTCCATCAAAGGTAGATGCCATCCAAAGAATGAAAGAAACATGCACTAGCATCACTGAGGTTAGAAGGTTTCTGGGAGCATGTGTCTTCTATGTTATTTGGATTCCACATTATTCACATGTAGCTGATCCTCTTTATCAGCTGCTTAGAAAGAATCAAAAGTTTAAATGGACAGAAGCACATGTAAAATCCATGAAAAAGCTAAAGGAGTTACTCCAGTTAGCAACGACTTTGAGAAAGGTAGACTATGAGTGTCAAAGGCCAGTGATTGTGACAGTAGATACCAGTCCTACAGGGATTGGATGGGCAATATATAGGGCAAGATGACAAAGAAGGACACAGGTATGTGGTAAGATTTCGAGCAAAGGTACTAAGTGCTCGCCAAAGAAACTATCCACAGATAAAGAGAGAGTTATGGGGTATGGTTACAGCCTTGAAAAGTGGGAAAGAGTACCTAATTGGTATATGTGTGGTTTTAGAAACAGATTGTCTACCACTTCTTGGGATGATTACAAGCTGCTCAACACCAGACATTGCTATGTTGCGGTGGATTGCCTACATTAAGTCCTTAAATCCCGAGTTTCATCACATTGCAGGTAAAGACAATACAGTGGCAGATATGCTATCAAGGGCAAGGTATGAAAATGAGTCACAAATGATTGATGAGGGAGATGATGTAGGCACAAAATTCTATTCTATCTCTCATGTCAAAGGTAACAATGTTTGCATGACTAATTCACTTGAATTGTTCTTGAAAGATCTTTATGAATGTGATTGCCTTTCTATTGGAAGGTACTTGAGTACTCTAACAAAACAGGATGATTGGTATGAACAAGAATTCAAGAGGATATGCAGGAAAGCATATGGGTACTTTTTAAGGGATGGTTACTTGTGGAAGCATCCTAGACAAAATTGTGCTACACCACAACGGGTTATATGTAAAAAAGAGACTCAAGTAAAGCTCATGCAAGAGTTTCATGAGAGTCTATGGGCTGGACACAGGGGTGTGTGGGCAACCTTCTCCAAGTTGAAAGAAAAATACTGGTGGAAGGGTATGTATAAAGATGTATCTCAGTTTGTAGAGTCGTGTGTAACTTGTCAAATGTATTCAAATGTTCGGCATCGTGATGGATTGCACCCTACATATCCACTAGCCATGCACTATAAATGGGTTGTGGATCTAGTCATGATGCCTTTAGGACTCTGGTAGATGAGATACTTGGCTCTTGCACGAGAGGACTTAACTAACCAGGTTGAAGGAAGAGCATTAAGAGCTAAGACCACAGAAGCTGTGTGCAAATCCCTTCTTGATGAGGTGATTTGCCATTATGGTTGTGTGGGAATAATCACTGCAAATCGAGGTGAACTGGATGCCGAAGAAGCAAGGGAGTTCTTTTCTAGATTAGGGATTAAGCTTTCTCTTACTACAGCTTACAACCCTGAAGGCAATGGAAAGAGTGAAAGAGGGCATCCTCCTATCATCAAAGTTTTGGCCAAGGCTTGCGAAGGAAGAGTTGGTGAGTGGCCAAAATTGTTACCATATGCTTTATGGGCTGATCGTACAACACATAGCTCAGTAACTGGCTACATGCCTGCGGAGCTAATGCATGGTCAAAAGCCAGTGATGCCGATTGAGGATACAATTCCCACATGGAATGTACTACCTTGGCAAGAGGGGCTTAGTAGGGAAGATCTCCTTGCACTGCGTATAAGGCAGCTAGAGAGAAGACCTGGAGACATTGAAGCTGCAAAAGAACGACTCAAAAATGCAAGGTTGAAAAACAAGGACTATTTTGATAAGCGACATCGACTCAGGAGCAAAGCAATTGACAAAGGTGACTGGGTTTTAGTGTATGATAGTAGCCTTGATAACCAGCACACAGTCATGCGTAAGTTCTCAAAAAGATGGTTTGGACCGTATGTTGTAAAGCATGTGCATGAAAATGCTACTTACAGCTTGTCTGAACTAGATGGTACAGAAGTAAAGATTCCCATTGCAGGAAAAAGGATTAAAACGTTTAAGAGAAGAGGAGACAATGATCTAGAAGATATGGATGAGGAAGAAGAGAAAAACACAGGTGAAGATCAAAGTGAACATGAAGCTCTGGAATCATCCAGTGAAGAAGAAGACAAGGAAGATGTATAAGAGGTCTAATCTTACAAAGAGACAATGTGGCACATACCGGAGGATGTGCAGGTTTAGAGGGGGTGGATGTCGTGCTGTGACACGTACATAGTGGGAACGCATGCTACAAGATCTATCTTGTATTTTTTTAGATACATAATTATATTTTCTATAGTGTACTTCTGCATATTTAAGTATAATAATAAGCCTTCTATCTCATCCTATTATTTTTATCAAGGGTAACATATCCTTACTTTACCATCAGAAAATACTATGGGAAAAGCATGAATAGCTCCGCCACTTTAACTTGGGGCAAAAAGCATTGATTCTTTATTTCTACTATTTCATTATCATCTTACACCCTAGCTAGATCCTATATCTAGGGTAAACTCCAATATATATATATTCTATGTATTTTTTATACTTTTCTTATATTTCTTTTTAAATAGCTACTGGGAGAGAATCAAATCCTAGTGGGACACTAGGTGGCATGATTTCAAAGATACACTTATTTTAATGCATTATTGCAAGCATGATTACAAAACTTTGTCAAGGAGCAATGTCATGCTTTCATATGGCATGAGGTGTCCTTTGGAATTAAATGAAAGTCTAGGCTAAGGAGACCACATGAAGACTTTTGCTGCCATAAATGGACCCTATTTTGATGAATTTTTTACACAAGGTTCCAATCCAAATTGGAAAACGATTTTAAAATAAAAATCGTAGCTAATGAGCTGAAGTATTTGCCCATATTTTTACTTTTATTTTTGGAGCCACGGTTGAGGAGATAGGATCAAAATACTGGACTCCAGTCTGCCCACACCATGCAGGGGCAGCTCATTTCCAACTTTTCCAATTCATGTTCACACTGGCTCCTCTCTTCTTGTGTAAACCCTTGGGGGTTCCCTTCACCTATAAAAGGTGACCTCTTCTTCCTTGTAAGGAACTCAAGCATTCAAGCCATTGATGAGAGGAATTCTCGAGGGAGTGAGTAGTAATGCCTAATTGTACTTAGCCATTAACATAAGCCCAAGCCTACACTTTCTCCTAGAGGGAGACTAGCCATTCTTGCAACAAGCTAACCTTGGAAGATCAACTCTAATCAAAGAAGGTCTTGCACTTGATGTATCAATCAAAGTGGAATTATCCACTCTTCTTCTCTCTCCCATCAATAATGGTGCCGAAGGGTTTCAAGTAAGATGTGTTCTACATTGATGTTTTCTTGATTTCTTGTTGTTTTCATTTTCATCTCTAATCCAACATATATATATATATATATATATGTATGTATCTAATCTCATCTCCTTAACCAAACCTATCTCTCTCATTCTTAGTAATTCATCCTCTTTAGGTTCTCTTGCTACAGGTACATCTCTCCCCGCAGTATCCTTATTGCCTACGGGCAAGAATAGGGCTTGGGAGGGAAACTTCTCATCTCTTCACTTCTCTCATATCTACATTTCTCACATACTATCCTAGATGAATAACCCACATGATGATCATTTCTATCGCTTTCACTCTGTACGATCTATTAGAATTAACGTATGGATTAGCCGTAAAATACACTTTCAACAACGTATAGTGTTTCTCTTCGGCCCTGAAAGGCTTAATGAAATACTTCTATCACCGGATCCCATCATAGTACCTCTCATAGACTATAATTTTTCTTTTGATGTAAGCGTAGTTATCTTGCTATGAACCAAGAGGATTTGTACACACAATTAATCCCAATCACTAGACAAAATATATATATTATGGTAAGCACAAAACTACAATTCCAAAGAACAATTCGTAGCCTATTTGGTCAGCCAAGATTGAATGCCATTAACTCATCCATTAACCCTTTCATATTACCCATGATACGATATGACCATAGCCTTGATGTTTTCATCTTCGTATTGTTTTGACATTCTCTTTTGCGTTCTTTCTTTGTGTGTGTGAGTGCAAGAGAGAAAGAGTGAGTCTTCTTTGATTGCACTTCTTTCCAAACCTTAGTCTTCATGGCATCTATGGTTTAACTCCTTCATATAGTTTTTGTTGAGTTCTCTCACAAACTCTCACAGCCATAAGCCCGGTGCTTTCCTCGCAAGACCGCAAATTTCTCGACAACGTTGTTTTCTTATCTTCCCAAATAGCGCGATATGGAGTAGTCATGAAAGTTGGAAGTGCCTTATATCGCTTTGTTTAGGAATTTCTATAAAGTGTGTTTGTTCCCATATTCTCGCAAAAGGCGATAGCGCATGGTTTTAAAATTTGTAAGCACTTCCTATCACGTTGTTTGAGCAATCTCATAGAGTGTGACACTTTCTTCACGTCTCCTCGCATGATGCGATAGTGCATGGTTTGAAAAGTTACAAGCACCTCCAATTGCATTGTTCATGCATATTTTCCATCTTTCTCCTTTTTTACTTTCAGATGGAAAGGGCAAACCATACTACAAGAAACCTTTACCAAGCTCCAAAGGATTCAGAGTAAGATGATGACAACCAACAGGAAGTAGTCAAGCCATAAGTTGGGAAGAAAGAGGAGGAGAAGCCACTTACACAACCCCTTGAGAGGCCTACTGCTAGGAAGAGAATGAATTATCAAATCAAATCTCTAAGGGAGATACGGAAAGCACAAAAATCTACTTGTCTTCTTATTCCTAGGCTACCGTTCATGAGAGTTTTCAAAGAGATATCAAATAGATTGGTGAGCATGATGAAAAGAAAAACTTTTGTTTCAGTAAGATGGCAATTTGAAGCCTTAATGTGCCTTTAGGAGGCTGTTGAGGATTTTTTAATAGACTTTATGAATGATAGCTACATTGCAGCTACATTTTCTCACAGGGTCACACTAATGAGCAAAGATTTTGTGCTTGTGTCAAGGTTGAGGTACAAGTTTGATAAGGCTTTGGAGCCAGTTCCTACTGAGGATCTTAGGGCATATCAAATTTTAAATATTCCCCTTTCCAGGAAACAGAAGAAGTCATGGGCTGTCATTGAATATGTTACACATCAATATGACACAAGAAAGGCCAAGGATATCAAAGCAGGCAAGGAGGTTGAGACGGAGCAAGACATGATATCAAAAGATGAAATCCTTACAAAACAAGAAAAAATTTTAAGAGCATTCAACTCTCTCCTTTATGAAAAATTTACAGGCCAAATGGTTGTGGATGTCTCCATGTATGGGGATGATGAGGTGTATTGTGACATATTCCCTCAAGGCACAAGTATGCTTGTAAACCCCAACATTGAGGTTGGTGATATTGTGCTCTTTATCTATCTTAGGTACGTGTTACCCCTTTGCTAATTATTAGTGCATATGCGCCTAGAAGGGCCTCATTAAGGGATGTATTTTCTTTGACTTAGGTATATTATGAGGGATCTTATAGAGGCTATAGCTATGCAAGTGTCCATACTTGATCCTCTAGTGACACACTGCCTATTCAACAAGCAGGGAATCCTTCAAGTTTTTTTGAAGAATTTGACATGCTGGCCGGCAATTACATAATACACCCCTATTTGAAGGGTAAGTCTTAACTCCTAGCAATTTTTATATTCTGTGGTATTCCTAGATAATTTTTTATTTTCTTGTAGAGGGAATTGAAGTCTTATTATCTTCAATATTTTAGACAAAGATGTTATATTTATGAATTCACTCTCAAGTATCCATGGGAGAGGTAAATTGTAAGTCTGAATTATGATATATACTAGTCTGAAGTATGATATATACTAGTTTGAAGTATGATATATACTAGTCTGAAGTATGATCTAGCCCAAGTCATCACCCCCCAAGTAACCTAACTCACCACCACCACCTCTTGAACCGATTTCACCCCCTCCTGAACACAAAAGAAAAAGGGTCTTTGAGGATACAGGATCCTCTCGGGCAGAAAGAGAAGTGGAGTTTCATGATTGATTACTCCCCAAAAGTTATGTACACTTTGTTCATTTTGTCCATATAAACATACACCCTTTGATGGTTCATAATTCTGTACTTCAAAATCTAATACCAACTATTCGATTCTTGGTAGTGTATCATGGTGTCATATAAATTTAAAAGAACATAAATAATGATCACAACAAGGTCAACAAGACATGTATATTTGCAAAATGCAATGATTATAGCATTGAACCCCGGTTTTGTCAAGTCCTTGCAAGTGGCTCAAACACATTTGGGGGAAGACATGTGATGCAAGAGATTGAATTCTCCATCCTTGTGCTCACAAAAATTCCATCCACTTTGAATCTATGCTCAGGAGATGTTTCATCAAGAAACTCAAGAGATTCTCTAACATCCTGCAGTCTCCAATTTGTTGTTACTATAAGGCTTCTATGCTCAATGTGTGGATGGACTATGACCTTTAGTTCAAACTCCAGACAATTTTTCGTAGAGTCAAGAGGAACACAACTACCTAACTTGATTCTCCATCTCTATAGTGATAGCCCAGAACTAATGACTGACGACATATAGAAAGTCTTCTATTAAGCCACATCGTCTTTGTCCTTTGCAAATCCATTGTTTTGAAACATGCCATAAAGTCATGTATAGACAAGAACCATTGAACTTGGATCCTTCTTGAAATCCTACCTGGAGACATAGCTTCAAATATGTCTTCTTTGATCTTGGATTTGAAGCTTGATATAGTACATGCATCAAGGGCTTCCCAATCAAGTGAACTTATGGTGGGAACCAGTGACTAATATAGTTCTCCATATGCACCTTCTTGTGATGGAACCTTGTATTCTGTAAAATAGACAAACAAATCCATTGTTTTGTAAAAAGAAGGTGGCTTGTCAACATACATAACATCTACAATCCCTTTGTGCATTGCTTTGAATATCCCACTTAAGCTATCCACAGGCTACTGCTCCATAGCTATTGAAGGAAAGATATCTGAAATGGAATCAAAAAATGTGAAAGAAAAATGGAAGAATGATAAGTTCATTGTGTCAAATAGATAATATTTTCTATTCCTTACTATAAGAATACAGTGTGGGATATTCGTCCAAGTCCAACACCATATCCTTGGCCATGTACACATGTTGAACCTTAGCTAGCCAGCCATTGTCAGTCACTTTGAAAGCAAGAACCCGACCTTTCCAATGGTTTTTAACTTTATTTCGTTTGGTTCTCTTCACTTTGTATACACCTTTGCATGAAGGAAGCATTGTTACCCAGTCATTTACACAAAAAGATCTAGACATGGGTTTCCAAAGACCATCCTCTCTAATGTTATAAAAGTCACAAGAATTTATGTTATGTGAAGGGGGACGTGTAGAAGACGCCATGGAAACTCAGAGAGAAGAGAAGGAAAAAGAAAATATAGTGATGGAAAAAAGCAAAGCTCTCACAAAATGGAGGGAACGTGAAAAAGATATACGTTTGAAAAAAGTAGGTTTGGCTTTCTTTTAGAGCCTTCGAACTGAGATTTCGTATCTTTTCACAACGATTATGTGAGATATAAAATAGAATAAAAGATTAGACTTCAGTACTTTGGGCTGCAAATTTATGGGATTTCTCATCGAAAGCACCTAAATATAGTAGTTTCAGCTTTGTGATCAAGACATTTAGCCACTCTCCACCAAAATAGGACCATCAAAACCTAAGATAGAGAAAACAAGATTGTCATAATTTTGTATACGTGTCAAATGACTATTGGACTATTCCTTAATCATTAGATTAACAAACATCCTTTTTCTAGCTGTTTTACGCCCTAATGACCTACTTCAACCATGTTGAAATTACTAGCACATATCCCTGATGCAAGAGGAATATGCCAAAGCCATTCCCAAAGGGAATTCCTATCTTTAGGATTATCAAATCCCTAGGCATTAACCAAATTGACTTCTCCCCATGGAGTGGAGCTAAGGAAGACGGAGCATTTGCTAGAAGGGTGATATTCAGTGAGCCATTGTGCCTTCTAAGTGTCCTTCATGTAGGTGAGAACCCCAGAATAGCTTAGGAGAGATCCCCCATAAAAGCATGAGAGATTGTCTATAGTGTGCAAGAGAGCTTGCTTTATTATGCATTTTATGTTGATCTTGAAACATGCAAATATGAAACTCATTTATTAAAATCAATTCGTTAAGGGTATAGAGTCTGGTAGGGTCATTAATATCCTAAGCATTGAAGGTGGCTATCTTCATTGAGGTGTATCGTACAATTTGTGTATCCTCATCACTTTCTACATCATTCATGTTGACCTCTAACTCAATGCCAACTTGGTGATCAGAGGCAGAGGTTGTAGCTTCCATGTGAGTCTTCTTGGCTGAGGTATGGCTCTCTCTCTCTCTCTCTCTCTCTCTCTCTCAACTTGCAAGCCATCGTGAGATTTTACCTCGTCTTAATCACAAAAAGGACCTTTACTAAAGGGTGCTTTACCAAAACTGTGTGCCTTTAAATACTTTCAGCAAATTTGATCTCTTAATACTTAATCTTAATATTCCGGTGTTTAATGGCTAATGATTCAATGCTCTATTGAAGCTCAGCTGAGGGTGGCGTATGTGATGTAGAGTATATTGAAGCTCAGCTGGTGAGCAAGGCAGCAGCAGAGCCCCCTTTTGGGCAAACCCAAACTCGCTCCTGGAACTTCGGGTGGCTCAAGTAGCTTATCGGCACCACGTGTCTTTCATTCTCTCCAGCCACGTACACAGCCACATGCCCCTTTGGAGTCCCCTTTCCCTTCTTACTGTTGCCGCCCACCTTGCCGGCCTGATCAAGGTCTCCATTGAAGCTGCTGCTGGGCTTCTTCATACGCCCCAGGCTCGGCGAACTCCAAGATCGTGTACACTCACTTAAACATGCAGCTGTGCTTTTACTACCCGCAGCCTCCAGCTCTTCAGTGTCGACATGCTCGTATTGCATTAATCTACTGCTGCTTGTGCGGGCGCCATGCAGCTGGCCGTGACAGCGATTGCGATGAAGCAGTGAATTCAGTGAGGGCATTGTCATGATCCGGCACTGCAGTTTAGAGCAGGAATAGCTGCGCGTCTTGATCAATTTGAAGTGATCGCCCTCTCTGGAGAGCGAGCTGCTGCAGGGATCGTGATATGTACTATCCGGTGCGGAAAAATTTGAGTGCAGGTCGCCATTGAAGCTGAGATCATCAGGCGATTCAGCCGCAATTGTGATGAAGCGAACGGCTGTGCGCATTGCGCTGATGCTGTAGCGTGAGCTGGAGCTGCTGGCTTAATATAATTACTAGGCTTTGCAGGTGAGTGAATGGAGAAGACAAGGGCCAGAGAGCCGACACCAGCGCAAAGCGCTCTCGTTTGCCATGAAATAAATACTGTGAACTGGCTCGTATTAAGAATGCGGATGGATTAAGAATAAACACTGTGAACTGGCTCGTATTAAGAATGCGGATTATATATATACATCGGTATGAAGGTAAAGTGGCACACGTTCACCGCCCCAATCATCCTTACTTGCGAGGGCCCATTAACATTCAAATCAACTTCAAAGGTTGGCGGACCATAACTTTAGTCCATTGTTACGTTGTTATAGAGACCTCTCTCTCTCTCTCTCTCTCTCTCTCTCTCTCCACACATTCAAAGTTCAAAGGTTTCAAGCTTAGAGCACACATGTCTCTCTTGGATTTGACAATAACATTCCCTTGTTTCTGTACAACCCCTTGGCATTTCTTGAAGGGCATATCTAGGTAAATCGTGTGGAGATCTTAATCTCATTTCCGTGTTGGGATCGAACGTCGATGTGTTTCTTTGTTGTTTGTTGTTTGCTTTATCCAAAGAGGGGGGCTCACAGTTCCTAAGGAATAGAAGCATCCATGGTAGCCCGTCCTTGAGGAAAGGCTCCAATCCAATCGGCATGTCAAAATGCAATATTGATTTTTTTCAACCCTTCCCAAACTTGGTCGAGTTGCTATCATCAAAACTTAGGGTGTATTCACAAAGGAGGAGCCTTTCATAGCATTGTGTCATTCGCTTAGAAAGAAGCCCATTAAATATACAGGATAGGTGTAGCACTGCAACAATTGATAAATAGCCAACCGGTCTCTTTGTTACATAATGTTTGCATCTCAAAAGTGTCTGTACATGGCATGTTTTTTAGAGAGGGAGAGTGCATGTCTTTGTGGTGAATCAAAAATTTAAATACCGCTTTTAATTGAGCCAGTAGCTTTATGCCACAACTATGGTACACCCTTGAAACTTTATGTTTCAGGTAGGTCGAATGATGTTTCATGCATCCTTACTATGGTCACTATATTATTAATGCCACACATAGTCCATATTTTTAATTAATATAGCTCAAATCAATCCATGCGTTAGAGTGTGTGAATAGCAAGAGATATCTGGAACTAATAGAGACAAAACAAAAGGGCATATTTTTAATTTTAGCAATCTCACAAAGTGTGAGTTGAACTGTATTGAGCCCAAATAGATTTACAAGAGTGTTAGGGTTCATGCCAACTCGTCGGACACCCATCACACTGACCGTACTAATTTTATTTATTCTTTTGATCATATAGAACAATAAAGAGTAGTGAGATAACTCTAAATACTCGGTAAGCACTCCACCCACATCCTACGCACGATTGTTCTTCTTCTCCCTCACACTCCGCTCGCACCGCACAGGCTCTTCAAGTGGTATTAGAGCTAGAGTGAAGGTATTGCATCATTGCGACGTTGTGGCGGAGAATGCGATGAAGCTGCAAAATTTTCAGTACAACTATTTTGTAGAAAAAATTTGACTGAGTGAAAGGTTGATTTTCAGCTTGCCTCCCACGATCCTCGCCAGAAACATCATGGTCTACAACTTTTTAGTTGAGAGTTTTGTCAAATTTTGCACCAATTTTATTGGATGTTTGGCAAACTGCCTACAGGTGGAGGGTAGATAGCTGCGGATTTTTACAAATCTATTTTGATCTGTAAAAACAACTCGTTTCATGCCCATTCCAAGAATTACAAACCACTTTTTTTATATTTACAACTTTGCACAAGAATTTTTTTGCAAATTCTGAAGGTTTGTGAAATATCGGACGATTGACTGCAAGGTATTCTCAAAGTTGCATATAGATATGCACACCATGTATGCATATCGTGATGGTTTAGAGTGCTTTTGGAGCTGATATGATACACCCAGAGAGCTTGGATTGAGCTTGGTTATTCTCTTGTTTTTTGCATTTATGGTAATTTTCTTTCTAGATATAGCAGATCCACGAGCATCTTTGGCAATGGTAGCCATTAAAGTTCTAGTAGGAGTTTTGGATGCATATGATCTATGTGTGACTAACACTTGAGGGTGTTTGTGCTATGTTTAGAGCATTGTACTCCGAGTGTTTGTGCTCTATTGAGAGTGTTTTACTCCCCGTAGGGAGCTAGTTTTGTGCTGTTTCTCGCATACTCATTGGAGCCTGTTTGAGCACGTCTTGCAATTTCATAGTAACACATTGTGGATGTACTTTGTATTGTGGATACTGCCATTGTACGTTGTTATGGAGCAAATTTTGGCTTGTTTTGGCAGTCCATGCCGTTTCTAAGACTCGCTTCGGAAGAGCTCTTTTTGAGACTGTGGCTAGTTGTGTTTGTATAACCTTTTGTGAGGATCATTCCATGAGGTTTTTTGAAGCCAAGCACCAGGGGCTGGGTTACCCAGTGTGATGTGGACTATGTTGCTAAGATTCCCATTGGTGGCCTCGCCATGGGATATGTATAGACAGGTATAGGTGCTTTGATGCCTAGTTGGCAATTGTTCAGCCATTCCTTTGAGCAATATATGTCAGTTTATGCCCATCGAGCACTCTTGATATTTTATGTGTTGATTTTTTCTTGAGTTTTTCTTGATATATTGATCTCTATATAAAGGAGACTCTACCAGAGTTTTCCTACGAGTCCCCTACTTTGCCAATAATAGTCTTTTTCATTGACATTGCAGTGATTTTATGTGAGTTTTCAATTGAGATTTTCATCTATGCAGAGAAGACTGCCAAAATTTTCAAAAATATTTTGCCATAAATTTCTAGTCTCTCTCTTACATTTGCTCTTGTCATTCATGGCTGGAACAACTAAGAAAGAAGAATATTATATCAAGAATTTTGGTGGCACAAACTTCACGATATAGAAGCAACGTATGCATGCTTGATATCTTAGTCAATAAGGGCCTTGCGCGCAATGCCATTGAAAATGCGTAAAGAAGGTGTTTCAAGTGATGATGAGTGACAGGAGCTAGATGTTCATGCTATAGAAACCATTCATCTACACCTTGGTGAGTCTATTTCTTTACAATTATGAACAAGACTACCGTAAACGAATTATGGGAGTCATTATACTTATCTTGAAATGGTAAGAGTGCCTCGAATAAACTTTTTCTCATGAATAAGCTTATGTGTTTGAACATAAGAAGGTAGCACTGCCACTTTCCACATAAATGAGTTCAATAGGTTGTTTACGTAATTGACTTCTAAAGGGCTGAATTTTGATGATGAAACAAAAACCATTTTCTCACTATTCTCTTTGCCTCCTTCGTGGTATATGTTTAACACTACCACTAGTAACTGTGTCCCTCAAGGCAAGCTTGTTTTTCAGTGATGTTACTAGTGCTTTGCTCATGGAAGAGATTCGATGTCAATCTCTTGACACTAGTGGGCATGGTAATGCATATATGGCTAGTGGCAGTAACCATAAAAACCATCACTGGCAAAGAGGTCCTAGTTGTAGGCATGCATTCTCAAGATTGCAAGCATGCATGTAGCAAGAATCGTGGACGTGACAAGAGGAAAATTGAATGCTACCATTGTCACAATAAAGGACACATGAAGAAAGATTGTATGTTATTGCAAAGAGAAAAGGATAAAGCCATTGTCGTAAGTCTTGCACCTCCTAAGCGTGTACTGTGAAGATAGAGGATCTCAATGTCATTGAGTCTCCACAAGTGGATGTTGTTATTGAATGTGTCATTGCCCTTTTGTAGAAAATGAAGCCGCTAGAAGATAGTTTACTACACCATGCACACTTGTTCAGAATGGAGTTGTTGAGTGAATGAATAGAACTATTCGATAGAGAGGTCATTTCCATGCTATCTATGGAAAATTTATCTTGAGAGTTTTGGGGAGAGTTTGTTATGATAGCAATGCATATGGTCAATAGTTCACCTAGTACATTGTTGAACTACAAAATTATGTAGGATATGTGGACAGGCAAGAAGCCTAACTATGATAGATTATGTGTAGTTGGGTGTGAGGCATTCTCACATGTGCGTGAAGAGCTTAGAAAGAAGATGGACCCCAAGTCACACAAATGCATCTTCATTGGTTATTGTGAAGATGGAGAGATGGGTTATCGTCTCTGGCACCTAGAATCTTGAAGAGTTATTCATGGCTCACAAGTATAACTCAATCTGAGTATAACTCAATCTTGATAAATTAAACTTGTGAATTGACAGATCATCAAAGGGTAAACAAGCCTTGCCTTGTAAACACGTGTATAAGAACTACACGGCAAAAGACCCCAAGCCTAAGTATAAGGGTAGAATGGTTGCTAAGGGTTTCAAGAAAAATAAAGGTGTGGATTTTGATGAGATTTTCTCTTCAATAGTCAAGATGATGTCAAGAAGAGTACATTGCATCATGTGCTTAGACTAGGAGACACCGAGGACATTGAACTTGTCCAAATGGATGTGAAGACGGCTTTCCTTCACGCAATCTTGCTAAGAATGTCCACATGAAATAGAAAGGAGGTTTCAAAGTCAAACATGAAAAGCCTACAAGGGCAAAACTGTTGGGTAGATTGTATAAAGCATTGTATGGACTAAAACAAGGCTCAAGGCAATGGTACATGAATTTTGACAAGTACATGTAGTCCCAAGGTTATGTAAGGAACCAGGAAGTCCTCAAAGGAGCCTTAAAAGTCTTGAAAGCCTTGAGGAGCATTGAAGAGAAAGCCTTTCACATGATCTTTCCCAATGCTACATTTACTTTATTTTGGAAAGGGTGCAACAAATGATCTGAAGTTTGAACATAATAATTTTTAAAAAAACACTACAAGAGGTTGTGTGCTCTTGTGACGCTGTTAGCGACGGAAATACACTGGGTTTTTATAACCCCCGGCGTTGCTAAAACCGTCGCTAACAGCGTCGCTACGAGAGCGTCGCTATAGGCGTCGCTATATGCGTCGCTATATAGCGACGCTCATAGCGACGCTCATAGCGACGCCTATAGCGACGCTTATAGCGACGCTCTCACAGAAGAGTATAGCGACGCATATAGCGACGCTACAGAGCCATAAATAGCGACGCTTATAGCAACGCCTGAGAGAATATTTTTTTGGTGGCAGGGCATTGAATGCCCTGCTACCCATCAACCATATTGTACTTGATTCAGTTTTTTAAAAAAGTGCAAAAGTAGATAATAGACCCAAAATAGTCACCCACAAGACGCATTGTTTGCAAAATTGACAATTGTACACATCATAGGCAAACTGAATTGATTGGCAAATGTAATAATGACAATTGTACAACATCATAGGCATAAAGAATTGATTGGCAAAAGGAATTGCGGTGACAAATGTAATAATATACATGGTTCAAAAAGACGTATAAAATCCGTCTCATGATACATAAGCTACGAGAAACCCTAAACTAATGCTATCTAGCTACGGCTAAACTGACGTCGTCTAATCAGACGTCTCATCGCGTCCAAGCGGCGTATCTGTCGGATTCTGCAAAAAAAGACAATAAGACAGTTTTCAGTAAATATAAACATATAACGACATTTATAAAACAATACAAAAAATAAAAAAGAGTAAACCCTAATACTAACCATGCCGCCGCGAGAACTGAGAATGTCCATCAGGGCGTTTAAGCCCTTCCTGCCTGCGTACTCGCGCTCGTACGGTGTGGGATCACGTCCTGTCATCGACCACTGTCAAAACATACAAAGATTTCATTATGTTAGAACTAAAAAACTCATAAACCCTAAACTATCGAACATGCATAAAGAGCAATGTGAAAAGACTTACAAAATCGGCCTCAAATGATGCCCATCCACCGCTCCCCAAGTGGTGCGAGCTCCCTGCCTCTACTCGCGCTCTGGCTGCATCCTTTTGTTGCTTCCACTTGTCGGGATTCTCGCGCGCTGCTTTCTTCGCATTCTTCCAATCTTCTTTGGCCAGCCAATCTGGCCTATTCCACCCATTCTTGATTGCTTTTTGCACTTCGGAACGCTTGTGTTTGCAGTATTCGCGCATTCGAATCTTCATCAGGTCTTCATTGAAGCGCTGATCCCGTGTTGGAACGGGAAACTCATCATGAAGTATGCTGATGACTCTGTTTTTTAAATCACTTGGTACTTCACTCCATTTGTTTAGTATATAGTGTCTAAACAGCTGAGAGCAAAGACCACGCATGCGCGAGATCACCTTCTTGCCATCATCATCCATGATGATGCCGCCGCTGATGTCGACGGAGTAAGGCAAGCCCTCTGGCCGGTGACGCGTGAACCTGGGTGTCCCGGCAGGGGTCTCTAGCGGCGTGTCGATGGGGGTACGGACGTCAGGTGTCTCCACCGGCGTCTGGGCGCCGAAGCGAGGAGTGTCGAGTGGGGTGGCTCCCGGCGGAGTAGGTAGCTAGAGGTGTGTAGCTTCTAGGAACAGTCAGCCGTGCAAAACCTGGCGTAGATGGCGATGCTGTGGCTGGTGTGGGGGCGGGCAAAGAAGGGGAGGGTAAAGAGCCTCGTCGAACACGAGGCGGTGTGGAGGCATCGGTGGCGGAATCCCCACAACAACCGCCACCGCCACCACTAGAGCGCCGGTGTCTAGACGAGTGTGACGCTCGTCTCGTCGACGCCGAAGCTTCAGAGCGCGCCGAATGCTCCGAAAGAGAGGGAGATGCGGATGGTGTAGGAACGCGCGATGATGCGCCAGAGCGATGACGCTCCACGTACCACTGTCTCTGCTGCGGTGACAAAGAAGAAAGAAACTCCTCATCATCCATACCTGCATTAAACACACGAATATTTAAACTTAATATTAAATGAATAGAGTAGACAATGACGCAAAGACCATTAAATACAATGACGTAATGACGCATATAAATACAATGACGCAATGAATCGAGTGATAAAAGAGGCAAGTCGAAAACTCAGAATTTTCAATCAAAAGATGTGAGCGCGAGTAGAAAAGAGCGTTATACACCATGGAAGCTACTTAGAGAGCCAGAGCTTTTATAGCACGGAGCAAAATTGTTCAAATACAATATTTGTGGCTTTAAGAGATCTCTCTCTCATCCTCGCATAACTCAGCATAACTTCCTATATCTATATAAAGCTCTCCGTTTAAACACATATCCTCTGTTTCATTTTGTAGCTCCTCTGCATGCACCCCATATAGAGTAGTAGCATCTTGATGCTCGTCTGACACCACCGCAGCGGCTTCTGATTGAGCATCTTCTCTGATCTCCTCCATTGATGTCGTTGTGATTGGTACATGGTAGCCTTCATACGTCCTTGCACTACGAGGGGCTACCTCTATGACGTACCACCAGTTTGATGTAGACTTTGTAGGATGAAATACTACCTGCCAGAGCCACATAACTTACATGAGAGCTTTCAAGCACATAGCTTGTAAAAGGGGGATGTTAACTATTTATATACTTACTTGTTCACAATGCTCGGGTAGTACGAAAGTGTCTCTTAGGTCAGTCCATTTCTTAGTAGAATCCACCTCAAGAAAACCAGACTCTCCTCTACGCACAGTAGCGTTTCGACCCTCCATGATTATCTTGAACCATTGCACGTCGAACAAGTCGACAAAAAATCCTCTGTAATCGATCCTCAAAATCTCTTGCAGCGTGCCGAAGTAAGTGAGTTCCGCCACCACGGGATCTGCATCAGAGGAACGTCGTCGACTAGACTGTTCAAATTTTGCCATGATTCCACAATCTTGAGTAAAACGCTTTTTGTCGATTCGTTCCACCCTAAAATGTCGACCTTTACACCATGCTGCTGTGTATGACTTATACTACAACGAACAAAGATTATGAGTGGCCGTTCAAACGTTTATAAATAAAGTCACTTGCTAGTCGTACATTGCAAACTTACCTTGGTCGCGCAACCCCGAGAGTACTCCCACTCTTCTTCAGTCACTTCGTCACCGCATTGTTGTGCGCTTTTCAATTGGTTGTGCAACCATCTTAAGCTCATGAAGGTTGGTAGGCTCTCCAGAACCGCTGGATAGTGCATCGGTGGTCGTCTTCCTCGTCTCCACTCGATTCGTGCCCTTTGTCGCTCTTGCTTTGCATCCTCATATTGTGAAATCCACTTTTGCATCACTGGATTGTGAAGCATGCAAAATCGGTTGATTTTAGCCTCTAGATCTTTCGTCATTTTCTTCTCAACACCGAGATTGCACATGACAATCCCAGATATGCGCTCATCATCTATGGTTCGCCATAGCGTGTCCCGGGATTTATCAAATCCGTCTAGCCACTCTCCAATGTACACTAGGGACTCTGATACCAACCAACCTTCTGCCATGCTACCCTCCGGACGTGCCTTTTGACGCACATATCCCTTAAGCGTTTTCATGAAACGCTCTAAGAAGAACATCCATCTGGAATGAACTGTGCCAGCTATTTCCACCTCATCAACTATGTGAACAAGAAGATGCACCTGAATGGTTAGTATTGTAGTAGGAAAATGTTTCTCAAACATGCACACAAGCTCCGCAGCATTTAGTTTGGCGAATGGTATGGAGTCTACGTCGATCTCCTTTTGTGAGATCCATTGCACCAGCTTTGCAAGTTTGTAGATTGTGTTACGGATGTCGAGAGACAAACATCCCTCAATGGCAACCGATAAAATAAACTGTAAAGTATGTGCAGCAATGATATTAAAGTCCACATTTTATGCAATGATATTAAAGTCCACTATGAACGTACCTGACACATTTTATGCCAATCGTGTGACTTCAAACCGGTAAGCTTTCCTTCTTTAGTAAAACACGTTCGGAGCGAGTGCATTACGCCAGTGGGGGTCCGCAAAGATCGAATGGCCTCTTTTACTTTGCGTTCTTGGGCTCCTGTGAAAATCCATGGTGCTTTAGGAAGTTTTATCGATCCATCAGACGCTGTTTGCGGCCAATATTGCTCCATACGATCCACATTTCTAAGGTCAACTCTGGCTCCCAAAGTATCTTTCTTGCCGGTCAAATGGTCCCATAGTAGATTACCCACATTCTTGAATATGTGCATTGGATCGAGCAAGTGATTGATCACGAGTCGGGGCCAGTATGGTAACTCGTACCATAGAGATAGTCTCTTCATCCCTGGAGGCAATCCGTCATCGCACATCTCCTTCTGCTCTAACCATGCTTGTGCAGACATCCTTGGTGGCTCTCTTCCCAAAAAGCCGTCGCGTAACACATGATTCTCCGGAAGATACGCTTGATGACCTTCGTAGATTTGCTTCTTCAGTGAGGGTGCCCTACGTGCATTCAGTCTAGGTCCACATGTGACACATGCTCTGTATCCGCTTGTTTGAAGCCCTGCATGTATACACATGATAATAGATCAACTATGGGGAAAAACAAGATTTACAGTGTCTGAGTGAGGAGTGTCAATAGATCAGCTTAGCATTCTGTTAGCCCGGGATAGTCATGCATGGTCCACATTAGAATACCTCTGATCAAAGCATTCCGTCGTCCTGTGTGTCGGCTCATATCCACCACCTCTATGCCAATCCACAATTGTTGTAGCTCTTCCAATAGTGGACGAAGATACACATCCATATTCCCCACTTTATATCGCCCTGGCACAATCAAGCTTAGCCATAGGTGCCCCTTCTTCGTAGTCAACCACGGGGGAATGTTGTAGTTGACGATGACAACGGGCCATACACTGTAAGATGTTGATCTTTGACCAAATGGATTTACGCCATCCATAGCCAGGCCTAAGCACAAATTTCGAGCTTCCCTGGCAAAATCCGACCATGTTCCATCTATATGTTTCCAGGCTGCGCAATCTGCAGGAATTCGTAGCACACCATCCGAAGATTTATTCTCCTCATGCCATGATGCTAGGGCGGCCATGGACTTACATTCGAAGAAATGCTTGATGCGAGGAAGCAAAGGAAAATGTCGCAAAACCTTTTGTGGAATTTTTGTCCCGTGGAGATCTACTCGATATCTTTCGGAATCACATTTCGGACACTTCTCCATGTCTGTGTATTCCCCTCTGAAAAGAATGCAGTCATTAGGACAAGCGTGGATAGAATTGTAATCCATCCCCAAGTTTCGCAAAATCTTTCTTGCTTCATCTCGGGAATCTGGCATCACATTGTCAGCTGGTAGAATGTGCTCTTTCAGCAATCTACACAACATAAAAATATGATACAGTCGTGTAAAAATCTATCAGATCATTATACATTTAGAGTTCTATTAAAGTAAACTAATTGTAATAGATCACCTGAAAAGCGTTGTGACGCTAGTGTCACTCCATCCAAACTTTGCCTGCATGTTGAGAAGAACCAGGAGTGCTTTCAATCTAGACATACGTGCTCCATTATACAATGACGTATCGGCTTCACTTTTCATATCATCATAGATAAGCCTTTCTGAATCCATGATCGTCTCGATCATTTCATCAATCTCGGGCTCAAACATTGCCTCGTTGGGAATGTGCTCTGCATGATCATCCCCCGAGATGTCAGAGGGTACATCTTGTGGCCTCACATATGCTGCTTGACCAAAGCGCCTGCGAATACGTCTATTGGGTTGCAAGATTGCTGCTTGTTGGCCAGCGTCAGAGTCCGACGAGTTATAATTGGCAACAACTCGATCTATAATAGATGGATCGAACTCGCCAAATTCGCGAACGTGCTGCAAAGAAATACGTCTTGTCCGTCGCACAGCATGCTTGCATTGATTACAAGGACATAAGACCCTCGTTGAGAGATAGGTGTTTCGGTTGGACGGTCCCACATCCTCGTCGCTACTCATAATGAGGATAAAAAACTTATAACCTGGACAACAAATTTAATATTCTATTGGCATTCTTCGTCTTATCTCTCTCTCTCTCTCTCTCTCTCTCTCTCTCTTTACCTCACATTCTCTAGTCATGTCCAATCCCCGCACACCTCGGTCTAGAGGTGCACGGAGATCAGAACCATCGGGTTATAATCTCGTCTTTATTGGTCAATACCTATATTTGTGGGTACAAGAAATCTACACACCCACGTCTACATGATACTGCATGTAGTGGACAAAATCCCTTTGCCTCTTCTCTAGCTGTAGCACTTCACTTCATCTTAACATCTTTTCACAGTAGATCTTTTCACTGTTCGTCTAACTCTAAACCCTAAACCGTAAGTAATTCTTGCGTGGACTCGATCTAACGTAAATAAGCGTAAATCTAAATAAACGTAAATCTAACTAAAAATAAAGCTAAATTTAATTTAACGTAAGTCTAATGACTAGAGGTTGTTTAGATGGTCATTGTGTCGGGGATGTAGTGACTCTTGTCGCCCTGAAGATCCACCTTCTTCCCTATCTTCTGAAGACATTTCACCAGTACTTTTGGATCGACGGAGCCCACCATGAGTGAAGGCAGCAATACCCTATATTCCATTGAGGGCTTTCTTCACCCGCTTCATGCAGGCATTGCAGTCTATGGAGACCCGCATCTAATCTAATATAACGTAAATCTAAATCTAGCTTAAATAAACGTAAATCTAGTTAAAAATAAACCTAAATCTAATTTAATGTAAGTCTACATATAACCTAATCTTTAACGTCTTTTAAGATAGTTTCTTACGACGTTATAACTCTCTTCTTCCTGTGTGTGTGCGCTTGTGTGGATGTGTGTGCCAATAAAAAGAGATAAATGGTATAACCTTTCTATCACCCATGCCAAGTATGATAGATTGATTATGCCATTTCCCTCTTGAATAATAGGTCTTCAGTTCAACTCCTCGTCGGCTAGATCTTTAGGTCTTTTAATTTTAATTAGTTTCCTACGACGCTCCCTTAGTTTCTCTTTCTTTCTCTCTCAATGTGTGTGCGTTTTTTTGGATCGTATGCATGTTTTCTTTCTCTTTTCCTCTCTCAATGTGTGCGTTTTTTGTTTATGCATGTTCTCTCTCTCTTTTCCTCTCTCAATGCGTGCGTTTTTTGTTTATGCATGCTCTCTCTCTCTTTTTCTCTCTCAATGTGTGTGTGCATTCTTTGTTTATGTATGTGTGTGCGTTTTTGTTTTTGTTTGTACTCTCTCTCTCTCTCTCTCTCTCTCTCTCTCTCTCTCTCTCAAAAACACTATGTGTGTGTGTATGTGTGTGTGTGAGAGAGAGAGAGAGGGAGAGAGAAAGAGGGGAAGGGAACATGAGAATGAGGAGAGGGAAGGAGCATACCTGGCTCTCCTTCCTCTCCTCGTGTGTGTGTGTGTGTGTGGAGAAGAAAAGAGAGAGAGAGAGAGAGAGTGAGGGAGAGCGTTACCTGCTCTTTGCTTGAGGGCGCCGAAAAACTCAGATCTGAGATCTGAGTTTTTGGGCGCGCTCGGTTATTTTTTTTACCCCAGCTGGCGTCGCTATGAGCGTCGCTATAAGCGTCGCAAATTTACAAATAAATTTGCGACGCTCATAGCGACGCTTATAGCGACGCTCATAGCGACGCCGGGAAATTTTTTTTTGAGCGTCACTGTGTGAGCGTCGCTAATACGAAGAACCTCTTGTAGTGAAACTTTTGATTTTTTTTTTAAACACAAATTATTTTAAACTTAAGAATAGTGCTTGCCAAAATCAATTTTCCTAACCAAAGCAATTAAGGGAACACCTTAAAGTTTGCTGATTTTTAGGTCAAAATATTAAAGGTTTGTCAATTTTTACAATAAAACTTGTAAAGATTTACAGGTGTTTGTCAATGTTGTCTCATAATCTAGCCATGATTTTACAAATCTAGCCGGTTAAAAATACATTAAACCTCGAGTTTTTTCGAACATTGCTTAAGAAATAAACTAAGTTTCCCAACTTTACATTTAAGGACTAAATAAAATATTTCCGAAAAACATTACCCCATCTCTCTCTAAAACCATTATGAGCTTTTATCTTTTTAAAAGAGATTTTTAACTCTCATGACCCCTCAATAATCACCTTTTTGTTTTTTGAAAGCCCCTGTGGATACTTAACCTTGTTATATTAAGAAAAAGTTCATTGATTCAATACTTCATAACATGCAATCAAACTCCTATGAATGCATTCTTTGATTTTTTTTCAAAGCCTTGTTTAGTATGCTAAAAGAGGGAATGCATCTTTGGGAAATAGCATTTAAAGCTGCTAAAACATGACTCTGTTCTCTTCAAGACTTTTAAGACCCCCTTGAGGGACACATGTTCATCAATTAGAACTAGAACTTAGCGACCTTCACCATAACGGTAATAAGGCCCTCCTGAGTCGGATCATCTCTCCCCATCAACACGAGTTCATCAAAGGGAGATCTATATATGAAAATATCTTGGTAGCAATGGTAGGAATAGAGTATGCATCCTTCTCCAAGCAAGAGTGCATCTTGCTACAGTTGGACCTTGACAAAGTCTATGATAGAATAGAATGGTCCTATATAGACGAAGTCATGGGAGCTCTAGGCTTTGGGCCTCGCCTTTGTCGCCTCATGCGCACACTAGGCATTGGCAGCCAATCAGAGCTCCTGTTTAATGAAAAAATTGTGGGCTCTTTTGAGGTTAAAAGGTCTATTAAGAAAGGATGTCCCCTGGCCCCCTTGCTTTTCACCATCGGGTCGCATCCTCTCATTACGATGCTCGAAGCCAGTGCTATTAGGGGAGAGATTCAAGGTCTGGCATTACCGGGCAACGACGAGCTATTGGCCAAAATGTTTTCATATGATTTTCTCCTATTCTTGAAGGAGTGCCCTCAAGTTGTCAGGAGAGCTCTGGAGATTGTGCAAACATTTTCCATGTCCTCCGGATCCAAGTGCAATATAGAGAAGTCAAGACTAATATCCTTGTTGGAGAACGACTCTTTGGACCTGCATTCTAGACAGGAGAGATTATCTCAAAATGGAGTGTATTTAGACACCTGGGAGCCCCCGTGGGGGTGGATGTAACCCACAGGCACAGATTTCAATGGGTCCTTGAAAACGTTAGTTCAAAAATGAGAAGATGGGAGTTTGTTCTCCTCCCCTTCCAAAGCCAGATTATAGTGATTAATGCTTTTATGATCCCGTATATTTCTTTCCTCAGTCACGTGCTCAAGATGGCTAAGTGTAATTGGAAAGAAATCTTAAAACCAGTGAAAAGGTTTCTTTGGAAGAACAACACGAAAACTTCTCGGCCATGGCAGTGGGCTAGATGGGAGGTAGTTGCTCGCCCTGTTAGACCAAGGAGGGCTCGGAATTCTTAGCCATGTATCCCATGCTGAGGCCCTTTGTGCCAAGTTTATGGTCTCATTGGCTAAACAAGACCAAGCTTGGGCTATCATGACCAAGGAAATGCTTGATGCAGTAAAACTGGGATCGAAAGAGGGAAAGTGGAAGGGGGTTGTGATGCACGACAAACTTCTCTCCCCGAAGTGGTCTTATCTTAGATCTGGTGGACTCTCAGGGGAGCTAATGAGGAAGTGCAAAAATGTGTAGCTGAGGTGTTGGAATGGGATAAGTAACCAGATACTTTAAGAACTCCATTTTGCACTGGTCCCCTTGGCTCTCTAAAATATTGCAGCCGTCACATAGCCCCTATTGGATAGAAATGGCCAGGAATGTGAATAATAAGGGGCTCGTTCAACTTGAGCAATTCTGGGATAGTAACAGGAAGTGCTAGAATACTGTTGACTCTTCAGCCACCCAATTTCAACTGAATGGATTTGAGATCTTACTAGTGTTCAGGGTGATGAAAGAGCTTGATAAGGTGATGATGTCAATTTGTGAATCCAACTTTGAATGGGACGCTTGGAGATGGCACGGGAGTAGCCTCTTTTGGAAACCACATTCTAAATGCATTTACCATGCATCAATGCATGAGGCTAATTGGTGTAGCCCCCTAAAAAAATTATGGAAGAGGCACTGGACGGAAAAAAGGTGGGAGGGAGTCATGGAGAACATTTGGAAGCCAAGGTGGCCTCATTATATGAAGATATTTTTGTGGAAAGTGATGTGGGGTGCTCTGCCGACGGGCGTGAAGATAGAAGAAAGAGGAATCGGGTCTGATCGTTCATCGTGGTGCAGAATAGCTAGTGAAGACCTAGCCCACCTTTTCATAGGATGCCATGCAATTAATGGCATGGCTGGAAAAATATGCAAGTGGATTCAAAGAACATGGAAAATTAAGTTCTTCAAGAATGATTTGTTCTTTGGTAGTAATAGGTTGGGAAGTCCCGCTTTTCTTGTCTGCACTCAAATAATAAGGTACTACTTCTTTCACCATATTTGGTAAGCAAGGAACAACCATGTGTTTGAGGGGGATTTGGCTGTGGCAAGCTTTGGTGAAATAATACAAGAGAGCAGAGTGACGATCCACATAATCGGAGGCAAACAAGCCTCAGAGGACTGGTCGAGAACAATACATGACATCTTGTAATAAGTAAAGCTTAGGAGTAGTTGTGGTCTCTATGTCAAGCAAAAAACTTGTAGTCCTTTGACCCTCAAGGCTCGGTCCGAGCTCGAAGTTGGTGTATATTCTAATAATCTTAGTACTATTCACTCACAATTGTGAGTTTTGCCCAAAAAAAAAAGGGGCCCGGGGGGGGGGGGTTTTGTTTTGTTACTAAGGCCTTTAGCATGGCAAACACGATGAAAAGAAAATTCATTACGTTATGGATGATGCTTTTCCTTGAGACTAAGGATATGCAAAATATATAAAAGGGAAACTTATTCATATTTGTAGACTTTGATAAAGATTCATGTTCTCAATGTTGAATGGAACATGTTCTCAATGTTGAATGGAACGTTTTGCATGGTGGTCCAACAATTGCAGTTTCGTTGTTAAATCCATTGTAGTCTTGTCAAGTCAGATTCACAAGTGTGGATTTCGGAGTGAGATCTCAAGGTTCACCTAGTTCAACTCTTCTCATGTGGGGACAATACTCTCCTTCAAGCACTACTAGAATTAAGGAGATCTACAAAGATCATTTGCATATGTTACACGCACACACACACACAATAAAAATTTCGAATCTTTTTGGAGGAGTCTAAAAATATTTTGAAAGGTTTTAGAAAGGGTGTATTATAAAGGGAGTAATAGATATATGGCAAAAGGTGACTAATAGGTGAATTTGTTTCAGTGGGTAGACATGAAAAAGTTACTTGATCAATTTTGAAAATTTAGTTTCTTGTTTTTTAAGATAAATATTGTAGCAAAATATGTAAAGAAACTAATGTGATTATTTCAATATAGGTTGGGATTTTAGAGTTAATATTGACATTTAAATGACATTGATTGTTGCATTATAGAAATATTTCCAAAGGAATTATGGATCTAAGCAATTTTGTGTGAAAATTTAAGTTAACATTAATAATATTTCATGAAGATGACACTAATTAATGACTTTTTTTCTTGTTAAACTCTCTTAATCAAGTGTTGCATGTGACAAGTATCGGTGAAATTTTCATATTAAAACCAAAAGTTAAAAAGAAAATCTTAATTGTGAAAAAATTCTTTCATTTAATGACAGTTAATATTTTTTTTGTGAAAAAATTTATTAAAAAAATTACAATTTATAATTCTTTCATTCTTAGTCATGAAAAAAGTCTTTCATTTAAGGACAATTTATAATTTCTTAGTTGCAAGTTGTCTTCAAATGAAAGAAAAAATTACAAAAAAAAAATATGTTTTAAAAAAAAAAATGAAAAGAAATTCATCAGTTCCTTAAATAAAGGGACCCATTTACAAACTAAATAAAAACAAAAAGCAAGGGAAGTCAATTGAGAATAAAATGGAAGGACTAGATTACAATGATAGAAAGAACATTTTCATTATAAAAGGAAGATATAATATTTATAAAACCTTCCTTTTTCAATCAAAGAAGACACTTGTCCACCATCTCTGTATCAACAACTCAAAAGATGCTCATTTTCTCAAACTTCCCTCTGGCCTTTTGCATGCCAAAAATTAAAGAGAAGTGATTACAAAACTCTAAAAGGTAAAGTAAAGGACTCACACTTCCAGAAAATGAAATGCTCCTAAAGTAAAGGACTCACACTTCCAGAAAATGAAATAATTTCCTTTAGATCTCTATTTTTTGAAACCTGATGACATGAGGACACATGTGAAGCACTAGGAGATGAACTACCTTTCATGATAACAAGCCAACTCTCATCTTACCATTATTTTCGGTATTTTAATTATATCCATATCATGTCCAACATTCTCCTATAGTAGTTATTTTTTTAATGGGCTTATATCAATCTATTTATGTCTCAAGCAAAGAGAAAATTGCAAGCCCTATCCATATGCTCCAGCAAATAAGGAAGAGGAAGTGAGTTGGGGGCCCCCCCCCGCGCAAAAAAAAAAAAAAAAAAACGATACTCTCTCCCTTTCCTCTTCAATCCCAAACCCCTAACTCCATTTTCCTTCTCTTCCTTCCTTATGCTATCCACACATGCACATGCATGCGCGCGCGCACGTGCGCACGCGCGCACACACACACACACACACACACACACACACACACACACATATATATATATATATATATATAGAGAGAGAGAGAGAGAGAGAGAGAGATCATGTTGAGAAATGTGGTTTCTTGTCCACATGAAGAAGTCATGATCAAGGTTTTTGATATTGAGAAGAGGATCCATGGAAGACAAGGACAGAGACATTATACACAAAGACAACAATCGGAAAGAGGGGGGGGGGGGGGGGGGGGGGTGGCATCACCCAAGAATATGTACAATAGCACGTGAGTTCAACAAAAGGGTTTAATTTCTCTTAAAAAACTACAAAAAAAAAAACATATATAAGTGTATTTTAAATTGAAAAAGTGAAAGTTTTGGTATATAAGGGACCTTTTGTCAAGAAAGGTGGTACGTAAGGGGTTCCTATTTACATAGGAAAATGTAGAATAAGGAGTTTAATAAATACCTATTGAATGCATGTGCTTGTACCAGATCTATATATAATGAACCCTCCCCCCGCCCCGATTGCAATGCCAAAGTGTGTAGAATACTTGCACCATATAATATATAGAAAGAGGGGACCCATGTGCTATATATGGAGTAGTTTCATATACAAGCCATCATATAGAGTAGCTTCATGTATAATCTCAACATTTGATTTTGATTCCATATGAATGCTTGTTGGAACTTATCAAGCTTGCCTCTTACATCACGGTTGTTCCAAGTCCCTTCAATGAATTGTATGTTAATGCATTATGTAGAGGTTTCACCACATGGACCAAAGAGGTCTGTATGTTTGAGGAAAACCTTGTCTCCTTCTTAGCAAGTAGCAAGACGGCAATGCTCATCTGTGTACTACTTATATCAATATTAAGCTTGCTTAACAATCTATCAAGAAACTCGAAGCATATCAGAATGGTCTTCGAGAAAATCCTTCGCTTGTTGTATCTTCTCCGTAGCCAACCCCACTGTAACGGGTGATCTAGGTTGAAAACCATCTAAAAGCATAAATGGACTAAACCCTGTAGTCACATGCTTTGAACTATTATAAGAAAATTCCAATATAGGCAAGTAGTCTTCCCAATTGGTTTGCTTCTTGCTAACTTACACTCATAGCATATTCCTCTAGAACTTGATTAACCCTTTTGGTTTGACCATTTGTTTTGGGATGATTAGTCGTACTAAGATTAAGTGTAGTTTCCAGCTTTTGAAATACAGCTCTCCAAAAGTGATTATCAAACTTTTAATCTTTGTCCCTAATTAAAAGATACTAACTGGAAGACCATAGAGTCTATATATATTCTCTATAAATAGTCATGCTAATTTTTGTGTCTTATCGTAGTCTTAGTAGGAATGAATCGACACATCTTTGTTAGACGATCTACAATTACCTATATGGCATCATGGCCAAGGTCTGTATTAGGTAGTCCTACTAAAAATCCATAGAGGTACTCTCCCACTTACCTTGTGGAATCTCTAAAGAATGTAAAAGGACACCTACCTTGAGGCACTATGCCTTATTAACTTGGCATTGTTGGCAGTTTAGTACGTACTCTTGAACATCATGATGTAAGCTTGGCCAATAACATTTTCGTCGCACTAAGGCATACGTCTTATAAATACCTAGATGACCAACACTTGGACTATCATGACACTCAAATAATATTTTGTGCCTAGTGTCTAAGTCCTTTGGAACACATACTCTACCCTTGTGGAGTAAGTAGCTATCATCAATGAAAAAATTCTTCCATCACTTAAGCTTGTCCTGAGTAGGGATGAAGCTCTGTGAGACTCATGCTAGTGAGAAAGCAATTGGTGGGGTACTTCTCCAAGAGGGAAGATCTATAGCCTTTGAAAGTAAAAAATTGGATAGAGCTCAATAGAATTATTTTTTTATGAGAGGGAGCTCTATGCCATAGTCCACGCTTTATGAAAGTGGAGACACTATTTATATGGTGCCAAGTTTGAAGCGGTTTTTGACTATGAGAGTATAAAATGGTTTACTACTCAAATGGACTGAAAGGATTATAAAGCTAGATGGGTGGAGCTTCTTCAAGATTATGATTGTGAGCTACAACATTGCAAGGGGCGATATAATGTAGTAGCAGATGCACTAAGCTGGATGCCTCAATTGATTTCCTTGCTTTCAAGGAAATAAAGAGTGAATTTTTGGAGTCATTACGTGGCAAGTGTGCACAAGATCAATCATATGCTAAAGTGTGGAATGCAGTTTTAAGAAAGGATCCCTCACAGTCACATGTCTCTGCAAGGCCAGATCACCATGTTTTTGCACGTGTAGATAAAAATTCGGTCAACTATTCCTAGGATGGCAGCAATGGCTATAGCTACCTTGAGCTATTCAAAATTGCATATTTGTGCGTCTTCCCAAGAAAAGGTTTTACCTTTTCCTTTAAGTTGATCTGTCATAGGAACAACTATTTTTGCATAATCACATATATATTGTCAATATAATCCAACCATGCCTAAGAAGATTTGAAGCTCCTCAACCATGTTGGGATGTGACCATCAAAGAATGGTAGCAACCTTGTCAGTGTCCATCTTGATGCCAGAATAAGAGATCACATGACCAAGGTAATGTATCTCTATTTTAAAGAAATCATACTTGCTTGGCTTAGCATACAGGGTGTGAGTTTGTAGCTATTTGATTAATAATCGTAATTGTTCTATGTGTTCATCTTTAGTCTTACTATAAGTGAGGATGTCATGAAGGAAAACCATAGTAAATTTTCCAAGATAGTGATGTAAGACACTATCCATGAGTGTCATAAATGTAGCTAGAGCATTGGCTAAACCAAAAGGAATAACCAAAAATTCAAAATGCCGGAACCGTGTTCTAAAGGTAGTCTTAAAGTTATCTTTAAAAAGGATACACGCCTGATGGTATCCTGAATGAAATTTTATCTTTGTATAGTATCTTGCACCCATGGAGTTGATCAACCAACTCATCTACTCGAGGTAGAGGATACTTGTTCTTGATGGTTATGGCTTTAATCCATGATAATCTACGCACGTGGGCATAGTATCATCTTTCTGTTTTACCAATAGAATTGGTGATGCCCAAGGCAAAGTGCTAGGTCTAATGAAACCACGGGCAAGGTAGTCAACCAAGTGACGATCAACCTCCTTGGCCTCACTAGCACTCATACAATAAGGTGGCTTACTCACCGGTTTAGTGCCTGACAGGACATCTATGCCATGCTGCACATCACTTGTAGGGGGTAAACTCGGTGGTAAATCACTTGAGAATACATAACTATACTCCGTGAGTAAGTGACTCAGCTTTTTCCGTGCAAAAGGAGAAAGTAAACTAGAGTTATGCTAGGATGGAGAATCTTGTAATTTCTTTAATATTTATCTTACAACAGTTGCACGTTGCTCGATATAATTAGAATTGAGAGCACTTTGCTATTTAGAATTTTTAGCACTTTGCTTTTTATTATAATTCATTGCACTTTGCATACCATAACTAGAATCCATAGCACTTTCCTCTTGAGAGTTCATAAGACTTGGACACAAGCAATAACACAAAAAGACTTTATCTATTAAATCTACTTTCTTTAAAATAGAAAGTTTCGTTGTACATATAAGAGGTTTAGATGGTATATTTTTCTCACCAAGAAAAATCACATGTTTACCATTGGCCATAAAGGATAAGGGGTTGTGTTCGTAACTAGTGTGTAATGTGTTTCCTAAACCATGCAGCCACTCCTATCCTAAAACTACATCAGCATGGTTCATGTTCATAAACTTGAAAGTTAAGGGTCATCGTATGATCTTGAACAATAAGCTCATTCCCTTGAACTACTATGTCCCGTACTTCTTTATCATTTTGGGACGTCTCTTCTACCACATTCTTGTGGGATCAAGGAGTCTGTGTAAGCTTCAATTTCTTGACTAGCTTATAGTTCACGAAGTTATGAGTTGCACCATCATCCACTAAAATACGCACATGTTGTCCGTTAATAGTGCCATGCATGCAAATCAACTCATGGGGACCAAAGGTGGGCTGCCACATTGAAGTAGGCACACAACACTTGTGCTTTTCTTCATGCAAGGGTTCAAAGGACCTTCCTATGCACGTAGCCAACGACGCCAATGGAGCCTTGGTGTCATAGAGTTGCCGGTTGAGATTTCCTTGGCCGCCCACCTTAGTCTTGCGCTATGGAGGGCGTATGTGGGGCGTCTGCGGATCTTTGTCATTGTCTGTCCTCTCAAACTTTGTGTCTGTCTTTTGGAGTAGTCCAACCTAATGCGTTACAGCTGTTATTTGACATACACAATTTTACGATGAAACATGTGTTTGGGTATGTATTGTGAGAGCATAAGGGGATGATGTTCCAGTAAGCAACCGAGATCCACCAATGTTGTGTGTGTGTGTGTGTGTGTGTGTGTGTCATAAAATATAATGTATAACCAATCCAAACGATTTTTTCATATTAAACTAATCATTTAATGTGGGAGAATAGATGGGAACAAGGGTTAGAATATAAACATGTGCTTACAAATCTATCTCAACACACGGTGCCAATGGAAAGGGGTCCAAATGAGAGATGGTATGTCAAAGAGAAAGGCTAGTTAATGAAGCCTAAAGACCTTAGGGTTAGCTTCATTAAAGACCTCCAAAGGTTAGTGTTAAAATTACTTTTTCCTTAGGCAAGCTAGGGTTGTGCTTAAGGTGGGAACCCAGCCCAAACTTGAGGTGCTTGTCGTGCTTTGCTGACTAAGGTGCTTGATGTGCTTGTCATGCTTTCTGTGACTAAGGTGCTTGAGGTGCTTGTTATGCTTGCTACTTGAGGTGTTTGAAGTGCTTAACACTATAATGGTAACCTAACAGGACATAAAAGTGTCCTTTCAGGGTTTTGGGGAAAAATTCAAAAACCATAGTAGATCCACTCATTTTGAAAAATCCTTTCATGAGCTTATAGTTCAATAACTACTACATATGGAAAAAATGAGAAACTTGTAGTTTTTCTCATCCCTTGGTCACTACAAGCCTCCAAAGTTGATGGACCAGTGCATTTTGCCCAAAAAAGTAATTTCTTACGGTTGATTACATATAAATAAGAGTGGGGATTTTTGTAGGACCTAAGATAAAATGCTCCGTTAACTTCAATGGGTTGGTGACCAAAAAATATGGTTTCTTTTACCTCACTAATGTTTTTTTGGGCAAAAAAATAGGTACAAAAAAGTTGCATTTTTGCCATTCTACGGACCTATCATCAAAGTTTCTATAGTCACGCTCAATACATATACTATTTACATGTTTTCTTAGTTCCCTTTGGGCCTTTGGATTCAAAAGGAGCCATGGAGAATGTCAAAAGGATAATGGATCTCTTACAATTGGAACCTTGGGGGAAATGATAAAGTGCTAAATACAACAAACATGAAAAAACTGGGTTTAGCATTATGACCTCTGAAAACCCATAGAAACTACTCAATATCTAGCCAAGTTTGTAGTCTATGATTAGATATGGTTACTACCTACAAAATACACACAATTGGCCTAAGAAACTAGCAATATTGAGAAATTTATACTTGCTACTCTAAAATGTATTGTATTCTTCATCAATCAAAAAACTCAACCATCATCATATACTATGCTATATAGCATATTAGGTCCCCCAAAACACAAGGAAGATTAGCTTTGTGTTATACATCGCACTTACACAATCAAAATTGAATTTGGATATCAAGAAAGCCACCAAAAAAATCATAAAAGTGGTAATTTTGGCCAAAAAAACACGACTATGCAATTCTTGTAAATTGGTCATAACTTTCAATTTTAACACTTAGCTCTCCCTACAAGCATCAAAACATGTTGAGAACTATGAATTCCTAACCTATAGCCATCTAAACCTCACAAGCATAAAGTTTAGAGTGGTATAGTTGCCAAAAATTGAAAAAAAAGCCAAAAACAGGACCCGTTTTTTCACACAATTTAGATTCAAAAATGTTGTGCAAGAGTAAGGTTAATGGTGAGATTGATACTCCAAAAAAAATGCTAAGTTTTTTTTAGCTCATAAAGCAAATTTGTGGATATATAGCACCTAGAAATTCATTTTCATACTGTTCAAATAATTCAAGCAAAATGGTCACTTAACAAGACACAAAAGTGTCCTGTTGCCATTCTAGTGTTAATGTATAAGGTGCTAAGGAGCACCATGAGTAAGGTGCTTGAGGGGATTGAGATGTTCCACAAAGTCAACATGATCCCTAATCTCATGAGGGGGGAGCCCTTTTTGTAGGAGCTAGAGAGAGAAAACACACACCCTCACACAAAAGGCAAGCTTGGTACAAAGAAACCAAATAGGACCCTTGTCAAGCTCCTCTTCATGTTGCCCTCATGGTGTGCCTAAAGCCTATTGGTTAGCCTCCCAAGGGGTCCAATGATAGTTTAGCTAATTTAATTAATTTTGTATGCATTTATCAAGTTCTCTCTCTCAAAGGGAAAAGGGGAAACCTATCCCAAGTCTACCATCGCTGCTTGATATGCACTAAGCATGTGATTTGCTAGGCTTGAGGAGGTCCAATTAACTACAACCTAGTGCTGGAAGAGGGGGTCAACCAAATCAAGGAGGGGGCTAGCTTGGGGGGTATACTCTCCCACACACACACACAAAGTCTCTCTCTCTCATTGTGTGAATTGCAAAGTGCAAGAGCTCCATATCCTTCTCCAAGCTTGTAGAGAAGTTGAGAGCCTACACCAACACTCTTGGCTATGGAATGCAAATCCAACCAAGAGCCATGCTCTAATGCTTAAGATTGTCATCTTCTCCATCTTCATTACTATGCTATCATGTATACTAAGCAAGAAGAGTGATGATAAGTGAGGAACTATTTCTTTCTTCTATGACTGTTTCTTCTTCCTCTTCCCTATCCTCATTCCCCGCAAGCTCTCTCCACCTTTGAAGATGTTTGAGGCCTTGTGACTGAGGCTGGGATGGTTAATGCTTTTTCTAAAGTCAATGTTATGCTCGTTATGCATGCATCTTTCCATCTTCATTGCATCACCTAGGTCACAAGGAACACAAATTTTGTATTGTACCAAGTCTCTCTTGATGGGAGAATCTATAATACAAAATCCTAAAGGAGGGGGGACCGCCGGCTCCACATAAATCCGGTCTTCAATTATTGTCAAGTTCTCTAGACTCTCTCTCTTGCAAAAGTATTGTTCATGCCAAGTTATTTAGGTACTATGGTTATGTTTCTACCGCTAATTAAGTTCACCCTCTATGTTCTCAAAGTAGTCTCACAAAAATATCCACTCCAATTCTCTTGATTCCGCTATTCTCAAAGTTCATAGGCTATTTCCATGACATTGGTATCCAAGCTATTGGTTTCTGTTTTCTTGCTTAAGAAGAGAGGACCTTAAGTTGTCCATGAAAGTTTGGGCGTGTTTATTGCAACACGGTAAGTGGGACAGGGATCTATTATATTGGTTGAGAAAGGAATTAGTTCAAGGTACACCTTGTGAACTATAGTCTTGATAATGGAGCCTCTTAGGGCTTGCCTTTGGTTTAACCATTATTGAGCTACGATCAAGCTCAGCAGGAACCATAATCAATCAAGCAATGTTAGACCCTCTCCACTAGTCTTTGCAATCAATAGTGTCTAAACCATAGGTGTGGCTGCTTGAGAACTGACTTTCAAAGGTAAAGAAGAGTAGCGATTAAGGTTTTTGATCAAGGTACCAAAGCACAAATAAATCCATACATAAGTTTAATTAGCATGGCTGACAATAACCAAGAGAGTAGAATTAGCATTGATAATTTTGATTTTGCACATGAAGGTGCTAATGATGATGTCCCCATGTTTGTCATTTATCTTGCTACTAGGTTGCAGTAAGCTATGGGCAACCCTGCTTTGAAATCCAAAGTTACTCAACAACTTCGTGCTTATGGGATTTCCCTTCCTCTTCAAGAGGAGAGATATTTTAGGAGGCCTCTTGATGAGACACCCAAAAGAAGACTCTCTCCCATAAAAGAGGAAGAATCCAAAGAACAAGAAAGAAGCGAATTCCTAAGTTCCTATGAAGATGTGTCTCCACAAAAACGACGGTCTAGACGATCGTCAACTCCTCCCAAGAGGAAACGGTCAGCCCACAGTCCTTCTCCTTGTCTGTCAGGACAAGGGTCCTGTACCCTAAGAACTAGGATGGTCATGGACTACGGCCAAGGGTCGGGCTAGACAGTGTGGACAGGGGATCCGTCTAGGGCAAGGGGCTAGGAGCCCTCCTATATAAAGTAAGGTTGGGAGGAGGATCTTTAGTCTAGTTTCCCCTAGTTCTTACACTGGTATCAGAGCTTAGGAGTCTCTCTTCCACTCTCTCTCTAGGCGTGGTCACTTTTTGCTCCTAAAAGTAGGGCCTTTCGGTGAGAACCATGGCCTTTGTAAGGCTTTTTCCAATTTTAGCAAGGCACTGCCTAAATCGGCCACTCTTTCCCGTTTTGGAGGTAGAGTTATGGTGCATGAAACAGCGCCCTCTTGGGCTTGAGGGAAGCGCCTTGGAAAAATGGGTCTGCTTCTAGGATCTCGCGGCCATTACCCGCTTGAGCAAGCCGCACACACCTTGTGTGTACTCGCGTTGTTTCCTCCACGCTGCCTGCATTTTTTTGCTTCAAAAAAAACGTGATTTTCACATTGCAAGGCCAATTGGCAATTGGTTTTGAGCCTTGGCCATTGTTAGTGGCCCTTCCCACAAGCAAGGCGGCACAAGCAAGGTGGAGCAAGCAACAAGCCGGCACAAGCAAGGCGGAGCAAGCAACAAGCCGTCTCGATTCCATCAAGTCTCACGACTTGCGGTTAGGCTCAGTTATTGCAAAAAATTTCCAGAAACTTGCATATTGTTATGATTGCGACGGCTTCAAGTGGCGTTCAAGCAACATAATAGCTGAAGCTTTCAATAATTAAGCTTCTTCACAACGGTGACGCTTCAACCATCTACACTGCACGATTTCACTTATCTTTTGAACCACGGGCGATTTTGCGGAGTTCGATTTTTATGCCGCTGGTGAAAATTCTTCTTTATTTGACGGTCAGGTGCTAGGACGCACAAGTGGAGTTACATATACTTGGCAAGTGCTACCCACATCAGGTATTTTTTTCTAAGTACTTCTTTCCCTGCACTGTGTAGCCATGGATTCGGATATCAACATGAAATTCGATTTTGAGCGAAGTACTCCCGATCCTGCCAATGACGGCTCGCGGCCGGATCTTCTCAAGGAGAGTACCCGCGGCGCTACAGCAGGAGAAGATACTTATGAATTTCTCCTCGATATTCAAGAATTTTTTTCACTTCAGACACGCATGACAGTCATGGATGGAAATTTTAAGGCTTTAAATGAAAATTTTACTAAACTTTCCACATTAGTCATTCAATTAATGCAACAACAGACTAAGAGTCCTGTTCTGACACCCACATGCATGAGCACGTTGGAACACAAGGGCAAGGCCCAGTTAATGAAACACTGCATACTCTTACTACCAAAGAGGTAGATGAATTGTTAAAGAAATTTAAACCACCTGTTTTCAAGGGCGAAGACCGAGACCGCAATAAGGATGCAGTGAACATCCTTCTCAGTAAATGGGATGGAATTCATGCCTTATGGCGTACTCCAGATGCAGTAAGAGCTCTGCAAACGAGCTTAACTCTGGAAGGAAAGTCCTACAAATGGTGGATGTCTCTCAAGGAGAAGAACATCATACAACAGAGTTGGGATGCCTTTGAATCAATGTTTAGCAAGGAGTTTTTTCCTACAAACGAGGGCTATCGGAATTGGACCGCTTGGGACACATGTTCCATGCGCCAATATCCATCAGTCCTTGAATATATCTCTCACTATTGGGACGTCATCCTCAAGTTGGAAGGCTTGGATACCTTTCAACAAGTACGAGGGTTAATACGAGGTCTGACTCCAGAACTTAAGAAGTATGTCAAGTCCCAGGACCCTAAAACACTTGAGGAATCCATAGTGAAAGCACATATTCATGATGACCCTGATGATAAGAAAAAACATAATAGTAATGTGCATGCTAGTATACATGGTAATACACGCACTCAATATGGGCACAATAAAAGAAAATTTATAGTTGCTAATTCAGATGCATCTAAAAAACCCAAGGGGTCGAGTAAGTCGAAGAATCGGAAGGACCGGCTCGCTGCTGCTCGCACCTCTCCCCCCTTGCGCCATCGCCCTCCGTCACTCCCTCGCGCTGCTCTCCCGCTTGTCCACATCGCGCTGCCCCCTTCCCCTGCTGCTGTCCGCTGCACTGGCAGCCCGCAGCTGCCCGCTGCCCAGCTCAGCCAGCTCTCCCTTCCCCCCCCCCCCCCCCCCCCCCCCCCCCCCCCCCCCCCCCCTCGCGCTACCCCCCATTGCTGCCTGCTGCCCAGCGAGCCCGAAGCAGCTCCCGCAGTCAACCTCGCCAGCCCGCCCCCTCCCACTGTCCGCCCCCCTCGCTTGCTTTTTACCGTTAGCCTTCTTCCTCTCCATTCTTGCTTGACGGGCGTCGCCAGCACCTTTGACGTGCTCGGTCCAGCAGGTCTTCCCCCCCTTTCTTTCGTCGACGATCCTCCGCCTTTTCTTTACCAGTAGCAGACACAGATGGCGGCTCATGCTCCACCGCAGAGGGACTCCAATGAAGCCTCCTCGCCCGACCCCGCTGAGCCCACCATTCGACTTGCTCTTACGCCGGCAGAGCAAGCGAGCCTTGCCACAGAGGTAGAACGCTTGCAGGCGACTTCTGTCATCTGCAAGGTTCTCGGCACTCGTCCCAGCAGAGGAGAGCTGCGAGACCTTCTCCAGGCCCGCCTCCTCGAAGAGGTGGGCAAGATCTTGGATGTCCAGATTCTCGGACGGGGGTACTACCAGATTGAGTTCAAGACTTCCGAGATGGCCTCCAACGTCATAGCTATGAGTCCATTGGCCACCCGAGCATCACGCGCCCACTTTCGACAGTGGCGACATGGTTTTGACCCGTCTTCGGATGTGCTAGTAGAGGAGGCGGACATCCCCATCTCAGTCTGCTTTTCGGGTTTACAGAGGGAGTTCCAGTTTTGGTCAGAGATACCCACACGCTCCCGAAGGTCATCCTTCTGCCTCGGGTGAGTGGGGGTTGGTTTAGACAGAGTGTGGAGTACTCGGGTCTCCCGAACCAGTGCTTCATTTGCAGACAGATGGGCCACCTAGCGAAGGCTTGTCCACGGAGGAGACCACGACCCGCACCCCAGCCTCAGCCCCAGCCTGCCAAGGCTGGGCCGCAGCCACAGCCAGCGACACAGAGCACAGATTCAGCGCCACCCTCCGAGCCTGGGGCTCCAGCAGAGGAGGGGTGGCAGCAGGCCCATGGCCGTCAACGCCAGGGGCCACAGCGACAGCCTGGCACTTAGAGTGGCCCCTAGGTGCCTACTCAGCAGCAGTGGGTTCCCACGGGGAACCGCTTTGGTCCTCTTGAGCAGGAGGAGCCCCCTACGCCAGCCACCACCTCCGCTTCACCCTCGCCAGCCGCTCCGCCTTCCGATCTCCCCTCCTCCTCCTCATGCCCTCCCCCGCCCTCTGCTACCGCTCACTCCCCACCTCGCCCCCCCCCCCCCCATATCTCTGCCGCCCCACCGCGCTTCTCCTCTCCCCCGCCCCCCCCACCCCCTTCTCCCCCTCCTCCTGCTTCAGTACCACAGTCGGCTCAGGAGACTGGACCCTTGCCGGCGGCCAGGAGATCTCTTGGCAGCGCCTTCGCCACGAGTCGCCTAGCGAGAGAGGGTCAGCCCTTCATGCGGCCCCTACTGCAGATTCAAACTTCTCCTCTTGCAGCTATCCCTCGTGGTTTGACGAGCTTTGACCTCCGACGCCGCTGGGATTTCTTCGACTACAGGTTTACTCATTTTCTTGGCGATTCCGCAGCAGACCACGAGGCAGCCTGCTTCAGAGTCCACGCTTTGTTCCTCGCCGCTAGGTGGACAGAGGCCTTGGACTCAGCAGTTGGTTTCTCCTTCCCCCTATGTGGCAGGACTGAGACAGAGTGGTCCCTCGACTCAGTGGTGGGATGGTTGCATACACAGGTTCTCGAGTTCTCTCACCACATGGGAGAACTTGGCATTACAGATTTGCTGCAGACTTTGTGGCCACTGGCCAAGTTTGCGGTGACACCCTAAAATTCTGCAGGATGTAGACACATTGTGGTGTACTTTTTTGCTGATACGCAGTGTTTGCCTTGCTATGTATTCATTCATGAGGACTCCTGGACAGAGGAGGTTGCTTTACGCACGGCTCGCTCTACTTGGGCTTGGACCAGGCACTCACTGCAGTCTCGCCTATCTAGAGGATGCTCGGATGTGGATTACTCCCCATCCAAGCCTGCTTCGAAGATAGCTCGTCTTGCTGCTGCGGCAGCATCTGTCCTCTCTCGCTCCCCATGAGGATCGTCTCGTGGAACGTGCAGGGACTAGGTGGGCCCCAGTTTCAGCGACAGCGGGGCCGATTGTGTCAGGAGCTTCAGTGTTGCCTTGTGGGAGGAGAGATTGATCTCCTTATGCTTCAGGAGCACCATTGGTCTGAGAGCCGCATTCGGCAATGTGGTCAGATCTTGCGTGGACGCTATGATACCTTTTGGTCAGCTGCTTTTGGACCTGGAGGCATCCAGGGTGGGGTATGTATGACTATTGCGGACTCATTACAGCAGGCCACTGTGGGCAGAGGGATTATTGTACCAGGCAGGGCTCAGTGGATTACTATGCAGGTTCAGGGTAGCCTTGTGGGTTTCTTGAACATCTATGCGCCCAATGTGGCGAGTGCTCGTGCAGAGTTTTGGTCAAAGATTATTGAGTCTTTGCCACAGGTTGACCAGTGGTGTGTAGGAGGGGACTTCAACATGTTGGAGGACCCTTCTGACAGGATCGGAGGCAGCCATGCTACTTTGCATGGAGTTGAGTTAGCAGCTTGGGAGAGGTTTTGTATGACGTTGAGGGTCTCGGATACATGGCAGCATTCTGGCTTTGTGAGGCCTCCAGAGAGTCTTGCCTTCTCTAGATCGGACCGCAGAGTGGGAGGAGTGAATCTATCTCCCATAGATCGCTTCTACACTAGTGACCACTTTAGTGACTTGGGGGGATCAGTGGGCATTCTGGCAGGGACATCCTTCTCAGACCATGCACCAGTGATCCTCACAGTGGCAGACAGGCAGAGGAGTGGGAGCACGATGCTTCGCATCCCAGAGCGGGTCTTGTTGGACTCAGCACTCAGAGAGAGGGTCGAGGCTCTATGGACAGAGGGCATGGACAGCCAGGCTCCACCTGCAAATAGAGTGGCCTCAGGCCTAGCTCAACTTAGCCACTTCTTTCTCCAGGAGTCTTTGGCTCGACGGGCTGCAGCAAGAGAGGAGGAGCAGTGTCTCAGACGAGGCATTGCTTCACTACAGAGGATGCAGGAGCAGCATCCAGACAGTCCATGGTTGGAGGAGCAGCTACAGCAGGCTCGACAGGAGCTTGCTTGCACAGAGGAGAGGCGCCATGAGTTTGCCTTCCACCGACAGGCATCTCAGTGGACTCAGGTGGGTGACCGAGTGACAGGTGTTTTTTTTGAGACAGTGGGACCTCGGAACTCGCATGCCAAGGTCAATCAGTTGAGGAGACCCGATGGGTCAGTTGTCTGTGAGCCAGAGGATATGCGTGCAGTTGCTACTGACTTTTACCGTGAGCTACTGTTGGCTGAGCCCGAGTCAGAGAGACAGGATGCATGCAGGGAGCAGGTCTGGGCACAGATGCCTTGTCTTGTGACTGAGGAGATGCGGCACAGGCTTGAGTTACCTCTTCAACTTGAGGAGCTGCACACGGCCCTCAGGGCCCTCCCTCGTGGTAGTTTTCCAGGTGAGGATGGGCTGACTTTCACCTTCTTCTTGGAGTACTGGGACCTGCTTGGCCCAGATCTTTGTAGTGCCTTTCAGTACATTCTACACAGAGGAGTGATGCCGGATAGCATGAGTGAGGGCGTGATCTACCTCATTCCAAAGGAGGGTGGCTCCTTGGATGAGATTCGACAGTGGTGTCCCATCACCATTCTCAACTTAGCCTACAAAATTCTTGCCAAGGCTCTCAGTTTGAGGATTCAGCCACTTTTGGAGAGCCTTATACATGGGACTCAGACAGGTTTTGTCAAGGAACGCAGTATCCTTGACAACATCTTCCCTTTTTGGGAGGCTTCTGCCCTTGCACGGCTCCATGGGGAGGACCTTGTGATTCTTCTTCTCGATTTTGAGAAGGCATACGACAGAGTTGACTGGGACTTTCTAGAGGGCACGCTACATAGGATGGGCTTCTCAGAGGCTTGGATCAGAGGGGTGTCAGCTTTGTACAGGCAGGCCCACAGTCAGGTGCTTTTGGCAGGAGGTAGAGGTGAGCGCTTCATGCTCACACGATCGGTCAGACAGGGTTGTCCTCTTGCCCCCTTTCTCTTTCTGTTCTATGCGGAGGCGATGAGCAGATTTTTGGTGTCACAGCAGGTTGGTTTGAGGGGCTTAGCACTCCCTATACGGGGAGATGAGCTTCTGGACGCTGAGTTTGCCGACGACTCAGCCTTGTACTTAGAGGGCCAGGAGGCCAATTTACACAGATGTGGGCAGGCCTTGGAGACCTTCTGCTGTGCATCGGGCGCACTGATCAACTGGAGAAAGACAGTGGCTTTCTCAGTTGGTAGTGCTCCTGTGCCAGATTGGATGCCAGGAGAGGGTTTCAGGTGGATTCCTCCAGGGACTGCAGTTCGGTACTTGGGTTGTTAGGTTGGTTTGGATTTGTCCCCCAAGCAGCAGATTGCTCCTCTTCTCTTGTCCATCAGGAGAAAGCTATTACATTGGAGCTCAGCACGACTTTCGCTGGCTGGTAGAGTAGTAGTTGCCAACCAGGTGTTGTTGGCGACTATGTGGTACATCACTTCTTGCTGGATCTTCTCAAGTTCTTGCATCAGCCAGGTAGAGAGGTTGATCAGGAACTTCCTTTGGTCTCGTCGCGACACTCAGATTGCCCGAGCCAAGGTGGCTTGGTCGGTCATCACACTTCCTTGTTCTCAGGGAGGGCTTGGGATCATTGATCCAACACAGCAGAGCAGAGCCCTTCTTGGGAAGTTCGTCGTCAGAGGACTTCTTCCAGGCGAGGAGCCCTGGAAGGAGTTCTTGTTGCAGAGGCTTCGTGCCAAGGTGCCTCAGTCAGGAGGCCCTTGGCAACCTTCGACCAGATGGATCTTTATAGAGTTGCGCCGAGTTGGTTTGAGCAGGAGACTGGAGGACCGATTCGCTGTGAGTTTGCTTCGTTCTTGGGAGCTATTGCGGCATGCCTAGAGCAGCGGCAGCCGACGTGCACGGAGGAGCGCCTACGGAAGCCCCTCGTCTGGAACCCCATGGTTAGCACTCAGAGAGGCCACTTGGTTGGGAGTAGGCCTCATGTTTCTTGGGGTCCCATGGCAGCAGGTCCAGCGCGCTCTCTAGGTGACTGGCTAGAGTTCACAGGTTTGTCAGAGGAGGTGCAGGTTGTCTAGCTACAAGGCATGAGAGGGGTTCAGAGCATGTGTCAAGACATCTCAGAGTCAGTTCCAGCTGATTGGCTCACGCCTCTCGAGCCAGTAGCACCCCGGTGGATGGGAGCCTTCACACGACTGGAGGTTCTCATTTCAGTCAGGGCTTGCTCAAAGACTGTCCCAGCCCTGTTCTTCGAGCTTCAGGGTGGGGGACGATTACAGAGAGTTGTAGTAGAGGCCGCGCAGGTAGCAGAGTGTTGTTTCCAGAGGATCCGAGTTGTGGGCATCTGTGGGAGGACTTGCGTCATAGACCCTGACCCAGCAGCTCTTGAGACAGGACACTGGAGGCTATGGGCTTGGGAGTGCTGTCCATTGGCACGAGTACAGTGGGATCCTGGTGAGTGGCTATGGAGGGACCCATTCTCTTCTGCAGACCGCTCAGGAGTCCCTTTCTTTCAGTACACTGTTTGGCTTAGACGTCATATACTTGCAGCACAGAGAGAGGCCCGCCCCGCTGCAGCACGTCATTGGCAGGAGGAGGGTCTCACAGTTGAGTTCTTGGTAGCTTTTTGGCAGAGGCTGTGGGACTCCAGACAGTCGAGGCACGTCACCTTGTTCCAGTGGTTGGTTGCACACAGAGCCACAGCAGTAGGGAGCTGGCTTGTACATAGTGGTCTCTCGGCCGCATGTACAGCATGTGACCAGTTGGTGGAGAGTCAGCGACACTGTCTTTGGGACTGCCCCTCGGCCCAGCAGGTGTGGCTACGAGTTCTTCGGCTGATGCCTGCCCTCTCCACAGCTCGATAGTACACTTGGGGGGCGGCGGCTTGGTCCACCCTCACGGGCCCGGCACTTCAGTTTGAGCTATCTTCCACCAGCAGGATGATAGTGATACAGGGGGGTCGACCTACACTCCAGCCTGCTACAGACCTTACTCCACAGGAGTGGAGCAGTGAGAGAGCGGAGTGTTGGGAGCTCATCAGCGGCCTAGCTCTCTGGTTCATCTGGCGGGCCCGTTGTTTCCGCATCTTTGAGGCTCGCCCTGTACCACCAGCGGAGACTGTTCGTGACTTTTGGCTAGAGCTGATCCACACTCTCAGAGGACAGCTTGAGGGACTACAGGGCAGCTCCGACCGCATGCGGGAGCGCCGCGAGGCTTTCCTTCGTCTCTGGCGCCCTGGGCCGTTTTACTCCATGGTCCAGGGGGTGCTCAGATGGCACTATTGTCCACCTGTGTGGCTTTTCCCTCCTCCCATCTCTTGATTTAGCCCCATTGTATATATGCTGTTTTTTCATTGGGAGAGTCTCCCCATCATGTTTGTTGTATCCCTGCCTTGCAGAGGTGGATGTAGCCCTATGGGCAGCTTTCATTAACTAATAGAAGGATCTTTTTCTCGGGAAAAAAAAAAAACCCAAGGGGTCCAGGGGTCCTCTCTCTCCTGAGGATTTTGAAAAAGCCAAGAAAGAGAAGCTATGTTTTCCATGCTTAGGAAGAAGCCATGGCAAAAAGGATTGTCCCCAAGGGAAATCTGCTGCTCAAGGGAAGGAGAAAGCAGTGCACATGGTGCAACTACTGCCTCTTGAGTCTTCCTCCAAATTCTCCACAGTGGAAGTAACACACACTGAGGTGGTGCATAAATGCTGTCTCACAGCTTCCATGTGGCAACAAACCTCTGGACCACATGAGTTAGTACGTATGCATGAATATCTGCAAGGGCACAAGGTGTGCATCTTGGTAGATGACGGCGCTACTCACAATTTCATCAATTATGGATTGGTGAAAAAGCTCAAACTGCCTCAAACTCCGAGTACCCATAGCTACAAGGTAGCAATGATGAATGGACATGATACTGAAATATGGGATACTCAATGCCGAGCTGTTCTATTGGAAGTACAAGGGTACTATACTTGTTTGGATTTTCAATTTATTAACATGGAAAGGGCTGATGTGGTTCTTGGTAGGGAGTGGTTGCATAGCCTAGGACCATCACTGATGCATAGCTATGAGCACAACAGCTTGATGTTTGATTCCCATGGCACACATGTGTTCTTGTTAGGAGAAAAGGATATACCTTCATCACCACTGATTTGTACTACTGAGCTTATGAAGCTCTTTTCTGACAATGAAATAGAACATGTTTTCTTGTGTTACTCACTGTCTCATTTTCTTTCTAACATTGATTCTATTGAACATTCCTCAACGCCGCATGCTTCTCTCTCCTCTATTCCACCAATGGCTAATTCTACACAAGAAAACGTTGCTAATCAATTACAAAAATTATTAAAGGAATTTCAAGATGTCTTTCCTAATGATTTTCCATTAGGTTTACCGTCGACACGCTCAGTACAACATGGTATTGACGTGACTGCAGGTTGTAAAACTGTTAGTAAACCACCTTACCGTATGAGTTACTCAGAGGCTGTTGAGGTGGAATGTCAGCTTGCTGACTACCTTAGCAAAGGGTTTATACAACCCAGTTCTTCACCATGGGATTCTCCTATCCTTTTGGTGAACAAAAAGGATCGTAGTATGCGCATGTGCGTAGACTATCAGGGTTTAAATGCGGTTAGAGTTAAGAACAAATACCCATTGCCAAGGGTAGATAAATTATTTGATAAGCTAACACATGCTCGAATTTTTACGAAAATCGACTTGTGGTCAAGATATCACCAAGTCCGTATTCGGCTTGCTGATATACCTAAGATTGCATTCCAAACACAGTTTGGACATTACGAGTTTTTGGTGATGCCCTTTGGGTTAACCAATGTGCCCGCGACATTCATGACACTTATGGATAGTGTCTTGAAGCCGTATTTGGGCAGATTTGTCATTGTGTTCCTAGATGACATTCTAGTTTATAGTGCTTATGAAGAAGAACACTTACAACATCTCAGGCAGGTGTTTGAGTTGTTACGCACAAAGAAGTTATATGCCAAGGAATCTAAATGTGATTTTCTCAAGGAGGAAATTTATTATTTAGGGCATGTTATTTCAGCTAATGGCCTATACATGGATCAATCCAAAGTGGATACCATCCGGAAATGGCCACCTCCTAAAAATCTGGAAGAATTACATATCTTTTTAGGCTTTACAGGTTTTTACTGAAGGTTCGTTAAAAACTATGCTCACATTGCTGTTCCTATGACGGATCAACTCAAAGGCAAAGGTAAATCTTTTCAGTGGGGTTCCGCTCAATAGAACAGTGTCGAAACACTCAAAGATGCATTAGCTACAGCTCCTATACTGGCTATTGTAGATCCTTTGAAACCATTCGTTTTGGAAACGGATGCCAGTGATCGTGCTATTGGAGCATTCCTGTTACAAGATGGACTGCGGATTGCATTCGAAAGTAAGAAGCTGGATGCAACTCAGCATAATTATTCTACTTACGAAAGCGAACTCTATGCAATAGTGTCTGCCTTAAAGACATGGCGGCACTATTTGTATGGTACTCAGTTCCAGATTGTGCTTGACCATGAAAGCATAAAATGGTTTACACAACAAACGGATTTAAAGGGTCGGAAAGCTAGGTGGGTCGAGATCCTTCAGGAATATGACACCAAGTTAACGTATCGCATAGGCCGATACAATGTAGTGGCAACCGCTCTCAGTCGAATGCCAGAGATCAATTCGATCTTGTTCACGGAACTTCGTAAGTGAATTTTTAGACTCTCTCAAGGGCAAATATGAGCAAGATGAAACATATTCCAAAGTGTGGAGCCATGTTCAAAAGAGGGATCCTTCTCACTCCAATGTACGTAGTGTACAATTAACCTCCACACCTAGTTCTCCTTTATCAAGTGATGAACTACAGCGATGGAAGCATTTTACCATCGACAATGGGTACCTACTCCACAAGGGGACAGTTTGTGTACCGACGAACACAGACATTCAGCGCCAAATTCTTTATGAATGTCATGATAGTCCAAGTGCAGGGCACTCAGGGATTAGAAAAACTTATTCTCTCATACGGCCAGGTCTACATGAATTTGTTCAAGATTATGTCCTGCATTGCTAAAAATGTCAAGTTAACAAAGCAGAGCGCCTGAAAGCAGGAGGACTCTTACATCCTTTGGAAATTGCCAATGGAAAATGGGAAAGTATCTCTATGGATTTCATTGTAGGTTTACCAACTACTATATGAGGTCATGACTCAGTATGGGTGGTCGTAGACAGGTTGACTAAACTATGTAAGTTTATTCCGACCAAATCAACGGTTAAGACACCGGAACTAGCAAAGTTATTTTTGGACAATCTATACAAATTGTATGGGTTGCCAAGGAACATTGTTAGTGACCGTGATCCCAGGTTTAACAGCCACTTCTGGAGAGCTTTATTTAAACGATTGGGTAGACAACTCAACCTCAGTACAGCTGATCATCCAGAAATGGATGGTCAAACGGAAAGGGTTAACCAGGTGCTAGAGGATATTCTAAGAGCATACGTCAGCAAAAAATAGTCAGACTGGGAAGAATACTTACCTATCCTCAAGTTTGCCTACAACAATTCTAAGCATGTCACAACAGGTTTTAGTCCTTTCATGCTCATGTACGGGTTTCAACCTAGGTCACCAGTTACGGTGGGGCTGGCAACCGAAAAGCTCCAACAGGTTAAGGATTTTCTCCAAGACCACATGGATATGCTGAAACTTGCTCGTCAGAATGTCCAGAAAGCACATGATCGGTATAAGAAATACGCTGATGAGAAACGTCGGCAAGTTACCTTCAAAGAAGGGGAGGAAGTATTTTTACGTGTGCGAGAACATGCAGAAAGTCTGAAAGCTGGACTGACACATAAATTATCTCCCCGATATTGTGGGCCTTTCAAAATACTCAATCGAGTTGGTAATCATGCCTACAAACTATTACTACCATCACATTCTCGCATTCATCCGGTGTTTCATGTAAGCCGTCTATGAAAGCGGTTACATGGGGACGACAATGTTATTGACCAACAGGTTTTGGTTGATTACATTGAACCTCCTACCTTACCACATGAAACTGAACGTGTTATGGATTATCATGATTTGCATACACGACATCATGTACGACAACAAGCCTTAATCAAGTGGAAAGACCGACCTGAAGAAGGTGCCACTTGGGAAAAAATTAGTGTTCTTAAGAAGAAGTTTCCCACTTTTGTTTTCGAGGACGAAAACTCTTCTTTAACACTAGGTTGGTAACCTAACAGGACATAAAAGTGTCCTTTCAGGATTTTGAAAAAAACCTCCAAAACCATAGTAGATCCACTCATTTTGTAAAATCCTTTCATGAGGTTATAGTTCAAGGACTACTACACATGGAGTAAATAATAAACTTGTAAAATTTCTCATCTTTTGGTCACACCAAGCCTCCAAAGTTGATGGACCAGAACATTTCCAACAATACGGTCATTTCTTACGTTTTGTTGCATAAAAATAAGATTAGGGATTTTTTTTAGGACTTGAGATGAATTCCATAGTTAACTTCAATGGGTTGGTGATCAGAACATATGATTGCTTTTCACTCACTATTTTTTGTTTTGCCAAAAGAAATAGGTACAAAAAAGTTGAATTTTTACCATTCTCCAAACCTATCATCAAATTTTTTATAGCCACGCTCAATTCAAATAATATATGCATGTTTTCTTAGTTCCCTATTGTCCTTTAGGTTCATAAGGAGCCATGGAGCATGTCAAAAGAATAATACATCTCTTACCAAGGGGAATCTTGGGGACAAAGACGAAGTGCTAAATACAACAAACATGAAAAAACTTGGTTCAACATTATGAGTTGTGAAATCCCATAGAAACTATTCAATATCTAGCCAAATTTGATCTTTATGACTAGATATGGTTACTACCTACAAAATGCATGTAGTTGTCACAAGAAACTAACAATATTGAAAAAGATATACTTGATATACTAGAATGTTTCGTTTTCTTCTATAATTGAAAAAATCAACCATCGTTGTCTACTATGCAAAATAGGGTATTAGGTGCCCCAAAACTCAAGGAATATTAGCTTTATGTTACAATATGCGACATAGAAAATCAAAACTGCATTTGGATATCATGAAAGCCACCAAAAAAATCATAGAAGAGCTAAAATTGGCTAAAAAACAGGATTTGACCATTTTTGTAATTTGATCATAACTTACAACTTTAACATTTACTTCTCCCTAGAAGCATCAGGACATGTTGAGGACTACTAAAGATAATTCTCTAGCATTATAGACCTCACAAACATGAATTCTAGAGTGGTATAGTTGCAAAAAGTTGAAAAAAGCCAAAAATAGGACCCGTTTTTTCACACAGTTTAGGTTGTGAAATGTTATGCAAAGACAAGGTTAAAGATGGAATTGATATTCCATAAAAATGTCAAGTTTTTTTCAGCTCATGAGACAACTTTCTAGACAGATAACACCTAAAAATCCATTTTGAAACTCTTGACATAATTCAAGGGAAATGGTCACTTAACAGGACATAAAAGTGTCCCATTACCAACCTAGTGTTAAGGGGGGAGTAATGTCAGGACAAGGGTCCTGTACCCTATGAACTAGGATGGTCATGGACTACGGCCAAGGGTCGGGCTAGACAGTGTGGACAGGGAATCTTCAGTCTAGTTTTCCCTAGTTCTTACATTGTCACTCCAAAAGGGAAGAGAGAAAAAAAAGGAAGAAAAGGGTAAGAAAGAGGTCACCCTCTTCTTTACATTCCTCCTCTTTCGACAAAAACAATAGCTATCGTCCCAGAGAATACAAGTGGGGAGGACATCTCAAATCTTACCCTGCATGGAAAAAGGTCCCAAAAGCTCAAGAAGATCAAAGAGGGAGGAAAGATTATCTCTTTTCTTACCTATGATGGCACCTTTGGCGCTACCGACAAAGTATTGGCCTTCTTCTAGCAATTTGATGTGGCCTTTGGAGAGATGAGGGCTTTACGGAGTCCTCCAAGCTACACCATGTAGCTATGCACTTCCAAAAATCATACCATCAATTGTGGGCTAGCGTACGTGGCAACTGTGAAGCCCCAAAGACATGGAAAACTCTACCAGTTTCCATCATAAAGAAATTCCTTGCAAGCAATGCAAAGGACAAAGTGCTTACCGAATGGTGGATTTTGAAGCTTCTCTCCCATGAGCCACAAATAAACGGACAAGTTTTGGGATTTACATCTCAAGGCTACTTTCTTTCAAAAGATAGACTTTGCCAAGAAAAAGCAGTAATTTTTGTGGGATTACCTGAAGAGATATCCAAGTACATAAACTCCCAACAGCCTGGTTATATCACCGATGTAATCCACCACACTGTGGTTGCTTTACGCGTCAATTTATAACAAGGGGCTAGAAGGAATTTCAAGCCCATGGAAAGCAAAGATAAAAGTGATGCAAAGGGAAAAACCAATGCCCAAAATTCTTCCCAAGGCAATTCTAACAACAACAGTAAGAACAATTGGTCCAAGGAGAAGGGAGTTTACAGAAGTAAAAATGAACTCTCTCTAGAAGAGCTTGAATTTTTCGCAAGGACCACAATTTTTTTAAGTGTGGGGAGCAAGGACATGGCTATCATTCTTGCCCAAAGAGAAATGCCCGCAATGAGACTCCTAGAGCTTCCACTATCAAAGCTCCAAAAGAGGATGCTCATTGCAAAGGACCACAAATGGGAGATATTGTAGCTGCCAATACAACTTTCAGGGGATAGGAAGCCTCCATTACTCCCTTGATTGTGAAGTTGAGGCTTCATGTCCAAAGCCACGTCGACAAAGAAGAATTTTTCATCATCCCTCTCCAAGATGAGGATGTTATCCTAGGGCCACCATGGTTCAACCGCATAGCTTCCAACATGAAGCTCTTTGAAAGGAGAATCTACTTCACCTACAGGGAATAGAACATGTATATAGATGCTAGTGAGTCTAGTCATACTATACCACTTGTCAATTCTCCTTCTTTTGATAAATCAATGAAAAACTCAGTTTTTGCGTACATGATTTTTGTCAAAGAGTCCCTAAAAGGTCCTAATGTTTCATCAAATATAAATGGTAGTAATCAAGAAGAGTTAGACTTGTTTAATTTTCTAGAAGAATTCTAAGATGTGTTTATCGATGACATCCCTATGGATTTACCTCCAAAACGAGGGGATGATGACCATCAAATTGAGCTCCTACCAGGAATCTCACCGCCTAACAAGCCTCCTTATTGAGTTTCCCAAGCTCAACAAGAGGAGATGATGAGGCAAGTATAAGAATTGGTAGACAAAGAGATGGTGAGGCCTAGCTCCTCTCCCTTTTAGTCCTTTTAGTACAAAAGAAAGATGGTACGTACCGCATGTGTGTGGACTATCAAGCAATAAACTATATCACTATCAAAAATAGATTTCATATACCTATAGTAGAAGATCTGTTTGATAAGCTACAAGGCTCTACCTACTTCAATAGGATTGACCTTAAAAGTGGATATCATTAAATAAGAAAGTGAATGAAGATATCTTAAATACTGCATTCCATACAACATTTGGTCTTTATGAATATCAAGTCATTCCTTTTAGCTTGACTAATGATTGTTTAATGGAGAAAATATTTAGACCCTATAGCAAATTCACACGAGTGTTCTTTGATGATATCATCTACTCCAAGTCCTTGGAGGAACACAAGCAACATCTCTAGGTGATTTTTCAAGCTTTGAGGGAGAACAAGATTTTTATCAAAATCAAAAGCAAAGTGAATTTTTCCTTCAAGAGATGCAATACTTAGGCCATATTATCTCTCAAGATGGTATCCCTCTGGATCCATCGAGGTTGGAGGTAATAAAAGCATGGCCTAACCCAAGGATTATACATGAGCTAAGAAGATTTATTGGTATGTGTGCATATTATAGATGCTTCATAGCAAAATTCTCTCAAAGAGAAGGACCATTACATGACTTAACAAAGAAGAACATTAAGTACTCATGGACTGCTAAAGGAGAAAAATGCTTTTGACGAGCTCAAAGAGAAGCTTACCTCCCAAACAGTCCTTGTGCTTTCGGATCTCTCAAAGCCATCTGATGTCCAATGTGATGCTTGTGGTGAATGCCTTGGAGCAGTCTTGCTTCAAGAAGGACATGTTATATCATATGAGATCCGAAGGCTCAATACGGATGAACGGGCCTTGGGAATTTATGAGAAAGAGCTTTTAGCCATTTCACATGCCCTAGACACATGGACACACTATCTATTGGGGACTCCATTTATTTTGAGAAGCGATCACCAAAGTCTCAAGTACTTCATGACGCAAACCAAGCTTTCCAACAAACAAATGAGGTGTGAAAGTTTTGTTTGGCAATTTTATTTTCATATTGCTCACTTTGCTAGTAAGCACAATCAAGTGGCTGATGCACTTTCACAACGACCAAAAGTTATTGTTGTGTCTATAGCAACTCCCACTGATCTATCTTCTATGATAAATGACTAGGCTACTGACCCTGACTTTAAAGACGTAATGTCAGCCCTTGCATCGGGGAAGAAATAAGAACCATTCACCTTGTAGGATGGTTATCTTCTCCATGGAAATAGGCTATGTGTTACCCACTCCCTTTGTTAGAAAGTTATGTATAAATCTCATGTTCGTCCCTATGCGGAGTATAGAGGCATTCAACATACCCTTTGAGGAGTCGAGACATACTTCTATTGGCCTACCATGAAAGTGGAGATACAAGAGTATGTTTCAAAATGTGTGGTATGCCAAAAGACTAAGTATGATAGAGGGAAGCAACCTGGATTACTCCAGCCATTGCCAATCACTAATTCACCATGGGAGAGTATATCCATGGATTTAATCTTTGGATTAACCAATTCTATCCATGGGAATACGGGAATATGGACAATAGTTGATAGGTTTAGCAAGCAAGCACACTTTATTCTTGTCAAAAAGACTATTAAGGTACACAAATGGAAACTCTCTTCATATCTAAGATTTTCAAACACCATGGATTACCAACTTCCATCATGTCAAATAGATATCCTAGAATGACCATTAATTTTTGGAAAGGTCTCTTTGAAAATCTAGGTACAAGATTGAATATCTCTTTGACCTATCACCCACAAACTGATTCCGATACTGAATCTACTAAAGACTTGTGTTACAGAAGTAGGTCAACGCTCACAATGAGAAAATTACTTACCTCTTGTAACTATGCGTACAATAATATTGTCCATACTTCTGCGGGAAAAGCATAATTTGAAATCATAGAGGGAAGACCAAAAAGCCCCTTGCTACTTAAAGTACATGGGAAGATCTTCGATGTCGATGATTATAACCATGACCTACAAGAATCTTTCCAAAATATTAAGGAGGTTATATCCATCTCTCAATAAAGAAAAAAAGATGTTGTGCTGACAAGCACAAAAGCGTCTTAACGTTGTCAAGAAGTACGTAGTGCAACTAGGAAAGCATCGGGCCTTTGACTGTGGGGATTCGTAACAAAATCAAGCAAGGCATTGATGATTTGAAGCCAAAAGCACACTCAAATAGAACCAAACTCGATCCGTCAAAGATACACTTTAAAAATAACCAATACTACTCAAAACTCTTGTGTGTGTGAAGATTAGGTGTAGCCTCTCTCCCAATTGCACAGATGCAATGCTCATTCAACCTGTTGAAAACCCTAAAATGACGCTTTGATTCCTTGTTGTGACAATTTCATGGAAGCTTTAGTACTTCATTGGAGAAGCTCAAGTAGTTATTTGAGGAGGGGAAACCCTAATTACATGCCTCACAGCGTCAACATGTAGTGGAAGCTGCACGAGACTGCACTAGCACCCTGTAATGCAATGGTTGTATCTTCTTGCTTATATGCCCAAATGAGCTCATTTGTGGATCTCAAACTTTCCCCTCAGCTTGAGCAACGACAAAACCATCATTGATGTGGAATTTTGAGTCATTTTTTGATTTTTTGGACTATTTTTGGCCATTTTTTGTCGCTTTTTGTCCGTAAAATGCCCAAACGAGCTGGGAAAAATCCTTAAATTTGTGAAAAAATCCAATTGGGCTCAAGTTCATGTTGAACCTCATTTTCCCACTTGGTAAGCACTTTGGACGCATCGTTTATACCCATGCACGAAACCTGCTATTTTTTGCCAAGATCGTCCGTATTGAACTTTCTGTTGGGGTAAAGCCCCATGTGGCCGGTTAGGCCAAGTGCCTGCCCACTATACTTATTCATTATGTAAATAATAGAATAAGGGGGCTCAAATGTAGAGAGGAGACGAGGAGACCTTGTTTTTGCAAGGGTTGATTCAGCCGTGATTCAGTCATTCATGGATATGCTTAGGCTAGAGGCTGATGTGTGAGAGTTAGAGCTAGGCATTGCTCTTGCCACAGAGGGTTCAAAACAGATAGATGTTCTTGGTGCGCATGTGACATGCGATGGACACAAGGATGGATTCCAAGGATCGGAGTTCGGGTGTCAGGGTGATTTCCATGAGTGGAGTTCTGAGCCAGATTTGATTGAGATGGTCAAATTGGCAGATATTGCTAGGATTGCATCAGAATTTGAGAGTCTCAAGTATGAGATACTTGTATCAAGACCCAAGATTTCATTTGTGGTAGGTGTATTTGCAGTGGGAGCAGTTAGTCATGCAGTGATGATTGATGTTGGCCTTGAACATAGGGGCACTTTGCAGCATATGGTGAGATACCTAAAGGATGTGTGCGGCTTTGGTGAGGAGTATGGTGTCGATCGCTCTATACTTTCTCTATGATAAGAGCTGGATGCACAAAGATTCAGTGAGCCAATGGGCATTGGCTAAGGTCATACTTTTGATGGCCTTGTACAGGTTTTGTACGGTTTTCTTTTCTCTCTCACGGCCACATTGGCCTTTACGCGGGAGGTTGTTGGGGTAAAGCCCCATGTGGCCTGTTAGGCCAGGTGCCCACCCACTATACTTATTCATTATGTACATAATAGAATAAGGGGGCTCACATGTAGAGAGTGAGTTTTAGCCCCTCCAAACACAAGGTCTCCTCTTCTCCTCTCTTCTCCATTGCTGCACACACTCACACATGCTCTCGCTCGTGCACTTCAACTGGTATCAGAGCCAGGTTTGACACAGAGCTTGATTTGTGTCAGTTACGAGACATTCGATGCTAGGTAGTGCTGGATGAGCACAATTTTAGATTGCATCGTGGACAGCTAGTCATAGTGAGAGGTGCTCGTGTTGGCACGATTCATGCGATGCGAGTACGTCACTTGCAAGACGGTACAGTCTTTGTGAGTACTCGGCCATGCTGAGAGACGAGACATGTCTCCTTTGTGGATAGTTTGCATGATGCTCCAGTTTGTGAGCATGTTGAGCCAGTTGTGCAGAAAGTTGTGCATCAGAGTATGTCATTTGTGGATATGATGACGAATATGGATGGCTTGAGTGTTGAGGATTCAGCCTTGATTCAGTCATTCATGGATATGCTTAGGCCAGAGATTGATGTGTAAGTTAGAGCTAGGCATTACTCTTGCCACACAGGTTCAGGATAGACAGATACTCTTGGTGCGCATGTGACATGCAATGAACACAAGGACGGATTCTAGGGGTCGGAGTTCATGTGTCAGGTTGATTTCCATGCGTGTAAATCTGAGCCAGATTTGACTGATAGTAGGGTCTCCTTCAAGTTTATGGCTGTTTGAGACCGTTTGATGGTGATCCGAGCCTATCACAAATTTTTGTTTATCATATTTTGTTGGTTTTCCTTGCTTCTAGAGGATTACAATAAAAGAAAGAGTGAGAGCAACCTCTTGGAAATTTTTTTTAAAAAAATGATTTGATAGGAATTTTTTCTTGACTAGTTCATCGGAGGTGAAAGGTAGAGGGAGAACCTAGTGGTAAAGGGAAGGGAAAATATGTAAATGTGAAAAGAAAAGATATGATGTGGTTGTGGAGCCATGCACCCATGATTCAAGGGTCATGAGTGGCTCATATCATCATGGCTTTGGAGCCATATGATGATTAAAACAAATGGGACCCAAGTGGAAGACTTGGTAAAGGAAGGAACCAGACACATGATTTTGCTGAATTTTTAAAAAATACTTCCACTCCGATCCAAGAAAAGTTGTCTTCATCAAAGTTGTAGCTGATGAGCTGGAGATTCTGGCCATATTCTTTTTATAATTTTTGCATCTACGGTCTAGGAGATATGGCCAAAATGGCGGACACCAATTTTTTCAACTGTGGTGGAGACCACCCCCTCTACCTTTACACACACACACCCTTCCTTTTCCACATTGAGACCTTCTCTAAAAATCAGCCATTAGTCTTCTCACCCTCCTCTTCTTCCTCCTCTCTCTCAAGCTCAAAAACCCATCAAAATTCCTCTTCTAATCACCTCTCAAGTCATGCTTAATCTTGTTGTAATTCATAAGTTCTCATTCAACCCCTTTCTATTATTACTAGATATGTATTGATTTTATGTAGATTCTTTACATTTTAAAATAAGGAAGCTCTTGGACTCAAGCTATGGAGGAAGGAGTGAAGACAACACAAGTGATGATGGAGCTAATTGGTCAACAAATCACTTGAAAGGAGCTTCTTCATTGGTTGAATGTCCCTAATCAAGCTTCATTTGTACAAATTACACTTGGATCTTAACCTCACTCCTAATCACTCTCTTTCCTATATAAAGAGGCCTTCCCCTTTGTAATTTCAAGCCTCCCTCAGCCCCATTGAGTCTTTGTATCACTCACCATGAGCCCATAAGCTCATTCATTCACTGTATTCTTGCACATTCTAGAGTGCAAATTGTTTCATGCTAGTAACCTCTCCTCCTCTTACTTATGTTAATTAAGAGAAATATTTTATATGTGTGTGAGAGTGCTTGATGTGATCTTGGCTAATCCTTGAGTGGTTGTTTGGTAATCTACATGACTATTTGTGTTGGGAGTGTTTGAAGTCATCCATTCCTTGTACACACACTAAGGTTAATGCTTCATTCATAGTGGTCTCTCTCTCTCTCTCTCTCTCTCTCTCTCTCTCTCTCTCTCTCTCTTTCTTTTTGTGTAGCGCTCCTAGCCCACGCTTCCAAGACTAGGTGGTGCCCTTATCTCATTTCCCTTGTGGCGCAATGGAGTTTGTTTTGGTGTAGAGGCCGCCATTCCAAATTTCCTTCGTCATAAATTGGTGTCCCCACTGAGGAGTTCTCAAGCAGTGCTCTGTCAATCGTGTGAAGGAAGATCCATCAAATTCTCCGAGACTTCCACTATGGTCTCCCCAAGAAGCTCGAGAAAAGAAGCGACTTTATCGACAAACGACACGTATGTGGGTAAAGAGAGTTAACTACACACACCCTTCTTTGCTTCAAGGAAAATATTGTAGTCATCAAGTCCCTAGGTCAAAAAATTGTGTTGAGTGCTTTGTGGCTAGTGTGAAGACACTTCCTTTGAAGCCTGGACTTCAGGTGGTGAAAGCACTCTCAAACTCGGGTATTAACAAGTTTTTGGAGGGGGAGCTACACATGAATGGGGTGCGGTATTGGCAAGAGGCTACATATGGTGATGCACTCCAACTACTACTAGCAAGAAGGCTCAAGGTGGTTGAGAGGGTAGCCATCGAACCCTATGAACTCTACAAAGCTGAAGATGGTCACACCAAAGCTAGGCTAATCACTGGTGAGCAAATTCTTCGCATCTCTCAAATGGTGGGATCCAAGAGAGCTCAACTTCAATGAAGTGCTTCATGGAAGTTTGTATTTAATGCACCAATGAATAATCCCATTTTCTACAACTTTCAATCAGTTCAGAATATTAGGGTGAATGTGCGCATTGATAGAAAGATTTTTTTCCAACAAAGATTGGTCTTCTATTTTGGAGCTGAGAGGTTGAGAGAGATATTTTTGTCCCCTGACCCTATAATATTTCCTATTTTGGAGTATAATGTATCTTTTGATGTTCACATCTTCATCTTGCTTTAAGCATACTCCATGAATCATAGGGATTTATATGGACCTTTCCAACCTCTTGCTAGACAAACTGTGCATATAATAGCTAGCACAAAGCTTAGGTTCCAAAACATCATAAGGAACTTACTAGGCCCTCGTCGTCTAGCTGAGATTAATGCATCTATCAATCCATTTATTCTACCCTTAATAAGATATGATTTGGGCCTAGACGTTTTCATCTTTGTGCTGTATTGAGAGGAAGGCAACCCACTTTTATGATGGATTTCCCAAATTTTTTTGGGCGTAGTGGGGAAAATGCTGGGGATTTTTTGGATAACTTGGAGATGGCTTTCCTTGTCTCCGGGAGGGATGACAAAGCATTGAAATTGAGAGCTTTTCCTTTGGTGCTCAAAGAAGAAGCTAGGGTATGGTTCCAGGCTCTAGATCCAACCCAAAGAATTGATTGGGAGGGATTGAAGGCGGCTTTCCTACGAAGATTTCAACGAGCCAATTCGGCAGAAGAACTATGGCAACGGCTTCTGGCCCTTCATCAAGTTGACCCTCATGGTTATGCAACCTATGAGGAAGGTTTTCTAAAACTTTGGGGGCAATGGTCAGACTCACTAACACTACAAGAGGCTATTCATAATAGCAACGCTCACACAGCGACGCTCAAAAAAAAATTTCCCGGCGTCGCTATGAGCGTCGCAAATTTCTATGTAAATTTGCGATGCTCATAGCGACGCCGGCTGGGCTAAAAAAATAACCGAGCGCGCCCAAAAACTCAGATCTCAGATCTGAGTTTTTCGGCGCCCTCAAGCAAGGAGCAGGTAATGCTCTCCCTCTCTCTCTCTCTCTCTCTCTCTCTCTCTCTCTCTCTCTCGCTCTCTCTCTTTTTCTTCTCCACACACACACACACACACGAGGAGAGGAAGGAGAGCCAGGTATGCTCCTTCCCTCTCCTCATTCTCATGTTCCCTTCCCCTCTTTCTCTCTCCCTCTCTCTCTCTCTCTCTCTTTTTCTTCTCCACACACACACACACACACGAGGAGAGGAAGGAGAGCCAGGTATGCTCCTTCCCTCTCCTCATTCTCATGTTCTCTTCCCCTCTTTCTCTCTCCCTCTCTCTCTCTCTCTCACACACACATACACACACACACATAGTGTTTTTGAGAGAGAGAGAGAGAGAGAGAGAGAGAGAGTACAAACAAAAACAAAAACGCACACACACATACATAAACAAAGAATGCACACACACATTGAGAGAGAAAAAGAGAGAGAGAGCATGCATAAACAAAAAACGCACGCATTGAGAGAGGAAAAGAGAGAGAGAACATGCATAAACAAAAAACGCACACATTGAGAGAGGAAAAGAGAGAGAAAACATGCATACTATCCAAAAAAACGCACACACATTGAGAGAGAAAGAGAGAGGAACTAATTTAACGTCGTAGGAAACTAATTAAAATTAAAAGAACTAAAGATCTAGCCGACGAGGAGTTGAACTCAAGACCTATTATTCAAGAGGGAAATGGCATAATCAATCTATCATACTTGGCATGGGTGATAGAAAGGTTATACCATTTATCTCTTTTTATTGGCACACACATCCACACACGCGCACACACACAAGAAGACGAGAGTTATAATGTCGTAGGAAACTATCTTAAAAGACGTTAAAGATTAGGTTATATGTAGACTTATATTAAATTAGATTTAGGTTTATTTTTAACTAGATTTACGTTTATTTACGCTAGATTTAGATTTACGTTATATTAGATTAGATTTAGGTCTCCATAGATTGCGATGCCTGCATGAAGCGGGTGAAGAAAGCCCTCAATGGAATATAGGGTATTGCTGCCTTCACTCATGGTGGGCTCCGTCGATCCAAAAGTACTGGTGAAATTTCTTCAGAAGATAGGGAAGAAGGTGGATCTTCAGGGCGGCAAGAGTCACTACATCCCCGACACAATGACCATCTAGACAACCTCTAGTCATTCAACAGCAACTTCAAAGTTAGTAACAAGAGCAAGAACGGTCTAAAGGGCCAATTGCTGTCGTCAGATGTGGATGGAGATGAGGCAACGTCACCGCCGGAAGTTAACTCTCACATCTTTAGTGATGAGAATGCCAACTCTTGCCGAGTTATGTGAAAAATTATGTGTTAAATCAGTTTTAAGGTTCTTATAATCCCTGTTAGTTTAGTTCTTTGTTTTTAATATAACATAATATATTTACGTTAGATTTAGATTTATGTTATATTAGATTAGACTTAGGTTTATTTAGGTTTACCCACACACACACACACACACACACAAGAAGAAGAGAGTTTTAACGTCGTAGGAAACTATCCCAAAAGACGTTAAAGATTAGGTTAGATGTAGACTTACGTTAAATTAGGTTTAGGTTTATTTTATTTGGTCAAAGATCAACATCTTACAGTGTATGGCCCGTTGTCATCATCAACTACAACATTCCCCCGTGGTTGACTACGAAGAAGGGGCACTTATGGCTAAGCTTGATTGTGCCAGGGTGATATAAAGTGGGGAATATGGATGTGTATCTTCGTCCACTATTGGAAGAGCTACAACAATTGTGGATTGGCATAGAGGTGGTGGATATGAGCCGACACACAGGACGACGGAATGCTTTGATCAGAGGCATTCTAATGTGGACCATGCATGACTATCCCGGGCTAACAGAATGCTCAGGTGATCTATTGACACTCCTCACTCAGACACTGCCAATCTTGTTTTTTCCCATAGTTGATCTATTATCATGTGTATACATGCAGGGCTTCAAACAAGCGGATACAGAGCATGTGTCACATGTGGACCTAGACTGAATGCACGTAGGGCACCCTCACTGAAGAAGCAAATCTACGAAGGTCATCAAGCGTATCTTCCAGAGAATCATGTGTTACGCGACGGCTTTTTGGGAAGAGAGCCACCAAGGATGTCTGCACAAGCATGGTTAGAGCAGAAGGAGATGTGCGATGACGGATTGCCTCCAGCGATGAAGAGACTATCTCTATGGTACGAGTTACCATACTGGCCCCGACTCATGATCAATCACTTGCTCGATCCAATGCACATATTCAAGAATGTGGGTAATCTACTATGGGACCATCTGACCGGCAAGAAAGATACTTTGGGAGCCAGAGTTGACCTTAGAAATGTGGATCGTATGGAGAAATATTGGCCGCAAACAGCGTCTGATGGATTGATAAAACTCCCTAAAGCACCATGGATTTTCACAGGAGCCCAAGAACGCAAAGTAAAAGAGACCATTCGATCTTTGCGGACCCCCACTGGCATAATGCACTCGCTCCGAACGTGTTTTACTAAAGAAGGAAAGCTTACCGGTTTGAAGTCACACGATTGGCATAAAATGTGTCAGGTACGTTCATAGTGGACTTTAATATCATTGCATAAAATGTGGACGGGGAAGACGACCACCGATGCACTATCCAGCGGTTCTAGAGAGCCTACCAACCTTCATGAGCTTAAGATGGTTGCACAACCAATTGAAAAGCGCACAACAATGCGGTGATGAAGTGACTGAAGAAGAGTGGGAGTGCTCTCGGGGTTGCGCGACCAAGGTAAGTTTGCAATGTACGACTAGCAAGTGACTTTATTTATAAACGTTTGAACGGCCACTCATAATCTTTGTTCGTTGTAGTATAAGTCATACACAGCAGCATGGTGTAAAGGTCGACATTTTAGGGTGGAAAGAATCGACAAAAAGCGTTTTACTCAAGATTGTGGAATCATGGAAAAATTTGAACAGTCTAGTCGACGACGTTCCTCTGATGCAGATCCTGTGGTGGCGGAACTCACTTACTTCGGCACGCTGCAAGAGATTTTGAGGATCGATTACAGAGGATTTTTTGTCGACTTGTTCGACGTGCAATGGTTCAAGATAATCATGGAGGGTCGCAACGCTATTGTGCGTAGAGGAGAGTCTGGTTTTCTTGAGGTGGATTCTACTAAGAAATGGACTGACCTAAGAGACACTTTCGTACTACCCGAGCATTGTGAACAAGTAAGTATTTAAATAGTTAACATCCCCCTTTTACAAGTTATGTGCTTGAAAGCTCTCATGTAAGTTATGTGGCTCTGGCAGGTAATATTTCATCCTACAAAGTCTACATCAAACTGGTGGTACGTCATAGAGGTAGACCCTCGTAGTGCAAGGACGTATGAAGGCTACCATGTGCCAATCACAACGACATCAATGGAGGAGATCAGAGAAGATGCTCAATCAGAAGCCGCTGCAGTGGTGCCAGACGAGCATCAAGATGCTACTACTCTATATGGGGTGCATGCAGAGGAGCTACAAAATGAAACAGAGGATATGTGTTTAAACGGAGAGCTCTATATAGATATAGGAAGTTATGTTGAGTTATGCGAGGATGAGAGAGAGATCTCTTAAAGCCACAAATATTGTATTTGAACAATTTTGCTCCGTGTTGTAAAAGCTCTGGCTCTCTAAGTACCTTCCATGATGTATAACGCTCTTTTCTACTCGCGCTCACATCTTTTGATTGAAAATTTTGAGTTTCGACTTGCCTCTTCTATCACTCAATTCATTGCGTCATTGTATTTATATGCGTCATTACGTCATTGTATTTAATGGTCTTCGCGTCATTGTCTACTCTATTCATTCAATATTAAGTTTAAATATTCGTGTGTTTAATGCAGGTAAGGATGATGAGGAGTTTCTTTCTTCTTTGTCACCGCAGCAGAGACAGTGGTACGTGGAGCATCATCGCTCTGGCGCATCATCGCGCGTTCCTACTCCATCCACATCTCCCTCTCCTTCGGAGCATTCGGCGCGCTCCGAAGCTTCGGCGTCGACGAGACGAGCTTCACACTCGTCTAGACACCGGCGCTCTAGTGGTGGCGGTGGCGGTTGTTGTGGGGATTCCGCCACCGATGCCTCCACACCGCCTCGTGTTTGACGAGGCTCTTTACCCTCCCCTTCTTTGCCCGCCCCCACACCAGCCACAGCATCGCCATCTACGCCAGGTTTTGCACGGCTGACTGTTCCTAGAAGCTACACACCTCTACCTACTCCGCCAGGAGCCACCCCACTCGACACTCCTCGCTTCGGGGCCCAGACGCCGGTGGAGACACCTGACGTCCGTACCCCCATCGACACGCCGCTAGAGACCCCTACCGGGACAGCCAGGTTCACGCGTCACCGGCTAGAGGGCTTGCCTTACTCCGTCGACATCAGCGGCGGCATCATCATGGATGATGACGGCAAGAAGGTGATCTCGCGCATGCGTGGTCTTTGCTCTCAACTGTTTAGACACTACATACTAAACAAATGGAGTGAAGTACCAAGTGATTTAAAAAACAGAGTCATCAGCATACTTCATGATGAGTTTCCCGTTCCAACACGGGATCAGCGCTTCAATGAAGACCTGATGAAGATTCGAATGCGCGAATACTGCAAACACAAGCGTTCCGAAGTGCAAAAAGCAATCAAGAATGGGTGGAACAGGCCAGATTGGCTGGCCAAAGAATATTGGAAGAATGCGAAGAAAGCAGCGCGCGAGAATCCCGACAAGTGGAAGCAACAAAAGGATGCAGCCAGAGCGCGAGTAGAGGCAGGGAGCTCGCACCACTTGGGGAGCAGTGGATGGGCATCATTTGAGGCCGATTTTGTAAGTGTTTTTGCATTGCTCTTTATGTTCGATAGTTTAGGGTTTATGAGTTTTTTAATTCTAACATAATGAAATCTTTGTATCTTTTGACAGTGGTCGATGACAGGACGTGATCCCACACCGTACGAGCGCGAGTACGCAGGCAGGAAGGGCTTAAACGCCCTAATGGACATTCTCAGTTCTCGCGGCGGCATGGTTAGTATTAGGGTTTACTCTTTTTTATTTTTTTTATTGTTTTATAAATGTCGTTATATGTTTATACTTACTGAAAGCTGTCTTATTGTCTTTTTTTGCAAAATCCGACAGATACGCCGCTTGGATGCGATGAGACGTCTGACTAGACGACGTCAGTTTAACCGTAGCTAGATAGCATTAGTTTAGGGTTTCTCATAGCTTATGTATCATGAGACGGATTTTATACGTCTTTTTGAACCATGTATATTATTACATTTGTCACCGCAGTTCCTTTTGCCAATCAATTCTTTATGCCTATGATGTTGTACAATTGTCATTATTACATTTGCCAATCAATTCATTTTGCCTATGATGTGTACAATTGTCAATTTTGCAAACAATGCGTCTTGTGGGTGACTATTTTGGGTCTATTATCTATCCTTGCACTTTTTTTAAAAAGTGAATCAAGTACAATATGGTTGATGGGTGGCAGGGCATTCAATGTCCTACCACCAAAAAAAAATTCTCTCGGGCGTCGCTATAAGTGTCGCTATTTATGGCTCTGTAGCGTCGCTATGAGCGTCGCTACGAGCGTCTCTATGGGCGTCGCTATATAGCGACGCATATAGCGACGCAGATAGCGACGCTCGTAGCGACGGTTTTAGCGACGCCGGGGGTTATAAAAACCCAGTGTATTTCCGTTGCTAATAGCATCACAAGAGCACACAACCTCTTGTAGTGTAAACCCTGGTGAGCGAGCTCCCAATTGCCTCCAAAAGGATCGATTTATCTCAGGTTTGTACCCCTTGCTAAGGGAGAAGGTAAAGAGCAAATTTCCAAATGCTTTTGAAGATGCCTTAAGAATTGCTAGGGAAAAGAATAGAAAGATTCTCTATCAAGCCCAAGCTGGCCAGCTAGCTTTGGGAGGCAATATCACAACTATGGAAGCTTCTCACATACCTCCAAATGTGCCTAATGCACCAGACCTCAATAGAGGTCAACAAGAAGATATTCTCCAACAAATAAACAATCTCACAAACCAGCTAGAGGGGTTGAGAGTAAATCTTGTGCAGGGTGCAAGAAGGACTATTGAGGGAAATGGTGGGAATCGGCCACCAATGTGACGTCAAGCAAGGGAAATGTTGTGTTACAATTGTGGGGAAAATGGCCACGGCATGTATAATTGCCCTCATCCCAGAAGATATGACTACCCTGTCAAAGGTCCTCAACAACAAGTAAGTCCTCCTCGTGCTAGAGCTCAAGCACAAGAGCAACCACAACCTCAAATTTTGCAGCCACCTCGTGCTCAAGCTCAAGCCCCTGCTACTCAACCAAATGTGAGCATCATAAGGATGGAGGAGGTCCTCAAGGGCAGAAGCAACCAGGAAGAAATAGCTAAAGGGAAGATGAAGATAGATGAAGTGGCTACAATGCCTATCAAACGTGTGTGTGTCCAAGATGAAGTAGGTAAAGAAACAAGCAAGGATGCAAGCAATGAAGCAAGTACATCTCGGGCAACTAAAGATGAAGCCAAGAAGAGAAAGACCCGTACTAGGTCTCAAATTGACATCTCTGATTTCCCTATGGGATCTCGGACACAACCTTATGACTTGATAGCTGATGTGAGTTCTCAAGGACCAAAGATTACTTGGCCACAACTACTTCATATCTCCCCAAAGCTTCGACGACAATGGTCAAAAATGGTGAGCACGAGGGCAAAGCGAAGTAAGCTAGTAAGTGTAATCAAAGCATATGGTCTCAAGGACATAGTGCCTTTGGTGGAGGCTCAAATCAAGGGACAACGGATTCCAAAAACTTACATTGACAGTGGAGCACAGGTTTGTGTCATGACAGAAAAGCTAATGCATCAATTGGGTTTAGAGGTAATGGAATCATCAAACTTTAGGGCAAAAATGGCCAATAATGTCTCTGTCACTTGTGTGGGTGTAGTGAAAGCTTTGAGAGTTTCTGTTTTTGGAATCACCACAGAGGTTGATGCTTATGTGATGCCAGTAAAGGGAGAAGGATACCCCCTTATTTTAGGACGACCTTGGCTCATGGGTATAGGAGCTAGGCAAGATTGGGCAACAAGAGACTTGGAGTTGAGGCCTCGCATGGGTGGCCATAGTCGGAAGGTGGTTTATAACCTAAAGAATGGGCGACAAGAGAACCTTGAACTAGAGACGTCAGCTGATGAGTGGAGCTCAAGTGGATGCTCCTCATCCATGGACGAGGAAGAGAGTTCAAGTGAAGAGAGTGATAGCACTCTCGAAGTCATGGGCGTCACCATAAAGGAAACTACTTCATCAGAAGACAACCCAAGGATCCAAATGGAGAATGTGTGGGATGCCAGCCTAGAGGAGATGTTATCCAAGGATATAAAGGAAGAAGAAAAGGAGGGTTATGTAAATGTTCTCAAGAAGCATGCATCATTGTTTATTTCTGATTACACTCACATTACAGGTGTCACTGTAGTGAAGCATCATATCCATCTAAAAGAAGGGAGCAAGCCAGTAGTACAAAAACTAAGAAGATTAGGAGTTGTACAACAAAATGCACTGTTGTCTGAGGTGAAGAGACTCTTAGAAGCAGGATTCATATACCCAATAGAAGATTCAGAATGGGTTTCCCCAGTAGTGGTGAGGCCAAAGAAGAATGGTAAATGGCGAGTGTGCGTGGATTACAAGCCACTAAATGCTACAACAAAGAGGGACCACTTCCCTCTCCCATTTCAAGATGAGATTCTAAATGAAGTAGCAGGCCATGAGAGATACACAGTGTGTGATGGCTACTCTGGCTACTTTCAAATACGCATTGCAAAGGAGGACCAAAAAAAGACTACTTTCATCACACCATGGGGATGTTTTGCATTTCGAGTCATGCCTTTTGGTCTCACCAACGCTCCAGCCACCTTTCAACGATTCATGAACATGGTCTTCCAACCTTACTTTGGTAAGTCCATAAGGGTTTTCATAGATGACTTTTGTATTTACAGCTCCAAAAGTATGCATCTCAGCAAGATTGATGAAGGATTTACTCGTTTAGCTAAGCTGGGTGGACAACTAAACAAGGACAAATGTCACATTGGGGAAAGCAAGGTTACACTATTAGGGCATGTAGTGTCCATTGATGGAATCGAGGTAGATCCTGAAAAGATAGAAACATTGCTAAATCTACCTTCCCCAACTTCCATCAAACAATTAATCTCTTTCTTGCAAAAGCTAAGATATTTGAGTAGATTCATACACTTACTCTCCCAAGTGATATTTCCTCTACAACAGCTGACTCCTCAAGAGACGCTTGCTTGGAGTGAAGAAAGTGATGGGCATTTTAGAGAGATTAAAAAAATGTTAGGGTCACTCCCTGTAATCCTCCAACCTTGTTGGGAAGAAACATTCTTTGTAAACCCTAGTGTGGGAGAAGAGGCCATTGGTGCTTCCCTCCTACAAAAAGATCCAAAAACATCCTTTATGAGGCCTGTGTATTTTGCTAGCCGCCTCATGGAAAACACAGAGAAGGCCTACACCCTGATGGAACAGCTAGTGTTAGCTCTCATGTTTGCGGTAGCCAAATTTCGGCCATACTTGCTGCCGAAGAGGTTTGTAATTATCACTGTGGAGGATATGTTTCCCTATGCACTACAACATATGGAAATCTCTGACAAAATAGCAAAGTGGGTGGTGCGACTTCAATAGTTTGATTATACAATACAGGTTGAAAGAACAACTCGAGCATGCTTAGCCGACATTTTAACAAACAAGTGCTATGAAAAAGTTTTCCATTTGAAGAGAAAGGAACTTCCACCACCCCTAGCTCCAGAGGCTTTGGTCAATGCTTATAGCCTCTACTTTGATGGAGCATACAAGAGAACCAAGGATAAGGCAGCTGCAGGCATCGTAGTCTTATCTCCATTGGGAGAGAGGATCCATGGTGAAGGGATCACTCTAGAAGATGTCCACTCCAACAATGAAGCAGAATATCATGCTCCAATTCATGGCCTTTGTTGGTGCCTCGATAATTCAATTAAGAGATTAAACGCTTTTGGTGACTCCATGCTTTTGGTAAGGCAAATGCAAGGTACATGGGCTTGCAAAAATGCCCGTCTCTCTACTAAAATGAGAGAAGCAAAAGCTCTTATGAGGAGATTTAGGGAGGCACAAGTACATCATGTGCCAAGAGACCAGAACAAGGATGCAGACCACCTAGCATCATCAAAGTTAAATGAGTCAATAGTGGGAGCAGTAGCCATCAAACTTCCATTTTAGCAAGGCAAGGAGGACTTGGAAGATATTATGCACATTCTGGAGCAAGGAGAGGCTCCTAAACACTTGAATGCAGGGGAAAGGCGATGGTTAGCTAGGAAGGCTACCAGGTATCGCATAGTAAATGATGACTTGTATTGTCTTGGTAAGGATGGTGTGATTAGGAGAGTGCCTTTGAAGAGTGAAATTGAAGAGATTTTAAAAGCTTGTCACGATGATATGTGCGGAGGACACTTTGCACACGACGTCACTAGTAGAAAGGTTCTACAAGTTGGGTTTACTTGGCCAAGTCTTCATCGTGATGTCAAATACTGGTGTCAAACATGTGATGAATGTCAGAAAGCAGGACCACGACGGCTCATAGCTGAACCTCAGAACCCAATAAAGGTATATGGGCCCTTTGAGAAGTGTGAAATTGATGCCATAGGGCCTCTACCACGCACTCAGTCAGGTAAAGAGTACATCATCATGGGAGTAGACTACATGACTAGATGGGCTGAGGTTATGCCGACCAATAGAATTACTGCTAAGGATGTGAGTCATTTCATCTTTGACCACATCTGTTGCCGGTTTGGCACCCCTCTTGAAATACTATCTGATAGAGGACCAGGGTTTAGAGCAGACTTGGTAGGAGAACTCATGAAGAAGCTAAATATTCAGCATCAACACTCTACTCCTTACTACCCTCAGTGCAATGGTTTGGTGGAAAAGGTAAATGGAATCATTTGCAAAATTCTCACCAAACAGGTACATGCCAGGTGCCAAGAGTGGGACAAACACCTGAATGGAGCTCTATGGGCCTATAGAACCTCCTTCAAAACCACATTAGGGTACACACCCTTTCATTTGGTTTATGGAAAGGAGGCGCTTTTGCCCATTGAAGTGAAGTTAACAAGTCTTCGAATATTGGGTAGCCAGGTAGGCTCTCAATAGGAGAAAGTACATCAAAGGATCATGGATCTAGAGAGGCTGCAATTGGATCGTGAAGAAGCCATCAACCACTATTCTCAAGAAGCAGAGAAGCGCAGAGAAAAGTTCAACAAAAAGCTAGCATCCAAAGACATCAAAAAGGGATCTCTGGTGCTTCGATATGACAATCGCTTCGACACTCGTAACGATGGAAAGTTTCTTTTCCGATGGGAAGGCCCATTCTTGGTCACCAAAAAGTTCAAAAATGGCTCTTACAGACTTCAAGACATTGATGGTAAAGTGCACAAGACCAAGACAAATGGATGGCGTCTAAAGCCTTGTCACATCAGGATAAGGTCAGCTCAAGATTAAAGAAAGTAGGCTAGAGGTATAAATACCCCTAGCCAGGTTTGGGGGGGCTATGATCCGAGCCTATCACAAATTTTTGTTTATCATATTTTGTTGGTTTTCCTTGCTTCTAGAGGATTACAATAAAAGAAAGAGTGAGAACAACCTCTTGGAAATTTTTTTTTAAAAAATGATTTGATAGGAATTTTTTCTTGACTAGTTCATCAGAGGTGAAAGGTAGAGGGAGAACCTAGTGGTAAAGGGAAGGGAAAATATGTAAATGGGAAAAGAAAAGATATGATGTGGTTGTGGAGCCATGCACCCATGATTCAAGGGTCATGAGTGGCTCATATCATCATGGCTTTGGAGCCATATGATGATTAAAACAAATGGGACCCAAGTGGAAGACTTGGTAAAGGAAGGAACCAGACACATGATTTTGCTGAATTTTTAAAAAATACTTCAACTCCGATCCAAGAAAAGTTGTCTTCATCAAAGTTGTAGCTGATGAGCTGGAGATTCTGGCCATATTCTTTTTATAATTTTTGCATCTACGGTCTAGGAGATATGGCCAAAATGGAGGACACCAGTTTTTTCAACTGTGGTGGAGACCACCCCCTCTACCTTTACACACACACACCCTTCCTTTTCCACATTGAGACCTTCTCTAAAAATCAGCCATTAGTCTTCTCACCCTCCTCTCCTTCCTCCTCTCTCTCAAGCTCAAAAACCCATCAAAATTCCTCTTCTAATCACCTCTCAAGTCATGCTTAATCTTGTTGTAATTCATAAGTTCTCACTCAACCCCTTTCTATTATTACTAGATATGTATTGATTTTATGTAGATTCTTTACATTTTAAAATAAGGAAGCTCTTGGACTCAAGCTATGGAGGAAGGAGTGAAGACAACACAAGTGATGATGGAGCTAATTGGTCAACAAATCACTTGAAAGGAGCTTCTTCATTGGTTGAATGTCCCTAATCAAGCTTCATTTGTACAGATTACACTTGGATCTTAACCTCACTCCTAATCACTCTCTTTCCTATATAAAGAGGCCTTCCCCTTTGTAATTTCAAGCCTCCCTCAGCCCCATTGAGTCTTTGTATCACTCACCATGAGCCCATAAGCTCATTCATTCACTGTATTCTTGCACATTCTAGAGTGTAAATTGTTTCATGCTAGTAACCTCTCCTCCTCTTACTTATGTTAATTAAGAGAAATCTTTTATATGTGTGTGAGAGTGCTTGATGTGATCTTGGCTAATCCTTGAGTGGTTGTTTGGTAATCTACATGACTATTTGTGTTGGGAGTGTTTGAAGTCATCCATTCCTTGTACACACACTAAGGTTAATGCTTCATTCATAGTGATCTCTCTCTCTCTCTCTCTCTCTCTCTCTCTCTCTCTCTCTCTCTCTCTCTCTCTCTTTGTGTAGCGGTCCTAGCCCACGCTTCCAAGACTAGGTGGTGCCCTTATCTCATTTCCCTTGTGGCGCAATGGAGTTTGTTTTGGTGTAGAGGCTGCCATTCCAAATTTCCTTCATCAATGGGTATTTGGCTCTTGGAAGCGTTGTAGGAAATCTCTTCTTATGCACTGCTGAAGGTTGTAGCTTAAACATTGGGTAGAGACCTCTGTAGGAATTAGTCGAGAGTCGATTTAGTGTAGGTTGACACCCTATGCTTGCTTCCATGCGCCTGCGGATCGAGCTTCATCCTTAGCTGACAAATCTTGTTAGGTGAGTTCTCGCTGTGTTGACGTTCGTCGCAGCATATCCGCCAACATTGGCGCCGCTGTTGGGGACGAAAACCCTAGGTAGGTGACCGAGACTAGTCCTTGAGGATAGGAATACCCTAGCTTGCCAGAGTCTCGTTTTAAATTTAGATAGGATCAAAGGGTGGAGGACTCTCTAGGTCTTAGAGAGAGTCTAGGGAGTGTGTGTCTGGCCTAGATCCTTCGACTTAGGTAGACTTAGATAGTTTTTAGCCCTTAGTTGAGTTGATGAGTAGGAGTTGGAGTGGTAGAAGCGGTGAAAGGAGAGCTTGAGAGTCTGGAGAGGCCAGGAAGCAAGCGAAACACCAATATCACCATTTCACATGAGGAGTAGGAGTAGGGTAAGTAGGACATCATGATTCATGATTTAGAGCACTTCATGCATGTTATACTTGCTGTTAGGTTCATCACAAGGTTGTAAAAGACTCAAAAGAGTGCTTGAAAGCTGAAGTGAAGTTCAAAAGTTTTTGTGAGTGTTTCAGAGAGAGCTGTAGAGCATCAGGGGCATTTTTGTAAGAAAAAAAAAATATGCCAGGAGACATCCTACGTGTAGGATATCTACAGCATGATCTGGTGGGAATTTTGAAAATTTTGAGTTGACCAGTGTGTTCAGAAGGTAGGTTTTTTCCATAGACCTTAGGGAGAGCGACCTATTGGTGATAGTAGGGTCTCCTTCAAGTTTGTAGCTGTTTGAGACCGTTTGATGGGTATTTGGCTCTTGGAAGCGTTGTAGGAAATCTCTTCTTATGCATTGCTGAAGGTTGTAGCTTAAACATTGGGTAGGGACGTCTGTAGGAATTAGTCGAGAGTCGGTCGAGTGTAGGTTGACACCCTATGCTTGCTTCCATGCGCCTGCGGATCGAGCTTCATCCTTAGCTGACAAATCTTGTTAGGTGAGTTCTCGCTGTGTTGACGTTCGTCGCTGCGTATCCGCCAACATTGGTGCCGCTGTCGGGGACGAAAACCCTAGGTATGTGACCGAGACTAGTCCTTGAGGATAGGAATGCTCTGGCTTGCCAGAGTCTCGTTTTACATTTAGATAGGATCAGAGGGTGGAGGACTCTCTAGGTCTTAGAGAGAGTCTAGGGAGTGTGTGTCTGGCCTAGATCCTTCGACTTAGGTAAACTTAGGTAGACTTGGATAGTTTTTAGGCCTTAGTTGAGTTGATGAGCAGGAGTTCGAGTGGTAGAAGCGGTGAAAGGAGAGCTTGAGAGTTCGGAGAGGCCAGGAAGCAACGAAAACACCAATATCACCATTTCACATGATGAGTAGGAGTAGGGTAAGTAGAACATCATTATTCATGATTTACAGCACTTCATGCATGTTATACTTGCTGTTAGGTTCATCACAATGTTGTAAAAGACTCAAAAGAGTGTTTGAAAGCTGAAGTGAAGTTTAAAAGTTGCTGTGCGTGTTTCTGAGAGAGCTGCAGAGCATCAGGAGCATTTTTGTCAAAAATAAATAAATTTTAAGCCAGGAGACATCCTACGTGTAGGACGTCTACAGCATGATCTGGTGGGAATTTCAAAAATTTTGAATTGACCAGTGTGTTCAGAAGGTAGGTTTTTTCCATAGACCTTAGGGAGAGCGACCTATTGGTGATAGTAGGGTCTCCTTCAAGTTTGTGGCTGTTTGAGACCGTTTGATGGGTATTTGGCTGCTGGAAGCGTTGTAGGAAATCTCCTCTTATGCACTGCTGAAGGCTGTAGCTTAGACATTGGGTAGAGACCTCTGTAGGAATTAGTCGAGAGTCGGTCGAGTGTAGGTGGACACCCTATGCTTGCTTCCACGCGCCTGCGGGTCGAGCTTCATCCTTAGCTGACAAATCTTGTTAGGTGAATTCTCGTTGTGTTGACGTTCGTCGCGGCGTATCCCCCAACATTGGCACCGCTGTCGGGGACGAAAACCCTAGGTAGGTGACCGAGACTAATCCTTGAGGATAGGAATTCTCTGGCTTGCAAGAGTCTAGTTTTACATTTAGATAGGATCAGAGGGTGGAGGACTCTCTAGGTCTTAGAGAGAGTCTAGGGAGCGTGTGTCTGGCCTAGATCCTTCAACGTAGGTAGACTTAGGTAGACTTAGATAGTTTTTAGGCCTTAGTTGAGTTGATGAGTAGGAGTTGGAGTGGTAGAAGCGGTGAAAGGAGAGCTTGAGAGTCCGGGGAGGCCAAGAAGCAACCGAAACACCAATATCACCATTTCACATGATGAGTAGGAGTAGGGTAAGTGGGACATCATGATTCATGATTTAGAGCACTTCATGCATGTTATACTTGCTGTTAGGTTCATCACAAGGTTGTAAAAGACTCAAAAGAGTGTTTGAAAGCTGAAGTGAAGTTCAAGAGTTGCTCTGAGTGTTTCTGAGAGAGCTGCAAAGCATCAGGAGCATTTTTGTCAGAAAAAAATAAATTTTAAGCCAGGAGACATCCTACGTGTAGGATGTCTACAACATGATCTGGTGGGAATTTTGAAAATTTTGAGTTGACTAGTGTGTTCAGAAGGTGGGTTTTTTCCATAGACCTTAGGGAGAGCGACCTATTGGTGATAGTAGGGTCTCCTTCAAGTTTGTGGCTGTTTGAGACCGTTTGATGGGTATTTGGCTCTTGGAAGCGTTGTAGGAAATCTCCTCTTATGCACTGCTGAAGGCTGTAGCTTAGACATTGGGTAGAGACCTCTGTAGGAATTAGTCGAGAGGCGGCCGAGTGTAGGTTGACACCCTATGCTTGCTTCCACGCACCTGCGGGTCGAGATTCATCCTTAGCTGACAAATCTTGTTAGGTGAGTTCTCGGTGTGTTGACGTTCGTCGCGGCGTATCCGCCAACATTGGCGCCGCTGTCGGGGATGGAAACCCGAGGTAGGTGACCGAGACTAGTCCTTGAGGATAGGAATTCTCTGGCTTGCGAGAGTCTAGTTTTACATTTAGATAGGATCAGAGGGTGGAGGACTCTCTAGGTCTTAGAGAGAGTCTAGGGAGCGTGTGTCTGGCCTAGATCCTTCAACGTAGGTAGACTTAGGTAGACTTAGATAGTTTTTAGGCCTTAGTTGAGTTGATGAGTAGGAGTTGGAGTGGTAGAAGCGGTGAAAGGAGAGCTTGAGAGTCCGGGGAGGCCAAGAAGCAACCGAAACACCAATATCACCATTTCACATGATGAGTAGGAGTAGGGTAAGTGGGACATCATGATTCATGATTTAGAGCACTTCATGCATGTTATACTTGCTGTTAGGTTCATCACAAGGTTGTAAAAGACTCAAAAGAGTGTTTGAAAGCTGAACTGAAGTTCAAAAGCTGCTGTGAGTGTTTCTGAGAGAGCTGCAGAGCATCAGGAGCATTTTTGTCAGAAAAAAATAAATTTTAAGCCTGGAGACATCCTACTTGTAGGATGTCTACAGGCTGGTCTGGTGGGAATTTTGAAATTTTGAGTTGACCACTGTGTTCAGAAGGTACGTTTTTTCCTATTTTCACCTGGAAAGTGGAAATTTGACTATATCTTGATAGGGTAAGGCCAGATAGATAGAAATTGCCAAACATCCTACCCAAATTGTACGAAGGCATTATTTTAAGAACAAAACCATAGGATGGCTGCATGAGCATGATCTGCATGATTTATTGAGTGCCTGAGAAGGGTTTCATCTCAATTGGGTTAGAAAATTGCGTTCTAAGCAGACTTCAGCATCTTTGACTGAAAAGGGCTAGAACAACTAAAATTGGGGTCTTCTGAAATCCAAACCAAAATCTAAGTATAGCACTAGGTTGCTGACATCAATGGGAAGTTGTGGCTGAAGGACGGGGTCAAATAGGCCAAAAAGACATCCTACGCGTAGGATGTGTTATGTGTGATTTGTCACTCCAAACCCAGATTTGAGCATGCCAAAGTGATCAACACCTCAAAAGGAGTCTGTGCTTTGCATTTGAAGACATTTTGAGCAATTAGACATGCTACGTGTAGAATGTCTAATGCATGAAATTGAAGCCAGAAAATGACTATAGGCATAACAAGGTGTTGTATAGCCTGAGGCAAGCCTCCTACTCAATTCTGGCCCAAATTGGAGTTGATTTGAATGGTCAGACCAATATCAGGCTGCTGGAACAGATTTTTGATCCATTGACCAACTTATAGGTGTCCAAATCAAAAAGTAAAAACAGTTGTGGACTCAACACATCAAGGGGAATCTATAGTGCAAAAATCCAGGCAAAACAGAGAAAGAGGCATCCTACGTGTAGGATGTCTCTACTGGGGCATAGGGAAGTGAAAATTTGACTGAGGACATATAGTGATGTTCCAGTTGACTTAAGAGTTCCAAAAATTCTTTTAGAATTGAATTTGTACCTTGTTTGACCTTTTGACAGAGCAAAGACGGAATTAAGAGTTTTCAGGTAAATTGACCAACATGAAGAACAGTTCTAGATTAGCAAACCTAATCAAGAACATCAGAAGTGTATAAAATACAATAGTGGTTGAGGTTAACCCTCCAGTTATACCAAGCATTACTAACACCACCTCTAGCGGTTAAAAGCTTTGATTCGAGCCGAAATTAAACGCTTGTGTACAAGTATATTCAACGGCAAAGCAAGAAGTTTTGCGAAAACTGATCCTTTGCTAGGTGAGTGGTTGGATTGTGTTAAGTTTCACTGCTAAGTTTGATGAATTTAAGATCAGGAAGACACATTTTTAGAGACCAAAAGGTGGCAGGTGATCAGGGTAGCTTAGTGTCCACCGAGGAGAGTGTAACTCAGGCAAGGCTAGATCCACTAGCCCCAATTATTGAGGAGGGTAATGATACTGACACTTCATCAGACAAGTCCTTCTTCATGATGGGTAGTCAACAGCCAGGAGGTTTCTCCTATGAAGGACCAATGCCAAGGGAAAGCACCTCCCTAAATCCTTTGAGCGATTCCAAGTTCACTATAATCTTCTTAGAAGGAACAAACTCGAGGGGAGCTGTAGTTTATTCTGACTATCGACGAGGACGCAAGTGTATTTGTATTGAAGAAAGACCTGCTCAGAGACTGGAGATAATTCGAGTCTATGATAAAGGAGATAGATTCCGAGATGAAAAGGGGAACCACTATCTGATAGTTAGTAACGCTGAGTATTACAATAGATATGGAGATAACGTGGAAAAACAAAAAATGGTTTCAGAAACTCAAGAACCGCCTCCAAACATTAATCGACCTGAAGTGTTTTTTATGTATGATAAGAAAACAACCAGGGTCTCTACTCATAATGAGAATGTGGGAATTTACAAGCATGAGAGTGAGGGAATAGTCTCTTACTTTCATTGCAAAGAACCCTACCCAAATGAATTAAGCAAAGACAAGGTTCTTTACTTAAATTCTCTTATGAAATTGCTATGGGGAAGGATATTGTTTTTGTTGATAGGTACGGGCGAGAATATACACGTATTATCCCAGAGGAGGTAGAAAAGGCAACAGTTCTAGAAGCATCAACATATGCCCCAGAAGCAGCGCCAAGAGCTACCTACACCCCTAGCAAATCGACAAATCCCTTTTCAGAAGAGTATGACGCGACCTCACATTCTACCCAACAACAGACGTTCAACTACCAAAACCAACCAGCAACCCAACCATCATTGCAGGCATGGCTTAGACAGAGTGCAACATTAGAACAAGACCTAAATCAAGATGGTTATCCAGCCACACGAGGGGTAAGGGATTTACAAGAACCACCACTCTATCCACGATATCAAGGCGAGAGTAAGCCAAAAACTCAAGGGTCAACAGATCCTGGAAGACCACCCATAGAGCGAGTTCGAAGAGATGAACCATCTGTTGCAAAAACTATCAGAAATTACGGCTTAGGAGCACCATTGGGAGAGGAAACTGGCCACTACCGAAGGCTCGAGGAGGTATATAGATTGGGACGAGGAGATTCAATGATGAGATTTATAGACCATCGTATAATTAGACCTTCTCAAGTCCAAAAATGGGTAAACAAGAAGAACACGGGAATCAGAGATCCTAGAGATCATGTAGCAGCCTTTTTGCGTGTAATTAGACTTGAAGAGGTGTTAGACTTCCGTAACCAATTTGCAGGGTTTGGACTAACCCTAGAGAAGGATGCAGCCACTTGGTTTGACTCTGTGGAGCGTAGAGACTTTGAGTCTATGGAGGAGGTGTTTGACGAGTTTATTGAGGAATTCTCACAAAGGGGGATAGTTCATAATACAGTCTCACAAATCCATAAATTCAAACAGAAAGAAGGGGAGTCTGTGCGAAAGGCAGCCCTACGACTAAAAAGATATGTTAAGTTGTGCCCTGTGGAAGAACTGCCAACTCAGTCCAGACTTATGCTTATATTTATCCAAGGACTGAGGAATGTAGATCTCCAAAAGGACTTACATATGAAGAGGAGAACGATGTTAAATGAGTTAACTAAAGAGGCTCTTTACCTTGTAGACAATTGTGCAGTCTACAAGGAGGGTGAATTCAAGGATCTTGACGACGATTCATCCTCACAACAAAGTGGAAGCAAGTCCGCTAAGACGGCACCGAAAGGAGAAGTAGTTGTAAGCTAGGAGAAACTTGTAGAGGAAGTGCTAAATAAGATTAACCTATATGCCAAACATAGGCTAAACAGCCCAAGTGGTGTGCTATTGAACAAAAATGGACAAACCATGGGACGGAGGAATGTTATTATAACAAGGGGTATGTGAGAGAACGACCTTATGCTCCCCAAGTTCAAGTAGCATCTCCTCAACTTCCACCAATGCCTAGATATCAAGAAGGCAACCTACCAGGACCTGTAGGTGTAGAAAGAACACAACCAGTGTTGGGGCAACAACCACCCCTACCAGGATTACGACAAGTCCGCATAAGATACACACCAATAGTAACCGAACTAGAAGAGAAGGCTTTGGTGCCTATGCATGCATACTACAAAGATCCCAATGGATATGCTGAAAATCTTGCCTATTATCCACCAGAAGAACCCTCAACGCCAAAACCATGGAGCATGATGGGAAGTACAGGACCACCAACAACTGCACAGGCAAAAGGAGAAGGAAGATATATCTTGGATGAACGAACATTGTTGTTCATAGCCAACGGAGGCATGGGTGGGTAGAGACATGCATACCAACAAAGAGGAGCTCAAGGAGCACTTCAACAACCTAACGGAACCTGCTGCAAGTGTGGTGGAGACCATTGGCTAAGAGACTGTCTTCATGATGAAATCATTCGAGTCAATGTATATTGCACCGAGTGTGGAGTTACTCGTTTAATTCTTGATTGCCCTAAGAACCTGAGCAAAGGAGCAAAAACTACCTTGAACATGCTGAAAGCAGTGCCTTCTAGTGGAGGGTCGGAAAACGAGACAATAATATCTATTCTGGTAGTGACACGAACCCAAGCTCAAAGAATGAAGAACGAACCCATAATTGAAGAGCCAAAAATGGATGCCCCAAGTTCAGAAATGAAAAATCAGAGAAGCACTTGGAAAGCTAGAAAGGTTTGTATGAAAGCCAGGAGAGAACGAGAGAAAACGACTCTATCCGAGGAGTTAAAACACACAAAGGATAGATTAGAGCGGTTAGAGGATCTAGCTAGTCTAAGCTCACACACCGCAGTAACCATAGCACCCAAGAATAGCAGAACCCAAAAGTGCAGGATCAAGAGGATCAGTGTTGGCAGAAAAGGTAAATGAGCAGTTAGATGCACTTTTGAAAGCTTAAGAAGCCAAACTCAAAAACAACCAAACCCAAGAGCAAAGATGGATGACTTATCCATATGCTAAAATAGAAAAACAGAGGTTGGAAATGTGTTGAAAGATGATTGAAACAGCTCAATCATTGATAGAAAACCCGCTTGGTAAACCTGCAAGTTGGCATGAAGTACCAGCTCCAACCCCTATCAAACCAACTTTACAGAAACAAGTAGAAACAAAGAAAAGACTCACGAATGCCTCTGAGTCTAAGGGAGAGCCTATCATAGTTCCAAATACAATAGATGAGACAAGTGAGGGGTTCCACCCTAAAACATTGGTAGAAATGGGTAGGGATTGTAACGGTGGTGCAGCCAAAGTATGTCGACGCTAGAAGGTGGCATGGGCAGGTGTATACAGGCAAGCAAAAGCATGGCAAAGGAATGAAGCAGCTAGGAAGTTCACGGGATGACAGATAGCAGCGGAAGTGTATGCACGATGCAGCTTATAGGCCAAGAAAGGCTCCATAATGTGCTAATTGGGGTAGCAGGTGAAGGAGATGCAAAGTGCAGAATTTGGTTCCAAAAATGAAGAGCTTGAAGTGCTCAAGGAGCAGGTCCGAACGGCTCATCAAACCGACCTACGAAGCCCAAGTTATTGAAGGTTGAAGTTTTGGTGGTTTGCAGATTCTTGCCGGAGAGGGTAGCTAGAGAGAGGTGGTCCAAGTGGAGCTTGAGGTATAGATGTGTAGAGCTCAATTCATGGAGCCTACCCGTCTTTTCTGATTGTGGATTGGAGCCACGGTTTGCAAGATATGGTCATTTGAAGTTTTTTTCGGGGGCCGGGTCTGAGCCCACTTGGCTGGATTGGAGAACGTGCCATCTGGCATCTTTTGAGCCTCGACGAGGTTCTAGAGCAGAGTGTACACCATATGGATCTAGCAGGGAGTGGCTGCACGCCAAACGGAGTCTAGAGCAAGGAGTTACGACAGTCGGGAGCTGGGGTGCCTTTGTCCAAGGTTGGTCACATATGATTTTTTCCATTTTTGAAGCCCTTGGTTTGAGGATGCTGAGAAGCCAAAGTGCAGGTACAGAGAAGATGGTTGTAGCCGGCAAAGTGGGGCTTTAGTAAGTTGTTGCGACTCGGCAATAGGAGGTGGAAGCAGTACATGGGAGCCAGACAAAGTTAGGCCAAAAGGTTTTTTTGCTTAAAAACAAAATTTAAGGGACCTTTTTGAAACTCAAAAGGCTTGAAGCCTCCTGGAGCTGACACGTGGTGGGGGTGAAAACCCATATGAGAAAGCGGGGGCTGTTAGCTCGGGGGATATAAGCTGGGCCGTGGCCCTCCCACTAGCATCCAAAGGAGGAGTGTGGAGCTCAAGGAGCTCGTGGCCTTGGGCATAGCCATGGCGTCCGCGCGTCCAGCGCTGCTCTGGTGATGATACAGTGGTTTTGGCGGCGGTTGGGCGGTGCACAGGCGGCGGTGGCACCTGTGAGGCGGCCCCGGCTGGTTGATGCAGTGATGACGTGGCAGGCCTTGCTAGAGGTGGGTCTCGCGGCTCCAAATTTTTGAGAAGGAGAGGGAGAGCAATGGCGAGGTCGCTATTGCCTCCCCCCCTCATGTAAGAGAGAGGCCCCGCAGCAGCGTGCAAGGAGGTGCCGACAAGCAAATGAAGTGCAAGGAGAAGGGAGTCCGGGCGGCCGGCCAAAAAAGTGAAGGGAAAGGGGCCAAAGGGCCAATGTGTCTAGCATGCAAAAGTTTCCAAAATACACTAAGCCAAGTGTTGGCAATGCATAAAACTTCTAAAAGGAACTCTACATGAAATGCACGACATGGAATCACACCACCATTTTCTTTGAGATTTTTAGGCACACCCATATAAAAGGGTGATTATGTTCATTTGTAAGGCTTTTTTTGGCCAAGGGGTCTTTGGACCAAGGAGGAAGTTTTTGCCAGGGCTTTTGGTTACGGAGGTTCATGCCGGCAAGGTGTTGGATGTACATGCTATTGCCTATGCTAGTAGACGGTTCCCTACGGTTTCAGGCGTCATTTCCCCTTCCCCCTTATCTTCTCGGCTTGTGTGCATGTGTTTCTGGGTGTGTGTCAGCGTGTGTGCCCCCCCGTGGTTGGTAGTGCAAAGAGAGGTAGACAAAGGTTATGTGAGTGTGGAAGGCTGTGAATTGAGCGAAGCGGAGTGATTGAGTCTGTCTAGTGCATTGCAAGGCGTATGTGCGTATGGTTGTGTGGAAGCAACGGTTTGTTGGCGGGTAGTTTTGAGTTTTGAAGGTGAACTCTAGTGGATTGGGGCGCTGTGTATACCCTGGGCTATAGTGAGGCATTGTGTTGTGTGTTGGGTGTGTTCCCCTTTCCCCCTCTCCATCTTCTGGTGCCCCCACTGAGGAGCTGTCCGATGCTCCAATTTGCGGTTCAAGGTGGTGTTTTTTTGCCGACAAAGAGGCTGGATGATGGTCGTGATATTTGATGGTCGAGGTTGAAGCTGATAGAGATGGTGGAGCCAGGTTTTGGCCCCATATTTACGGGTGTCGAAGATCCCGAGGATTGGTTAGCGATTTCGAATTATGGTAGTTGTCGATGCGTATGTCGACGGATGCACAAAGATTACAGAGGGTACCGTTGTTGATGCGAGGATGAGCCAAGGTGTGGTTCGATGGCCTAAAGAGTAGTGATCGAGAATCATGGCAAAGGTTGCAGAGTCAGTTTCTGGAGCGGTTTTGAGAGGTGATTATGGCGGAAAAAGCTGGTGCAAGATTGAAAGCGGTATGGCAGGATGTAAGTAAAGATTTCTCTATTTTCATTGATCAGTTTGAAGCTTGTTGGAAGCAGTTAGAGATTGTGAATGCGGTCAAAAGCAATCAATCTTTGAAGTTGTCAAAGCTGTTAGAGTGCTTGCATCCAAAGATTAGAGAAAAGGTCGAAGATGGTGCCGATACCTATGAAGACATGGTCTATCTGGCAAAGATAAAGAGCAGAAAGGTGAAGCGAAAGCTGGAGTTGGGAATGCTAAAACCAACAGATTATATGCCTGTTGTTGCGGAGGTAGCAGAGTGCTCTTCGGTCCAACCGAGGGTGGTTCCAGTTATACAAAAGGCAAGGCCTGTGGAGGTAAGACCTACTATTGGTTATGCTCCTTGGAGGTTTCCAGTTTGTGATGTGCATGTGCCAAGGGTGAAAGAGTTTGTCAATGAGGAGAAGCTCCATGTCGAGGTGAACCAAGATTCAAAAGCGGTAGCAGATGTGGAGGTTCCAGTACGGATTGAAGAGGTAAAGCATGTTCTTGTTGAAAGTTTGCATGAAATGGTAGTAGAATGCAATCGAGATGCAGATACCAAGGGTTCAGAAGATAATGAAGAAAGTTTGCAAAGCGGTGATGATGGTCAAGATTTTGTGGAGCAGCAAGTGGGTGCAGATGCTAACACGGAGTCTGTATATGATGCTGATGCCGATGATGATACAAGCTCGATTTTTTGGAAGACAAGCGAGGAAGATAGAGTGTATGAGTCCACATCCTATGACGAAGAGACGGAATCTGATGGACCCAAACTAGTAAAGGTAAAGCTGCCCTCTTATATGTTTTATGAGATGGTAGTAGCCCATGTGCAAGAAGAGCTAGGAACAGAGCAAGCCGGGATAATTGATGAAAGCCAAAAGTTGCGGTCTAGACCTACAGATGATGGAATGCAGGTGAAGGTGGTGTGTGGCGCCATGCTAATGGCTGTGCTGATGAAAGTTACGGTGGGGTTTTCCACGGTGGTGCACCATGTGCAGACTTTTGCCAAGAGGGATAAAGCGGCCGTGTCTATGGCAGAACTTGAGACGGATGCGGTAGAGAACGAGTTTCTCTCTTCCGTGGAAGAGCATGATGCAATGGTAGAGGAGGTGATTGAAGAGCAGGAGACTGAAGATGGACAGAAGGTAGTGTTGAGAGACCTTGAAGGGCCAATCGATGATGAAGGGCTTGATGACAGTGTAAGTGAGTTCGAAGAGAAGGTGCAAGAGAGCATGAAGCCAGTGCAAGAGATGTGTTCTATGGCATATGGAGGAGATTCCCAGAATGTGTCCAAGCTTTCAAAAGAGGTATGCAACCTGTGGTTGAAACGTATGCTTGTAAGGGCAACTGTGCAGTATGTTATCCATCAGATACGGGGTTCCTTTGAGAGGAACTCTACTTTACATGGCTGGGAGGGAGGGTCATAATTGTTGGTTCATACAGATGATGTGTTTCCAGAGCCATATGGGTTGATGAGGCAAGATGATGTTCGAAGAGGTGTTAAAATTCTATGGGCCTTTTGTGTGCATGGATACCTACATGCTTGGGTAGGTCACTATTGGAGGTTGTTGCAGATGGATGAAAGTGAACAGAGCCATGTGTTTGATCCAAGTGGAAGCTATGTTGTGCAGGGGGTGGGGAAACCCACTTGAAGGTTTGGCAATAGGGTATAATAAAACAGTGTACATATGGTTTCAGTTTTCTCATAGTGTGTGCCAGGTTTTGCAATTTGTAGTGGAATAAACCTCTTTTGTAGTTGAGCATAAATTCTCAACAGGGGGGTGGGCAATGATGGTGCAGCCAAAGTATGTCGATGCTAGAAGGTGGAATGGGCAGGTGTATACAAGCAAGCAGAAGCATGGCAAAGAAATAAAGCAACTAGGAAGTTCACGGGATGACAGGTAGGTAGCAGCGGAAGTGTATGCACGATGTGGCTTATAGGCCATGAAAGGCTCCATAATGTGCTAATTGGGGTAGCAGGTGAAGGAGATGTAAAGTGCAGCCTTTAGTTGCAGAAATGAAGAGCTTGAACTGCTGAAGGACCAGGTCCAGAAGGCTCATCAAACCGAGCTACAGAGCCCAAGTTATTGAAGGTTGAAGTTTTGGTGGTTTGCAGATTCTTGCCGGACAAGGCAGCTCGAGACAGGTGGTCCAAGTGGAGCTTGAGGTATAGATGTGTAGAGCTCAATTCATGGAGCCTACCCATCTTTTCGGATTGTGGATCGAAGCCACGATTTGCAAGATATGGTCATTTGAAGTTTTTTCTAGGGGTCGGGTCTGAGCCCACTTGGCCGCATTGGAGAATGTGCCATCTGGCATCTTCTGAGCCTTGACAAGGTTCTAGAGCAGAGTGTACACCATATGGAGCTAGCAGGGAGTGATTGCACGCCAAACGGAGTCCAGAGCAAGGAGTTACGGCAGTCGGGAGCTGGGGTGCCTTTGTCCAAGGTTGGTCGTAGATGATTTTTCCATTTTTGAAGCCCTTCGTTCGAGGATGTCGAGAAGTCAAAGTGCAGGTACAGAGAAGGTGGTTGTAGCCGAAAAAGTGGGGTTTTAGTAAGTTGTTGCGACTCGGCAATAGGAGGTGGAAGCAGTACATGGGAGCCAGACAAAGTTAGGCCAAAAGGTTTTTGTGCTTAAAAAAAAAGTTAAGGGACCTTTTTGAAACTCAAAAGGCTTGAAGCCTCCTGGATCTGACACGTGGCGGGGGTGAAAACCCATATGCAAAAGCGGGGGCTGTTAGCTCGGGGGATATAAGCTGGGCCGTGGCCCTCACACTAGCATCCAAAGGAGGAGTGTGGAGCTCAAGGAGCTCGTGGCCTTGGGCGCAGCTATGGCGTCCGCGCGTCCGGCGCTGCTGTGGCGATGATACGGCGGTTTTGGCAGCGGTTGGGCGGTGCAGAGGCGGCGGTGGTGCCTGTGAGGCGGCCCCGGCTGGTTGATGCAATGATGACATGGCAGGCCTTGCTAGAGGTGGGTCCCACGGCTCCAAATTTTTTAAAAGGAGAGGGAGAGCAATAGCGAGGTCGCTATTGCTCCCCCCCCTCGTGTAAGAGAGAGGCCCCGTAGCAGCGTGCAAGAAGGTGCCGACAAGCAAATGAAGTGCAAGGAGAAGGGAGTCTGGGCGGCCGGCCAAAAAAGTGAAGGGAAAGGGGCCAAAGGGCCAATGTGTCTAGCATGCAAAAGTTTCCAAAATACACTAAGCCAAGTGTTGGCAATGCATAAAACTTCTAAAAGGAACTCTACATGAAATGCACTACATGGAATCACACCACCATTTTTTTTGAGATTTCTAGGCACACCCATATAAAAGGGTGATTATGTTCATTTGTAAGGCTTTTTTTTGGCCAAGGGGTCTTTGGACCAAGAAGGAAGTTTTTGCCAGGGCTTTTGGAGCTCTTGTTTATGGTTGCCGAGGTTCATGCCGGCAGGGTGTTGGATGTACATGCTATTGCCTATGCTAGTAGACGGTTCCCTACGGTTTCAGGCGTCATTTCCCCTTCCCCCTTCTCTTCTCGGCTTGTGTGCGTGTGTTTATGGGTGTGTGTCGGCGTGTGTGCCCCCCCGTGGTTGGTAGTGCAAAGAGAGGTAGACAGAGGTTATGTGAGTGTGGAAGGCTGTGAATTGAGAGAAGCGGAGTGATTGAGTCATTCTGGTGCATTGCAAGGCGTATGTGCGTATGGTTGTGTGGAAGCAATGGTTTGTTGGCGGGTAGTTTTGAGTTTTGAAGGTGAACTCTAGTGGATTGGAGCACTGTGTATACCCTCGGCTATAGTGAGGCATTGTGTTGTGTGCTGGGTGTGTTCCCCTTTCCCCCTCTCCAACGGTCTAGATGACCTGTGGAAGCAAATCTGTGATGCCAACGAAACTAATAGCGTGAGTTACCACATGAATAGCACGAGAAAAGAGAAAAATGATATCTTACCTCCTATTGAAGAATTTGAGGCAAGATCACAAATGAACTTTGATATACATTCACAAGGGAGAGACAAGGGATCAATTAGTTCGGGGCACAGCCAACCAGACTCACGAAAAACTCTACCCTCTTACCTAGGAGAGTATGAATCCAAGTCTGAGGTGAGAGCAATCCCATCCCAAAGACTTTCTTCTAACAGAGTGATGGATTCACAAGGGTTGATTGAGTTGTTGTTCACTCCTGTGGCATGTACAATCACATTAGCCAAACTCCAGAGGTTACGACCAAACATGTGGACCACCGTAGGTAGATTCTTAGAAAAATTTGAAGTGAAAGACCCCACCTCGAAGCTTCAAGAAGGGATCAGAGAATTGGACTAGCCTCAACTAAACACTAGGCCAATATCCTTAAACAAGGTTGGAGAATATTGCGAGGGGGAAGATGGAAACACCACACTACCAGTAGAATTCTAGGGTGTAATTTCCAAAGCTATTCTAGACAGTGGAGCAGGAGTTGCTATTGCCACTAATGGGGAAATCTGGAAAAAATGGGGAAAACCGGCTTTGAGAGCTACCAGAATGAAATTACAATTGGCAGATGGGTTCATGGAGAAGCCTCTAGGACTCTTAGAAAAAGTAATTTTCACCTCGTGCGGAATCGAGTATGAGCATACATTTGCAATAATCGATTTCGACTAAAAGAACAATTACGAGATCATCTTGGCAAGACCATTCATGAGACAATTAAAAATGGTCCAAGATTGGGGTTACGACCACATATACCTCAGAAATGGCAAGACTACAACCAAAATACACCTAAAAGACCATAGTTATAAAGATGTGAACCAGACACCAGTGGAAGAGTTTGATTCAGCTACATTGGCAGGGTCCAAACTCCCAGCATGGTTAGGGCAACAGAAATAGCTATGGATGTCCGGAGCTTTACATTGTGGGAGATTAAAAAGAGAGGAATGCGTCTTAGAAAAAGCTATTGAGGACAAGGATTATATTCCGGAACCTTTTCCTGAAGATACCTTAGAACCTCTGGAATGGGAACACATACTAACAACATTGGATGTATGTACCATTACAAATAGCCCAACGACAAAATTTTGTGATAAGGATGGCTATGATGTGCTACCCTATTACATGGTAAGCCTTATACGAGAAGGAGATGAGATTGTAGAACCACCAGAACAAGAAGAGTTTTATAACTCCTCTGAGCATCTAGAGGTAAATAACAATGCTGATAATGAGTGTTCAGACAGCTCAAGCGAGCGTGGGGAGAAAACAGTGAATATCAAGTTTTATGATTTTTCCAATCAGCACCCTAGACACCATGAATGCTATAGGAGAAAACGAGCAGAAAACAAAATGAGAGAGAACCTGATGCCCAAGATAAAAGATAAAACTCAATATATAATGCTTGTCAAAGCAGAGGACTGTGCAAAAGACCAAATATCAAGAAGATTCTCGAGAGTGCAAAGGGAACGAACACAAGAGTAAATAAAACAAGTATGAAAAGCTAAAATAGAAACAAAATTAAAAAAATCTCAAAATCAAAACAAGAAACAACAAAAGGCCCATAGTGGACCAAATTGGAGCGTAATAGGAAATACCAAGAACTAGAACGGTCTTTACAAGAGGTATGGACTATTGAGGGAGAAAGTGATGGTAGGGAGGAGTCAGAAAAAGGAAACATGAATGTACCATCACACTATCAAAAATTCACCATCCAGGACAGAAAAATCATAATGACACCACCAGTCAAGGAAAGAATAAACCAGGAATCTTACGATGGGCCGGTCTATATCGCAACTACTTTATAGCCTAAAGAAGAAGAACAGTTAGCACAACTTCTCAAGAAGTATAAAGATGTGCTTGCATGGTCCTACAAAGACCTCAAAGGAGTTGATCCATCGATATGCCAACATACAATTCCTTTGAAATCGGATGCCAAACCTAGCAAACAACGTCCTTATACATATAATGACACATTTGCTAAACGAATCAAAGAGGAGATTGACAAGCTGATGGATGTTGAATTCATCTATGAAATCGAACATACAGATTGGGTGTCACCCATTGTGGTTGTCCCCAAAAAGAACGAAAAGTTGCGAGTGTGTGTGAACCTCAAAAAGGTAAATGCAGCCACCATAAGGGATAATTATCCCTTGCCGATCAGAGAACATGTACGTGGGAGGGTGGCTGGGAAACATGCTTATTCTTTTATAGATGGGTTTTTAGGGTATAACCAACTGGCAATTGCAATAGAGGATCAACACAAAACAGGGTTTGCCACAGAATGGGGAATATATGCGTATAGAGTTATGCCTTTTGGCTTAACCAATGCCCCACCTACCTTTCAGAGGTTAATGACTCATGCCTTCAAAGAATAACTGAGAATATTCTTAGAAATATATATGGATGATCTTTGTGTACACTCTCTTCTACGAGAGGAACATATTGACCATTTACAAAAGGTATTTGAGAAGTACAGAACATATCGAATCTGTCTTAACCCGGAGAAGTGCATTTTCATGGTTAGGCAAGGCCGAATCTTAGGACACATTGTCTCAAGAAATGGCATAACCACTGACCTAAACAAAATCAAAGTCATAGTAGACCTGCCCAAGCCTACTAATGTGAAACAAGTGCAATCCTTCATGGGACACTGCGGATATTATCGAAGATTTATATATATGTATGCAGTCATCGCACAATCTCTGTATCGTCTGTTAGTCAGTTTCGACTGGACTGAGGAGTGTGAAACTTCATTCCAAAAGCTTAAGGAAAACCTTGTATCAGCACCTGTACTTAAGGCACCAGATTGGAAAAAGATATTCCATATTCACATTGATGCATCTGCATATGCAATCGGTAGTATTCTGGCTCAACCTGGAGACGGAACAATGGATTTCCCAGTTTGTTATGCAAGCCGATAGTTAAGCAGTGCAGAAAAGAACTACACAACCACTGAAATAGAGGCGTTAGGAATGATTTATGCTCTAAAGAAATTTTGGCATTATTTGCTCGCAAACAGATTTGTGTTCTTCACAGATCATCAAGCTCTTTTGTATCTGGTAAATAAACCATACAATCCGAGAGAATTGTACGCTGGTTTATTATATTGCTAGAGTTTGATTTCACAGTGGTGGTCAAAAAGGGTAAAACACATCTACGCGCGGATCATCTTTTAAGGCTACAAAACAGGGAAGCTCCTGAAGGAGTAGATGATGACATACCTGACGCGTATCTTTTCAATATTGAAATGATACCCAAATGGTCTCAAGAAATTTTTAGCATTCTTTCCTTTGGAGATAGGTTTGATAACAAGGAAGACAGATCCAAACAACAAACAATTCGACAAACAAAAAACTTATAGTTGATTGTAGGACGGCTGTATCATCTAGGCTCGGACCAAATTCTACAATTGTGTATAAATCCAGAGGAATTTGAGTGTTATCTTGAAGAAGCACACGTCCAGGATTGTGCATTTCATTGTTCAACAATGAAAACACACCAGAGATTGAAGCAATTAGGGGTTTATTGGCCAACTATGTATGCTGATACACATGCTTATGTTAACAATTGTACTATATGTAGTGCCAAACGACCAGTGGATCACGTGACATTGTTTCAGGTAAACATTGCACCTGCATGGAGTCAATATATCATTGATTTCTTAACCACAAGGACGTTTCCTGAAAACATAACAAGAGCACGGAAAAGGGCTATAGAGCTGGAGGCTCGCGACTATAATTTAATTGGGAACCAACTCTATAAGCGAGGAAAGGACAATCAACTTAGAATCTGTGCAAGTGAAAGTGAATACCTGCTGATTTTAGAACATGCACATGGAGACATAAGTGGAGGCCATTTTTTATGCGATAAGACGACAAAAATTGTCTTAACCGCAGGAATATGGTGGCCTACATTGCATATGGATGCTGACGAATTTGTAAAGCGTTGTGACTCATGTCAGCGCACCAAGGTGCCGATAAAGAGAGATGAGATGCCACCAGGGCCAATGATGGGAGCAAGGGCATTTGCAAAATGGGGCATTGATTTTTGGGGCCTATTTTGCCCCTTGCATATCACACCCATACCCAATATATCATTGTGGCTACAGACTATCTCACAAAATGGGCGGAAGCCAAGGCCACACAGAAATCAGACGCAAGAATCACTGCACAATTTTTGTATGAGAATGTCTTTGTACGATACGGATTACCAATAGAAATTGTCAGTGATCGAGCAACACATTTTCTTAATGAAGTCATTGAATATCTGCTAGAGGAATTCATGGTCATACATAGAAAATCTGCTCCATATCATCCACACGCAAATGGACAAGCTGAGGCCACAAATAAAACACTGTGCGCTGTTCTGGCTAAAATTGTATCAGAGTCAAGAACATACTAGGATCAGCAGTTACACTCAACACTATGGGCATACAGGGTAGCATACAAAACATCAATAGGAACAACACCATACAACATGGTGTTTGGCCTAAATGCTATATTACCCATAGAGTTTTTAATTCCAACTCTACGAGTAGCGAAAAGCTTAGAATGGACAGGGCATGAGATCTCTTCAAGAATAGATGATCTTCGCTTGCGAGCTATAGCTTCGATCTATGCTAAAAAGATAAGACAAAAAGAGTTTTTTGACAAGCACGTGCGCACGAAAGAGTTCAAAATAGGTGATTATGTACTTCTTTATACCGTTTGAAGCAACATGCCAAGAAACTTAAAAAGCGAGGTATACGACCCTTTGTGATTAGTGACTTATCACAAAGTGGAGTTGTCAAGCTTGCTACATTAGCAGGTGAAGAAATGCCAAATTGGATTAGTGGGTGTCGATTAAAGATATGCTTCAACAAATCCATCGAGAAAAACAATGGATGAAGGAGAAACAGAGGGTACGAGAAGAAGCCCAAACAACAGCAAAAGAACGCATTGCAAAAAGATGGCTTCTACGACAACAACAACAATGTGGATCACCGTTGCGAATCAATGCCATTCGACTAAGGAATTTTGATGAAGACGCACTGGAGCCAATAATTGCAGTCAAAGTGGGTAGAAATCAAGTTGAATTGACGGCATTGCTTGATTTTGGAGCTCAAGAAAATCTAATCTCTTATAGATTATACAAACAACTCAAGCCCAAAGGTCAACTACATCCTACTCCACAAGTGCTGGAAAGTAGTACATTCACATTCGCTGAAAACATTGGGATGGAATATATTGCATGTACAAGTACATCAATATATTTATCCACACAAGTTTTATGTGGTCGAGGATGAAAGCACACAACACCCCATGTTGTTGGGACAACCTTGGAAAAGAGAGTATAATGTGCAGATAGATTGGAATGCGGATGCGGTCAAAATTCAGCATGCACAAGAACAACAGGTGGTAGCCTTTGCTCAGCAACCCCGCAAGAAGCAGATGGTAGCAACACAGCCCCACTGGATAAAGAACCCAAAGGATGGGTGCCACTAAAGAACAACATGGCAAACAAACAGGGAACTGCAAACCATATTCACTACAAACATAAAACAACACCTACCAAAGTGCAAAGATCAAGATTAGCAACACGAGAAAAACAAGTATGGGTGCGAAAGGATAAAGGTGACATGGCAAACAAACCACAACACAACAGCATGAGTCAAAAGGAGAAAACAGTTCAACCAAAAACCAAGGAAATAAAACAGATATGGATCCCCAAAACAATGCTTAGTCACAACTTAAGTGCGACTCGCATTTGGATCCCAAAACCAAAGCAACAGGAACTCCCTTCAGTACAAGCAAAATCGGCATACAGACACGCACTACATATAAAACCGGCAAACTGATCTATGTGGGTGCCAATCAGTAGCAAAACAATGACAACCGCGGAAGTAGCAATAAACCTACAAAAACCTCCAAAGCAAAGCTACAAATGGAAAGCAAAAGAAACAAAGTCTATGGCCAATTCCACCACGAAAATTCTCTCCAAGGAGACGACTACGGCCATATCAACAATAGCGGCAAACCAAGCGACTTTTGCACGAAAGACGATCAAACAGAGAGCGGTAGACTTACAACTTTTACTTGCAAAGAAAATCTTCCAACCACATCAACAACAAACAAGAAACCTCGACAGTGAATCGCAATAAGCATATTGCTTATACCCTCTTCTTGCACAACATTAATTTTTCCATGCATTGATCGAGTATGCATCATATCAGGACACATTACACGGCCAAGCATTAGCACAATTTTTAACCCATGCACAGCACATACACCGAGGCGATACCTTGTCGTCCGGGAGGACTCCGGCTAGGAGGGGGGAGGCTTTCTCAAATGCGGACCCAATGGCAGAAAGAGCAAAAAATGGCATATTTTTTTACTATTTTAAAGGGTTGCCGTTTGATTGCGAATTTTTTTGGATTAACCCAAGCATATATGCCCTTATACAACATGAATAGGCAAGTATATGGGGCCAAATGCCAAATCAAGCCCCTAGGTGTGTATATAAGTAAAAATAGCCATTTTTCGGGCAAAATATTGAAAAAATGAAGACATCCAGCCATAAAAATTGCATGTGAGTCTATATACTGCTTTGTGGTGATGTTTTTTATTTATTATGATTTTTGGAGATTTTTTGGGTTTTATTTTCTATTTTTCTTTTATTTTACTAATTTTCGGTAGAAAAACTTCAAAAATACAAAAAGCAGGTGAAAAACAGTCGTAATGAAAAACAGAAAATATGGGGATGATCAATGACTATACGAAAACCTATGGTACAATGGGGGTGCAATTATGTGAATGGAGCGGAAAGCGTATTTTGGCCAAATTTTGATCGAAACGTCAAATTTCTCGTAAATTGGACAAATGACGTCCAAATCGAGAAATTTTTGAGCCTAAACCACATCTCGCAAGAAATTGGAAGCACATGTCAAATTTCACGGAAGGTGGTTTGGGGACCCCCATTATAATGAATTTTCACTTCATTTTAAGCTCATTTCTATTGTTGACTTTTGAGAGAGAGCCCCTGCCACCTAGAGCGAACAGGACTTCCAGCAGCTTCTACGACACGCACGACCACCCGACAGGCTCTAGACATAAGAGGTAGGCTCACCACCTTGAGCTTTTCACGCATGATTGTTGTTTTGTCGCGAAAACTAGCGTAGGGTTCACACGGGAAGAGGGCAGTAGAGACCTACAGGTAGAAGTGACCACCTAACGGCTAACCCAAAAGCAATAAGACTTCATCGGAGGCTTACCCTAGCATAGGAGACCACTTTTGGATGACCAAAGGTAGTAGAAAACCATCAGGAAAAAACCTAATTCGTAGAGCCCTGCAAGACGCCACCAAATGAAAAATCGGAGGAAAGGCGCCTAAATGCTACCAAAACTCATGGGTAGGAGCATCTCAACATGCTTGACAAATCTATATAGCCCACATGTCCATACGGTGACCCGAAGCGGCACTAAGCTTCAAAAACGACATCAGACACAGAAAGCGTTGATAACCGTTTTTCGGCTCTCCATAATTGCCATAGTAAGTTACTCCACCCTACCAAATGCACACAAATGCTATGGCTATCCCTACCATTTCACTGTAAATAGGCGTGTGTGAGTTAGGGGGCTTTTCCCATATCTTCTTAAAATCCTCAGCTAGCTAGTCACTGGGCTAGTTAAGCCAAAAAAATAAAAAAATAAAAGTATATTTTGGCCTCTTTGTGTGTAAATATTTCATTGTATATATGGCCTAAATATAGGGATTTTTTATAATTATTTTGGTATTTTATTTAAATATTTTTACTTAGGTGTGTGTTTTATTAAACCTGTGTATGCCTTCTTTCATCCTCTTACACCATAAGTATATTTTGTCAATGTGTACATACTCTAACCTCATATTTTTCTTTTATACAAATCACCCCCACATTTTCACCCTCACCCTTGTGAAAACAAAAAAATTGATTTCTACTCATTGGTCACATTTATTATATTATTTACTTGCATACCTTTTCCTCTTTCACCCAAAATAATACAAAAAGGGACCATATCATATGATTCCAATATCTTTCCATATCCATAATTCCTCCATATTTTTATTATTATTTTTACTCATTATTCTAACACCATGTGCTCATTGAGCTAAAGTCCATGACTAGTCTATACACTAGTCCCACCATGTATATATTTCTTTATTCATCAATAATCCTCCTCCATAATGGGTCAAGGGAAACGTGGATGCTTTGTATTATGATATGACAAAGGAGGGGCTCACTCTTGGATGCATTGTACAAATTCAACAAAGGAGGGGGCCACTAAAAGACTTTTGCAGGCATAAAAACAGGCTTTTTGGTGAGAATTTTGGCACCTATCTCCACTCTAAATTTGGAGTAGTAGTCAAAAGAAAAAATGTAGCCCACGCTTTAAATAATTACCTCAAATTTTTTCATGATTTTTGGAGCAACTATCGGTAAGATATGATTTTTTGAGTGGACCCCAATCTGTCCACTTTTCTCACAAGTAGCCCATAGTCTTCTCTCACCTCTTTCCACACTTCTACACACACACACACACACACACACACACACATTCCTCTCAATCTCTCACTCAAACCTGCACCTTCAATGGTTTCTCTCACCTTCTTCACCATTAACCTCCCCACTTACTTCCATAGCTCTCATATGAGCTCTCCATGTACATACACCATCTCTATGCCTCTCTCTATTATCTCCAAAGTACAATTCCATCTTACTCCTTATATATATACATACATTCAGCATGTGTACCATGCTTAATCTCTAAAAATCAAGAGATCTCATCAACGGAATTACCATTTTCATCACGATAATCAACCTTGGCGGGGGTGGCGTAAAGAAGGGAAGACGAAGAAGAAGATCGATAGTCATTTTGAGAACTTACACAAGTAAGTTCAAAACTTCTTCAAGCTTCACCATCACAAGGATTTTCTCACTTCATTCAACCATCTTACTTCAACCATCCACCCCATTCTACCCATTTTAAATATATCATTAACTTTCTAGTGATTATTAACACTAACAACTAACATACTAACACAAAATAGCATTGACCTAACCATAAAAGACACCTCACCTCAAAACATGTACAAAGTAACTCTCTCTCTCTCTCTCTTTCTCCTTTTCCTTAAAACTCTACTTTCACCTTATTCACCATCAATAATGCTCTCTTTTGAGCCCACATCCATGACTCAAGCAGACAAAGAAGGCCCGCAATGTTTTGATATTCAAAAAAATCATAATCCTGATTTGTTAGCTTGTAAATTAGGATTTCCAATAATCTTAATGAGGGGTCTCCAACCTATAAATAGGCCCGTCTCCTTCTTGTAAAACAACCTCCAACATCTCACATAGCACCCCAACACTCCATGCGTGAGGAGAGACTTAGGTGTAGCAACCACTTGTGAGCTTCACTCTTGGTGTGAGAGAAGCCTTCAAGCTACACATTACAAGTGAGAGAGCGTGAGTTCCACAAATTTCAAAACCACTATTGTATATGCTCCTTCATCATCAATAAATTGAGGTTTGGTGCATCAAAGGCGTGATTCGATGATCAAATCTTCGTCCTTCCATTAGTGCAATACGGTTTGATGAATTCAAGATGACTTGTGTATTTTGAGTTTCTATCGGTTGATCTTGATTTTAGAAAGTGTTTTAGTGTGTTTTTCATTGCCAATTTTGTGTCCATTGTAAGAGGGTATTGTTGTGAGAGGTCTCCCACACCCTAAGACAGTGTGTGTGTGTGTGTGTGTGTGTGTGTTTTGGCAATGTTTAGCAATCACTAAGCATTGAGTGAGTTTTGTACAAGTTCTACGATAGCATCATAACAAACCATCTCCATTTGCAAGTCACAAATAAGGTATTACGTAACTTAGTACTAACAATTATGTGCGTCTTTTGCCTTGCAATGGGAATAAAAGGATCATACAAATTCTCGTGATTCATGCAAGCTACTTGATTATGCTGAAGGTTGAGCCTACACAAAACATACACAAGCCGTCCTCCGTGGGGGCACCAAAATTGAGGCGGTCCGGGGCGGGAAATAAGAGAGACGACCTCTAAACACCCCTCAAGGCTCGCGTGCTGCTCAATTGGGGCTGAGGCAACTACAAGCATAACAAAACAACAAACCCATAGCCAAACCCAAACAAGATAGGGGCACCACCTAGTTATGGTATGCGAACTAGGACGCAAGAGAGATTTTGGTACATCCAAGAAGATGCACCACACAACACACACAAGCAACCTCACACCAAGATACACACAAAATGGACCAGAGAGAGCTAGAGCAAAGGGAAGAGAGAGAGAGGAAAGGATCGTTACAATTTCAACGAGTAATTCGTAGAATTTTGGGCCCTCGTAGGTTGGCTGAGATAAACGCTTCAGTAAATCCTTTTATTTTGTCTCTTATTAGGTACGACCTTAGTTTAGACGTCTATATTTTTGTTTTGTTTTAAGAATTAGGTCATGCGTAAACCATGAATAATGGCCCAAGAATATAGGTTTTCCCCTTCTATTTCACTCCACACATTAGAGTAAACATTGGAATTAGTAGAAAATCCATTTTCAACAGCGTGTGGTGTTCATGTTTGGTGCCCAAAGAGTAGGAGAAATTCTCGCGTCACCAAACCCTGTCATCCTACCTCTTATTGATTATCATAGGTCATTTGATGTGAATATTTTTATTTTGTTGTAGAATAGATTGCAATTTAGAAAATATTATTGAAAAAAAACAAAAACGTGTTTTCACTTTGAAGCTAATTCAATGGAGACCCAACGCCAAATGTCCGGATATCCTCTTTTCTTTGGAGAGCCTGGAGAGGATGTAGAATTATTTTTAGCAAATTTCAAGATGTCTTGTTGTATCAAGAGGATAGTAACTGATCAAGAACGTGTAGAGATGTTTGAGGTGGTCCTTAGGAAAGATGCTAGCACTTGGTTTGACTCTTTGCATGAGGAAGTTAAAGGGAATTACACGGAAGTTGTCAATCATTTCAAGAGATACTTCGTTGATCCCCAAAACACTCAAAAGCTATGGCAAGACATTGTTTCTCATAAGCAAAAAGACTTAGATGACTACTACTTGTACAAGCAAGAGTTTCTACGTCTTTGGGCTGTATGGGTGAGAAATGTTGCTAACCCTGGTGATGGTGCAGAGTTCCTAAAGAAGGAGGGGTTCATAGCCGGACTCTTTCCTGACCTTAAGGTAAAAGTTCAGGCGGGTGCACTTGCTACCTTTGATGCAGCTGAAACTAGGGCTGCTGAGAAATATACGAAACTCAAGTGCTTAAGGGGAGAGATTCCAATAGAAGGTCTGAGACCCAAAGGTAAGTCACAAGCATCAACATCTAGGGAGATTCCTGAGGTAATGACGAAAGTGATTGAGAAGTTAAATGAATATTTGAGCAGCCTGTCAATTCACCTTGCACAAGCTGTAGGTCCAAAAGGACAAGCAAAGAAGTCTGAAGAGCGAGATCCATGACCTAGGAGAGTCTTACAATGTTGGAATTGCGGTGAGTCTGGACATGGGATGTATAATTGTCCTTGGCCCCGTGGGGAGCCAGGGAGACCGAACTTGAATTACCCAGTGATGAATGTAGGTGAAGGAACTGGTCAACAACCACGGCTTCTACAAAGGCCAAATGGAGCAAGACCACCTCCACAAGGAGTAGAAGGAGTTCCACCTTTGCCAGACCCAAATGTGCATGTGGTAGAGGTGACAAATTCCAATGAGGTGGACATGGAAGCAAATGGAATTAAGTGTGGACGAGGGAAGGGTAAAGAGAAAGAAGGTGTCACATCACAGAGTGACCATGGACGAGGCAAGAAGGCAAAGGAGACCAAGGAAGCTAACAGAACTCGACGTCGTATCAATCTCCAAGACTTCCCTCTTGGACATGGTATGGCTCCATACAACTTGTTGGAAGACATGAGAGGTAAGGGTCCTGATATCTCATGGCCTCAGTTTCTTGCATTATGTCCACAAGTTATGACGGATTTAACAAAGGCAGTGAGCACTAGGAGAAAGGTAAAAGAGAGTGTGCCTCTTGTAAAAATTGCACATGCTGAAATGAATGAGGATATTACACCTGTGCTAGATTGTTACATCAAAGGAAGATTGTTTAGGAAAGGTCTAGTGGATGGGGGTGCACAAATTTGCATCATGACAGAGGGACTCATGCAAAAACTAGGCATGCACATCCATGAGATACCTAAAATTAAAGTCAAGATGGCAAACAATAGCAAGGCTAGGTGCGTAGGCATTTGTAAAAATGTTTTTGTGGAGGCCTTTGGCATTAAGAAGGCAGTGGATTTCTATGTCATGTCTACCAGAGGAAATGGTTACCCATTTATCCTAGGAAGACCATGGCTAATGAAAATGCAAGCTTTGCAGGATTGGGAGAGTGGAAAATTAATTTGCAGGAACAAAAATCATAAGAAGGTTGTCTTTGACATGAAGGAGCAACGGAAAGAGGAGCTCCATGAAGAATCATCTCAAAGTGAGACGGAAGAAGATTGGACTGATAACACTTCAGAAGAAGAAAGTAGTGGCAGCATTACTGAAGAGGAGTCTTCCATCGAAGTCATGGGGGTAAGGTTTAAGCCAACCAACCAAGAGACCTCTTGTCAAGGGTTGGAGGAGGTAGGTTCCCAAGAGAACCAAAATGTGGAAGATGAAGGAATGTTAGAAGGTATGTTTTCTACAACACTTACAAAGGATGAAAGAGAGGAGTTCAAAGGTGTGTTAAGGAAATTTCCTAAGCTTTTTGCTAAAGACTACCCCGATGTGCGTAGAGTAGATGCTGTTCAACACAAAATTGAGTTGAAGCCAGAAGCCACACCTAAGGCTCAGAAGCTACGAAGGCTAGGAGTCATCCAGGATCAGGCTTTACTCAAGGAGGTAAGAAAGCTTCTAGCAGCAGGTTTCATTTATCCAGTGGAGAATTCAGAGTGGGTCTCTCCCGTTGTTGTCACTCCTAAGAAAAATGGCAAGTGGAGGGTGTGTATGGATTACCGTCCACTCAATGAGGCAACAAAAAGAGATCACTTTCCCCTCCCATTTCAGGATGAGATACTAAATGAGGTAGCTGGTCATGAGAAGTACACTGTATGTGATGGCTACTCGGGTTACTTTCAAATAGGTATCGCATTGGAAGATCAGTTGAAAACAACCTTCATCACTCCTTGGGGTTGTTATGCTTTTAGAGTCATGCCATTTGGCCTGACAAATGCTCCTGTAACCTTCCAACGCTTCATGAACATGGTGTTTCAAGCATTCTTTGGAAAGTCCATTAGGGTTTTTATTGATGATTTTTGCATTTATAGCTCAAAATCATTGCATCTACAAAGGGTAGAAGAAGGTTTAAAGGAGCTCTATGACATGGGAGGTCAACTCAACCCCGACAAATGTCACATAGGTGAGGATGAAGTGATCTTGCTTGGTCACAAGGTTTCCTATAAAATCATTGAGGTGGATCCTTCAAAGGCAAAGAATCTTATTGAGCTCCCATCACCCAAGAATCTCAAAGAGGTAATCTCATTCATTCAAAAGGTGAAGTATATGTCACGCTTTATTCACTTAGCTTCAGAGTTGCTTCATCCTTTGCAAAATTTGACACAACAAGTAGAATTTGCATGGTCTGATGAGCTTGAAGAGTATTTTTGTAACATTAAAGTCATTTTGTCAGAGCTACCAACACTCATGCCTCCTTGTTGGGAGTACACATTCTTTGTTAGCTCTAGTGTTGGAAAAGAAACAATTGGTGCGGTTTTGCTACAACAAGATCCCCACAGTACCAGAATGCGACCCATCTACTTTGCTAGTAGGGTCATGAATGCTTTAGAGAGAGGATACACAAAGGCAGAACTCATGATGCTTTCTCTCATGTTTGCGGTGAGAAAGTTTAGATCCTACTTGCTACCAAAACCTTTTGTAATTCTCACTGCAAAAAATTTGTTACCTTGGGTGTCATCTCAAATGAATCTTAGCACTAGGATCTCAAAGTGGATTATGGAATTGCAAGAGTTCCAATACTCTTTCAAGTAAGAAGATAGTGTACGTGCACAATTGGCAGGGATCCTTACTTATAGGGTACATGAGAAGGAGATTAAGGTGCCTGAAATAAAGACCCTACCATTGCCACCACCTAAAAGTATTCCTAATGCTTTTACCTTGTTCTTTGATGGAGCTTTTCGATGAGCCACAGGAAAAGCAGGCGGAGGGCTAGTATTTCTCAACCCAAGTGGGGAGGTGGTCATGAAAGAGAAGGTCAATCTACCAGGTTCAACTAGCAACAATGAAGCAGAATACGACACACTACTTCATGGTTTGAAGATGTGCATTGGCCAAGGGATAAAATGTCTCATGGTAAAGGGAGATGTACTTCTCATTGTTAAACAGATTTTAGGCATTTGGGCATGCAAGAATGAAAGCTTAAGGACAAAAGTTCATGCCATTCGTAGGATGTTTAATCAGTTTGAAGAAGTGCAACTATATCATATTCCGAGGAAACAAAATGAAGATGCCGATTTACTTGCACAACAAGCCGTTACATGTGTTGAGAAATAAGTGCAGGTCATCATGGTGGCAGCAGTTGTCAAGCAATCGAGATACCAAGGGTTGGAGTCATTGGCTCCCATTATTGGCTACATTTTGGAGGGAGAGTTTCCACAAGACTTTACTAAAGCTCAGAAAAGGAGACTCATGAAGAAGGCAAGTTTCTATCTCTTCCTAGAAGGCTCCCTCTATCAAAGAGGGAAGGATCAAGTGTGCAGAAGAGTACCAACTATTGAGGAGATCCCAGCCATTCTAAAAGGTTTGCATGAAGAAACATGTGGTGGTCATGTTGCCCAAGAATTAACTGTGAAGAAGATTTTGCTTGCGGGGTATGTTTGGCCAAGTTTGCATGTGGATGTTCAACATTGGTGTAAAAGTTGTCACAATTGTCAGATAAATGGAAATAGAAGGTTGGTGCATGGACCAAGGCAAATAGTGCTTGCAAATGGACCCTTTGAAAAATGGGGCATTGATGCTATGGGTCCTCTGCGTAGAACAAAGAATGGTAAACTCTACATTCTAGTGGCTATAGACTATATGACAAGGTGGGTAGAAGCACAAAGTATGGCAAAGGTAAATGAGAGGACAGTGAGCAGGTTTGTCTACACTAATATTTGTTGTAGATTTGGCACACCTTTGGAGATTTTTTCTGATAATGGTCCAGGGTTTAGAAAGGGCTTGCTTACAGAAGTCTGTGAAGAACTTCACATTCTACATCGTCATAGTACACCCTACTATCCCCAATCCAATGGTCTGGTAGAAAAAGCTAATGGTGTCATTGCAGGCATCATTAGAAAGATGGTGAAAAACAAGACAAAGTTGTGGGATGACTTCTTGGATGGTGCCTTGTGGGCATATCGAACCACATATAGGGAAGCCACGGAGTTCACACCATTTCACTTGGTCTATGGTCAAGAGGCTTTACAACCAATTGAGCTCAACATCCCAACAATACGACTTCATGGAAAAGCAGCACAAGATGATCAAGAGGTATGGATGGATCGACTTCTTACGTTAGTGGAGCTTGAGTGGGAAAGAGAAGCAACTTACGAGTGTTACAAGAGGAAAGCCACACAAGCGAAGGAAAATCTCGACAAGAAATTGAAGGACAAAGGCATCAAGGAAGGAGAGATTGTGCTAAGGTATGATAATCAACTTGAAAATCGTTTTGATGCCAAATTTGAAACTAGATGGCAAGGGCCATACATAGTCAAGAAGTCATTCAATTCAAGCTACTATCAGCTTATGGACTTGAATGGAAAAGAGCACTCTAGGAAGGTAAATGGGTATCGCTTGAAGCCCTATTTGAGTCGCCTTCTACCAAAGGACCTACCAAAGATCTGTTCAAAGGCCGCTGTCTCATGTAAGTATTGTTACATGAAGCACCAATGTAACTCCAGTCAAAATGCCGAGGGGCCAAACAATGAAGATCTTGTCAAGGACTCTGAAGTACTCTCTTTGGAAAAGATGCTTTATGATGATACATGAATATACCATCATCCTCGGGGAGGGCTAATGATAGCCGTTTTTCAGCTCTCCATCATTGCCATAGTAAGTTACTCCACCCTACCAAATTCACTCAAACCCTATGGCTATCCCTACCATTTCACTGTAAATAGGCGTGTATGAGTTAGGGGGCTTTTCCCATATCTTCTTAAAATCCTCAGCTAGCTAGTCACTGGGCTAGTTGAGCCAAAAAAAAAAAAAGTATATTATGGCCTCTTTGTGTGTAAATATTTCATTGTATATATGGCCTAAATATAGGGATTTTTTATGATTATTTTGGTATTTTATTTAAATATTTCTACTTAGGTGTGTGTTTTATTAAACCTGTGTATGCCTTCTTTCATCCTCTTACACCATAAGTATATTTTGCCAATGTGTACATACTTTAACCTCATATTTTTCTTTTATACGAATCACCCCCACATTTTCACCCTCACCCTTGTGAAAACAAAAAAATTGATTTCTACTCATTGGTCACATTTATTATATTATTTACTTGCATACCTTTTCCTCTTTCACCCAAAATAATACAAAAAGGTACCATATCATATGATTCCAATATCTTTCCATATCCATAATTCCTCCATATTTTTATTATTATTTTTACTCATTATTCTAACACCATGTGCTCATTGAGCTAAAGTCCATGAATAGTCCATACACTAGTCCCACCATGTATATATTTCGTTATTCACCAATAATCCTCCTCCATTCATGGGTCAAGGGCAACTTGGATGCTTTGTATTATGATATGACAAAGGAGGGGCTCACTCTTGGATGCATTGTACAAATTCAACAAAGGAGGGGGCCACTAAAAGACTTTTGCAGGCATAAAAACAGGCTTTTTGGTGAGAATTTTGGCACCTATCTCCACTCCCAATTTGGAGCGGTGGTCAAAAGAGAAAATGTAGCCCACGCTTTGAATAATCACCTCAAAGTTTTTCATGATTTTTGGAGCAACCACCGGTAAGCTATGATTTTTTGAGTGGACCCCAGTCTGCCCACTTTTCTCACAAGTAGCCCATAGTCTTCTCTCACCTCTTTCCACACTTCTATACACACACACACACACACACACATTCCTCTCAATCTCTCACTCAAACCTGCACCTTCAATGGTTTCTCTCACCTTCTTCACCATTAACCTCCCCACTTACTTCCATAGCTCTCATATGAGCTCTCCATGTACATACACCATATCTATGCCTCTCTCTATTATCTCCAAAGTACAATTCCATCTTACTCCTTATATATATACATACATTCAGCATGTGTACCATGCTTAACCTCTGCAAATCAAGAGATCTCATCAACGGAATTACCATTTTCATCACGATTATCAACCTTAGTGGCGGTGGCGTAAAGAAGGGAAGACGAAGAAGAAGATCGATAGTCATTTTGAGAACCTACACAAGTACGTCCAAAACTTCTTCAAGCTTCACCATCACAAGGATTTTCTCACTTCATTCAACCATCTTACTTCAACCATCCACCCTATTCTACCCATTGTAAATATATCATTAACTTTCTAGTGATTATTAACACTAACCAGTAACATACTAACACAAAATAGCATTGACCTAACCATAAAAGACACCTCACCTCAAGACATGTACAAAGTAACTCTCTCTCTCTCTCTCTCTCTCTCTCTCTCTCTCTCTCTCTCTCTCTCCTTTTCCTTAAAACTCTACTTTCACCTTATTCACCATCAATAATGCTCTCTTTTGAGCCCACATCCATGACTCAAGCAGACAAAGAAGGCTCCCAATGTTTTGATATTCAAAAAAATCATAATCCTGATTTATTAGCTTGTAAATTAGGATTTCCAATAATCTTAATGAGGGGTCTCCAACCTATAAATAGGCCCCTCTCCTTCTTTTAAAACAACCTCCAACATCTCACATAGCACCCCAACACTCTATGCGTGAGGAGAGACTTAGGTGTAGCAACCACTTGTGAGCTTCACTCTTGGTGTGACAGAAGCCTTCAATCTACACATTGCAAGTGAGAGAGCGTGAGTTCCACAAATCTCAAAACCACTATTGTATATGCTCCTTCATCATCAATAAATTGAGGTTTGGTGCATCAAAGGCGTGATTCGACGATCAAATCTTTGTCCTTCCATTAGTGCAATACGGTTTGATGAATTCAAGGTGACTTGTGTATTTTGACTTTCTATCAGTTGATCTTGATTTTAGAAAATGTTTTAGTGTGTTTTTCATTGCCAATTTTGTGTCCATTGTAAGAGGGTATTGTGGTGAGAGGTCTCCCACACCTTAAGACAATGTGTGTGTGTTTTGGCAATGTTTAGCAATCACTAAGCATTGAGTGAGTTTTGTACAAGTTCTACGATAGCATCATAACGAACCATCTCCATTTGCAAGTCACAAATAAGGTATTACGCAAGATCCTTTCCTCTCTCTCTTCCCTTTGCTCTAGCTCTCTCTGGCCCATTTTGTGTGTGTCTTGGTGTGAGGTTGCTTGTGTGTGTTGTGTGGTGCATCTTCTTGGTTGTACCAAAATCTCTCTTGCGTCCTAATTCGCATACCATAACAAGGTGGTGCCTCTATCTTGTTTGGGTTTGGCTGTGGGTTTGTTGTTTTGTTTTGCTTGTAGTTGCCCCAGCCCCAATTGAGCAGCATAGGAGCCTTGACGGGTGTTTAGAGGTCGCCTCTCTTGTGGCCCTCCCCGGACCGTCTCAGCGTGAAATAGATCTCGCCGCCAAATCGCATGTCCGTTTGCCACCAAACTTCATGAGCGGCTTTCCTAGATCGTCAACAACCAAGTCCTATGGTGGTAGACCACCACAAGTCATCGAAGACATGAAAACGCAACCACGGGTGCTTTCTGTAAAGAATGAGGATGCAAGAGAGCTACACAAGACAAGCACAAAGCACACACAGATGGAAAGCTTCTTCTTCTTCTTCACAGAAAAGAGAGTACAAATTGACTAAGTGCTAAAGCTGAAAAGTAGCACATATGTACATGCGGTCACTAAGTGTGAACTCGCTAGAAACGTACTGGGCTGGCATTATAAGTGTATTCCAGCTATAGAATCACTGGCAGAGATCCTCCGTGTTGGTCACCTAGCACGCCAGTGAGTAAATGCCGTAAGCGGCCAAGACTCGTAGTGGATGCCAGCTCAAGGTGTAGAGCTCGACATCTAAACACTCCCCCGCGAGGTCTGCATGTTGCAGAGTCCAAGCATAGTCCGGAAACGTAAAAGCTTCTCAGCTCTGAGGGCCTTGGTAAAGATATCCGCTATCTGCTCCTCTGTGCTGACGTAGACCAAGTCGATGTCGCCCGCCAACACTCGCTCTCGAACATAGTGGTAATGGACCTCTATGTGTTTGATCCTGGCATGGAACACTGGGTTCCTAGCGAACTGCATGTTGCTGAGGTTGTCACAATGGAAGAAAATTTGTTGGTCCACCTGCACTCCCAAGTCCTCAAGTAATGTGCGTAGCCAAGCTACCTTGCACACCGCAACTGTTGCACCTCTGTACTCGGCCTTTGTGCTCGATAAAGCAACCGTAGGATGCTTTTTGCTTCTCCAAGTAACAGTAGCACTCCCAAAAGAGAACATGAAGCCACTCGTAGATCTCCTATCAACAATGCTACCTGCCCAATCTGCATCTGTATACCCATACAATGCTAATGGTGCATCTGCTACATAGAACAATGCGTAGTCAAGAGTACCTTGCACATACCTAAGTGTGTGTCGTACTCCATCCAAATGTGGATTCCTCGGAAGCTGCATGAACTGACTCTCCAAGCCTACTGTGTAGCTCAAGTCTGGCCTCGTGATAGTCAAGTAGATTAGACTACCCACAATCTTCCTGTACATGTTGACATCCTCAACAACATCACCCTTCTCTGCACTCAGCTTTGCATTCACATCCAAGGGAATAGAAATTGGCTTACAATCAGCTATACCATACTTTGACAACATGTCCAAAGCATACTGTCTCTGTGATAGCCATACACCCTCTGGAGTCCTGATCACCTCAATGCCAAGAAAGTAGTGCAACTCGCCTAAATCTTTCATTTCAAACTCCTATTTGAGAAGACCCTTCACATGGTCAATCTCCATAGCATTGTCAACAACAATAATAAGGTCATCTACATATATGGTAATGACCACAATCCCCACATCACTCTCACGTACATAGAGTGAATGATCAGCATGAGCTCTCCTAAAACCAATACTGACAAGATACTTGGCAATCCTGTCATACCATGCTCTAGAGCCCTGCTTCAAACCATACAAAGCTTTGAGAAGTTTGCATACATAATCTGGGTAACCTGGATCGACATAACCAGGTGGCTGATCCATATACACTTCCTCTTGCAACTCACCATTCAAGAAGGCATTCTTTATATCCATTTGATGCATAATCCATCCTCTAGATGCAGCCACTACTATGACAGCTCTCACATTCGTCATCTTTGCCACTGGATCAAAGGTCTCCTCATAGTCTATGCCATACGTCTGTGCATAACCCTTTGCGACCAGCCTTTCCTTGTGACGCTCAATGTTACCATCAACCTTATGCTTGGTTTTAGACACCCATTTACAGCCAATAGCTTTCTTGCCACTTGGCAATGGCACCAACTCCCATGTGTCGTTTGCTTCCAATGCAGCCATCTCTTCATTCATTGCATCATCCCAATGCACATTTCCAACTGCATCCTCAAAACATGTGGGCTCCACATCTTGTATCACCTTATCCATGTAGGCTTGGTGATGCGCTAGATACCCATCATAAGTCAATTTCTGAACTGGATTTCTGACTCTATTAGATCTGCGCGGTCCTGGGTCACTCCTTTGCCCTCTAGCATCTTCTTGTACTTTCCTTACACCAGGTGTCCTGACAGTCGGAATTCCAAATTCCTCATCAATACTTTGTTCAGAACCATCTGAATCCATGTCTACATGTGAAAAACCTGATGATGCATGAGCCATAAAGGGAGGTTCATCAACCTTTTCCTTTCCTTTTCGTGATACATTCCCTGTACCTGTTGCTGGAGTAACCTGCGTACGTAGTCTACCATTCCATGGTTTCTCAACAGAGCCACGAGAAGAGGACTCTTGTGGTCCACTCAAAACCTGTGATTGTGGCCTCACATTTTGTACAACCACATCATCTTTTACATCAGCCCCAATAGTGCCATGTGCATTACTGTACCAGCTGCTCATCTCATCAAAGACTACATCTCTGCTCACTCGTAATTCTCGTGTAGTAGGATTGTAGCACCTGTACCCCTTTTGTTCAAGGGAATATCCCACAAGAATACATTTCTCTACTTTAGGATCCAATTTCCTACGCAACTCATCTGGTACATGCACGTAAGCTATGCACCCAAACACTTTCAAGTGTGCCAAATCAGGCTTTGTACCTATAAACTTTTTCTCAGGTGTTACATCATGCAACGCAGTTGTAGGTGTCCTGTTCATAATGTACACAGCTGTATTTACGGCTTCAGCCCAGAAATGATGAGGCATGTTCTTCTCATTCATCAATGCACGTGCAACCTCTGCAATGTGCCTGTTTTTCCTTTCTGCGACCCCATTCTGTTGTGGAGTATATCTGTATGTAAACTGCCTGCGTATACCATGCATTCGCAGAAAATCTGAAAAATCATTGGAGAAGTACTCTCCCCCTCCATCTGACCTCAATGTCTTGATTTGCATATCTGTCTCCTTCTCAATCATGACTTTGAAGTCTTGAAAGTGACCAAACACTTCACTTTTGTTACGCATGAAGTAGACCCATACTTTCCTTGTATGGTCATCAATGAAAGAGACATAATACCTGCAACCATGTATACTTGCAGTATCGGTTGGACCCCAAACATCTGTGTGCACCACCTCAAGTGGCTTTTTACATACATTGCGCTCATGTGGAAATGAGGCCTTTGACTGTTTTCCAAACTGGCATGCTGCACACACTTTATGCATACCATCCACCTTGAATTTGGGAAAACCTTTTACAATCTGTTTTGATTGCATGCTGCGCAATCTCTGCTCATTGACATAGCCTATGCGTTTGTGCCAAATGTCAACATCAGCCACAATACCTGTGCCCTGTGCAAATAATGCATCTTTTACCTCAAGCATGTCTACATTCAGCGTAAACATTCTACCCACACATTTTCCCTCTGTGATCAGCTTACAACCATTCTGGAAATATTCTACATAATAGCCATTTGGATTAGCGAACCTGCAAACCTTACTCAACCATTTGTCCAACAGAAACAAGATTCTTTGTAATGTTTGGGACATGAAGTACATCTTCTAAGTACTTTGATTTCCCACTCTTCGCATTTAGAGGTATGTCCCCTACATGAGCAATGGGGTGAGTCGTGTCATCTCCTGTTTGCACATAGCCTGACACATCTGGTTTGCGCATATCTCTAAACCACTCTCCATGAGACGTCATGTGATTAGAGGCACCTGAATCCACATACCAAACATCATCTTGGGTGGAATTCTCTGCATTCATTGTATTCATTACATGCTGCATAACAAACATGCACTCATTTTTGTTGTCATCTGCATCTCTGCTAGTAGATGCATAGTTGCCCTGTTCTCTCTTTCCACTTGCTTTTCCCTTTGGATAGTCACGTGACATGTGACCTCTTTCACCACAAGTCCAACATTCTCTGCTATCTAGAGTATGTTGTTGCCTGCTTGATCCTGCACCACGACCTCTTTGACTCCCCCTGCCTTGAGACTGGTTTCCCCTGCCACGTGTATTGTTTTGATTTGATTGGCCTTCCAGAAATTGGCCTCTACAACCCCTTGGGCCTCGACCACGACCTCTACCTCTACCTCTGTTGGAGTTAGAATAGAAGGCCTGTTCAGAATTATTTCTGCCATGAGAAGAAGATGTGTCAAGGTTCTTCTCCTCAAGAATAAGCATAGAAATAAAATCTTGGAACACGGGGATGTCGTCTCTTGTATTCATGGAAGACCTAAAATGTACATACTCATCTCCTAGACCATCCAAGCATGCACGGACAATGTCATCGTCTTCCACTGAGACTTTAATAGATCCAAGAGCCTCAATGATACTCTTGATCTTCAAGGCATAATCATTGATTGAGAGGTTGTTCCTCTTAACCTGATTTAGCTTCGACTTTAGTTGAAGCTTCCTGGCCTTGGTGTTCACCTCGAACACTCTGCCTAAGTTTCTCCATGCAATGGCGGGAGTTTCAGCATCCTGTAGATAGCCCATCATGCCATCTGTGATGCTTATAGAAAGCCAATACATCACTTTTCTCTAGCCTTGTTGCCAGTCCCTCAAAGCTTTCCTTTGTTCTGTTGTAGCATTTGCCTCGGGAATCTCTGGTTCCTTTTCATTGTCTCCTTCTACATAGTCCCAATAACCTTTTCCTTTTAGGAAATTTGTTATTCTAAAATTCCATGCAGGGTAGTTATTTTTCTCAAGCTTCTCAGTGACAATCTGATTGAAACCGTCAGACATCTTGAAGCACTAAGACAAAATAGCTGCAATCTGCAAAAACCAGCAAATCTGCCGAACTTGCTATCGTGGTACCTGTAACGCTTCCTACACTCAACGAGTGTCCACAATCAAGCGTACATACAACCACTGTACTTGTACAGTAAATCTCAGTGTACTGCACTTTGGAGACCTGTTCAGAAACTTGGACGAAACTTGGCATCTGGTCGTGGATTGCGAACGAAGGGATTGTGATGCTCTTTCTCTCTTAGCCTCTCTTGCCTACACCAGGCTCTGATACCATGTAAAGAATGAGGATGCAAGAGAGCTACACAAGACAAACACAAAGCACACAGAGATGGAAAGCTTCTTCTTCTTCTTCACAGAAAAGAGAGTACAAATTGACTAAGTGCTAAAGCTGAAAAGTAGCACATATGTACATGTGGTCACTAAGTGTGAACTCGCTAGAAGCGTACTGGGCTGGCACTATAAGTGTAGTCCAGCTGTAGAATCACTGGCAGAGATCCTCCGTGTCGGTCACCTAACGCGCCAGTGAGTAAATTGTTGAGATGTCGAGCTCTACACCTTGAGCTGGCATCCACTACGGGTCTTGGCCGCTTACGGCATTTACTCACTGGCGCGTTAGGTGACCGACACGGAGGATCTCTGCCAGTGATTCTACAGCTGGACTACACTTATAGTGCCAGCCTAGTACGCTTCTAGCGAGTTCACACTTAGTGACAGCATGTACATATGTGCTACTTTTCAGCTTTAGCACTTAGTCATTTTGTACTCTCTTTTCTGTGAAGAAGAAGAAGAAGCTTTCCATCTCTGTGTGCTTTGTGCTTGTCTTGTGTAGCTCTCTTGCATCCTCATTCTTTACATGGTATCAGAGCCTGGTGCAGGCAAGAGAGGCTAAGAGAGCAAGAGCATCACAATCCCTTCGTTCGCAATCCACGACCAGATGCCGAAGGCGCCTCACGCAGCGAAAATTTTTTTAGGGGTTTTTCGCACAAGTTTCTGAACAGGTCTCCAAAGTGCAGTATGCAGAGATTTACTGTACAAGTACAGTGGTTGTGAAACGCTTGATTGTGGACACTCGTTGAGTGTAGAAAGCGTTACAGGAACCACGATAGCAGGTTCAGCAGATTTGCAAGTTTTTGCAGATTGCAGCTATTTTGTCTTAGTGCTTCAAGATGTCTGACGGTTTCAGTCAGATTGTTACTGAGAAGCTTGAGAAAAATAACTACCCTGCATGGAAGTTCAGAATAACAAATTTCCTAAAAGGAAAAGGTTATTGGGACTATGTAGAAGGAGACAATGAAAAGGAACCAGATATTCCCGAGGCAAATGCTACAGCAGAACAAAGGAAAGCTTTGAGGGACTGGCAACAAGGCCAGAGCAAAGTGATGTATTGGTTGTCTATGAGCATCACAGATGGCATGATGGGCTATCTACAGGATGCTGAAACCCCCGCCATTGCATGGAGAAGCTTAAGCAGAGTGTTCGAGGTGAACACCAAGGCCAGGAAGCTTCAACTAAAGTCGGAGCTAAATCAGGTTAAGAGGAACAACCTCTCAATCAATGATTATGCCTTGAAGATCAAGAGTATCATTGAGGCTCTTGGATCTATTAAAGTCTCAGTGGAAGACGATGACATTGTCCGTGCATGCTTAGATGGTCTAGGAGATGAGTATGTACATTTTAGGTCTTCCATGAATACAAGAGACGACATCCCCGTGTTCCAAGATTTGATTTCTATGCTTATTCTTGAGGAGAAGAACCTTGACACATCTTCTTCTCATGGCAGAAATAATTCTGAACAGGCCTTCTATTCTAACTCCAACAGAGGTAGAGGTAGAGGTCGTGGTCGAGGCCCAAGGGGTTGCAGGGGCCAATTTCTGGAAGGTCAATCAAATCAAAACAATACAAGTGGCAGGGGAAACCAGTCTCAAGGCAGGGGGAGTCAAAGAGGTCGTGGTGCAGGATCAAGCAGGCAGCAACATACTCCAGATAGTAGAGAATGTTGGACTTGTGGTGAAAGAGGTCACATGTCACGTGACTGTCCAAAGGGAAAAGCAAGTAGAAAGAGAGAACAGGGCAACTATGCATCTACTAGCAGAGATGCAGATGACAGCAAAAACGAGCACATGTTTGTTATGCAACATGTAATGAATACAATGACTGCAGAGAATTCCACCCAAGATGATGTTTGGTATGTGGATTCAGGTGCCTCTAATCACATGACGTCTCGTGGAGAGTGGTTTAGAGATATGCGCAAACCAGATGTGTCAGGCTATGTGCAGACAGGAGATGACACAGCTCACCCCATTGCTCATGTAGGGGACATACCTCTAAATACGAAGAATGGGAAATCAAAGTACTTAGCAGATGTACTTCATGTCCCAAACATTACAAAGAATCTTGTTTCTGTTGGACAAATGGTTGAGCAGGGTTTGCAGGTTCGCTTCAATCCAAATGGCTGTTATGTAGAAGATTTCCAGAATGGCTGTAAGCTGATCACAGAGGGCAAATGTGTGGGCAGAATGTTTACGCTGAATGTAGACATGCCTGAGGTAAACGCTGCATTATTTGCACAGGGCACAGGTGTTGTGGCTGATATTGACATTTGGCACAAACGCATTGGCCATGTCAATGAGCAGAGACTGTGCAGCATGCAATCAAAACAGATTGTAGAAGGTTTGCCCAAATTCAAGGTGGATGGTATGCATAAAGTGTGTGCAGCATGCCAGTTTGGAAAACAGTCAAAGGGCTCATTTCCACATGAGCGCAATGTATGTAAAAGGCCACTTGAGGTGGTGCACACAGATGTTTGGGGTCCAACCGATACTGCAAGTATACATGGTTGCAGGTATTATGTCTCTTTCATTGATGACCATACAAGGAAAGTATGGGTCTACTTCATGCGTAACAAAAGTGAAGTGTTTGGTCACTTTCAAGACTTCAAAGTCATGATTGAGAAGGAGACAGATATGCAAATCAAGACATTGAGGTCAGATGGAGGGGGAGAGTACTTCTCCAATGATTTTTCAGATTTTCTGTGAATGCATGGTATACACAGGCAGTTTACATGCAGATATACTCCACAACAGAATGGGGTCGCAGAAAGGAAAAACAGGCACATTGCAGAGGTTGCACATGCATTGATGAATGAGAAGAACATGCCTCATCATTTCTGGGCTGAAGCTGTAAATACAGCTGTGTACATTATGAACAGGACACCTACAACTGCGTTGCATGATGTAACACCTGAGGAAAAGTTTACAGGTACAAAGCCTGATTTGGCACACTTGAAAGGGTTTGGCTGCATCGCTTACGTGCATGTACCAGATGAGTTGCGTAGGAAATTGGATCCTAAAGCAGAGAACTGTATTCTTGTGGGATATTCCCTTGAACAAAAGGGGTACAGGTGCTACAATCCTACTACACGAGAATTACGAGTGAGCAGAGATGTAGTCTTTGATGAGATGAGCAGCTGGTACAGTAATGCACATGGCACTATTCGGGCTGATGTAAAAGATGATGTGGTTGTACAAAATGTGAGGCCACAGTCAAAGGTTTTGAGTGGACCACAAGAGTCCTCTTCTCGTGGCTCTGTTGAGAAACCATGGAATGGTAGACTACGTACGCAGGTTACTCCACCAACAGGTACAGGGAATGTATCACGAAAAGGAAAGGAAAAGGTTGATGAACCTCCCCTTATGGTTGATGCATCATCAGGTTTTTCACATGTAGACATGGATTCAGATGGTTCTGAACAAAGTCTTGATGAGGAATTTGGAATTCCGGCTGTCAGGACACCTGGTGTAAGGAAAGTACAAGAAGATGCTAGAGGGCAAAGGAGTGACCCAGGACCGCGCAGATCTAATAGAGTCAGAAATCCAGTTCAGAAATTGACTTATGATGGGTATCTAGCGCATCACCAAGCCTACATGGCTAAGGTGATACAGGATGTGGAGCCCACATGTTTTGAGGATGCAGTTGGAAATGTGCATTGGGATGATGCAATGAATGAAGAGATGGCTGCATTGGAAGCAAATGACACATGGGAGTTGGTGCCATTGCCAAGTGGCAAGAAAGCTATTGGCTGTAAATGGGTGTATAAAACCAAGCATAAGGCTGATGGTAACATTGAGCGTCACAAGGCAAGGCTGGTCGCAAAGGGTTATGCACAGACGTATGGCATAGACTATGAGGAGACCTTTGCTCCAGTGGCAAAGATGACGACAGTGAGAGCTGTCATAGCAGTGGCTGCATCTAGAGGATGGATTATGCATCAAATGGATGTAAAGAATGCCTTCTTGAATGGTGAGTTGCAAGAGGAAGTGTATATGGATCAGCCACCTGGTTATGTCGATCCAGGTTACCCAGATTATGTATGCAGACTTCTCAAAGCTTTGTATGGTTTGAAGCAGGGCTCTAGAGCATGGTATGACAGGATTGCCAAGTATCTTGTCAGTATTGGTTTTAGGAGAGCTCATGTTGATCATTCACTCTATGTACGTGAGAGCGATGTGGGGATTGTGGTCATTACCATATATGTAGATGACCTTATTATTGTTGGTGACAATGCTATGGAGATTGACCATGTGAAGGGTCTTCTCAAACAGGAGTTTGAAATGAAAGATTTAGGCGAGTTGCGCTACTTTCTTGGCATTGAGGTGATCAGGACTGTAGAGGGTGTATGGCTATCACAGAGACAGTATGCTTTGGACATGTTGTCAAAGTATGGTATGGCTGATTGTAAGCCAATTTCTATTCCCTTGGATGTGAATGCAAAGCTGAGTGCAGAGAAGGGTGATGTTGTTGAGGATGTCAACATGTATAGGAAGATTGTGGGTAGTCTAATCTACTTGACTATCACGAGGCCAGACTTGAGCTACACAGTAGGCTTGGAGATTCAGTTCATGCAACTTCCGAGGAAGCCACATTTGGATGGAGTACGACGCACACTTAGGTATGTGCAAGGTCCTCTTGACTACGCATTGTTCTATGCAGCAGATGCACCATTAGCATTGTATGGGTGTACAAATGCAGATTGGGCAGGTAGCATTGTTGATAGGAGATCTACGAGTGGCTTCATGTTCTCTTTTGGGAGTGCTGCTGTTACTTGGAGCAGCAAAAAGCAGCCTACGATTGCTTTATCGAGCACAGAGGCCGAGTACAGAGGTGCAGCAGTTGCGGCGTGCGAGGTAGCTTGGCTACGCACATTACTTGAGGACTTGGGAGTGCAGGTGGACCAGCAGATTTTCATCCATTGTGACAACCTCAGCAGCATGCAGTTGGCTAGGAACCCAGTGTTCCATGCCAGGACCAAACACATAGAGGTCCATTACCACTACGTTCGAGAGCGAGTGTTGGCGGGCGACATCGACTTGGTCTACGTCAGCACAGAGGAGCAGATAGCGGATATCTTTACCAAGGCCCTCGGAGCTGAGAAGCTTCGGCGTTTCCGGACTATGCTTGGACTCTGCGACATGCAGATCTCGAGGGGGAGTGTTGAGATGTCGAGCTCTACACCTTGAGCTGGCATCCACTATGGGTCTTGGCCGCTTACGGCATTTACTCACTGGCGCGTTAGGTGACCGACACGGAGGATCTCTGCCAGTGATTCTACAGCTGGACTACACTTATAGTGCCAGCCTAGTACGCTTCTAGCGAGTTCACACTTAGTGACCGCATGTACATATGTGCTACTTTTCAGCTTTAGCACTTAGTCATTTTGTACTCTCTTTTCTGTGAAGAAGAAGAAGAAGCTTTCCATCTCTGTGTGCTTTTGCTTGTCTTGTGTAGCTCTCTTGCATCCTCATTCTTTACATAAATGCCGTAAGCGGCCAAGACCCGTAGTGGATGCCAGCTCAAGGTGTAGAGCTCGACATCTCAACGCTTCCAGAGGGACAAATTGCCAAACGGAGCTCCGGTGAAGCCAAAGTCGACAAAAACCATATGGCAAGGATCCCCAAGGAACCGTGAAGCTATAGAGACCAACATCAAGAATTTTCATCGCCAAAAAGCACTCCAAAAGTCAGAAAGTGGCTCGGAGGTTCTGAAATCCACACAGGGAGGTTCTTTCTATCTATTTGACTTTTTGCTGAAATAATGCTTAAAAAAGACTCAGGGGGGCTCAGGGCAGGTACTGGTAGCACCTCCAATATAATTTTCATCAGGAGACATCCTACGTGTAAGATGTCTCAAGGCCAATTCTGGGCACCAACCCCAACATCTCTCATCACACATTGCTTTTGAATAGCTTGTACATGCTAGCCACCAAGTTTCATCACATTTGGACAAAAATAGACCTCATATGCATCAAAAAACGCAAAGTCAGAGCATAGAGGAAATAATGGGCCATAGACCTACCAAAACTTGTCGAAATCAAATGAAACTTGCACAATACACTCATGAGCACATTGCCAAGCTATTTGTGTGGTCACAAGTGAAAAATTATCAAATAGACATCCTACGCGTAGGATGTCTAAATGACCAAATTGGCCCCCAGCTGATATTTTTCAGTTCCAGATCTCTTTATGAAACTTTCATAAACCCATATATCAAGTTTCAAGCCAATCCCATCATATTTGGCCCCCAACACCTCAAAAATGCACTTTTTTGATGCCCAACCACATAGCCATGTTCAACAGGCCAAGGGCCACCAGCGTGCCAAGTTTCACCAAAACAGGCAAGTTAGACATCCTACGCATAGGATGTCTAAATGATAATTTTTAGCCATAATGATACTGTGAGCACATGCAGAGTTTCTCTAGTTCCTTTTAAGTTTTATTTTCAATTTTCAAGTCATTTGGATAGTTAAAACTCAGTTTCTCATAGCTGATATGGAAAAAACGCTAACTTCGGACTATTGAGTGCAACAGGATCTATGGCAGCCAGCAAAATCACCGGCAAAGAAGAAGAGAATGACAATAAAAGACTACTTGGAAGAAGTAGAGCCATTTGTGATCCTAGAAGGAACCCTGAAGCCAACCAACACATGGATTCAGGATGATTTGCTAGAGTCCAGTGATTTGAAGATCTACCAAGGCGTGTTCAAAGATCCTGAAGGAAATGCAGTGGAGCTACCCATGAGATCACTTGAGCTCAATGAGTTTTTCAGAAGCAAGATGGGAGATTACCTAGAGAAGATAGATCTCCATAACTAATTTGAAGCTTTGCTAGTAGGGATTGACATCAAAAGAGTGTGGGAATTCGTGACCACTATCAAAGAAGATGGAGTGGCCCGAGTCACTTATCTGCAAGGCAAGCTGGATACCATGATTGTCATCACAGAGAGGGTGGTGGCAGCCGCACTTGACATCTCCAACAAGGGAGATAGTGTGACCAAGAGAAGAGATGAAGTCAAGGTGTACTCCGAAAAGAAGAACAACTACACTTTTGAAGATATTGCAAACCCTAAAGTGGCTGTCATGAGCCAACTCTACAACCAGTACTTCCACATGTGTACAAAGAGGCCAGAGAAGTACAGAATGCCACCTGGAGCCATTGCTACCACCTTCACCTGGGAAATTAAGAAGAGCAATCCAAAAGTGATAAATTATGCTGCTTACATCCATGACAACCTGGTGAAGATGGGCAACAAAAACCCCACCTACATTGTACCTAGTGAGCTAATAACAAAAGTGGTGTATAGAGCATTGCATGCCAAGGGAAACTGGCCTGAACCACCTTCACAGAATGATTGGCTAAAGCTAAAGGAAGATAAGGAGGAAGAACCGCCCAAAGCACCCACATTTGCCACACGTTTAAAGCGCCGGTTAGAAATCATACTAGAAGAGCCACTGGAGCTAAATAAAGGAAAGAAGGAAAGTGTAGAAGTGCCAATCAAAGAAACCAAATCACAAAAAGCGGCACGGCTAGAAAGATTAATGGAAAGCTTCAGAGCCGAAAGGGCACTCAAGGGGGATTTGAACGAGCTATGGAAGCCATCACTAGAATCCATGTCGGGATCATCTCGAAGGGTGCACCAAGATCGATTTGAAGACTACAGCAAAAACTTTGAGATTTTAGATGCTACAACAGAAAATATTCCGAATATCCCATTTACAGAAGAAGAAGTGGATGAAGTACGACGGCAACTGCTAGAAGAGCAGGAAGGCCAAGAAAGAGAGCAAAAGACCAAGGCGAACCGAGACTTCAAGAAGAAGCCACCAACTCCACCATCAAGCCCGGAATCCAACCCACCGCCATCACCACCCCCTCTTAGCCCTCCGCAAACGCAACAAAATGAGGATAAAGAAGAAGATTCAAAGCAAGAGAAGAGCCAAGAGAAAGAGCAGAAAGAAGAAGCTGAACTGAAAGAGGGGAAGTTAGATCTAGAATAAAAGAACTACAGAATATTTCTTGATCTACTAGCTACGGGTTATTCACGAGAAGAGGTATCCATTGTGGCCTTTGAGTTACCAAGCACAAGGCCCAAGGAACGTGTGCAGAGCCTGCGGTTAGTGGAACTGAAAGAAATGGCCACTGATAGAGTGGACCTATAGCGACCGACCAATGACTGGGATGTGGTGATGCACAAGCTAACCGGGCTCAGAGCAAAATCATTGGCCACAGAGAGTGAGATTGCTAATCTCAAAACCACTGAAGTTCAGATCAAGGCTGAAGTAGACACACTACAAAAACAAAGCCAAGAGCATATAGAGAAACAAACAGAGCCGCAAGCTAGTCTAGTCGTGGCACTACAAAGATGCCAGGAGATGGAACGAGAAAATTAGGCAGCAGATCAAAGACTTCAAAGAGCTGAAGAAGAATACAGGAAAATCAGCAAGTCATTGACAGATGTAGAGAGAGAAAGAGACAACCTGACTCTACAACTTGCTGAAGAGTCCAAAGAAGTGGAAACACTGAGGAATGCCAAGAAAAAGGCAGATATTGAGCATGAAGTGAGCCAGGATGAGGTAATAGAGCTTAAAGATCAGATTAAAGTCAAAGAAAAAACCATCCAAAGGCTGCGGGCATCTCCTTCCAGAGTCAGAGCTACTAGCTCGACTCACACCACTTCAGGGATTGAGCTATATGAAGAACAAATGAAGGAGCTCCAAAAGGAGTTAACATTAGAGAAAAGGCAAAGGATGATGCTGACCGAGGGGTCATTGGTCATGCAAAACCGCCTAGAAGAATAAAATCAGGCCACGAAGAATGAGCTAGAAGCCATCAAGAGAAACCTAGAGGAGGTGGAAAAGATAAATGCAGATCTCAACGACCTCCTAGTAAACATGGGAGAGCAAGTGGAAGAGGAGAAGAAGACACTTCAGAATCAAATAGAAGAGCTGAGAGGCCAACAGGAAACGGAAGAGCAGTAGTTTAGCACCGGGCCAGCAACCATGGAGGGAATTGACATAGAAAATGTGTCAGATCCTGTGGACACCCATTTGCAAGAGGACATCCTAGTAGGACCCTCACAAGAGCCACAAGATCTGACACAAGAAGAAGAAGAGAAGCTACAAAAGGACATAGAAGCGGTTGTTATAGAATTGACATTTTATTATTTATTACAGCTCACAGGTGGAAAAGACTAGACCCAGCTTGGCCTATCTGAATGGATTTGTATATGATGTACATTTTATTATTCAAGTGCTCTTTTATGAGCTTGGCAATTTATGACCGGCCGGCCAGTTTGTAACCAATTTGACCATTCAAGAAATCTATAAAACAAATACTTGCAAGAGGTAAATGGTCACTCTTGCACGGGGGGAGATTGCACCGAGTGTCTGCGTTGTTCTTCTCTCCTCTTCCCTCTTCTCTCTCGCTGTGTCAGCGTAGCACTCCCCTCTAGGAGGTGCGCTTGCACGCGCTCTCTTGCTCTCTCCCGCCGCTCTCTGTCTCTCTCTATTTGTGTTGTGCTCGATTATGGATTTGTACGAGTCGATAGGTACGTAGATTTAGTCGTTTATGTCTTGCTATGTGCTATTTTTAAGTATTTTGCAGAGTAACCAGGCTTCCGGTTGTAGCAGCAGCAGTCAAAGACATAGCTAGAGAAGCATTGGAGTGGGAGAAGAGAGTGTTTACGTCGATGACTATTCAGAAGATAGATGCCAGTAACCTTTGGTGTGAATGGCTGCAGCCATCTCTGCCATATCCTCTGCTGAAATATGAAGCTGTCATAATCAACAAATGAATAAAAGAGGAGCCAACAATGCCATTCTACAAAGCAGATATCTTCAAACCTAAAGGAGTCAAGCTGATAGTGGACTCTCAACCCAGGTGGAGAAAGGCATGGCTGACAAAGTATCCTCAATATCTAATCCATCTGGTAGAGGCACCTAAAGTGATCAGAGATAACCTCATTTTCTGCCCTCTACCAAGAATGAGGACATGGAAATCCCATCAGTTGTTGCAGAGAAGCCAACTCACTTGGCTAAATTACCCGAAGCTGCCATGCTCGAAGGTAGGCGAGAGAATAAGTGAGGAATACATGGTGAAAACCCTGACGGGCGCCATCAAATTGTTCACTGGCTCGCTTGACCTATTTTGCATCATGATGAGAAAGATATGTAAAACACTTTTGGCAGTCTTCGAAACCTTCAACCAGACCAGGCGACAGACAGTATCTTCTTCTTTCAAGATACATATAGATGTGCATACGATTTGTCTGGTCAGCTCTCTCACGAGGTGATACATGCATTGTATCAAAGGATTATGTTTTTGCCATCTTATCACCTCCATGCTTTTGAAGAAGCCTTCTACGCCGGCTTCTTCACAATCAGCACAGACATATTCGGCCCGACGCTACTAGCTCAACATGCGAGATATGAGTCGCTTCTCAAGATAAGAAAAATCCTACATTGAAAAAGAAACTCAACAGCCATGTCGGGGACGACATGAACAAGGAGGGGGGAGTGTTAGCGGCTGGACACACCCTACGGAAAATGGCTGCTCGATGGATTTTTTTTTTTTAATTATTCATTTATTGAGAAAAATCGACATTTCACCTTTGTAAATATTGGGGCTTAAAGAAGTTTCCAGATTGTATCCCATTTTTGACATTTAGATTGAGTAGATGTTAAAATTGGAACATTAGGGTTTGAGATTGTAAGATACTTATACCACTTTTTGACCTTAATGAAAAAACCTTTTGTCATTTCAAAAAAGTTTTGTTTGTGAGTGAGCGTACTGTCTACTGTGTACGAGAGAGAGAGAGAGAGAGTAAGATTTTCATCTTGAGGCTACGCACGCACCGGTGGTCGGAATGGAGTGCAAAGAAGTGCAGCGTGTTGCCCTCGACGAGAGCTACGCGCCAATACCTACATTGCGGACGTACGGTCTTGTCTTGTGAGCTCGATCTACAAGCTTCATCTAGTGATTCGGTGAGCATACGTTGTTCATTTTTGCATTGCAGCATATCCACGCGTTCACATCGAGTAGAGCTACAGATTAGGCACTTTAGTTTTTGGAAACAATGACCTGCAGATTTCAGACAGACATCCTACGTGATTTTACACCAGGTGTTTAGGGTTGGGATTCTGGTTCATACACCTTAGGGAGAGTGACCTATTGGTGATAGTAGGGTCTCCTTCAAGTTTTGTGGCATTTTGAGACCGTTTGATGGGTATTTGGCTCTTGAAAGCGTTGTAGGAAATCTCCTCTGATGCACTGCTGAAGGCTGTAGCTTAGACATTGGGTAGAGACCTCTGTAGGAATTACTCGAGATTTGGTCGAGTGTAGGTTGACACCCTATGCTTGCTTCCACGCATCTGCAGATGGAGCTTCATCCTTAGCTCACAAATCTTGTTAGGTGAGTTCTCGCTCTGCTGACGTCCGTCGTAGCGTATCCGCCAACATTTGTGTAAACCATTGAAGAAATCGTGACAACCTCAGAGATCCAAAGGTGAGAAAAGAGTTTCATGACCATAGAAAAATGATGGATTTTGGCCAAGTACCATCGGAAAGCGGGATTGCAGTGGTACAGAAAGAAAAAGGGTCTTGCTTGATCAAAAAATAAGTGAAACTTTCTTAACGGGCTCCTTGGTAACAAAGAATGGATCAGTATGTTTTGCAAAACTTGAAGACTTGAAGAGATGTGAATGGAAATATGTACATAATGTACAAATAGTCATGAAAGAGAGTGGGTTGACAAATAGTCATGAAAGAGAGTGGGTTTCTAGAGCGTACTAAAAACGTTTTGGGTTTGTGTGAGCAAGTTTCTTTTGTAGATACTTAGGGTGAGCATGATGCTATAATGGAGTCTAGTTTGCATCTTGAAAATGAAGGTGTGGAAGTATGCTCTATGGAAATGTATCAAGTCATAGAATTATTTAAAGAAAACCAATGTTGTAAACAAATAATTGGCCCAGAAGTCCATGTTGAAACTAAATACAAGAGTGTAGCAAACAAGGTGAAACCAGTAGCTTCACCCTTACCACCCAACAATAGGGAAAATATTGAGCAAGCTTCTTTGCAACCAAGTTTGAGGAATCATAAAAAGATTGGGCACACCTTCACAAAGGATTCTTTCTAAGAGTTTAAGATTGGTTGCAAGGAGTTTCTAACATAGGAGGAGACAAAGTGCTTTAAAGAAATGCTTTCAAAGCATGGTAAGGCTTTTCCATTTGAGGCAAATGAGATAGGATGTATTGATCCTTCTATTGTAGCTCCTATGGTAATTTTCACAATACCTCATGTGCCTTGGAATCTTTGGCCTATTCCGGTTCCAAAGGCTCATTTGTCCAAGTTAGTAGAGCTATTGGAATGAAAAGATCAAAATGGTGATTTTGGAGCCTTCTTGTGCTCCATATTCAAACAAGTGGTTCATGGTTCCGAAGAAGAATGGTGCTCTACGCTTCATCCAAGATATGCAACAAGTGAACAAGGTGACAATTAGAAATGTAGGAACATGATTGATTGTGGATGAGTTTGCACAGGCTTTTGCAAGAAGTGCAATCTACACAATGTGAGACCTCTACTCAGAGTATGATCAGTTTTAGCTTGCAATAGAAAGGAGAGACTTGACAACCATGAGGACTCCTTTAGATTTGGTAAGAATGTGTACCTTGCCACAGGGAGCAACCAACTCGGTTGCACATATGATAATTGGAATGAATAAGGTATTACGTGACTTTATTCCTCAAATAACAATGCCATTCATTGATGATTTGCCTATCAAAGGATGTGAAGAAAGTGAGAAAGATGAAGCTTTGGATCTCAGGGATGTTGCAGGTTTGTGTAAGTCACATAAATGATTGAGATTAAAAAAAAAAGGTTGGAAGAAGTGAATCTTACTTTGTCAGGGAAAAATTCTATGTTTGGTGTCAATGGAGTGCTCATTGTGGGTCACATGTGTGGGCCATATGGTAGCAAACCTTGTCCAACAAAGGTAGATTCCATCCAAAGATTGAAAGAAACATGCACTAACATCACTGAGGTTAGAAGGTTTTTGGGTGTTATTTGTGGTATTTGGATTCCACATTATGCACATATAGTTGATCCTCTTTATCTATTGCTTAGAAATAATCAAAAGTTTAAATGGACAGAAGCACATGTAAAATCCATGAAAAAGCTAAAGGAGTTACTCCAATCAGCACCCACTTTGAGAAAGGTAGAGCATGGGTGTAAAAGGCCAGTAATTGTGAAAATAGACACCAGTCCTACAGGAACTGGATTGGAAATGGGACAAGATGATGATGAAGGACACAGGTATGTGATGAGATTTGGAGCAAAGGTACTGAGTGCTTGCCAAAGAAATTATCCACAGATAAAGAGAGAGTTATGGGGTATGGTTACAGTCCATAATTTGTGCATGTGTGGTTGTAGAAACAGATTATCTATCACTTCTTGGGAAAGAGTACCTAATTTGTGCATGTGTGGTTGTAGAAATAGATTGTCTATCACTTTTTGGGAAGATTACAAGATACTCAATGCCAGGCATTGCTGTTGCGATGGATTGCATACATTAGATCCTTAAATCTTAAGTTTATGCACATTGTAGGTAAAGAAATTACAGTGGAAAATATGCTATCAAAGGCAAAGTATGAAGATGAGTCACAGATGATTGACGAGGGAGATGATTTAGGAACAAAGCTCTATTCTATCTCTCATATCAAAGTTAACAATGTCTGCATGACTAATCCACTTGCATTGTTCTTGAAAGAGATTTATGAAGGTGATTGGCTTCTTATTGGAAGCTACTTGAGTACTCTGGCAAAACAAAATGACTGGTCTGAACAAGAATTCAGGAGGATACGCAAAAAAGCATATGGGTACTTTTTGAGGGATGGTTACTTGTGAAAGCATCCTAAACAAAAGGGTGCTACACCACAAAGGATTATATGTAAAAGAGAGACTCAATTAAAGCTCATGCAAGAGTTTCATGAGAGTCTATGGGATGGACACAGGGGTGTGTGGGAAACCTTTTCCAAGAAAGGCCTCCCTATAGCTCAGGGCACTCACAACACCCCTATCCTCTCAAACACACCTTCAAAACATGCACTGCTTGCTAGGAGAGCTCCACGTGCATGTCACCTAATCACACACACCCTTCGCAGTACCACAATCGGCCACACCCATGCCACAATGCTCAATCCTTGCCCTTCAGCGTGGGCAATGTTCCTTCACTTTACTCAAGATGATCTAGTACAGCCGTATCTTTCGGCACGACCTCGACGAGCATCCAAAAAAAAACTAGACCTCGACGGCCTTCATCGGCGCCGTCCCGATGGTGGAGCTATTTTCCTTGCTTCCTTGCCGCCACACACGCACGAGAGCTTCCTCTCCTTGATGAGCCAAAAACCTTCAACGTCCAAAGTAAAAGAACCCCTCCTGAAACTTGTCTCGTCCCCTTGCAAAAAAACGCTCCTTTTTCCAAAAAAAAAACCCAACTCTCTCTTTCCTTCTCTTTCTCCTATGGATCCCCTTTTTCCCAAAGGGGTTTTCATGGTGACATCTAGGGTACACATCTTTGTGAAGCTTCTTTTATTTCCTTGCCCTTTTTGGCCTACCCCAAAGGGGTGAGGCCATAGCGATGACTCCCCTTTTTGCTAATGAAAAAGGGGAATATATTTTTAAAAATTGCACAATTTTTCTATTGGATGAGGAAAATACAACAAACTCATGACAGAGACAAAATTGAATGATGAAAAAGAGACTTTTCATTGCAGACAGAAACATGTAAAGGCAATGATGAAAATTTGATTATAAATACGAATAAGATATTGGAATTTACATATTCTATAAAGAAATCGGATTTCTCACTATGTCCATCCTTTCGCGCGCGCGCGCGCGCGAGAGAGAGAGAGAGAGAGAGAGAGAGAGAGAGAGAGAGAGAGAGAGAGAGAGAGAGAGAGAGAGAGACATTTTGAGCTCAGCGTGGCCTGCGCGTCTTAATGGCGTGCTACTTGGATACCAACACAGATCTCTCGACCATGCCTATTCCCAGCTATCGAAACCAGCACAATCCTTGAGAGAGAGAGAGAGAGAGAGAGAGAGAGAGAGAGAGAGAGAGAGAGAGAGAGAGAGAGATGAGTAGCCTTCGTGAGCGAACAAACGAGATAGAGAGAAAGGGAGAGATCAGCCTTCTCTGCAACACTATGACGGAGAGAGGACCAAGAAGGGGCTTAAACCACCTCCATTCAAAAGGCATGAGCCGCATGACTCATTGTTTTGATCGAATAAGAGTGTAGGCTCATTAAGCTCTGGATCCTGCTCTGACTCTACAGATGATGATCCCATGGGTCCCCAACACCCACCCCCCCCCCCCCCAAGGCAACTTCATAAGCTTGCCCCATTATTGGTCTCCCAGTTCACTATATGAGCATTGAGCTGCACTTGCAGCAGTGCAATATTAACACGAGCTGTCGAACGCTAGCCTGATAGCCCCAGGCTTGGAAGGGCACTAGGATCGAGAGGGCCCTACACTCTATCTCTTCTCTTCTGTTTTTCATGAGCAACTCTCAGTGCCTGCACAGAGCTTCTTTCTCAAGAACAAAATCAAAATAATCTTTGTGTGTGTGTGTGTGTGTGTGTGTAAGGACATGGGTCCTATGGGCAAGGCCACCGGCATGGTTGGATAGTGTGTACGCTAGGGAAGGTTATAAGCTAGCACGGTTGGGTGGAGACTAGCACACACATTACCATCACCCTTTCATTGGTATCAGAGCTATTTTTGGGAGGAGACAAAAAGCGGGTTGCATGTGTGTGCGACGTTCTTCTTTTCTCCCATGTTCCGCAGACAACAATGACTCTGGTGTGCAGTAAAAGAAGTCAAGCACGCTTTCTGTGTGACAGCCAATCGCGGCCGCCCCATCTATGCCCTCCATAGCGCATGACCAAGGCGGGTGACCAAGGAAAACTCGAGTGGCAACATGACGGCACCAAGGCTCCGAAGGCTTTTGTTCTGTTCCTCTCCCATGTTTCGTAGACAGTGACAACTCTGTTGTGCAGAAAAAGAAGGCAAGCATGCTTTCCTGTGCGTAGTGCGTGGACAGACAGCGACAACCGATCACGGCCACCCCATCTACGCCCTCCACAACACACGACCAAGGAAAAATCGATCGGCAACTCGACGGCACCGAGGCTCCAAAGGCTTTCATTGGTGTCGTTGGTTGAGCGCGTAAGAAGGCTCGCTTAACCCTTGCATAAAGGAGGGTTGAACCTACCCCATGGGGATAAGAGACCAACACTTTACCATCAAGCTATTGACACTTGTTGTGTATAACAAGGAAAGATAGCGCACTTGTGTTGAAAGGAAAACTACAAGGAAAGGGACATTGCCTACGCGTAAGCAATGTCCTTCAAAAATTCTTTTTTCCTCAAGGACGTAGCTTCAAAGTGAAGAAAAGCCTTCACAAAAACGATGGGTTTTTGTGAAGAATCAACAAAGGTGTTCTTACAACGAACGACAAGTGAAACGCTCAAATTCTTGCAAGGCAAGGTTCACATGTAACGCAAATCGCATAGCATGCAGAACACAAAGACTTCAATTTCACAAGGTAAAAAGGTACAAATTGTCGTTTTTTTTTCTCTCTTTACATTAGTGTGTGTTTACCATGGCCAGTGAGGATATCCCACCTACACACACATTTGATTTTGAGCACGTAGATCAAAATCAGGGCACCATAGGTGCGGCTGACACTGATATGCATGATGATGATGATCTAGGAGATCATGGCCTTGTAGATATGGCTGCTTTCAGGACTTTGGAAAATTTCCAAAGCGTACTTGAACGCAACCTCTCTGCACTTAATGCAAATGTTACCAATCTTACGGAGTTACTTGTGAAATTTATGAATTCATAGATGACTCAAGGAGCCACAAGTGGCACGGTTCAAGGAAACCAAGCTTGCACAACTCAAGGATTCCAAAAGACAAATGTTGCAGAAGGTAGCAATGCATTATTTAAGAATTTCTCCAATCCTGAATCTCACGGGGAAGAGCATGATCGCAACAAGGATGCAATCAATACGTTCTTACACAAATGGAGTAATATTCATCGATTGAGACACACCCCAGATATAAATATGTCTGTGTAAACAAGTCTATCTCTTAAAGGAAAGGCCAATAAGTGGTGGATGACATTTCCAATAGATGCTCCTCCTCCGTCTTGGGCTACGTTTCAAGCTTCTTTCTTCAAAGAGTTTTTGGACTCCAATGAAGAAGATAAGAATTGGTTAGCATGGGATGCATGCCGCATGTCTAGCCTCTCTCTCACAGAGTACCTTTCAAAGTATCGGGAAATCATATTAAAACTAGAAGGTCTAGATGAATTCCAAAAGATACGAGGTTTTAATAGGGGTCTTGGCAAAGACTCTCGTGTTCATGTCAATACCGAACATCCAAAAACTTTGGAAGAAGCCATCACTCATGCCCAAAAATATGATGATGACCAAGAGAGGAAAGAAAATGTTGCCTACACTAAGAATAATTTTGCTAAGAGCAATGTGGCTAAGAGCCAATGGCGAGGTAGATCTCCCACACGTTCCAAGAGGAATAAGAGACAATCTACCTCTCCACGCTCACAAGAGGCTAAAAAGCCTAAGCACTCATGAGATACTCCATGTGGGCCTCTCAGAACTTCCGATTTTGAGTGTGCGAAGAAACACAAATTGTGTTTTAGATGTCTTTTGGACCAACATAGCAAGAAATATTGTCCTCTTTTGCAAGGCAAAGAAAAGGCCATGCACACAGTGCAACACTTCACATTAGATTCATGTCCTAAATATTGTGTTGTAGAGGTTCTTCATATGGAAGAAAAGCACAAGTGTTGTGTACCTGCTTCAATGTGGCAACCCACCTTTGGCCCCCATGATTTGATTCGCATGAATGGCACTATTAACAGACAATGTGTTTGTAATTTAGTGGATGATGGTACAACTCATAACTTCTTGAACTATAAGCTAGTCAAGAAATTGAAGCTTGCACAGACTCCCTGCTCGCACAAGTATGTGATGGAGCAGATGTCTGGGAATGATAAAGAAGTATGGGATACGGTAGTTCAAGGGGTTGAGCTTATTGTTCAAGATCATATGATGACCCTTGACTTCCAAGTTAGGAACATGGACCGTGCTAATGTAGTTTTAGGACAGAAGTGGCTGCATGGTTTAGGAAATACATTGCACACTAGTTATGAACACAACTCCTTATCCTTTATGGCCAATGGTAAACGTGTGCTTTTGCTTGGTGATAAAAATATACCATCTGCACCTCTTATATGTACAGTCGAGCTTTCTATTTTGTAGAAAGCAGATTTAATAGATGAAGTCTTTTTGTGTTACTACTTGTCTCCAAGTCTTGTGAATTCTCAAGCAAAGTGCGGTGAATTCTAGTAATGGTATGCAAAGTGCAATGAATTCTAATGATAAACAAAGTGTTAACCAATCTAATGAGAGAAAAGTTCTCTCAATTTTAATTCTATACAAAAACGTGCAAGTGTTGTAAAATAAACATTACAGGAATTACACAATTCTCTATCCCAGCATAACTCTAGTTTACTTTCTCCTTTTGCACGGCAAAAGTTGACTCACATAATCACGGAGTTTAGTGATGTGTTCTCAAGTGATTTACCATCGGGTGTACCCCCTACACATGATGTGCAGCATGCCATAGATGTCTTGCCAGGCACTAAACCAGTGAGTAAACCACCTTATTGTATGAGTGCTAAAGAAGCCAAAGAGGTTGAGAGTCAGTTGGTTGACTACCTTGCCAATGAGTAAACCACCTTATTGTATGAGTGCTAAAGAAGCCAAAGAGGTTGAGAGTCAGTTGGTTGACTACCTCGCCCTTGGTTTCATTAGACCTAGCACTTTGCCTTGGGCATCACCAATTCTATTGGTAAAAAATAAAGATGGTACTATGTGCATGTGCGTAGATTATCGTGGATTAAACGCCATAACCATCAAGAACAAATATCCTACCAAGAGTAGATGAGTTGTTTGATCAACTCCATGGGGCAAGATACTATACAAAGATAGATCTTCGTTCAAGATACCACCAGGTGCGTATCCTTTTACAAGATATCTCCAAAACTGCCTTAGAACACGGTTCCTGAATTTTGAATTTTTGGTTATGCCTATTTGTCTAACCAATGCTCCAGCTACATTTATGAAACTCATGGATAGTGTCTTACATCCCTATCTTGGAAAATTTGTTGTGGTTTTTCTTGATGACATTCTCATTTACAATAAGACTGAAGATAAACACATAGGACACTTATGATTAGTGTTCGAGCAACTACGAGCTCACGCACTGTATGCTAAACAAAGCAAGTGCAATTTATTTAAAACAGAGATACATTACCTCGGTCATGTGATCTCTTATTCTGGCATCAAGATGGACACTGATAAGGTCGCTGCCATTCTTCAATGGCCACATCCCAACACAGTTGAGGAGCTTCAAATATTTTTAGGCATGGCTGGATTTTATCGACAGTATATCCGTGACTATGTCAAAATCACCATTCCTATGACGGATCAACTTAAAGAAAAAGGTAAGACCTTTTCCTGGAAAGAAGCCCAAAAATGCAGTTTCGAACAACTCAAGGTAGCTATAGCCATTGCTCCCATCCTAGCAATCGTCGACCCACTTAAGCTGTTTGTGGTAGAGATTGATGCTAGTGATAAATCAATTGGTGTGGTACTTCTCCAGAAGGGAATACATTTAGCCTTTTAAAGTCAAAATTTAGATAGAGCTCAACAGAATTATTCTGTTTATGAGAGAGAGCTCTATGCCATAATTTAGGCTTTACGAAAGTGGCAACACTATTTATATGGTGCCGAGTTTGAATTAGTTTTTGACCATGAGAGTATCAAATGGTTTACTACTCAAACAGACTTGAAGGGCCATAAAGATAGATGGGCAAGAATCCTTCAAGATTATGATTGTAAGCTACGATTCGCAAGGGGCGATATAATGTAGTAGCGGATGCACTAAGTTGGATGCCTCAGATTAATTCACTTGCTTTCACTAAACTAAAGAGTGGATTTTTGGAGTCATTACGTGGCAAGTGTGCACAAGATCAATCATATGCTAAAGTGTGGAGTGCATTTTTAAAAAGGGATCCCTCACACTCACATGTCTCTAAACAGCAAGATCAACATGTCTCTGCACGCGCAGATAGAAACTCCAACACACAGAGCTCCACCTCTACTCAGGAAGAGCTTAAGCAATGGAAGAATTTTTCCATTCATGATGGCTACTTACTCCACAAAGGTAGAGTATGTGTGCCAAAGGACTCAAACTGCACTAGGTGCCAAATCTTATTTGAGTGGCACGATAATCCAAGTGCTGGTCATCCAGGTATTTGTAAGACATATGCCTTAGTTCGACGGCAATTTTATTGGCCGGGCTTACATCATGATGTTCAAGAGTACATACTAAACTGCCAACAGTGCCAAGTTAATAAGGCAAAGCGCATCAAGGTAGGTGGCCTTTTACATCCTTTAGAGATTCCACAAGGTAAGTGGGAGAGTATCTCTATGGATTTTGTAGTAGGACTGCCTACTACAAATCTTGGTCATGAGGCCATTTGGGTAATTGTAGATCGTCTCACAAAGATGGGTTGATTCATTCCCACTAAGACTACGGTTAAGACACCGGAATTAGCACGTCCTATTGTAGAGCATATATATAAACTCAACGGTCTTCCAGCTAGTATCATTAGTGACAAAGATCGAAAGTTCGATAATCACTTCTGGAGAGCTGTGTTCCAAAAGTTGGAAACTAAACCTAATCTAAGTACGGTTGATCATCCAGAAACGGATGGTCAAACAGAAAGAGTTAATCAAGTGCTAGAGGATATGCTACGAGTGTACGTTAGCAAGAATCAAACCAATTGGGAAGACTAATTACCTATATTGGAATTTTCTTATAATAGCTCAAAGCATGTGACTATAGGGTTTAGTCCATTTATGCTTTTATATGGATTTCAACCTAGATCACCTGTTAAGGTGGGTTGGCTAAGGAGAAGATACAACAAGCAAAGGATTTTCTCCAATACCATTTTGACATGCTTCGAGTTGCTCGACAAAACGTTAAGCAAGCTCAAGATCGATATAAGAAGTACGCAGATGAGCATCGTCATCTTGCTACTTTTGAAGAAGGATACAAGGTTTTTCTCAAAGTTTTGGAGCATTCAGAAATTCTGAAGATGGGAAAAGTTGCTAAACTTTCACCATGCTATTGTGGACTGTTGACCATTCTCAAACGTATAGGTCAAGTGGCCTATAAGTTAGCTCTCCCAGAGCACTTACGAGTTCATCCTGTTTTTTGTGTTAGCCGTTTACAAAAATAGCTAGAACAGAATGATAACGTCATGATACAGGTGTATTAGTTGACCTTATCAATCCGCCAAGCATTTCTCATGAGCTCAAAAAGATTTTGGATTCTAAGGAGCTTCACACCAGACATCATGTCAGACAACACATGTTGGTAAAATGGCTAGATAGACCTAAAGAAGGTTCTACATGGGAGAATGTCTCCACACTTAAGAAACATTTTCCTACGTTCATTTTCAAGGACAAAAAAGATTCTCCAAGGGGGGGGTAATGTAAAGGACATGGGTCCTATGGGCAAGGCCACCGGCACGGCCGGACAGTGTGTACACTAGGGGGAGGCTATAAAATAGCACGGTTGGGTGGATACTAGCACACGCATTACCACCACCCTCTCTCTCTCTCTCTCTCTCTCTTTGTGTGTGTGTGTGTGTGTGTGTGTGTGTGTCTATGGACGTCGGACAGTTGCTTCTTACCCTCCCAAATTTCCTTGCAAGCGGCAGGGCTAGGTGTGCTACTCTGTTTTGAGCATGGAGCAACAACAATGTACAGTACAACTAATTCGCTCAAAACGGTGAAACTAGTGTAGCAAAAAGGGAGAATTACCAAAATATCCCTTTGATATGTGGAAATTCCCAGAATACCCCTCAAGTTTCAAAAATTCCCAAAATACCTTGTATAAAATTCTTGGTTGATCTTTGTTGCTTAACAATTAATGAGTTTTTGTCTAAAGATTGGTTTTCATAGGGTACGTACGCCTTGTGATTTTATCACTTTTTTACCTCTTGTTAACTTTGGAGTTCCACCCCCTTTATTTCGCCTTTACAAATAATAACCAAGGGGTTTTTTTAAACCCTCGTGCTCCATATTGTCGGTGCTTTGTGTACTAATTCTCGAGCTGCAAAAAGATACTAAAGGTCGTTGATCTGGAGTCCGAACTTGCCAACCTGTGTCACACTTGAACTTTGCCGAGGCTGCAAATCGGGGCTACAAAAACCAAGAAAATCACATGGTGCTACCCTGTTGGCAATCATCCTCAAATTCCCACCTAGTGCAACTCATCACCGCAACTCCGATTGTCAAGCTGTTAATTCTCGTCAGCTTCATGTAACATGATCCACCCTCTAGAACCCTGTCAAAGCTCAAAACCCATTGGATAACATGTCTTTTGATGCTGCCAAGTGGGCACATACTCAACTCCCTGCTAATTTTCAATTGGCCATGACTTTCCTATCCGAACTTTGATCGGCAATCCGCAAAGACCAGCATGCTCCACAACTTGAACTTTACACACCCGCTTGTGCATTCTAGTTTGGGCTATCTGTCCCCATCTGCTGTGCCCATCAGGGATCTACAAGATCCTCCAACTTTGAACTAGAACATCTTTTACACCAAAGCTCCGTTTCACGAGCCGTCTGGACGAGTTTCTAAAGATTCTCAAACACTACATTTTAGGGAACTTTTCCAACACTTTGGACAGTTTGACTTGTCATACCAATTATCCCAATTTGGAGGCCCCTTGGCCTAAAAAACCACTTTGAGCATACATTTCAGCTGACACTGTCCTGCCCAAGGCCTTCACAATTGTCTTAGAAAAACTTTGCCATGCACCTCTCAACATACTCCACATTACATTGCACACTTAAAAGCACAGACCAACTTTGGTCGCACCATCGTGATGGATGGCACCCTACATATCCACTAGCCATGCACTATAAATGGATTGTGCATCTAGTCACAATGTCTTTAGGACTCTGGCAGATGAGATACTTAGTTCTTGCACGAGAGGACCTAACTAACCATATTGAAGGGCGAGCATTAAGAGCTAAAAGCACAGAAGCTGTATGCAAATTCCTTCTTGATGAGGTGATTTGCCGTTATGGTTGTGTGGGAAAGATCACTGCAGACAGAGGTGAGTTAGATGTTGAGGAAGCAAGGGAGTTCTTTTTCAAATTAGGAATCAAGCTTTCTCTTACTACAACTTACAACCCTGAAGGAAATGGAAAGAGTGAAAGAGGGAATCCTCCTATCATCAAAGCTTTGGCCAAGTCCAGTATGAAGTCACGTAGGAATTTGTTCATACCATTCATCATATGTGCAACTCAATTAGTTCTCCCTGAGATAAGGTACACATCCTTACCAAGCTCAAAGTTGTTCTCATGGTTGTCAGGTCCCTACTTTCCATTGCTAGTTGGATTTGATCATACCCTAAGTACCAATCCACCATAGAATATATCGCCCTTACTATGAATGCCTCTGCAAGCTCATCTACAACTGGCCCTGTACCCACATTTTTTATTGTCACCTTATTTATGGGTTGCATATCTTGAATAAAGCATAAAGAACCATTTTTCTTTGGAACCGTGAACCATCTGTTTGAATATGGAGCACAAGAAGGCTCCAAAATACCCTTCTTGATCTTTTCATGAAGCAACTCAACGAGTTTTGGTAAATGGGCCTTTGCAACCGGAATAGGACTCAAGTTCCAAGGTACATGAGGGATAATGAAGATCACCATAGGAGAACCAATGGATAAATCAACACACCCTATCTCATGCAGCTCGAATGCAAAAGCCTTTTTATGTTTGGCAAGAATTTCTTCAAAAGCAGACTCTTTCAAAATCTGTCAGATTGTCCTTGCAACCAATCTTTAACTCCTTCAAAGTATCATGTGTAAACTTGTGTCCAATCTTGCTCGATTCACGAAGACTAGGTTGCAAAGTAGCTCCATCCATCTTATTCGTACACTATTTACATGTTTTCATTCACCGTGCTTGAAGTCCTCACACTTTGTAAAATCAATAGATCCAAAGTCAGGTAATCCCACAAATCCTGTAGAAAAGTTTTCCTTTGCATATACATCATGCGAGAACTTTTCTATTCTTGTACCACGGAAATCCCGCTCTACAATGGTACATGGCCAAAACCCCTAATATCCCTGTAGTTCTTGAAATCTTTATTTGCTTTTGGAAAAGGTTGATCTCTAAAAATTTCACGGTTCCTTTCATGGTCCACACAAACAGTAAGGAATTGGACGGCACGCTTCCCATCCCTGCTCCTTATCCTAACATATGCTGACCCATCATTCATCACCTTGGTTTCCAGTGAGTAGCAGTGATGTATGGCTGCCCATGGATAAGAGGGTATGTAGACATCTCCTACACAAAGACATTTTGGTCATCTTTCACATCCCCTATAGTCACCTTTACATTTCGACAAGCTCCGTAGTACAGCTCCCCTGATGAGTTGTTTTGCTACACAAATCATCCATCCATGATTTATATCAATTGTCCATTTTCCTTTTTGATAAAGACTCTTTGACATGAGGTTAATTTATGACCCATGATCTATCAACGCAATCTATGGATCTTCTAAGACTCCCACTTTTACGAAGGTCTCAGTAGTTGCTCTTGCCCAGTGACTCTTCAAGTAGTAACTCTTGTGAGTGGTCTTGACTTCATCTTCATCATCCAAAAAGCGAACGTGTTTTGCTCCTCCTCTGGACTTGTAGCACCCAACAACAATTTCTTTACCTTCCTTGCCATAGACGTGTACACCCTGTGCATTTAAAGTCTCTTCTTCACATGTACATGGATAGATTCAGTAAGAGACTGCTGATGGGGGCTTTTCACAAGCCAAGCTCCCATTCCCCTCTTCTCTCGTCCCCACCCCATGAAAACCCCCTCTTAGGGAGGGAGTGATAAAAGGCATTGGAAAAAGTAAGAAAAAAATAAAGTATGATTATGTAAATATATAAGAAAGGTAAAATAGGCCACCTCATGCCTGCGGGGTAGCCCATCACTACCTTGCCCCCTTTTTCTTCATTGTTGCCCCGCCGGGTGTCCCTTTTCCTCTCCTCCAATCAAAAGGTCAACCCCCTCTCTCTTCCCCTTGTCCTTTCTCCTTTCTCTCTCCCATTGTCACGACGGGGTTTGTGGTGGTCACTTTGCCCTAGACATAACAAGTAGGAAAATCTTGCAGGCAGGCTTCATATGGCCTAGCCTCAACCGTGATGTACACCACTGGTGCAAAACGTGTAAGTTGTGTCAAAAGGCCAAAACTAGGTCACTTATGCCTGAACCACAGACACCTATTCTCTCATATGGCCCATTTGAAAAATGGGGTATCGATGCCATTGGGCCATTACATAGGGCCAACTCAGGAACATTCTACATTATCATGGGGGTTGACTACATGACTAGATGGGCAGAGGCTACAGCCACCACTAGAATCAGAGCGGTAGAGGTAGATAAATTTATCTACGAGCACATATGTTGTAGGTTTGGTACACCTTTAGAGATCATCTCTGATAGAGGGCCAGGTTTCAGAGCAGACTTGGTAGGAGAATTAATGCAGAAACTGGGCATTACAAGGAGGCACTCTTCACCATATTACCCTCAATGTAATGGCCTAGTTGAAAAGGTAAATGGAATGGTTTCTAAAATTATTACCAAGCAGGTAAACAATCATCCTGAAGACTGGGATAAGTACCTACTACCAGCTTTATGGGCCTACAGAACTTCATTCCGTACATCCTTGGGATTCACACCGTATCATCTAGTATTTGGTAAGGAAGCAATCTTGCCCATTGAAGTGCAACTACAAAGTCTCAGAGTAATGGCAAGCCAACTTCAACAACCCAACATGCATTTGAGAGATCACATCATCAACTTGAAAAGACTGCAGCTGGACAGAGAAGAAGCAATAAATTATTATGCAGCACAAGCAGAGCATAGACGGCTTAGCTTTAACGAGCATCTCCGGAAAAAAGAATTTAAGAAAGGAATGTTGGTGCTCCGCTACGACAATCGCTTCGACACGCGCAAGGATAAGAAACTCCTGCTCCGATGGGAAGGCCCATTCATCATCAGGAAAAAGTATGCCAATGGAAGCTACTAGCTTATGGAGGCTGATAAAAAACTTCATAAAACCAGGGTAAATGGTTGGCGACTTAAACCTTATTTTATTCGATTTGACCAGGCTCCACCAATTGACATTCCAAATGAGGACACACCATCAGCCACCACCTCCGACGATAATGATCAAACAGATGAGCTAGAGACATGAATGCCTCTAGCCAAAAGGGGAGGACTAATGATGGGGGCTTTTCACAAGCCAAGCTCCCATACCCCTCTTCTCTCGTCACCACCCCATGAAAACCCCCTCTTAAGGAGGGAGTGATAAAAGGCATTGGAAAATGTAAGAAAAAAATAAAGTATGATTATGTAAATATATAAGAAAGGTAAAATAGGCCACCTCATGCCTGCGAGGTAGCCCATCCCTACCTTGCCTCCTTTTTCTTCACTGTTGCTCCGCCGGGTGTCTCTTTTCCTCTCCCCCACTCAAAAGGTCAACCCCCTCTCTCTTCCCCTTGTCCTTTCTCCTTTCTCTCTCCCTTCAAGCTACCCCACCTCTCACCAATAATGCATTATAACTCACCAATAATGCACCCTAACTCACATGCAACTTACCCTATCTTCCAAAATAGTATACCCCACCCCCTCTTTCTCTCTCCTATCATATCCCATGACCCAAATACCCCCCTCTCTCTCTAAAGGGCGCCATGTCTCTTGTCTTGTAGTTAAATAACCTCCCCCACACTCACACACACTCAGTTTCACTAAAAAAGGTGCCCACAGACCCATCCTCACCCAGTTGTTACCTGATTTTTCTTGTGTTCACACACATCTGCACACAGATTCACCTCTGAACACACTCCCCTCTTGTAATTACTTTATTCTCCATGTCAGCTCTCACTTTTTTTTCATCAACCCATCTCTCTCTCTTAGTCTCTCCCTCATGAGACTGCTGTTCTGACACATATACACACAGCCAGACAAGTGGGGCCCACAGTCACATGGCCTATGTAGATAATTATTTCTTCATTTCTAAATTCTAGAAATTCTCCCCCCTCGTACCCTATATAAAGAGGGGTCACCATCACACTAAGGACACACACCATCATCAAAGAGTACACTATGCACTGTGTGTGCCTAGTGCACACACACACACCCACACCATCACCATCACCGCAATCACCATGCTCATCTTGAGCATGACCTCTACACCCTTGGACTATGGAAGATGAAGGGAAACTAAATGAAAGATGATGGCCATAACCCTCATGTGAGTCTTCGCCATCAACTCCCACCTATCCTCCATGTGCTCTACCACGCTCTCCCTTCTCATTCCCCTACCCTATGCTCCCCATTTCATCGCCTTATTCTCTAAATAAAGCTTGAGGTTTTGTGAGTATGTTTTCTTGCAATGTTTTGCCCATGTGAGGTGTGCGGAATCTCCACCTTGTCTTGTGTTTGGAGTGAGCTTGTGTATGTGTGTAGGGCATGCGGATTCGCCATCCTTTTGTGGTACCTAAGTACTAAGCCGCTATTACCACTCCCTCACTCTCTCTCTCTCTCTCTCTCTCTCTCTCTCTCTCTCTGTCTCTTGATCTCATTCCCTTTCCTCTTCATCATTACTCCCAAGCATCCATCTCTCTTGGATGAAAACTTTGTTATGGTGGTGTGTTGTTTGTGTCCTAGCCGTTGAGCTAGGTGGTGCCCCCTGTTTGCTTTACCATGACAGGCTCGGGGCGCGCCATTCGGTCCCCAGTGTTTTAGAGGCCGTCTGGGTTCGGGGTTCGCTTTGCTCCCGTCATTTGGTGCCCCCACTGAGGATCTTTTCATGAAACCCTTCAGTTTACAAGACTGAAACCCCTAAACTATTGTGACTGGATGAATGGCTAGCAGGATTTGCTAATTGGACGACAAAAGAAGAAGAGCTCCAAGCACAACTAGACGAACTCCGCATCTCCATCGAAGCTCGAGTGCCATGCGTAACGGTAGTCGATTTGCAGTGGGAGAGTCAACCAACACGCCAAACCCAATGGATATACATAGGCCAAGTGCCAAGAAGAAGAAGGAGAAGGTCGAAACCATGTCCGCAACCTACAACCAACCCACAACAACAAAATGGAAGGAGGTCTACACAATAGAGAATCAACACTATTCTACTTTGAGAATCGGGCAACTCAAGTCACCGAGGTAATTATCACAGTCAATTTTCAAGTCGCATCTGATGCTGCAGCACAGATAACAGAATCATTGGCTCACACTCTCACTAGAGAAACTAGTGATCTACTGAGTTTGTTTCAGGAAAGAACACCACCCTCTCCCACAAGTTTGGACAGTGACTAAGCACCTCTAAGCTACACATGAATCAATACAACCTACCTCAAGATAGATCACACATACCAACACGTGTACGCTCAATCAAGGTAATACTGGATTTGAAGGCTTACTACCAGCACGTCATTGACACCATGCTGGGTGGGGAGCGATTTTTTGAGGTTCTGCCATCAGATCAACCATTTGTCCTACCTTTGGTACAAGGCAATGTACCGTTTGAAGTTTTAATCTATGTCCTAGTATAAGAGGGTATACACGCCTCCTTGTAAAGAAGAAAAAACTTTTGCAAGTTAAGCAGTGTGTCTTTCTAGCTCTCTCTCAGTAATCATGGCAAGTGTAGCATTTCCAACATTTAAAGGAAATAAGGGGGAGGATTTGGTAACAGACTTCCTAGATGAATTTGAAGTAGCATGTGTAGTGAGCAAAAAAGATACGGATGAATCCCGGGTTAGAATCTTTAAGCATCTCATGAAGCTAGAAGCTAGATCATGGTACAATGCACTTCCACAAGCAACCAAGGATGATTGGGAACCCTTAAAAACCGCTTTTAAGAGGCGCTTTGGGGGAGGTACCACTTCAGAAAAGTTGTGGGACAAGTTGAGAGACTTGAAGCAGGAGGGTCTTTTAGAATATGCCACCTATGAGTCCAAATTTGTGGATTTGTGGGAACGGTGGGTTGAGTCACTGGCAAGGGGGGAAGCTACACCCGATTTCCTAAAAAAATATATGTTCACGCATGGCTTATGGCCGCTTCTCAAGGAGAATGTGAAAGGTAGATTCCCGGCTACGTACGAGTTAGCCGTTGAGATTGCTCGCCTTAAGGACAAGAAGCTGCGAATGAAAGCCAAAGAAACCGAGTCAACAAAAACAACAACATCATGTCGACTAGCAACTACGACAACCACCATTCCACCACCACCACCGGCTCTTGGGGTAAGACATGACAAACAAGATATGTTGGCCCATATTACTGACCAACTGCAGAATTTGTCTATCCACATAATACAACAAGGGAGGAGTCAAGAAAGAGATCAAGAACCTGGAAGAGCACGACGACAAAACAGGCAGTATCATTGCTACAACTGCAGAGAAGACGGTCATGGTATGTACTGTCCCAAACCATGACAAAACTATAATAGAGGAGGTAGGAGGAACCAATTGTCACCCCCTAGAGAAAGAACACCCCCACCCCGAGCACCAACCCCACCAACACAAATTCTACGTCCACCCCAGACACCACTACAAGCATCCATTCCACCTCTTCCACCAGCCCCACCACCTGATCGCCCTGTAAACATCATAAGGCTAGAAGAGAAAGGAAAAGCCGTAGTAGTGGATCCACCCAGAGCAAAGGAGAGGGACAAGGGTAAGTAGAAGGTAACCTTTTTAGAACCACTTGAGGCCATGACTGTGAAAAGAGCTAGGAGGGAGAAGGCTACACAATTAGATGATGAGAGAAGCATGAGAGGAGAAACTAGCAAGAGGCCTTCCAGGCCACGACAGAAATTGGGCATCACCGACTTCCAGCTAGGGGAAAGTTCTAAGCCCTATGATCTAACATTGGATGTGGCAGAGCAAGGACCGAAGATTACATGGCCACAGCTGCTACATCTTGTATCTAAAGTAAGGCGACAATGGTCTAAAATGGTAAGTACAAGACGCTCCAAAACAAAGGTAGCCGGAGCAATTTCGGGATGCAACATGGATGACATCATTCCAATTGTCGACGTAAACATAAAAGGAAAGAGGGTTGGGAACACCTACATTGATGGAGGTGCACAAATCTGTGTAATGAAAAAATCTATGATGCTTCGATTAGGGCTCGAGGTTGAAAGGCCTTCTCCATGCAAGGCAAAGATGGAAAACAACGCAAAAGTAAAGTGTGTGGGTGTGGTAAGTGCCGTGAAAATCACAGCTTTCAACATTGAGGTAGAGGTAGATGTTTTTGTAATGCCTACTAAGGGGGAGGGCAATCCACTAACTTTGGGAAGGCCATGTTTGATGGCCATGAAGGCAAAACAGGACTGGGGTACTGGCCTTCTACGCATGACCGGTACGAAAGGGGAGACAATCTACTACGACATGAGGATTGGCAAGCAGAAGCAAATGAATCTGGAAACATCGGCAGATGAAACCACTAGCGAATCTTCCAGTTCGGAGGAGGAGACCACATCCACCGACAAAAGTGACAGTTCCATTGATGTGATGGGTATCATTATGAAGGATCCACAAAGGGTAAGCACAACTGGTGATCCATCACCAAAAGGGCAACCCAATGAAGAGGAGAGCAAATCACCTCGCCTAGGAGGAAGTAGGTTGAAGGGTATGTTGTCTACGGAATTAACACTTGAGGAGAAAGATAGTTTTTTGCAAATGTGGATGGGATTTCCTAACCTGTTCATTGACAACTATGAAAGAATCACAGGCATTACAGTGGTGGAACATCATATTAAGCTGAAGGAAGGGGAAAAACCAGTTGTGCAAAAGCTACGACGACTGGGGGTCATACAAGAAAAGGCACTCTTGGTCGAGGTAAGGAAACTGCTGGAGGCGGGATTCATCTATCCTGTAGAAAACTCAGAATGGGTGTCACCCGTAGTGGTGACGCCTAAAAAGAATGGTAAGTGGAGGGTCTATGTTGACGACAAACCACTAAATGCAGCTACAAAGAGAGACCACTTTCCTCTCCCTTTCTTGAATGAAATTCTGAATGAAGTAGCGGGTTTTGAATGCTATACCGTCTGTGATGGTTATTCTGGATACTTTCAAATACGCATAGCCTTGGAAGATCAGCTAAAAACCACTTTTATCACGCCATGGGGTTGTTTTGCATACAGGGTTATGCCATTTGGTCTCACAAATGCACCTGCCACATTCAAAAGATATGTCACATATGTTTTTCAACCATTCTTTGGAACATCCATAAGAGTGTTCATTGATGATTTTTGTATATATAGATCCCGTATTTCACATTTAGAAAAGGTAACTGAAGGTTTGGCCAGGTTGTAGAGCCTAGGTGGGCAATTAAATGTGGATAAATGCCACATTGGGGAGAGTAAAGTCATTCTACTAGGCCATGAAATTTCAGCAAAAGGTATCAACGCCGACCCAAGTAAGGTGTCCGCACTCATAGACCTACCTTCACCAATGACCGCACGTCAACTGGTCTCTTTTCTACAGAAGGTGAGGTACTGAAGTAGATTCATACATCTACTATCACAACTTGTTCTACCACTGCAACAACTCACTCAAAGATCAACTTTCACTTGGGACGAGGAAAGAGAACTGTGCTACTCCAAAAGGATACGATGACATCATTCATGAGGCCAATCTACTTCTCTAGTTGAATGATGACAGTAGGAGAGAAAGGTTTCACCCATGTGGAACACTTAGTCCTAGCTCTTAGATTTGCAACTACAAAGTTTAGGTCATATTTGTTGCCTAAGAAATTTGTGATTCTAACCACGGATGAAATATTTCCCTATGTTGTACAACACATGGATGTGTCTGCTAGGATTACTAAATGGCTAGTTCGTCTATAAGAGTTTGACTACACGGTATAGGTAGAAAGCACGACAAGGGCAAGTTTGGGGGGACTCATGACCTACCAAGTCTTTGAAAGGGAGGAGAAGCAATCTAAGGAAGGAGAAGTCCAATTACCTCCAGTACCACCGATGGTAAAAGGAGCATACTCTCTCTACTTTGATGGAGCCTACAAGCGAGCGTCTGACAAAGCAGCTGCAGGCATAGTGGTCTTTGATAACAAAGGGACAAAGGTATTTTCGTTGGGCCAATTGTTAGATTCACATTCTAACAATGAAGCTGAGCATGCAGCACTAACCAAGGGTCTAAAATGGTGCGTCTCACAAGGTGTACAATGCCTTAATGTATTTGGGGATGCTCTACTTCTGGTAAGGCAAGTAAATGGAGCATGGACATGCAAGAATCCTAGTTTAAGGACTCACTTAAGTGGTGTAAAAACCTTGTTGGGTAAGTTTGAAGAAGTTCAAATACACCATATCCCAAGGGCTCAAAACGAAGAAGCAGATGCCCTAGCAAGTGAAAGACTACAGGAAGTGGTGGTTGGAGCAATAAAACTAAAGCTCCCTCTATTTCAAGGCAGGAATGCCTTGCCTAACATCATGCATTTTTTGGAAACAGGGGAATGCCCATCAGATTTAACAAAGGGACAGAAGCAATGGCTGACGTGGAAGGCCACAAGGTATCGACTCATCAATGATGGTTCTGTAAGGGTAAGGACCAAAAACTCAGGAAGGTCCCTCTCTCTCAGGAAATCATGGCAGTAATTGCTAGCTGTCACGACGGGGTTTGTGGTGGTCACTTTGCCCTAGACATAACAAGTAGGAAAATCTTGCAGGCAGGCTTCATATGGCCTAGCCTCAACCGTGATGTACACCACTGGTGCAAAACGTGTAAGTTGTGTCAAAAGGCCGGCACTAGGTCACTTATGCCTGAACCACAAACACCTATTCTCTCATATGGCCCATTTGAAAAATGGGGTATCGATGCCATTGGGCCATTACCTAGGGCCAACTCAAGAAAATTCTACATTATCATGGGGGTCGACTACATGACTAGATGGGTAGAGGCTACAGCCACCACTAGAATCACAGCGGTAGAGGTAGCTAAATTTATCTACGAGCACATATGTTGTAGGTTTGGCACACCTTTAGAGATCATCTCTGATAGAGGGCCAGGTTTCAGAGCAGACTTGGTAGGAGAATTAATGCAGAAACTGGGCATTACAAGGAGGCACTCTTCACCATATTACCCTCAATGTAATGGCCTAGTTGAAAAGGTAAATGGAATGGTTTCTAAAATTATTACCAAGCAGGTAAACAATCATCCTGAAGATTGGGATAAGTACCTACTACCAGCTTTATGGGCCTACAGAACTTCATTCCGTACATCCTTGGGATTCACACCGTATCATCTAGTATTTGGTAAGGAAGCAATCTTGCCCATTGAAGTGCAACTACAAAGTCTCAGAGTAATGGCAAGCCAACTTCAACAACCCAACATGCATTTGAGAGATCACATCATCAACTTGAAAAGACTGCAGCTGGACAGAGAAGAAGCAATAAATTATTATGCAGCACAAGCAGAGCATAGAAGGCTTAGCTTTAACGAGCATCTCCGGAAAAAAGAATTTAAGAAAGGAATGTTGGTGCTCCGCTACGACAATCGCTTCGACACGCGCAAGGATAAGAAACTCCTGCTCCGATGGGAAGGCCCATTCATCATCAGGAAAAAGTATGCCAATGGAAGCTACTAGCTTATGGAGGCTGATAAAAAACTTCATAAAACCAGGGTAAATGGTTGGCGACTTAAACCTTATTTTATTCGATTTGACCAGGCTCCACCAATTGACATTCCAAATGAGGACACACCATCAGCCACCACCTCCGACGATAATGATCAAACAGATGAGATAGAGACATGAATGCCTCTAGCCAAAAGGGGAGGACTAATGATGGGGGCTTTTCACAAGCCAAGCTCCCATACCCCTCTTCTCTCGTCACCACCCCATGAAAACCCCCTCTTAGGGAGGGAGTGATAAAAGGCATTGGAAAAAGTAAGAAAAAAATAAAGTATGATTATGTAAATATATAAGAAAGGTAAAATAGACCACCTCATGCCTGCGGGGTAGCCCATCCCTACCTTGCCTCCTTTTTCTTCACTGTTGCCCCGCTGGGTGTCCCTTTTCCTCTCCTCCACTCAAAAGGTCAACCCCCTCTCTCTTCCCCTTGTCCTTTCTCCTTTCTCTCTCCCCTCAAGCTACCCCACCTCTCACCAATAATGCATTATAACTCACCAATAATGCACCCTAACTCACATGCAACTTACCCTATCTTCCAAAATAGTATACCCCACCCCCTCTTTCTCTCTCCTATCATATCCCATGACCCAAATACCCTCCTCTCTCTCTAAAGGGCGCCATGTCTCTTGTCTTGTAGCTAAATAACCTCCCCCACACTCACACACACTCAGTTTCACTGAAAAAGGTGCCCACAGACCCATCCCCACCCGGTGGTTACCTGATTTTTCTTGTGTTCACACACATCTGCACACAGATTCACCTCTGAACACACTCCCCTCTCTCCCCTCTTGTAATTACTTTATTCTCCATGTCACCTCTCAATTTTTTTTCATCAACCCATCTCTCTCTCTTAGTCTCTCTCTCATGAGACTGCTGTTCTGGCACATATACACACAGCCAGACAAGTGGGGCTCACAGTCACATGGTCTATGTAGATAATGATTTCTTCATTTCTAAATTCTAGAATTTCTCCCCCCTCCTCCCCTATATAAAGAGGGGTCACCATCACACTAAGGACACACACCATCACCAAAGAGTACACTATGCACTGTGTGTGCCTAGTGCACACACACACACCCACACCATCACCATCACCGCAATCACCATGCTCATCTTGAGCATGACCTCTACACCCTTGGGCTATGGAAGATGAAGGGAAACTAAATGAAGGATGATGGCCATAACCCTCGTGCGAGTCTTCGCCATCAACTCCCACCTATCCGCCATGTGCTCTACCACGCTCTCCCTTCTCATTCCCCTACCCTATGCTCCCCATTTCATCGCCTTATTCTCTAAATAAAGCTTAAGTTTTTGTGAGTATGTTTTCTTGCAATGTTTTGCCCATGTGAGGTGTGTGGTGCCCAAGTACTAAGCCGCTATACCCCCTCCCTCACTCTCTCTCTCTCTCTCTCACTTGATCTCATTCCCTTTCCTCTTCATCATTACTCCCAAGCATCCATCTCTCTTGGATGAAAACTTTGTTATGGTGGTGTGTTGTTTGCGTCCTAGCCGCTAAAGCTAGGTGGTGCCCCCTGTTTGCTTTACCATGACAGGCTGGAGGCGCGCCATTCGGTCCCCGGTGTTTTAGAAGCCGTCGGGGTTCGAGGTTCGCTTTGCTCCCGTCACTGCAACTTCCTCTTAATGATATCAATTATTTCTTCATGAAAATCCCTCTTTGCTATTCCAAGGACCTCACACAAGGTAAATTTCACCTTACTATTTAAAATCCTCTCTTCCAAAACCTTTTTGAGATTGGTTTCCACCTCTATGTCAGATTGGAGTTTGTAGGCGGGACCCTTTGCTTTGGATTTTGTTGCTTCCTTCTGCTGTTCTTTAGAGGCTTCTTGCATAGGCACGTTGGGGATAGGAAAATATTGTAGGGAAGGTGATCTAGGAGGCACTGTGTCATTTTTCCCTCCATTCCTCATCGCCCGTTTTGAAGGCCCTTCATCCCCATTCTGGCACCTACGTTTCTCTTCAACAATGGCCTCATTGGCTTGACATTTGGCAATGTATGCATGCACAGACATAGAGTCCACAGGGTCATTCCAACCTGTTTCTACCGAATGCAATCTCTTGTTTCATGTAAAACCTCTCTAGTCCTCTTACCCTTCATATCGGATTCTATTGCCCATTGAGATAATTCTCCAGTACCATTAGATTCCTTTTTTCCAACCTTGGATGATCCTTTTTTCTTAATAGGATCCACCTTCAACCCATAGGTGGCTACCTCAACCATTGAAATGGCATGCCTAGTAGCCATGTCCTTAACTAGTTTCTTCATCCCTCCTTTACCAAAGTTTGTCGCCAAGAGTTCACTTAAGTGGATTTTGTCATCTTTAAAGAAAACAAGCTCCTTTTGTCAAGCGTATTTAAAACTTTCACAATCCCTCCTTGTATGGTCAGTACTAGCACACCATATGCATCTATTGACAAAGCCTTCTCTAGTTTGAGGTCATTGCCCTGTAGATTGACCCGATGGTTGCCTCTTTTATTCTAGCCTTGTAAGCTTTAACTTGAGCTCTTGCATTCCCTTGACAATATCATCTAGAATGGATTTTGTCACTATTTGGAACCACAATCACAGCCTTTATAGGACTCTCAGGAACACTTGGGACTTGAGTAGGGCTGACTATCATCTTATCTCTTTGTCATTGTTGCTTAGTTAGCATCAAAATGACATCTTCAATCTCATTCCAATTAGTTTTTAAGCCTTGTTCCGCATCCTTATCCTCAAGTATTATCTCTAACTTCTCTTGAATCTCTTTACTGCTGCCTGCAAAAAGAGCTCTATCTTCTCTGAGTTTAGGGTAGCCTTTTTAGTCCTTAAAAGTTGATCATAGTGGCGTTAAAATTCCCTTAGCAGTTCGGTAGGTGAAAGACCCTCTTTTGGCCTAACTACCCACTCTAAAAAAGTCCCTTTTGTTACCCTTTTGGAGTCCTCCATGAAATAATCTTCTTTTAAGGCTAATTTGAATGCTTCCCAAGCTGCCCCATGCTCATTTCTAATTCCCCTTACATGCTCTTTGATCTCGGGAACCACAGCTAGTTCAAAACTTTGCACCATCTCTGCTTCAGGAACTCGATCTAGCTCCATCTACTTTACATACCCACAAAGATACTTTGTTACATATTTACCTTTAAATTGGTCCATTTTATTCACCATAGATTGAAGATCTTTGGTTGACGAAAGCTCCCTCCTTTTTGCAGCTTGTTGCTCTGCTGCATGAACACTACAAAAGCTTGAAACATTTGCATTGTGAGTGGATCAAACCAAACCCCCTATTTCTCTTGTTGCTCCATAGCTTTAAAGTTTTGAATTGAGACTCTCAATGAAGCTTTTGAACCCTCACCCTAGCCTACTTCGTGTTGGGTTCACCAAAAATGTGTCAAGAAGTGTGCAGTGAGACTAGGAAAGCACTAGGCCTCTGATTGTGAGGATTCATGGAAAAATCAAGAAAGGCATTGATGATTTGAAGTCAAAAACGCTCTCAAATAGAACAAAACTCCAGCTCCATGAAAGATCCACTTTGAAAAAGAACCAATACATACTTGAAAGTGATGGATTCACAAGGGTTGATTGAGTTATTGTCCACCCCGGTGGCATGCACAATCACATTAGCCGAACTCCTAAGGTTACGACCAAACATGTGGACCATAGTAGGCAAATGCCTAGAAAAATTTGGAGTAAAAGACCCCACCTCAAAGCTTCAGGAAGGGATTAGAGAATTGGACATGCCTCAACTAAATACTAGGCCAGTACCTTTAAACAAGGTTGGAGAGTATTGCGAGGGAGAAGATGGAAACACCACGCTACCAGTAGAATTCCAAGGAGTAGTTTCCAAAGCTATTCTTGACAGTGGAGTGGGAGTTGCTATCGCCACCAAGGAAATCTGGAAAAAATAGGAAAAACTAGCTTTGAGAGCTACTAGAATGAAATTGAAATTGGCAGATGGGTTCATAAAGAAGCCTCTAGGACTTTTAGAAAAATTTATTGTCACTTCGTGTGGAATCGAGTGTGAAAATACATTTGCAATAGTCGATTTTGACAAAAAGAACAATTATGAGATCATCTTGGGAAGACCGTTCATGCGACAATTGAAGATGGTCCACAATTGGGGTTACGACACATATACCTCAGACATGGCTAGACAACAACCAAAATACACCTGAAAGACCATAGTTACAAGGATGTGAACCAGACACTAGTGGAGGCATTTGATTCATCTACAGTCACAGGATCGGAACTCCCAGCATGGTTAGGGAAACAAAAAGAGCTATGGATGTGCGGAGCTTCACATTATGGAAGCCTAAAATGAGAGGAATGCGTCTTAGAAAGAGCGATTGATGACAAGGAGTATATTCCGGAACCTTTTCCTGAAGATGCCTTGGAACCTCTAGAATGGGAACACATACTAGCAACATTGGATGTCTGTACCATTACAGATAGTCCAACAACAAAATTTTGCGATAAGGATAGCTATGATGTGCTACCCTATTACATGGTAAGCATTATACCAGGAGGAGATGAGATGGTAGAACCACCAGAACAAGAAGAGTTTTATAACTCCTCTGAGCATCTGGAAGTAAATAATGATGCAGATAATTAGTGTTTAGACAACTCAAGTGAGCGTGGGGGTAAAACAGAGAATATCAAGTTTTATAATTTTGCTAATCAGCACCCTAGACGCCAGGAACGCTATATGAGAGAACGAGCAGGAAACAGAGCGAGAGAGAACCTGATGCCCAGGATGAAAGATAAAACTCACTATCTAATGCTTGTCAAAGCAGAGGATTGTGTAAAAGATCAAATATCAGGAAGATTCTCAAAAATTCGAAGGGAAAGAACGTGAGAGGAAATAAGACAAGTACGGAAAGCTAAAACTGAAACAAAATCACAAAAAGAGCAAAAATAAAAAACAAAAGCAACAAAAGACCAAGAGTGGACCAAACCGGAGCGTAAACAGAAATACCAAGAACTGAAACGGTCTTTATGAGAGATATGGACTACTGAGGAAGATAGTGATGGTAAAGGGGAGTCAGAAAAGGGAAACATGAATGTGCCATCACACTATTGGAAATTCACCATCCAGGACAGAAAAATCATAATAACACCACCAGTCAGGGAAAGAACAAACCAGGAATCTTATGATGGGCTGGAAAATGCAAAAAGGATAGACCTCGTTGAACCAAGAGAGAAGCCTCAACCGGTCTATATCACAACCGATTTAGAGCCTGAAGAAGAAGAGCGGCTAACACAACTTCTCAAGACGTATAAAGATGTGTTTGCATGGTCCTACAGAGACCTCAAGGGAGTTGATCCATCGATATGCCAACATACAATTCCTTTAAAATCAGATGCAAAACCTAGCAAACAGCGTCCTTATACATATAATGACACATTTGCTAAAAGAATCAAAGAGGAGATTGACAAGCTGATGGAGGCTAAATTCATCTATGAAATCGAACATAGAGATTGGGTGTCACCCATTATGGTAGTCCCCAAAAAGAATGAAAACCTGCGAGTGTGTGTAAACCTCAAAAAGGTAACTGCAGCCACCATAAGGGATAATAATCCCGTGCCGATCATGTAACATGTACTTGAGAGGGTGGCCGGGAAACGGGCTTATTTCTTTCTATATAGGTTTTTAGGATACAACACAAAACAGCGTTTGCCACATAATGGGGAATATATGCGTATCGTGTTATGCCTTTTGGCCTAACTAATGCCCCAACTACCTTTCAAAGGTTAATGACGCATGCGTTCAAAGAATACCTAAGAATATTCTTAGAAATATACATGGATGGTCTTTGTGTACACTCCCTTCTATGAGAGGAACATATTGACCATTTACAAAAGGTATTTTAAAAATGCAAGACACATCGAATCTGTCTTAACCCGGAAAAGTGAATTTTCATGGTTAGGCAAGGCTGCATCTTAGGACACATTGTCTCACAAAATGGCATAACCACAGACCTAGACAAAGTCAAAGTCATAGTAGACCTACACAGGCCTACTACTGCAAAACAAGTGCAATCCTTCATGGGACACTACGGATATTATCGAAGATTCATATATATGTATGCAGTCATCACACAACCTCTGTATCGTTTGCTAGTCAATTTCGACTGGACTGAGGCGTATGAAACTTCATTCAAAACGCTGAAGGAAAACCTTGTTTCAACACCTGTACTTAAAGCACCGGATTGGAAAAAGATATTCCATATTCACATTGATGCATCTGCATATGAAATCGGGAGTATTTTGGGTCAACCTAGAGATGGAACAATGGATTTTCCAGTTTGTTATGCAAGCCGACTGTTAAACAGTGCAGAAAAGAACTACACAACCACCGAAAGAGAGGGGTTAGGAATGATTTATGTTGTAAAGAAATTTCGGCATTATTTGCTTGCAAACAAATTTGTGTTCTTCACAGATCTCAAGCTCTTTTGTATCTAGTAAATAAACCATGCAATACAGAGAGAATTGTACGTTAGTTTATTATATTGCTAGAGTTTGATTTCATAGTGGCGGTCAAAAACGGTAAAACCCATCTACGAGTGGATCATCTTTCAAGGATACACAACGGGGAAGCTCCTGAAGGAGTAGATGATGACATACCGGATGCTTATCTTTTCAATATTGAAATGATACCCAAATGGTTTCCAGTTGATTGCAGGACGGCTATATCATCTAGGATCGGAGCAAATTCTACGATTATGTATAAATCCGGAAGAATTCGAGTGTTATCTTGAAGAAGCACATGTCCAGGATTGTACATTTCATTGTTCAACAGTGAAAACACACCAGAGACTAAAGTAGTTATTGGCCAACTATGTACGCGGACACACATGCTTATGTTACCAATTGTACTATATGGAGTGTCAAACGACAAGTGGATCACGCGACATCGTTTCAGGTAAACATTGCACCGGCATGGAGTCAATATATTATTGATTTCTTAACCACAAGGACGTTTCCTAAAAACATAACAAGAGCATGGAAAAGGGCTATAGAGCTAGAGGCTCGTGACTTTCAGTTAATTGGGAACCAACTCTATAAGCGAGGAAAGGACAATCAACTTAGAATCTATGCAAGTGAAAGTAAATACGTGTTGATTCTAGAACATGCACATGGAGGTTTAAGTGGAGGCCATTTTTCAGGCAATAAGATGGTAAAAATTGTCTTAACCGCTGCAGGAATATGGTGGCCTACATTGCATATGGATGCTGAAGAGTTTGTAAAGCGTTGTGACGCATGTCAGTGCACCAAGGTGCCGATAAAGAGAGATGAGATTCCACTACGGCCAATGATGGGGGCAATGGCATTTGCAAAATGGGGCATTGATTTTGTGGGGCCTATTTCACCCCCTGCATATCGCACCCATACCCAATATATCATTGTGGCTATTACGGACTATCTCACAAAATGGGCGGAAGCCAAGGCAACACAAAAAGCAGATGCACGAACCACTGCACAATTTTTGTATGAGAATGTTTTTGTACGATACGATTTACCAATAGAAATTGTGAGTGACCGTGGAACACATTTTCTTAATGAAGTCATTGAATATTTGCTAGAGGAGTTCATGATCATACATAGGAAATATGCTCCATACCATCCACAGGCAAATGGACAAGCTGAGGCCACAAATAAAACACTATGCACGGTTCTCACTAAAATTGTGTCAGAGTCAAGAACAGATTGGGATCAGCAGCTACACTCAACACTATGGGCATACAAGGTAGCTTACAAAACATCGATAGGAGCGACACCGTACAACATGGTGTTTGGTCTAAATGCTATATTACCCATAGAGTTTTTAATTCCAACTCTACGAGTAGCGAAACTCTTAGGATGGACAGGATATGAGATCTCTTCAAGAATAGATGATCTTGAAAAGCTAGATGAACTTCGCTTGAGAGCTGTAGCTTCCATCTATGCTAAAAAGAGAAGGCAAAAGGAGTTTTTTGACAAGCATCTGTGCACAAAAGAGTTCAAAACTGGTGATTATGTACTTGTTTATATCTTGAAGCAACATGCCAAGAAACTTAAAAAGCGAGGGATGGGACCCTTTGTGATTAGTGATCTATCACAAAGCGGAGCTGGCAAGCTTGCTACATTAGGAGGAGAAGAAATGTCAAATTGGATTAGTGGGTGCCGGTTGAAGAAATATCATTTACCACTAACACAGGATATGCTTCAACAACTCCATCAAGGAAAACAACGAATGAAGGAGAAACAGAGGGTACGAGAATAATCTCAAGCAGAAGCAAAAGAACGCATTGCAAAAAGAAGGCTTCTACGACAACAACAACAATGTGGATCACTGTTGCGAATCAATGCCATTCGACTAACGAATTTCGATGAAGACACAGTGGAGCCAATAATTGCAGTCAAAGTGGGTAGTAATCAAGTTGAATCGACGGCATTGCTTGATTCAGGAGCTCAAGAAAATTTGATCTCTTACAGATTATACAAAGAGCTCAAACCCACAGGTCAACCTCATCCTACTCCACAAGTGCTGGAAAGTAGTATATCACATTCACTAAAAACATTGGGCTGGATTATATTGCATGTACAAGTACATCAATATATCTACCCACACAAATTTTATGTAGTCAAGGATGAAAACACACAACACCCCATGTTGTTGGGGCAACCTTGGCAAAAAGAGTACAATGTGCAGATAGATTGGAATGCGAATGCAATCAAAATTCAGCATGCACAAGGACAACATGTAATTTTCTTTTGTTCAGAAATCCCCAAAGAATCACTACAGGCAATGCAATCACTGGATAAAAATCCAAAAGCAAGGGTGCAACCAAAAATCAAACAGGAAACTGCCAACCATGTTTAGTACAGGTATGACCAGTCTTTTCACTGATCGCCCGCAGTGAAAAGATCAGAGTTACCAACAAGAGAAAAACAAATATGGGTACGGAAGGATAGAAATGATATGGCTGACAAAAAAAATACAACGGAAGAATTCAACATAAGACGATAGATCAACCAAACACCAAGGGCATAAAACAGATATGGATCCCAAAGAAAATGCTCGGCAAAAACTCAAATGCAGCTCGCATTTGGATACCAAAACCGAAGCAAAAGGACCTCCCTTCTGTACAAGCAACATCGGAAGGCAGACAGTTGCATATGAAACCAACAAACCAATTTATGTGGGTTCCAATCAGCAACAAAACAGTGGCAACCAATGCAGTAGCAATAAACCCTAAACCGACAAAAACAAGCTACCAATGGAAAGTAAAAGAGACAAGGTCTACCGCCATTCCGGCCAAGCCAATTCTCTCCACAGAGACCACTACGGACACATCAACAGTAGCGGCAAAGCAACTGCCTTTTGCAAATAAAAGAGGAAACCTCGACGGCGAATGCCAATAAGCATCTTGCTTATACCCTTCTCTTGCACAACATTAATTTTTCCATGCATTGACCGAGTATGCATAAAATAGGACCACATTACACGGCCAAGCATTAGCATAATTTTTTCAACCCATCAATGGCACATACTCCGAGGCTATACCTTGTCGTCCGGGAGGACTCCGGCTAGGAGGGGGGGAGGCATTCTCAAATGCGGACCCAATAGCAAAAAGAGAAAAAAAGGGCATGTTTTTTGACTATTTTTAAGGGTTGTTGTTTGATTGCAAAATTTTTTGGACTAACCCATGTACATATGCCCTTATACAGCATGACTCTACAGGTATATGGGGCCAAACGCCAAATCAAGCCCCTAGATGTGTGTATATAAGTAAAAATAGCCATTTTTCGGGCAAAATATTGGTAAAACAGAGAAATCTGGCCATAAAAATTGCATGTGAGTGTATATAATGTTTTGCGGTGATGTTTTTTATTTATTATGATTTTTGGGATTTTCTTGGTTTGATTTTCTATTTTCCTTTTAATTTTGCTAATTTTCGGTACAAAAACTTCAAAATACAAAAAGCAGGTGAAGAACGATCGTAATGAAAAACAAAAAATATGGGGATGATCAGTGACTATAGGACAACCTATGGTACAATGAGAGTGCAATATGAGACTAGAGCGAAAAGCGCGTTTTGGCGAGATTTTGACCGAAATGCCGAATTTCTGGTAAATAGGGCAAATGAAGTCCAAATCAAGAAATTTTTGAGCCTAAACCGCATCTTGCAAGAATTTGGGAGCACATGTCAAAATTTCATGAAAAGTGGTTCGGGGACCTCCATTATAAGAAATTTTCACTTCATTTTTAGCTCATTTCCACTATTGACCTTTGAGAGAGAGCTTCTGCCACCTAGAGCGAACGGAACTTCCAGCAGCTTCTACGACGCGCATGACTACCCAACGGGCTTTAGACATGAGAGGTAGGCTCACCACCTTGAGCTTTTCGTGCATGTTTGTCGTTTTGTCGCGAAAACCAGCATAGGGTTCACACAAAAAGCGGGCAGTAGAGACCTACAAGTAGAAGTGGCCACCTAACGGCTAACCCAAAAGCAACGAGACTTCATCGGCACCTTACCCTAGCATCCGAGACCAGTCTTAGATGTCCAAAGGTAGTAGAAAACCATCGGGAAAAATCCTAATTCCTAGAATCCCGCAAGAGGCCACCAAATGAGAAATCGGCGGGGGAGAGGCACCCAAATGCTACCAAAATTCATGGGTAGGAGCATCTCGACATGCTCGACAAGTCTATGTAGTCCACATGACCAAAAGGTGACCCAAAGCGGCACTAAACTTCAGAAATGGCATCAGACACACAAAGCGTCAAATAGCTCTCGCGGCGGCCAAACCGCATGTCTGTTTGCCACCAAACTTCACGAGCAGCTTTCCTAGACCATCAACAACCAAGTCCTATGGTTATAGACCACCACAAGTCATCGAAGATATGTAAACGCAACCACGGGTGCTTCTAGAGCGACAAATTGCCAAATGGAGCTCCTGTGAAGCCAAAGTCAACAAAAACCATACGGCAAGGATCCCCAAGGGATCGGGAAGTTAAGAAGACCAACATCAAGAAATTTCATCACCAAAAAGCACTCCAAAAGTCAGAAAACGGCTCGGAGGCTCCGAAATCCACACAGGGAGTTACTTTCTATCCATTTGACTTTTTTGTTGAAATTCGTCTTAAAAGGGACTCAGGGGGACTAAGGGCCTGACCAATGACAGTTTCCATTAAAATCATCAGGAGACATCCTACGCGTAGGATGTCTCAAGGCCATTTCTGGGCACAGAACCCAACATTTCTCATCACACACATTTTCTGAATAGCCTTTACAGGCTAGCCACCAAGTTTCATCACATTTGGACGAACATTAACCTCATATGTAGGAAAAAACGCAAAGTCAGGGCATAGAAGCAATAATGGGCCATAAACCTACCAAAACTTTTCCAAATCACATGAAACTTGCACAACACATTCATGATCACATAGCCAACCAATCTATGTGGTCACCTACAAGAAATGATGAGGTAGACATCCTACGTATAGGATGTCTATTTGACATTTTTGGCCTACAGAGGGTATTTGTACATTCCATATCTTTTCTTATCATCTTCAAGAGCTCATATATCAAGTTTGAGGCCATTCTAGTCATTTTTGACCCCCAACACCTTCAAGATACACTTTAGGAGCCCAAAAATACTACACAGGGTCTTATCAACATCAATTCTTTTCCAAATCAAAATTCAAGAGCATGGCCATGTTCCACATGCCAAGGACTACCCACATAACAAATCCCAAGCCATTTTGATGAAATAGACATCCTATGCGTAGGATGTCTCCAGCATGTTTTTGAACTTTTGTGCAAAGAATGACATCATGGGAGCCATTACCATGGTGCAAGGAGCCCATATATCAAGTTTCAACCCATTTAACTATCATTTAATACCTGTTGTGGACTTTCTACCCAATTTGTGACTCAAAGCCTGAATCTGCCCAAAAATCCACTTTTTGATGCCCAAATCCAAATCCAAGCACATAGGCATGTTGTACAGGCCAAGGACCACCAGCATGTCAAGTATCACCAAACTCTGATGAAAAAGACATCCTACGCGTAGGATGTCTAGCTGATAATTTTTTTCCAGAATTGTACTGTGAGCACATACACAGTTTCACAAGTTCCTTTTAAGTTCTATTTTCAATTTTCAAGTCATTTGGATAGTTAAAACTCAGTTTCTCCAGCTGATATGGAAAAAACGCTAACTTCAGACTACTGAGTGCAACAGGATCTATGGCAGCCGCAAAGTCACCGGCAAAGAAGAAAAGGATGACCATAAAGGATTATTTGGAAGAAGTAGAGCCCTTCGTCATACCAGAAGGAACTCTAAAGCCAACCAGCACATGGATCCAAGAGGACTTGCTAGAGTCCAATGATCTAAAGATCTACCAAGGCGTGTTCAAAGACACCGAAGGAAATGTGATAGAGCTACCAATGCTACCGCAGGAGCTCAATGAGTTCGTCAGAAGCAAGATGGAAGAGTATCTGGAGAAGATTGATCTCCACAATTATTTTGAAGTTGTGCCGGTAGGAATCGACATAAAAAGAGTATGGGAATTTGTGACGACAATCAAAGAAGATGGAGTGGCCAGAGTTGCGGATCTGCAGGGCAAGCCAGGCACGGAGATTGTAATCACAGAGAGAGTAGTGGCAGTTTCACTAGACCTCTCCAACAAAGGGGATAGTGTAACCAAAAGAAGAGACAAAGTAAAGGTGTACACAAAAAAGAAAGGCAACTACACCTTTGAAGACATTGCCAACCCCAAAGTGGAAATCATGAGTTAGTTGTACAATCAGTATTTCCATATGTGTACAAAGCGACTACAAAAGTACAAAATGCCGCCTAGAGCAATTGCCACAACATTCACTTGGGCAATGCAGAAGAGCAAGCCGAAGGTAATCAATTATGTAGCTTATATACATGATAATCTGGTGAAGATGGGCAACAAGAACCCACATACATTGTGCCGAGTGAGCTAATCATGAAAGTGATCTATGGGGCATTGCACGCCAAGGGAAGATGGCCCGACCCTCCATCACAGAACGACTGGCTGAGGCTCAAGGAAGATAAGGAAGAGGAACAGCCCAAAGCACCAAGGGTTGCCACTAGGTTGAAACGCCGGTTAGAAACCGTGCAAGAAGAGAAGCCAGAGCTAAGGGAAAGAAGGAATCTGTCCAAGTGCTAGTACAAGAGACAAAATCACAGAAGGCGGCACGGCTAGAGCGGCTGATGGAAAGTTTCAGAGCCGAAAGAGCCCTCAAAGGAGATTTGAATGAGCTATGGAATCCGTCCCTAGAAGCAATGTCAGGATCATCCCAAAGCATAGAGACAGATTTGACGACTATATTAAGAATTTTGAGATTCTGGATGCCATGGCGGAAAATATCCCCAAAATACCATTTACAGAAGCAGGAGTGGAGCAAGTCGGACGGCAACTATTAGAGGAGCAGGAAGACCAAGAGAGAGAAAGCAAGACAAAGGTGGACAGGGATTTCAAGAAAAAGCTGACAACTCTACCATCTAGCCCTGAGTCAAGCCCACCGCCCTCACCACCTCCTCGTAGCCCTCCACAGACTCAAGAGAAAGAGGAGCAAGACAAACCTGAAGATCAAGAAGATTCAAAGCAAGAACAAAGCCAAGAGCAAGATCCAAAAGAAGAGTCTAAGCCTAAAAGTGAGCAGCCAGAGCCAAATGAAGCAAGGTATAACACATTTTTAGACCTACTAGCTGCCGGATATTCAAAAGAAGAGGTTTCCACAATCGCATTTGACTTCGCAAGCACGGGGCCCAAAGAGCAAATGCAGAGCCCGCGGTTAGTGGATCTAAAGGAGATGGCCACTCATACAGTGGACATGCACCCACCCACCAATGATTGGGATGTGGTGATGACAAAGCTAACCGGGCTAAGGGCACAATCATTGGCCATAGAAAGTGAAATGACTAATCTCAAAGCCACTGAAGTGCAGATAAAATATGAAGTCGACACTTTACAAAAAAAAAGCCAAATCCAGATAGAGAGAGAAGCAGAGCTGCAAGCCAGTCTGGCAAAGGCATTGCAAAGATGCCAGGAGATGGAAAGAGAAAATCAGGAAGTAGCTCAAAGACTGCAAGGAGCTGAAGAGGAATATAGACAACTCAGCAAGACATTGACAGATGCAGAAAGGGAAAAGGATAACCTAACCCTACAACTTGCTGAGGAGTCCAAGGAAGTTGAGGCCATGCGAAATGCTAAAGAGAAGGCAGAAATAGAGCAGGAGGCTAGCCAGGATGAGGTCCTTGAGCTCAAGGACCAGATTAAAGTTAAAGATCAAACCATCCACTGGCTACGAGCATCTCCTGCCAGAGTCAGAGCTACTAGCTTGTGCGCTCCTTGCCGCACTGTCGAAGCAAGGGACTTGCCAATACACCGTATGCGAGCCACAAACGGCTCCAAGCACACAACAAGCCTAAACTAGCAAGCTCAAGAAAACAAAGGGTGTGTCACTCACCGCTCTACGCTCGCCTTCGTGGTGGATTCCTCGCCGCGATGAAGAAGAAGCTGCAGTCGTGCCGCGCTCAACCGCTTCGCCGCCGTCGTGCCTTCGTAATGCTCGATCGCACACACACTCTCCCTCTCTCTCTCTCTCACACACACACACAAGGAGGTGTAGAAGAAGAAGATGGAGATGGAGCAAGAGCACTCTTCAATTGCACAAATGAGAGAATGAGTAAAAATTAGGTTTAGTTGGCTTTTATAGGAGCTCACCCCATTCACACTTGGGTGCCCATGCTTAACCAACTAATCCCTTGAATGTCCAAGTTAAAGTGCGCCTCTCATCGACGATCACTCTACCTTTCCCTATTGGTCCGACAAGCCCGGTACCTGACTCTATCGAATACATAATACGCGTCCATCGTAGGTGATGGGTGTCCGTGTGCCGTGAGGGTTAACATGCCCCCCTTCCTGATGTAGATTCCGTCCTCGGAAGCTATTTAGTTGAAGCTGGATCGTCAAGGTGGAAGAGCATTTGAGATGAATGTCCTTAGCCTTCTTCAGTCACTACAAAATCAAACAACATTGGCACAGTAATTGCATTCTCTTAAAAAGCATATGCAGTTTTAGGTAGACAAATTGATTGGTAAAAGAATTTCAAACAATTTGGTAGCAATGAACATTAAATTGCAATGTAATCAAATGCATAAACAGATGTAAAGGCAAAAAATTAAACAAGTCTGGGGTCACTAATTTGACGGTCGAAAGGCACTAGAGATCGAATATTAATACCATGGGTAAGCTTCTTAATTTTCTGTGGTCAATTAAGTTGTTTAATCGCGAGAGCCAAGTATTCATGTTCGAGGGCTGACTAGAGGCTATACCTAGAAGACTTTGTAGTTAAGCTACCATAAAAGGAATTTCTCATGAAATCATCGCCTGACTGATTACTTTTTCTTTGACCCCCCAAGGTCTTTTCACACTGATTCAATTTTGAAGTGGGTGCTTATTTTGTATGCCTTGGGTTTTTTGCTTCTCAAGGAAAAGCGCCCACACTGGGAACCTCTAGGGCTCTAGTACCATAGGCAATACATGTGAGTGAAGTACCAAATCAAGCTGAGATTTCTCTTCCAGCTTAAAATTTTACATTGTGGCACTTTGATTTTTTGTTTGTTCATTTTCATCATTTTAATTTTGTAACTTTGGGAGGTCATATAACACTGTTACATTCCCCAGGCTCATCACATTAGTAAACTCCCTTTATAATACTTAAGCTAAAGGTCAATAGGGTTAAGCCCACTAGAAAGCCCTAGTACATTTCATACAATGCTGCCTAAATTGGATTAAGAACCTAAGTAACCATTGATTATTAGGAAGGCATTCCCCATGGTATTAAGAGAAGATCTCTAATACCTAGCTTGGTCAAACTAGCTTAGTCGGACTGCTTGATTTTTAAACCTAGACAAGTGATTATGACAAAACATTACATTGAATTAAATGTTTGATACTAACCAATGCGCTGAATATTATGCTACCAATCACAATCAAAGCAGACAAACATAGATGCAAAAAAGATAAGGGCAATGCTAATGGACAAGAAACACCTGTTTGTGTTGATGGTCGCGCTTGATTTGAAGGTTCCATGAAGGTCCAATCCTATCAATAGCAACACGTTCCTGTACACACTAGGAAACAAAAACAATACCTCCAGGAGGCACATCAGTGGGAAAAATTAAAACTCCTAAAAAACAAACTCAAAACACAATCTAGACCCCTAACCTACCTATCTGTCACCCCTTTTAGAATCAAGGAAAGAGGATATTATATAAACCGGGTGGCCACCCTAAGGCTAGGCCTCTATCCTCATCATCTACATAAATAAAATCGTTGTCCGTGAGGCCATAGTCTTCCTCGGTCTCTATTAGTTCCTCTTCATCATCCTCTTGTGCAAGCATGCTAATCAAGAACCTCGTGATGCGTGGATATTCATCTTGTGCAAAAGAATAAGCATGTGCCATTGGAGACACATTCGCCACTGGGTAGGGATCACTAGTTAGCCATAGACGTATCAGCCATTCTAACTCCTCAAAATTTCTCTCACATGCAAGGCTCTCTATCAAATCCCATTCGCAAGAAAGTATAGGGTAGCATACGTAGAACACTTGTTGAAAAGACAAGGGGTACCTTTCATCAAAAATAGAAGTGCATGCCTCTGGTGAAGTAGCCATTTCTGACAAGACAGATAGATTTGGTTAGGCCCTTAAAACATAAGAGTTGTTTTTGTGTGTTGCTTGACTTGACACGGTGAATTTGGACTTATATGTAAGATCTGATAGGGTGCTCTCTCATTGCTAGGCGCTCTTGCTCTTTACTATTTTTGTTTTTTTGTGAGTATAAGGCTATATATATACATTCCCTAAGATCGGAGATTAAGAGGTCAGGGAAAAAGGTTGAGAGGGAAACAAATGAATGATGACTGTCAGCAAACACTCCCCCCTTCCTTGGGTAGATCATACCTTTTGAAATGAGCTTGTCACCCTTTGAAACCAATTATTCCAGTTGGTAATAGGTGAGGATTTTTGCCAGTAATTTTCTATTACCCTAGGTGCCTTGTCAAGTTGCAAGGGTGGTAAGGTACTCTCCCAGGATTGAACTTGAAGTGGTTCATTAGGTGATTCTTGAACACTGGGAGGTGTGGATTCTTTTGTAGCTTCATGGAGGTCCACTACTATAGATGGAGGCTGTGTAGAAGCTTTTACCTCTATGGATGTATTACATGAGGAGCTAGAATCTTCATGGGACTCCCCCCTTCCTGAGGTAGGTGGAACAAATCGTTCTTTCTTTGGTACCCAAACTAGCTCTGGACTAGGTGTGTAGCATTCTGTGATTTTTTTCTTTCCACGATCATTGATTCGTTTTGGAGCTACGGGATTGGGCTCACTTGAGTCAGGTGATAGGTAAGAGCACAATCTACGTTTTGGCACCCAGATTTGATCATTTCCTTGATAGTAGCCTTGGGCTTCCAATAGTCGTTTAGGGATCCATCGCAACATTTTCTTACTTTTCTTGGAGCGACTGGTACGTTTCTTACAAGGCTTCTGTTTTTTAGCACTAGCTATGGTCACTAAAGAAGCTTTAGGGACCCACTTATATGTTTTCTTCGTTACCTTAGGATGAGTCTTGTCGGAAGCGATATGCATTGCTTGTAGCATATTTAAGGGTACATGCATTTCATCCCCCTCAGGTGTTACCCAGGTCGTCCCCCTATTTCCCCAAGTGTCTATGGTTGATGCTAGGTGGACCCAATCCACATTGTCTGATTCCGTCATACCCGGTAACACATCCATGTAAGGAGAATCTTGGCCAATGTCTGTATCCTTCTTACAAGTGTAACAATATTGTAGTGGGGCCGAGTGAACTGTGGTGTCAGAGCGATGATCAATAATGGTTTTACTCCCTAAGGGGTGTACCTTACCAGTCACCAAATCCACTCTAAGGACAGAGTCTTGGAATTGCAAATAGACATGATTTTTAGACCAATCGTGAACCATTTGTGCTTCCCTCATGAATGGTCGTCCTAAAATCATTTCATATGACATAAGGTGTTTAGAGAAATCCATTACAATGAACGTATGTCGTACCTTGTGTCCTAGAACTTTGATCTTAAGATCCTTGAGCATCCCCATAGGTTTGGCTATGGTACCATTTGCCATCTTTACCACAATGTTAGTAACACTGAGGCGGGGTTTTCCCATGGATTCCCAACAATCTTTTGTAACGATGCTAACTCCCGCACCACCATCAAGAATTCCCTTTATAGTTAATCCCTTGGTAGTGATGGGTAGGGTCGCATTAGACTCGTCGCCTTCAAAATACTGGCCTAATTCGTTAATGGGTACCTCGATCACAGACTCGTGTCCATCTAAGTCAAGTGATTGCACATGATTTTCCTCATCAATCATAATCGAGTCAGGCCTATTTGGTTGCGCAAACTGCGGTAATCCCGTTCGTAGCTCTCCGTTAAGGAATGCTCGAAGTGCAAGGAATAACTCAGGATCTCCATACAGCTTTGCTATGATCGTGGTTCGGACCTCAGAAGACATGAAGTCCACTAGTTTGGCAACATTCATTGGCGTTTTGCAGGGTGTAGGTCCTTGACTAGGAACTGGTGAGGATGGAATCTCATATTCCTCAATGGGATCAGGTATTCCTTCGTTAAACATCCTTTCCAACAAGAAGGGTGTATGCTCACTTTCTAATGTCCTGTCCTCACTCCCTTCTTGGATGATACTAGATATGGCTAACGGTCTATGGTTCATGTGGGGTGGATGAACTTGCGTGGGAAACACTGTGTCATGAATTTTGACCTGCATGGGTTCTGGTTCTAGTTTCCTTTGAGTCTCCTCCACTAAACCTCTTAGATGTTTCACCTGCTCAATCTCGTCTACTGGGTTTGGATAAGTCCCAATGTTCTTTTTACGATTTTTTCCTTTTTGCCCCTGCGGTTTATCTTGGGGGTCTTGGATTGGATTTGGAAACACTTGTGGTGTTTTCAGAGGCTCTTTATGGTTTTCTCTCATTCGGTTTTCATTTGGTTCCATGTTACGGTTTTCTTTGTCGGTCTTTCCCTTTGTGGTATTGGTTCTAGTCTCCATTGTCTCGACTGAATCTGAATCATCCTCGAGGTCATTCATATACACGGGGTCATCTCCTGTTCCTATGTTTGTTTTGGAACTTGGCTTTGAATTTTCCGTATTCTGCGACTTCTTCCTTCGTGTCTTCTTTTTCTTTGCTTGGATAACTGACGCGGTATCTCTCTCTTCGAGGATATGTCCTGGCCCTTGAAGCATGGACCGTGTAATCGCATAAGCGGGTGCGACGGGTGGTATTGGCGATGTCACACTAGCAATTTCGACCAAATTCAGGGGTGTGATTTTAGGCGCATTTGGGTTATAGGGGCATTGGGCAATCAAGTGATCTATGCCACAACGATTACATGTGAGTATTGGCATTGCAGACGTGCTCCCTTGATTCATTTGCATCTGTGCAGCATTCTTTTGCAGTCTAATAGGGCACTCCGCTACTCGATGTGGTCCACCACACTCGTAGCATTGAAGAGGTGGCCTCCTAGCCTGGGTGTTGATATTTTGACCTCTGGATGCGAGAGCAGCAGCTTGATAAACCGGCTTGACTTGTCCCCAATAATCTTCCATGTAGTATATAGGACATTCTTCCAATGTATCAAGTCCGTAGGCAATACTAGTGTCTATTTCCTCCTCACAACCATCTGCATAAGCGTTTGATGGCTCGCAACCCACTTGGTTCATAGGGGCGACTCTTGGATGCGGGGGCTGCGGTCCTAGCACAGAAGGTGGTAGCGGTGTAGCTTGTACAACATTTTGAGATCTAGGGACCATGTGTTGCGGTAGTTGCTCAACAGGTGGAGTAGGCATCAATACAGGAGCTCGAGGCGCATCCGTCCAAGCTACAGGTGGTCTATTTGCCATCATACGTTTGATCATTAAACAATCCTTAGCTTGGTGACCATACCTACCACATGCGTTGCAAGTTCCATTAAATTTTACTCTAAACGTAGGGCACTCACTAGTGCTATGTGGACCTAAGCAAATGGAACACCATTGTTGCTCCCTTCTTGGATACATGTGACTATTTTGAGGGGGTCGATTATCCTTAAGAGACTCTTGGATTGCCTTGGTGAGGTCTGTCAAGAATGTCTCAAATACCTTTGGCTCATTGGCAATGGGCTTTGCAGTCATGGGTTCATACTCAATGGCTTGTGAGCTAGTGGATCTCGTGTCAGTAGACACCCTCATGCCTGCTATCATCAAGTTGTCCTCTAGTTGGATTGCATTGGCAGTGACATCTTCCCAGGTTGTGATACCTCTAATCACTAGTCCATTATAGATTCCTTCATTCCTCAACCCTCGAATGAATCGATCAAGCAGTTGGTTATTGTTGAAGCGCTCATTTACAGGGCAACGAGAGTTTAAGTGCTTTAGACGACTAATGAAGTCCCTTAGTGACTCTCCTTCCTTACGTTCGGCCTTCTGTAGCTGAGATGCTACACCCCAAAGCACACCTTCTCGTATGTACTCCTTTAGAAACAACCTTCGAAGGGTAGGGTAGATTGTTTTCTCATCCACCCTTAGGGTCCTATACCAATCTCAGCCTTCCCACTTAATGTCAAGCTTAAGGCATTGCACTTATGTAGTTCGTTGCGTTCCCCTAAGGAATCACATACTTGTTCAAACACTTCAATGTGTTTCCTAGCATCTTCGTCCCCATTGAATTTTTGCGTGAGTTTGGCAATTTGTACTGCCTTACTTCTAGGCTCTCTATCAGATGCATGACGCATATTTTCCGCGATAGATCGACCTATGGTTTGAGCAAACGCTGCCAAGTCACCTATGTGAGGAGGCAGGGCCGGTGGAGGTACTCTTGGAATCATATGTGGGAGAGGGACGGGTGTCGGTCTTGGCATATGTGTAGATGATGCAGGATATGGAACATAACCGGGCATAGGTCCACTCAGATAAGAGCTAGGGAGCGGCACTCGAGGAGCATAAGCAAGTGGTACAATTGGAGGTGTGGGGGCCATGTGTGCATAAGGGGCTAGAGGCACATACGGTCGAGGCCCCATATTAGGTACTACGACACTAGGTAGTGGCACTGCGCTAACCGTAGATGTCATCGGTACATTCTCTGTCAGGCTTATCCCTGGAGTGAGCACTGTGTTTTCCTTGATAGAGGGTTGAGCCAAGTTAGGGAAGCTAAAGTTTTCGCTCGGAGGCTCAGATTGCATAGAGACACCAGGTGAAATGACGTAAGATGGGTCCATGGGGCTCATTAGAGGAGTCTCCATTTGTGATAGAGTAGGCTGTTGAGCCTTGCTCGTATCCAGAAATCTCATGGGGCCAGTTGAGAGTATATTTACCCCTCGGTTTTGCCTTTCTGATTGAATAATGCCATGGATAACATTACAGATCATTTTCTGTTGATCTTCGATGCTCGTGGCACTAGAGGTGGATTGTACAATCTCTATCCATCCTACATGGTAGGCGTGGCCAGAGTGTAGATCCGTCAACACCTCAGTGTGGAGATCGTATGTCCAATGATCATTAATGAACAATCCTTCTAGAGTCAACGTGTTAATGGTTTCTTGTGAGGTAGAAACAATGTTGCTCCCCGTGGTTTTACTTGCCACCAACGGTACTCTAGAGGGAACTTCTGAAGGAGGCACCTCAACAGGGCCTTCTTGGTAAGAAGTTGGTAGGATATCCACATGGACACTCTTTGGGGGTGTGGGGTCCACGTGCGATGTGAAAGGAGATTCCACTTCCCCACCCCCTTCGCGTGCTTCATCTGCATCAGGTTCCGAGCGAGTAGCTCTACCTAATGTTTCCATGAAACGGCTAAACATACTAGTACTAGGCTGTGGAGCTTCGGGAGGTGCATGGCCTTCTCTCTCAGTGTTTTGGGTAGGGTATGCTTCCATGATTTCTGAGTCGGAGGAGGAATCACTAGCGGCTATTTTAGGGTCTTGGGTGGTGCTACCTTGTGTCCCCGCTGAGGGTCTAGAGCTTATCGTGGATGGGTAATGGGTGTCCGTATGAACAGAGGCACCCTCAATATGCTCGTGTTCTAGCACCCGCCCAGAGCGTAAGTGCATGTGCTTTTGATACCCTAAGGTGTCAAAAAGCTGCTCTAGGAGGCCTTGTGACTAGTTTTTAGCGTGTTTTTTGTTTGTTTTTTTGCTAGATTTTTTAGAGCGTGTCGTGGAATGGGCCGTGTGATAGCTCAAAATGAGCGTATCGGTCAGAGGGTCGTGCCGTGCTTTACAGCCCTCCGTTTGGTCACTCTATGCCCTCGGAATCCCTAAAACTGTCAATTTCCAGTAGGGAACTAGGCCCAAACTAGAAAGTCTAAGGGTGCAAGTGGGAAGAGAAAGGAGGAGAGTGGAGGACTTGTCCCACATGCTCTCATTCTCTCTTGAGGGAGTAGGGTATATATATAAGAGTGAGTCTAGTATATATCATAAGACTGAGGACTGAGGCCTGGGCCTGGGCCTGGGCCTGGGCCTGGGCCTGGGCCTGGGCCTGGGCTTGGGCTTGGGAAAATGATCCCGATCTATCTTTTATACAAACCAACCCGTCCGTTTTAAGAGTCACGTTTTTTATTTTCGAAAAATATCGCCGCCCACTCGCTCGCGTTTTTAATTTCCGATTTTTTTTCCTTTTAAAATTTTTTTTTTTTCAAAATTTTTTTTTTTCTCAAAAGACTTTTTTTTTTCCAAAATGCAGAAAAACGCAGAAATTGCAGAAAATGCAGAAAAAACGCAGAAATTGCAGCAAATTGACAGAAATGCAGAAAATTGTAGAAAATTGAAAACGCCGAACTTGAAATTGCAGAAATTGAAAAAACGCAGACAATAGCATAAATTGAAACTTGACAGCAATTGCAGAAAACGCAAAAAACAGAAATCTTCCACACACTCCTTCCCTGCCTTTCCTATGATAGAAATTGCACCACAAGGAAGCGTAAAGTGCTAACCGAGCTTAGTGTAGGGCATATCCCCGGCAGCGGCGCCAAAAATGTGCGCTCCTTGCCGCACTGTCGAAGCAAGGGACTTGCCAATACACCGTATGCGAGCCACAAACGGCTCCAAGCACACAACAAGCCTAAACTACCAAGCTCAAGAAAACAAAGGGTGTGTCACTCACCGCTCTACGCTCGCCTTCGTGGTGGATTCCTCGCCGCGATGAAGAAGAAGCTGCAGTCGTGCCGCGCTCAACCGCTTCGCCGCCGTCGTGCCTTCGTAATGCTCGATCGCACACACACTCTCCCTCTCTCTCTCTCTCACACACACACACACAAGGAGGTGTAGAAGAAGAAGATGGAGATGGAGCAAGAGCACTCTTCAATTGCACAAATGAGAGAATGAGTAAAAATTAGGTTTAGTTGGCTTTTATAGGAGCTCACCCCATTCACACTTGGGCGCCCATGCTTAACCAACTAATCCCTTGAATGTCCAAGTTAAAGTGCGCCTCTCATCGACGATCACTCTACCTTTCCCTATTGGTCCGACAAGCCCGGTACCTGACTCTATCGAATACATAATACGCGTCCATCGTAGGTGATGGGTGTCCGTGTGCCGTGAGGGTTAACATAGCTCGACTCACACCACTTCAGAGAGATCTACGAAGAACAAATGGAAGAGCTCCAAAAAGATTTGACCTTAGAGAAGAAGCAAAGGTTGATGATGGAAGAAGGGTCGGTGGTTATGAAAACACGCATGGAAGAAGAGCAGAAGGCAATGCAAGATGAGCTAGAAAATATCAAGAGAAAGCTCGAGGAGGTGGAGAAGATAAACGCCGATTTGAACGACCTCCTCGTGAACATGGGAGAACAAGCTGAAGTATAGAAACAGACATTCCAAAAGCAGATAGAAGAGCTAGAAGAGCAAGCAAGCACAGGGCCAAAAGACATGGAAGGCATAGACCTAGAGAATGTGGCAGATCCTGTGGACACACCTATGCAAGAGTAAATCCTTGTAGGATCCTCTCAAGAGCCACAAGATCTGACACAAGAAGAGGAAGATAAGCTGCGCAAGGCCATAGAAGCAGAAATCAGAGAAACGGCCAAGGAAGCCTTGGAATGGGAGCAGAGGGTTTTTAAATCCATGACCATTCAAAAGATAGACGCCAACAACCTTCGACGTGAATGGCTACAACCCTCTCTCCCATATCCTTTGCTAAAGTACGAAGACGCCACAATCAGCAAGAGAATCAAAGAAGAGCCAACAATGCCACTCTACACAGCTGATATCTCAAGGCCTGAAGGGGTAAAGTTGATAGTCGACTCCTAGCCCAGGTGGAGAAATGCATGGCTGACAAAGTATCCACAGTACCTAATCCATTTGGTAGAGGCACCCAAAATCATAAGAGATAACCTAAGCTTCTTCCCTCTACCAAGGATGCGGACGTGGAAGGCCCAGGAACTACTACAAAGAAGCCAACCCACTTGGCTAAACTATCGGAAGCTGCTAGGCTTGAAGGCAGGCGATAAAATAAGTGTTCAATACATGGTGAAAACCCTAACAGGTGCCATCAAATTGTTCACTGGCTCGCCTGACCTTTCTTGCATTATGATGAGGAAGATTTGCAAAACCCTTTTGGCAGTCTTCGAGACATTCAAACTGGGCCAGGCGATAGACATTATCTTAAATGCAAGATACGAGTCGCTGCTCAAGATGCGAGAAACCATAAGATGAAGAAGCAGCTCAACAGCCATGTCGGGGACGACATGAGAAAGGAGGGGGGGATTGTTAGAAGCTGGACACACCCTACGGAAATTACTGCTCGGCAGATCATCATTTTTTGTAATTATTCATTTATTGAGAAAACCCGACATTTCACCTTGTAAATATTGGGGCTTACAGAAGTTTCCAGATTGTATCCCAGTTTTGACATTTAGATTGAGTAGATGGTTAATTTGGAACTTTAGAGTTTGAGAATTGTAAGGTATCTATACCAATTTTTGACCTTAACGAAAAAAACCTTTGTCATTTAAAAAGTTTGAAGTCTGTGAGTGAGTGTACTGTATACGAGAGAGAGTGTGAACTTCATCTTCACGCTACGTGTGCACCAGTGGTCGGAATCGAGTGCGGAGAAGTGCAGTGTGTTGCCCCCAACGAGAGCTACGCGCCGATACCTACATTGTGCATGTACGGTCCGGTTTTGCAAGCTCCATCTACGAGCTTCATCTGGTGATTCGGTGAGCATACGTTGTCCGATTTTGCATTGCAGCATATCCACGCGTTCACATTGAGTAGAGCTACACATTAGGCACTTTAGATTTTGGAAATGAAGACCTGCAAATTTTGGCCAGACATCCTACGTGATTTTGCACCGGGTGTTTTGGGTTGGGATTTTGGTTCATAGACCTTAGGGAGAGCGACCTATCGGTTTTAGTAGGGTCTCTTTCAAGTTCTGTGGTGTTTCGAGATTGTTTGATGGGTGTTCGGCTCTAGAAAGCGTTGTAGGAAGTTTCCTCTTATGCACTCCTGAAGGTTGTGACTTAGACATTGGGTAGAGACCTCTGTAGGAATTAGTTAGGAGTCGGTCGAGTGTAGGTTGACACCCTATGCTTGCTTCCACGCGCCTGCGGGTCGAGCTTCGTCCTTAGCTGACAAATCTTGTTAGGTGAGTTCTCGCTGTGCTGACATCCGTCGCGGCGTATCCGTCCAACATCCATCCCACATCCTTGTGTCGTGCTCTCTCTCTCTCTCTCTCTCTCTCTCTCTCTCTCTCTCTCTCTCTCTCTCTCTCTCTCTCTCTCTCTCTCTCTCTCTCTTCGCTGCACACACGCACGCCTTTGATCCATTCCTTCACAATGCCATCTTGTACAGTGGTCGATATATTCCCACTTTGATGGTGATTGAGCTTAGCTCTCACATTGATAGGTTTATAGGCAAGTTTGAGGGTCATTTGTGAGCTGAGTTTTTCAGCCTTCATTCCCTCTTTTCAATGCCTATGTATGGCTCAATTGTAAGCTAATTTGCGGCACAATTGTGACCTGTTTCTTCAGGTATTTGAGAGCTGAATTTGGGGCTGATTTGCAGACATATTTTTCAGCCATACATGAGCTTGTCTTAATCTACAAGTAGAGTTCTTGTTACTCTTTATAGTGGCTGAGTTTTGACTCCCACTTTTACATAGGTTGTGTATGCTACGATTTTTTGGCACATTGTTTATTCATCGACATATTTTGGTAGCAGTTTTTCACTCACATATGTATGTCATTTGTGGTGTCGTTGAGTGATACTCCGGCTAGAGAGGTTTGTCTCTATGTATGACTTTGTCAGGTGATTCTAAACGAGTACATTCTCGGATTGGACATTTGGTCATTTTTTGTTATCTCCATTGCGATTTACTTGTTGAGTTTTTTGCTCTAGTTACAAAGGAGACTCTGTCAAAATTTTGCCAAATATGTATGCCTATTGCAGAGACTAGTGAGCTTGACCGTTTGCTCATCTTCTTTCCTTCAGACAGTGGTTTGCTCTTGGATGGGAGAGTCTTGTGATCTCAAGCATTGTTTGCCATAGTTTTGGCATGGATATAGAGATGCTACGGTTAGAGGTGGTTCTCGTTCACGATCGTGACTGACATGTTGGCATTGCGGCCATGATGGGCATATTAGGTGCCGTTGCTTCAGGCGTATGAGGCAACGAAAGAGGTATATGCATGGTGCTACTATGAGTACAGATGATAGAGAGTATGCATATGATGGGCATGTCACTTTTGAGTCTAGCTTGCCTTCAGACTACTTTGTGTCTTGGGATAGCTCATTGTCTATGTGTTTTCTACTAGATGAGCAAGTAGTTTTTCATGTGACGCCACATCGTGATTTGTTTGGTCTTTCTCTAGTGGGAGACTTGGTTGTGTGCAGTTTGCTGATGGTTCAACATATGGCATAGAGGGTGTTGGAGATGTATGCATGTATTTACTTAGCGGTGCATTGCTTACGCTATGAGATGTATGTTATGTACCAGGACTCAGCCATAAGCTCATTTCAGTGAGTCAATTGTAGAGTAGTGGATATTGTGTACTTCTTGGAGAGCGATCATTTTAGATGCATAGGGGATCATTGGTGATAGCCAGAGGTGCTAGGAGTGGTTTGGTATACCCTTTGTATATTTTTGATACACAAGGCGGTGTAAATTTACAGCCATGTTTGGAGCGAGAGACAAGGCATGTCTCTTTTGCGGATGTGCTGCATGGAGAGCAGGTTGTGCATTTGTCTTGTGGTGAAGTTCATGCAGACAATGGTATCTGTGGGATGCACAGCTTGGTCAGTCAATCAATTGAGATGACATCAGTTGAGCCAGACACCGATGCATTGTTCTATGATGCGTTTGATACATTTGAGGGCAAGTGTGTCCCTGAAACAGCTGTGTGTGATTACAGTGGTACTGACTTTTTGATTTTGCAGTCATTCTCTACAGATATACCTTTTCCAGACGATGCTGACATGGTGATGCATAGTCAGGTAGTTCTTGATGAGGATGCATATGGCACTGAGGTTGCTGGCAGGGATAGGTTGGCACACAAAGTGCATGTTTCGTCGGGTTTTGGGTCTCTCATGTTTGACCTTTTGGTGTCAAGACCTGATATTTCTTATGTGGTTGGTGCATTTGCAGTGGGAGTTGGAAATTGTGCGATGATAGACATTTGTCATTGTGAATTGTGGAGCCATGCAGGTCGTCATTTGATACCTGCATCAGGAGTGTCATAGGGGCTCTAGCCATAGTAGTATGTATGTTGCATTTCCATTAGAGTGATTACAGATGCACTCACATGTTTGGAGTGAGCCAGTGGGAATAGGTTGAGATCCGTCTTCTCTCACCTATTGTATATACTAGTTGTAGGTTAGTCTTCTCGTTACTTATCGTCACAGAGCCTTTAGTGGGAGAATGTTAGGTAAAGGCGGTGTGCCTCACCATGCTTTGCCCATGTTTGTCGGCTAGTATATCTGGCCGCCCATACTTATCTCCTTATTCTTTATACATACAAAGAAAAAGTATCTCTCACTTATTCTCACACTTTGCTCATACAGTGAGATTTGGGAGCTTCACCCCACATTCCTGTGCCGTGCTCTCTGTCTCCCTCTCTTCTCTCTCCATCTTCGTTGCACACATGCACGCCTTTGATCCATTCCTTCACATATGGGTGATTCTTGGGTTCCAAGCTTGGTATGACGTTGTGCCATGTGGTGGCCCAAAGTTCATATGTGTGGCCCTAGGCATATGTAGATGCACGATGTGACATGTTAATGCTAGTTGGTATGGCTCCACTAGAATAGGGGCTTGGATAGGGTGGTCGTGGAGTGTAAGATGTCAAAACAATTGGGGGTATAGGAGCTACATGAGCATGAGATCCAAAGGTATTTATGATTGATATACACCTGTAGGTATTGTTGTAAGCATTGTGCTACTAGGTAGCATTTCTTTACTTACGAATGAGGTCCAGGGTGTACTTTTAACCAAGCTCATTATTGGGGTAGGAATTGTAATCATAGTGTCTCGGAGGGAAATATGACTTAAATTTGAAAAGGTAAAACTATTGCTGTGGGATTAAACTGTATCAAGACTCCATGCAAAACAATATATGAAGGATCCATGGGACTTACTAAGGAAGTCTCCATTTGTGATAGGGTTGGTTTTTTTGCATTTCTCGTATCCAAGAATTTCATAGGACCCATCAAAGGAATGTTACTTCCCTTGTTTTGCCTCTCCATCTGGACAACCCCATGGCTGACATCACAAACCATCCGTTGCCCCTCCTCTAGACTTGTGGCAATAGACGTGGATTGTACAACCTCTAACCAACCCACATGGTATGTGTAGCGCATGTACAGACCGGTCAAAGTCTTGATTTTCAAGTCATACTCCCAATTTTGAATGAGAATTACCGACTCTAATCCTAAAGTGCTAGAGGTTCCCCTTGAAGTGGAGTTATTATGGTTCCCTATGGCTAGACCCTCAGTGACTACTCATTCAGGAGCACTTGGTGGCTCATCTGGCATGATTGTTGTCATAGGGGTCTTTCCTTTCATGGCTTGGCATTGCTCTACACCCACACACTAGGTTTGATGTTTTACAAAGAAAAAGAAAACACACACACACACACAAAGCACACTCTCACTCTCAAAGTTAGGGGAAAACTTGTGGTTCTCCACTCCTTAGTTTTGGGTGGGTATCTAATTATTATTATTATTATTATTTTCTTATAATTTTTTGGGATGTGACTTTCATAGAACCCTCAAATTTAAATGGTGCCCTAGTTTTCATTTTGAAGGCTCATTAAAACTACCTTCTCACTAGATGCACAAAAAAGAAATTCAGTACAACCGTTTAAGGCCTTGAAAAAACTCTCATTTTCTTTCTACACAAATTGGAAGGGTATAAATGGGATATCCAAATACATTTTTTAATATCTTTCACTTGTTTTGAAATGTAGTGGCTTCATTGACAAGGAAACATGTAGGACCATCACCTATATTTTTTCCTTTAAAACAAAGACAAAACATGGGAAACTACTTTCCCAGCCCTCCAAAAACTTCTCCCTCTATCTCTCATGCACACCAAACAAAAGAAGTTTTGGACGCACACAACTCCCTCCTATGCATTGTTTTTTAAAGAAAAGGGTATTGCTAAAAGAGGAGGAAAGGGATTGTAGCTTTGTCGTCTTTTATCATTCTCTCTCCTTCTCACATGTACACACACACACACTCTTACAATATTTTTTCTATGCAAAACAAAAATTGTTGTATCTAATAATGGGTCACTCTACTCTTCAATAGATTAAGGACATATGAGGATAACAGGAGAAGAAGAGTAATGGATGCAAACCAAGAGAGCCTTGAGTATGCACAAGCTTGAGTTGTACTACATAGTAGAGCTCTAAAGACTATTTGCTTACTTTCAATTTAGCATAATTCTATGATAGCTATATATTTTGCGAAGCCAATCAAAGTATAAATTGTAGCACTATATCATTCATCAAGGTACCCCTTGGACATTACAGTCTTGGAGGTGATTTGCAATATGGCATTACTTCTTGCCACAACTTCATAGGTGTTGTTCAATTCATCATTTTGTCATCAATTATAAATTTGGTGAAGAAATTATTGCAATTTTGGTACAAATGTTTTCATATGTATTCGCACACCCATGGGTACATGAGTATGTGCACACATACGTGCACGTGCACATGTGCACACACACACACTTACTTCACTACTTTCTTGTAGTTTTGTCAAGCATCAAATAAGGTTGTATTATGCCATAGATTGTCGACACTCTCGGTTTAAAAAAACCCACACCTTTTACTAGATATGGGATAGGACCCTTAAAATGTTATGATAGTTACAAGGCATGTCTAAATTACTACTTGCTGCCCTCATTTACTATGTCTTGAGGTGCTAGTGCTATGGTAGCCCTACTGTGCCGGATTGCATCGCAGGCGGCTACTCATCTGCAAGTCCCCAGGGGGAGCTCGATCTACTCAGTGCTTTCTGCAAGCAACTAGCCATGAGTGATAGCGGCCCTCCTTCTTCTATTTAAAGAGGTCAGGGTGCATTCTTCCCCTCACTTAGCTTTGCATGTGTTTTACTTGCATGTACCAATGGGTGTGCGAATAAATATGAAAACATTTGTACAAAAATTGCAACAATTTCTTCATCAAAAGATACCCCCTGTTTGAGGGATAGTTGGGGTATCCGGGGTACTTATAAAGGCAGGATTGAGACCGCATAGTTTTTTCAAAAAGTTAGACAATTCAGCCCCATAAAACAAGAATGAGGAAAGCTCTTGCTGATATTGTATAGAGAGTATAGGAAGCTAGGCTGTGTATTGGGAAATCAAATTAACACCATCTTTTGAATCCTTGTCCAAGGTAGCCAAAATTTTGACCCAATCATTAAAAGATAACATGTGTAAGATAGACATCTTTTTGTTTGAGGCAAGAGCCAAGTCATAAACTAGTTGAGAAGCATCCAAGCTGCTAATCCATCTGAGGACAAGAGATCTTGCCACAGAGAGGGGTTCAGAGGATAATTCCAAACCTTGCGAAGAGAGCAAGGGTCTGCATATTCAAAAATGTTAATGAGGCTATGACTACACATTGTAGTAAGTAATACAATATTTGGACTTTCTTGCCATAAAAGGTCGAGTTCTAACTACTAAGGCATTTTTTGGAGTATGATATTTTAGGTAAAACTTAATCTGCTCTAGAATCCCTCTATGATTCTCATGGTTGTGTTTTACTTTCATTTGGGCTGTCATTCTAAAGTGTTTGTGATCCTGAAAGGAAATATATAAACATAGAATCAGTCCTGTAGATTGGGCCTACATTCTTAAACTGGTAAAGACTATGATAGTTGTGATCAGGAGACCAAAAACATAGTCTATGAAGGGCCACCTAACACCAGTCAACCAGTCAAGGGTTTACAGACTGTGGGTCCAACTTAGAACTAAGTTCCAAAATTAGTTTCTAAATCCAGTGTCCCGGTTTCCCCACAGAATGGAAAAAGCCTTATGTTAAGGGCATGTGTGTAGCTTTTACCATAAATAATAAGACATAATTGAACTTTTACATTCAAAAGACAGCTAGCTCCAGAGAGAAGGAATGATAAGTACAAAAATAGCTCAGTCTTAGAATCATCTTTGTACAATGTTTATATGAATGAAGCCTCATTCCAATATACAGATATTAGAATTACTTCCCTTGCCATAGGTGCATGTGTAATCATGTAAGGACAAGTGCTTGAAGCCAAAAAAAATTCCCAAGATAAGATAGAGTATCTACCTGCATCCACCCAAACAAGACAACAGATACGTTATCCTTGAATGTGTTTATAGGTATCAAATGAACTATACCAATTGTTATCCGTGTCCATCTTAAAAAGTTTTTTTAGAAACTTTCAAGCCTAGTCCAAAGTATTTATATTCCAAAAACAATTATTACCCAAAGTTTACGGTTTTTTATTATGTTTTAGAAGGCCATACCACCTTTGAAACCAAGTGAATCATCTCCATTGATGGAGCTCCATTCTCACTTGCCATAAAGCAAAAGGAGCCTAAATGAAATTTCCTTTTAAGAATATTAAACAAGTTTTTGATGTCCTTCCTCAATTTGTATGTTGCCTTCATTCTCTAATGAGTAAGACAATTAGCAGAGATCTTTAGATATAAACACGGTCTCTAGCCAAACTAGGTGCACGGAAGAAATAAGTGTGTGCTTGCTTTATGCACTTTTTTCAAGCCCGCTCATTGGAATGCTAAAACAGTATTCCATGTTACCCCAAAAAAACAAGTAAACCACCAACTCTACCGACGATATGCAGCTAATGGGGACCCCACCCAAAATAATTCACCGAACAACTTATAACTAGAAAGCCATTATGCAGTCGGGAAACAACCCCAGTTTCTTTCAGTAACTCATGTGCTAAGTGAAAGAAAACAACTAGTACCTTTATCAAGTCCCAAAAGACCAGTAAACAATAAGGTACAACTAGTATGTCATACGCCAATCAGCTAACCCCCAACCAATGTTCAATGTAGAGCCACCGTAAGCAGTAGCAAGATTATATATTAACCCATGTTTGTTAGCCCATTTAGCCATTACAATATAAACCTAGCCAACCCACATAATGCGCTTTACCCAGCTAAGCAATAAGGAACAACAACCCTCAGAATTGCCATAATCTGTTTAAGCCTAGGCCATCCACACGGTGGTTTCTTATACCAGGCTAAGCGGCCGGTTATGCCACCCAATACTTTTTTTCCAGTTTTTGTAAAAGTACCGTCATCATCAATAAATAAAAACAATAGATACTGGGTAAGAAAACCCTTTTATCCCCCAGAATTTGAACATTATGTACCTGCAATTTGTTATAAATAATGAACAGTGGAAAAGAACACCAGTAACAATACCATAGTCATGCCCCAAAACAACCTTTCCAATTATTTATCATATGATGCTGAGGGCCGTTTTTCAAATTTTGCTCCACCTCTCTCTTGGTATACACTTGATGCATGAAAATCACAAAAAAACCTATGTACTTATTTTGTATGTAGCTATGGTTTTGACACAATTGGATCTCAGAATAAGACCAGTAAAACAAATGAGAGATGTAGTAAACTTAACAGAATATTCTAGACAAAGAAAAATAAAGTTAAAGATTATTAGAGAACATGTGACCAGCCTTTTAGGATTTGATATGTCCAATCTTCAAGAAAGGGTGAGACTCTCAAATGAGGTAATGAATAAGAGTGACATTTTGAAACTTCCCAAAAATCGAACCCAAAAGAAATTGGTAACTCAAAATGTACTGTAAAATATGGATTTATTGGTTCAACCTTTTCAAATGCAAGAAGTTTACGACAAAATGGGGGTGAGTAGAAGGGGTTATATGGCCATCTCTAAAACATAGTTTCAGGTCCTTAAAAATTACAAAACTAAAGCTTTTTGATTGCCTAGGACTCACAATGTTGGTAAAGTAAGGACTCTATAAAATGAAGAAATACCTTTTTTAGAGTACTATCATAAAGAGGGAATGATGCCATATAAAAACACAAGAGAAAATCTTCTTTGAAGTATAATGTTTTTAATAACATTTGGATGAGTATAAAAAAAGTTCAATATGATTTAGTGAGATACTTTAGAGTGTAAGAAGTAGATTGTGAAGGAAAACCTATATATGTTATGAAATTGGATGAGGCTCAAATTCAAAAATGTCAAAAAATGGAAAGAGTATCTATATCCCCAATCCATAGAGCATTTGATTATAGCCAGGGTAAGCTAGACTTACCATACCACAAAAATCAATCAAAAATGGAGCTATGGTGGATTGAAGCAGCTGGAAAATACCATTAGAAAACCACGATAGATTGAAATGGATCTATTTGCAGAACGACAACTCCATGTAGATGGCATGGGTGACCTCATTGTATAGTGGCACTTGAGTGCCGACCTTAAGGCACTGAAGTGCGTTTGGTGTATGTGGAGGTGCCAATACCAAGTATCCATGTATGTATTGCATGGCAAGCACTTGAATGAAAGGATGGCTTCCAGAATATGGGGTTGGAAAACCACCATCAAGAAATAGTGTGAACGTCATCGACCACCCATCGTCTTTTATAATAATTTGGGATCCAATTCTAGCAATAGATTTGAAAAATGTAAATATATGCTCAATGAATGTAGAGATTAGAATATTGGGCAAATTGTTCAAATCCATCTTGATTATGCATATTCTATTAAGCCTAGTAAACTTGTAGTAGACGAGTGCATAGAAAAATGTAAACTTGCAGATGTAGACAAAAAATGCATGGAAGTGTGAAAGAAGCTCGACAATTTTTTGAAAGTCTTGAGACAACAAGCTAGCTCTACTAATTATGCAGATGACTTTTAGAAGGCAATAAAGCTTTTAATAACTACTGTCATAGATGCTTGGGGAGAAAAATACATCACATATTACTTGGTGAGTATTCATTCTTAAAGTCTGGATAGTTTTTTACATTTCATCTTATGAGTTCAACATTTTTTAGCATATTCTCTACCTGCATGGACCGTAGTTTTCAAAACAAGGATCCTTGCAACATGGAATACTCAAGGAATGGAAAAATCTCACTATCAAGTGAGGACTTCATTTTTTAGATGTACAAGAAAGGGAGGGGAGCAAAGAAGGAGAAATGCATAAAAGGAGCTATTCAATTAGTTCTTTAAGAGTCAATTACAACAAATGAGATTAAACAACCATGTTGCTCAACCCCACAAATGGAGACTACTGCTTCACTTTGGAACTTTGTACCAAGTCTTTCTAAAAAGATCCAAATTCATGAAATAAATTTTACGCAAAATATTGTCAATTTTACATCAGCTTTTTATTCATTTGGTATCACTAGGCATGTCACCCCTGTATCTCAAAAACTTTCTTCTTCTATAGCCCCCAAGAAGATTGGCATTTTTCTCCTCAGTTGTTGCTGCATAGCTAGAGTAGAAAGTAGTGTGCTCTTGACGCATTGAATCCTGCAGCATACCCAAATATTCTAAGTGATGCATCTCTCTTAGGTAGCATGACTTGTTTTCATTGATTTGAAGGGAAGTGTACCACAAAAACCGTGACAATATCTTCAGGGAAAATATTGGCAACTTGGGATCTTTAAACTACTGCATGTAAAAAGGATAGAAGGTGGCACTATCCAATGTAGGCACGTAGTGCATGAGAGAGGAGACATCCCTTTTGGAAGTGCCCTCTGTTGCTTTCCCTCTTGAGCCTTTATATCTCCCAGGGAAAACTTGCTTTCAAGGAGTTAAATCTGTAAAACAAGAAGTAATTATTAATTAAAACAAACTTGAAAAAAAAGGAATATTATAGGAAGGGAGATCAAGGTGAAACTAAATATTTTTTTTAAACGAGACTGCCTGATCTAGTCATCTCTCTTTTGTCAATGTCCTTTTCAACTTCCTTTAACTTAAAGTCTCTACCAAAAGATTGGACACCAAGCTCAACAAGATTCTTCTCAAAATCCTCATCTTTAAGAGTAGGTTTCTCCTCTTCCACTATTTTCATGCATAGAGCAAGTGCATCACATAAGAAGGAAGAAATAAGTTATAAGATGTCTGTAGATCAAGTTCCAAAAACTCCTCTTTCAAATCTTCTTTTGTATCAATGAAGTCTTTTTCCACCTCAAAAGCTTCAGAAAAGGTTGCAATACAGTAGTCCTACCTGATAATAAATAGATATTGAATATGGTGGAGAGGGATATACTCTTTTCTATTGTTATAAAAGTAGGTAAGGCTTGGAATAGTAAGGGAGGCCTCAGATAACTCTACCTCCTCTATTGGCTCATCAATGACAATACTAGCTCTAAATTGAGCAACATCAAAATTTGAACTTTCCTGCTTCTCAGCTACAACATCAATTTCCTCCTCCTCTAGAACTTCATTTTTCTTAAGTTGCAGGATTGTGGAAACATTTGTATTTGTTCCCTCTTTGTCTCTATCTTTCACTTCATCACCTTTGCCTTGCATGTCAACTTTAAGAAACAAAAAAGAAAAGAAAGGCAACTTCTTTTGGAACAAGGTTGCAAGGCTTTGAATGGACAAGACAAGAAATGGTCGTGGGAAAACAAAAGAATTCTTGGAAAATTTTCCTAATCTCCTTGTTACTTTGTCTTTCTCAATTGAGTTGGTAGTAAATTTAGTTGAATGACAATAACTCCTGCCATCCAATACCAAACACTTATCCTCAACTGCCTCTTCAAACTCTTGACTTCCTCTGACAAAATGTCCTTCGGTGAGCTACCTCACCCTACCAAAATCACCCAAACACTATGGCTACCCCTACCTTTTCATTGTACATTGGTGTGTGTGAGCTAGGAGACTTTCCCCGCATCTCCTTACAAACCCTCTGCTCGCTAGTCATTGGGCTAGTTGAGCAAAACAAAATCTAAAAATAAAATATATTATGGCCCATTTGTGTGTAAATATTTCATTGTATATAGGGCCTAAACATAGGGATTTTTTGTTATACTTATTTTTTGTATTTATTTAAATATTTCTACCTAAGTGTGCGTTATTTGCCTATGTATGTTATACTCACATTACCACATTTTTTCTTACCAATGTGCATACTCTTTAGTATATAAATAAATATCTTCATTCAAGTCTCTCCAAATCTTGGTGTGAACCCACTCCAAGAAAAAATCACAAAAATACCGTTCACCCAGTCATTCCCTTTTAATAAGCTACCATTTTTCTACATGCATTTTTCCTTGCTTCTTGTAGATAGTCCTTAATTAATAAAACAAATGAGGGCCCCTCATTTTATTCTCTATATTTTTATATATTTTTTTTACATTTTATATTTATATATAGCTGACACTATTCTAGATTCCACAAATTATTTACATACTAACGTGTTTTCACCCTTCATATCCATATATCATATTTGTGAATAATCCTACTTCATGGATATTTTCAAAACCTCAAGAATCTATTAGGTCATGATCTCATGTACGAAGGGTCTCACTCTTGGAGGATTATACAAATTCAACAAAAGGGGGGCCAATGAAGACTCTAAAGAAGGGAAAAACAGGCATTTTGGTGAGTATTTTGGCATCCACCTCCACTCCAAATTTGAGGATGTAATCAAAATGAAAAATTTATCTTACAATTTGAATAATCACCTCAAAAATTTTCATAATTTTTTGAGCTACAACTGGTGAGATATGATTTTTGTGGTGGACCTCAGTCTTAAAACTTTTCCTCACAAGTCACCCTAGTCTTCTCTAACCTCCATTTACTTCCACACACAAACACACACACACTCATTCGTCTCCATCCTTTACTCAAATGTGTACCTTCCATGGTTTCTCTCACCCTCTTCACCATTAACCTCCCCTCTCACCTCCATAGCTCTCATATAAACTCTACATGTACATACACCATCCTATGTCTCTCTTTCCTACCTCTAAGTCACAATTCATTTTACCTCTTCTGTATATAGATAAAATTAGCATGTAAAACCATGCTTAATCTATATAAATTGAGAGATTCTCATCAAACAACATCCTCACTTTCATCGTGGTGTTCAACCTTTGTGGTGACGACATAAGAATAAAAGAAGAAGAAGACGATCGACATTCATTTTTGAGAACCTACACAAGTTCAAAACTTCTTCAAGCTTCACCATCACAAGGATTCCCTCACTTAAGTAAACCATCCACCTCATTCTACCCATCTTAAATATATCATTAACGTTTTAGTGATTACTAACACCAACTACTAACATACTAACACAAATTAGCCATGGACCTAACCATAAAAGGCACCTCACTTCAAGACATGTGTATAGTAAAAGCTCTCTCTCTCTCTCTATCTATATCTCTCTCTCTCTCCCTCCCCCCTTAAAACTCTACTTTAACCTTATCTACCATCAATAATGCTCTCTTTTGAGCCCACATCCATGACTCAAGCAGACAAAGAAGGCCTGCAATGTTTTGATATTCAAAGGAGATACTAATCTTGATTTGATTAGCTTGTAAATAAGGATAACAAATAACCTTAATGAGGGGTCCCTAACCTATAAATAGGCCCCTCTCCTTCTTGTAAATTATCTCCAGCATCTCACAAAGCATCCCAACACTCTATAGGCATGAGGAGAGATTTAGGTGTACACTGTAGTCATCACCTTGTGAGATTCACACTTTGTGTGAGAGGAGCTTTGATGCTACACATTGCAAAATGAGAGAGTGTGATTACCCTATCTCAAACCACTATTATACGTGATCTTCCACTATCAAGAATTGAGGTTTTGGTGCCTCAAAGGGGTGTCATGGTTCTAGAATCATCGTCCTTTCACTTGTGCTGCATGGTTTGGTGAATGCAAGGTGACTAGTATCTTCTAGGCTCCATCATTGGAGCTTGTTTGAGAAAGTGGTTAGTGTATTTTCATTTCCAAGTTTCTTGTTCATTGTAGGAGGGTTTTGTGGTGAGAGGTTTTCGACACCCTAAGATAGTGTGTACATGCTAGCATTGTTTATCATTCACTAATTGTTGATTTAGTTTATGCAATCTCCGTGATAGTGTGATAGTACACAACCTTATCTAGAAAAATGCTAATTAGATATTTGCACAAACTCCTTTTCTCTCTCTCTTTCTTCCCTTTTCTCTGACACTCTCCTGCACCATTTGATGTGTGTCTTGGTGTGAGATTGTTTGTGTGTGTTTTGTTTCACCTCTTTTGGTTGTGACAAAATCTTCTTTGAGTCCTAATCAAAACCAAAAAATAAAAATATGTTATCACCCATTTGTGTGTAAATATTTCATTGCATATAGGGCCTTAATATAGGAATTTTTATTATAATTATTTTGATACTTATTTAAATATTTCTCTCAGGTGTGCGTTATTTGCCTAAGTATTTTATACTCACATTACCACTTTTATCTTAATTGTGTACACACTCTTTATTACCCAAATAAATATTTGCATGCAAACCTCTGTAAATCTTGGTGTGAACCACTCCGAGAAAAAATCACAACAATGCATTTCACCAAGTCATTCCCTTTACTAAATTACTAATTCTCTACATGTATTTTTTCATTACTTCTTGTAAATAGTCCTTAATCAATAAAAAAAATGAGGGGCTCCTCATTTGATTCTCTATATTTCCATATATTATTTTCTTCTATATAATAATTTATATACAGCTGACAATATTCTAGATTCCATGAGTTGTTATTTTTTCCATCATATCGATATATCATATTTGCAGATAATCCTAATCCATGCATATTTTCAAACCCTCAAGAATCTATTAGGTCATGCTCTCATGCAAGGAGGGGATCACTCTTGGAGGATTATACAAATTCAAAATATTGGAGGCCACTGAAGACTTTTGTGGACAAAACAAATAGGCATTTTGGTGGGATTTTTTGCATCCACCTCCACTCCAAATTTGAGAATGAGTCCAAATGAAAAATTTAGCTCACAAGCTAAATAATCACCTCAAAATGTTTCATAATTTTTGGAGCTTCCACTAGTGAGATATGATTTTTTTGGTGGACCCTAGTCTGCCCACTTTTTCTCACAAGTCACCCTAGTCTTCTCTTACCTCCATTTAGTTACACAGACACACACACTCATTCCTCTCGATCCCTCACTCAAACCTGCACCTTCCATGGTTTCTCTTACCCTCTTCACCATTTACCTCCCCTCTCACCTCCATAGCTTTCATATGAGTTCTACATGTACGTACACCATCTCTATGCCTCTCTCTATTACCTCTACATTATAATTTCTTTAACTTATTCTCTATATAGAGCATGTAAAACCATGCTTAATCTCTACTATTTGGGGATTCTCATCAACCAACATAGGCATTTTCATCATGGTTTTTCAACCTTGGCATCGATAACATAAGAAGAGAAGAAAAAGAAGAAGAGGATCAGAAGGTTAGTTTTGAGAACCTATACAAGTAAGCTCAAAACTTCTTCAAAGCTTCACCATCACAAGGATTCCCTCACTTCATTTAGCCATCTTCAACTAGCCACCTCATTCTACCCATTGTAAATATGTCATTAACGTTTTAGTGATTACTAACACTAACCTCTAACCTACTAACATGAAATGGCCATTCACCTAACCATAAAACGCACCTCACCTCAAGACATGTACATAGTAAAAACTCTCTCTCTCTCTCTCTCTCTCTCTCTCTCTCTCTCTCTCTCTCTCTCTCCCCCATTTCTTAGCTCTATAATTTCACCCTATCTACCATCAACTATGCCTTTTTCTTGAGCCCACATCCATGACTCAAGCACACACAACATTTGATATTAAAAAAAAATCATTATCATGATTTTTCATCTTGTAAATTAGGATTTCTAATAATCTTAATGAGGGGTCTCCAACCTATAAATATGCCCCTCTCCTTCTGGTAAAACCATCTCCAACATCTCACAAGCACCCCAATACTCTATACACGATGAGAGATTTAGGTGTAGTCATCATCTTGTGAGCTTCACAATTGGTGTGAGAGAAGCTTTGATTCTACACATTGCAAAGTGAGAGAGTGTGAATGCCTTATCTCAAATCACTATTTTACATGCTCGTCCACTATCACAAATTGAAATTTTGGTGCTTCAAAGGCAGTCTTGGTTCTAAAATCGACGTCCTTTCACGTGTGGTTTGGTGAATCCAAGGTTGTATCTTTTAATTTCCATCATTTGAGCTTGTTTGAGAAAGTGGTTGGTGTTTTTACATTGTCAAGTTTCTTGTTTATTGTAAGAGGGTTTTATCGTGAGAGATTTCCCACACCCTAAGACAGTGTGTGTGCGCTAGAAATCTTTACCATTCACTAATTGTTGGTTTAGTTTATGCAGGCTCCATGATAGTGTGATAGTATACAGCCTTACCTTGCAAGTTTTCAATCAGGTATTTTCACAAACTTCATTGTTCTCTCTTTCTTCCCTTTTCTTTGACGCTATCTTGCACCATTTGGTGTGTGTCTTGGTGTGAGATTGTTTGTGTGTTCTTTGTTTTCACTAAGAGGAAAAAGTGAAAAACAGACCGGGTGGCCTCTACACCAAGACTATGCATGACGGCCTCATCATGGGAGGTACACAATAGCGGCACCTCGGGGGGTTCACTATGTGTAAAACTACCATATCACATGCGTTCAAGACATGTTTGTAAAACCCCTTATCTGTGAATTTTGTTAAGAATATAATGTACCCTTTCCTTTTAAAATCTGTAAGTTTTTTTCAAATTTGAAAAAATAATGGCCTTTTGTATATATATTTCTATAAGTTTCAAGAACTTTAAATACCCTTCTGTTGAACTCACGTGATAGGTTACATTTTTATTAGGTGACCTCCCCGGGAGCGACACCACCTAGTGATATGTGGATAGGATGCATACATATACACAATCAAACATGCCATGGAAAAAAATGTCAAGACCGGTAAGGGTCCTGATATCCCATGGCCTCAACTTCTTGCATTATGTCCACAAGTTAGGAGGGAATTAACGAAGGCAGTTAGCACTAGAAGAAAGGTAAAAGAGAGTGTGTCTATTGTAAAAATCCCACAAGATGAAATGAATGAGGACATTACACCGGTGCTACACTATTACATCACAGGAAGGCTAGGTACAAAAGTTCTAGTGGATGGGGGTGCACAAATTTGCATCATGACAGACGGACTCGTACAAAGGCTAGGCATGCACACCCATGAGACACCTAAAATCAAAGTAAAAATGGAAAACAATAACAATGCTAGGTGCGTAGGCATTTGTAAAAATGTTTTTGCGGAGGCCTTTGGCATTAAGAAGGTTATGTCTACCAAGGAAAATGGTTACCCATTTATCCTAGGAAGACCATGGCTTATGAAAATGACATCTTTGCAGTATTGGGAGAGTGGAAACTTTATTTTCAAGAATGAGATGAAGGAGCGACGCCAAGAGGATCTCCATAGAGAATCGTCTCAAAGTGAGGTGGAGAAAGACTAGAATGATAGCACTTCATAAGAGGAAAGTAGTGGCAGCATTACTGACTTCCATCGAAGTCATGGGGGAAGGGTTTAAGCCAAGCAACCAAGAGACCTATTGTCAAGGCTTGTAAGAGGTAGGTCCTCAAGAGAACCAAAATAAGCAAGATGAAGGATTGTTAGAAGGTATGTTGTCTACAACACTTACAAAGGACAAAAGAGAGAAATTCAAATATGCGCCAAGAAAGTTTCCTAGGCTATTTGTTAAAGACTACACAGATGTGCATGGAGTAGACATTGTTCAACACAAGATTGAGTTAAAGCTTGAGGCCACACCTAAATCTCAGAAGCTACAAAGTCTAGGAGTTATCAAGGAGCACGATCTACTCAAGGAGGTAAGAAATCTTTTAGCATCAGGTTTTGTTTATCTAGTGGAGAATTTAGATTGGGTCTCTCCCATTGTTATCATTTCCAAGAAGAACGGCAAGTGGAGGGTGTGTGTAGAATATCGTCCACTAAATGAGGCAACAAAAAGATATGACTTTTCCATCCCATTTTAGGATGAGATACTAAATGAGGTATCTAGTCACGAGAAGTACACCGTGTGCGATGGCTACCCAGGTTACTTTCCAATAGGTATCGCATTAGAGAATTAGTTAAAAACAACCTTCATGACTCCTTAGGGTTGTTATGCTTTCAGATTCATGCCATTTGGCTTGACAAATGCTCCTTCAACCTTCCAACACTTCATGAACATGGTGGTTCAAGAATTCTTTGGAAATTCAATTAGGGTAAAACCAGTTGAAGGAAGGGGTAAAACCAGTTGTGCAAAAGCTACGACGACTGGGGGTCATACAAGAAAAGGCACTCTTGGCCGAGGTAAGGAAACTGCTGGAGGCGGGATTCATCTATCCTGTAGAAAAATCAGAATGGGTGTCACCCGTAGTGGCGACGCCTAAAGAGAATGGTAAGTGGAGGGTCTGTGTTCACTACAAACCACTAAATGCAGCTACAAAGAGAGACCACTTTCCTCTCCCTTTCTTGGATGAAATTCTGAATGAAGTAGCGGGTTTTGAATGCTATACCATTTGTGATGGTTATTCTAGATACTTTCAAATACGCATAGCCTTGGAAGATCAGCTAAAAACCACTTTTATCACGCCATGGGGTTGTTTTGCATACAGGGTTATGCCATTTGGTCTCACAAATGCACCTGCCACATTCGAAAGATATGTCACATATGTTTTTCAACCGTTCTTTGGAACATCCATAAGAGTGTTCATTGATGATTTTTGTATATATAGCTCCCGTATTTCACATTTAGAAAAGGTAACTGAAGGTTTGGCCAGGTTGCAGAGCCTAGGTGGGAAATTAAATGTGGATAAATGCCACATTGGAGAGAGTAAAATCATTCTACTAGGCCATGAAATTTCAGCAAAAGGTATCAACGCCGACCCAAGTAAGGTGTCCGCACTCATAGCCCTACCTTCACCAACGACCGCACGTCAACTGGTCTCTTTTCTACAGAAGGTGAGGTACTTAAGTAGATTCATACATCTACTATCACAACTTGTTCTACCACTACAACAACTCACTCAAAGATTAACTTTCACTTTGGACGAGGAAAGAGAACATCACTACAACAAGGTAAAGGAGGTCTTAGCCACTCTGCCAACTATCTCACCACCTAAGTGGGATGAAAAATTCTATGTCACCTCAAGTGTTGGTGATGACTCATTGGGGGTTGTGCTACTCCAAAAGGATACGACGACATCTTTCATGAGGCCAATATACTTCTCTAGTCGAATGATGACAGCAGGAGAGAAAGGTTTCGCCCATGTGGAACACTTAGTCCTAGCTCTTAGATTTGCAACTACAAAGTTTAGGTCATATTTGCTGCCTAAGCAATTTGTGATTCTAACCACGGATGAAATATTTCCCTATGTTGTATAACACATGGATGTGTCTGCTAGAATTACTAAATGGCTAGTTCGTCTACAAGAGTTTGACTACACGGTACAGGTAGAAAGCACGACAAGGGCAGGTTCTGGGGGACTCATGACCTACCAAGTCTTTGAAGGGAAGGAGAAGCAATCTAAGGAAGGAGAAGTCCGATTATCTCCAGTACCACCGATGGTAGAAGGAGCATACTCTCTCTACTTTGATGGAGCCTACAAGCGAGCGTCCAAAAAAGCAGTTGCAGGCATAGTGGTTTTTGATGACAAAGGGACAAAGGTATTTTCGTTGGGCCAATTGTTAGATTCACATTCTAACAATGAAGCTGAGTATGCAGCACTAACCAAGGGTCTAAAATGGTGCGTCTCACAAGGTGTACAACGCCTTAATGTATTTGGGGATGCTCTACTTCTGGTAAGGCAAGTAAATGGAGCATGGACATGCAAGAATCCTAGTTTAAGGACTCACTTAAGTGGTGTAAAAACCTTGTTCGGTAAGTTTGAAGAAGTTCAAATACACCATATCCCAAGGGCTCAAAACCAAGAAGCAGATGCCCTAGCAAGTGAAAGACTACAGGAAGTGGTGGTTGGAGCAATAAAACTAAAGCTCCCTCTATTTCAAGGCAGTGATGCCTTGCCTGACATCATGCATTTTTTGGAAACAGGGGAATGCCCATCAGATTTAACAAAGGTACAGAAGCAATGGCTGACGCGGAAGGCCACAAGGTATCGACTCATCAATGACGGTTTGTACTGTAAGGGTAAGGACCAAATACTCAGGAAGGTCCCTCTTTCTCAGGAAATCACGGGAGTAATTGCTAGCTATCACGACGGGGTTTGTGGTGATCACTTTGCCCTAGACATAACAAGTAGGAAAATCTTGCAGGCACGCTTCATATGGCCTAGCCTCAACCGTGATGTACACCACTGGTGCAAAACGTGTAAGTTGTGTCAAAAGGCCGGCACTAGGTCACTTATGCCTGAACCACAGACACCTATTCTCTCATATGGCCCATTTGAAAAATGGGGTATCGATGCCATTGGGCCATTACCTAGGGCCAACTCAGGAAAATTCTACATTATCATGGGAGTCGACTACATGACTAGATGGGCAGAGGCTACAGCCACCACTAGAATCACAGCGGTAGAGGTAGCTAAATTTATCTATGAGCACATATGTTGTAGGTTTGGCACACCTTTAGAGATCATCTCTAATAGAGGGCCAGGTTTCAGAGCAGACTTGGTAGGAGAATTAATGCCGAAACTGGGCATTACAAGGAGGCACTCTTCACCATATTACCCTCAATGTAATGGCTTAGTTGAAAAGGTAAATGGAATGGTTTCTAAAATTATTACCAAGCAGGTAAACAATCATCCTGGACACTGGGATAAGTACCTACTACCATCTTTATGGGCCTACAGAACTTTATTCCGTACAACCTTGGGATTCACACCGTATCATCTAGTATTTGGTAAGGAAGAAATCTTGCCCATTGAATTGCAACTACAAAGTCTCAGAGTAATGGCAAGCCAACTTCAACAACCCAACATGCATTTGAGAGATCACATCATCAACTTGGAAAGACTGCAGCTGGACAGAGAAGAAGCAATAAATTATTATGCAGCACAAGCATAGCATAGACGGCTTAGCTTTAACGAGCATCTCCGGAAAAAATAATTTAAGAAAGGAATGTTGGTGCTCCGCTACGACAATCTCTTTGACACGCGCAAGGATAAGAAACTCCTACTCCAATGGGAAGGCCCTTTCATCATCAGGAAAAAGTATGCCAATGGAAGCTACCAGCTTATGTAGGCTGATGGAAAACTTCATAAAACCAGGGTAAATGGTTGGCGACTTAAACCTTATTTTCTTCGATTTGACCAAGCTCCACCAATTGACATTCCAGATGAGGACACACCATCAACCACCATCTCCAACGATAATGACCAAACAGATGAGCTAGAGACATGAATGCCTCTAGCCAAAAGGGGAGGGCTAATGATGGGGGCTTTTCACAAGCCAAGCTCCCATATCCCTTTTCTCTCGTCCCCACCCCATGAAAACCCCCTTTAGGGAGCGAGTGATAAAAGGCATTGAAAAAAGTAAGAAAAAAATAAAATATGATTATGTAAATATATAAGAAAGGTAAAATAGGCCACCTCATGCCTGCGGGGTAGCCCATCCTTACCTTGCCTCCTTTTTCTTCACTGTTGTCCCGCCGGGTGTCCCTTTTCCTCTCCTCCACTCAAAAGGTCAACCCCCTCTCTCTTCCCCTTGTCCTTTCTCCTTTCTCTCTCCCCTCAAGCTACCCCACCTCTCACCAATAATGCATTATAACTCACCAATAATGCACCCTAACTCACATGCAACTTACCCTATCTTCCAAAATAGTATACCCCACCCCCTCTTTCTCTCCCCTATCATATCCCATGACCCAAATACCCCCCTCTCTCTCTAAAGGGCGCCATGTCTCTTGTCTTGTAGCTAAATAACCTCCCCCACACTCACACACACTCAGTTTCACTGAAAAAGGTGCCCACAGACCCATCCCCACCCGGTGGTTACCTGATTTTTCTTGTGTTCACACACATCTGCACACAGATTCACCTCTGAACACACTCCCCTCTCTCCCCTCTTGTAATTACTTTATTCTCCATGTCAGCTCTCACTTTTTTTTCATCAACCCATCTCTCTCTTAGTCTCTCTCTCATGAGACTGCTGTTCTGGCACATATACACACAGCCAGACAAGTGGGGCCCACAGTCACATGGCCTATATAGATAATGATTTCTTCATTTCTAAATTCTAGAATTTCTCCCCCCTCCTCCCCTATATAAAGAGCGGTCACCATCACACTAAGGACACACACCATCACCAAAAATTACACTATGCACTGTGTGTGCCTAGTGCACACACACACACCCACACCATCACCATCACTGCAATCACCATGCTCATCTTGAGCATGACCTCTACACCCTTGGGCTATGGAAGATGAAGGGAAACGAAATGAAGGATGATGGCCATAACCCTCGTGCGAGTCTTCGCCATCAACTCCCACCTATCCGCCATGTGCTCTACCACGCTCTCCCTTCTCATTCCCCTACCCTATGCTCCCCATTTCATCGCCTTATTCTCTAAATAAATCTTGAGGTTTTGTGAGTATGTTTTCTTGCAATGTTTTGCCCATGTGAGGTGTGCGGAATCGCCACCTAGTCTTGTGTTTGGAGTGAGCTTGTGTATGTGTGAAGGGTGTGCAGATTCGCCATCCTTTTGTGGTGCCTAAGTACTAAGCCGCTATACCCCCTCCCTCACTCTCTCTCTCTCTCTCTCTCTCTCTCTCTCTCTCTCTCTCTCTCTCTCACTTGATCTCATTCCCTTTCCTCTTCATCATTACTTCCAAGCATCCATCTCTCTTGGATGAAAACTTTGTTATGGTGGTGTGTTGTTTGCGTCCTAGCCGCTGAAGCTAGGTGGTGCCCCCTGTTTGCTCTACCATGATAGGCTCGAGGTGCGCCATTCAGTCCCCGGTGTTTTAGAGGCCGTCGGGGTTTGGTGTTCGCTTTGCTCCCGTCACTGGGTCACAAGGTTTCCAATAAAGGCATTCAGGTGGATTCTTTAAAGGCAAAGGCTCTTATTGAGCTACCATCACCTAAGAATATCAAAGAGGTCATCTCATTCATTCAAAAGGTGAATTATGTGTCTTGTTTCATTCACTTACCCTTAGAATTACTTCACCCCTTGCAAAAATTGACACAACAAGCTGACTTTGTTTGGTCTGATGAGCTTATAGACTATTTTCATTCTAAACTACCAACATTCATGCCTCCTTGTTGGGAGTACACATTCTTTTTTAGCTCTAGTGTTGGGAAGGAAAAAAATTGGTGCAGTTAAATCACAACAGCATCCCCACAGTACCATGATGCGCCCAGTACCATGATGCACATATCTACTTTGCTAGTAGCATGAAAGCTTTGGAGAGAGGCTACACAAAGGCAAAACTCATGATGATTTCTCTCATGTTTGTGGTGAGAAATTTTAGATCCTACTTGCTACCAAAACCTTTTGTAATTCTCACTACACAAATTGTGTTCCCTTGGGTGTCATCTCCAATGAATCTTAGTACAAAGTGGAATGTGGAGTTGCAAGAGTTCCAATACTCTTTCAAGGTAGAAGATGGTGTGCGTGCACAATTGCAAGGATTCTAACTTATAGGGTACATGAGAAGGATATTAAGGTGCTGAAGTAAAGACCCTACCATTGCAACCACCCAAAAAGTATTCCTAATGCGACAGGAAAAGCAGGGGGCAGGCTAATGTTTCTCAACCCAAGTGGAGAGGTGGTCATGAAAGAGAAGGTCAATTTACCAGGTTCAACTAGCAACAATGAAGTAGAATACGACACATTACTTGATGGTTTAGATGTGCATTGTCCAAGGTATGCAATGTCTCATCGTAAAGGGGGATGCACTTCTCATTGTGAAGCAGATTTAAGGCATTTGCGTATGGAAGAATGAAATCCTAAGGACAAAATTTCATGCCATCCGTAGTTTGTTTAATCAATTTTAAGAGGTGCACTTGTATCATATTCTTAGGAAACAAAATGAAGATGTTGATTTTCTTGCACAAAAATCAATTGCATGTGTTAACAAAGCACATTTTATCATGGTGGCAACAGTGGTAAAGCAACCAAGGTACCAAGGGATAGAGTCCTTGGTTCCCATTGTGAGCTACATTCTAAAAGGCAAGTTTCCACAAGACTTCACAAAAGCTCAAAAGAGGAGACTCGTGAAGAAGGAAAGTTCCTATCTCTTCCTAGAAATCTCTCTCTATCAAAGAGGGAAGGATCAAGTGTGCAAAACAGTACCAACTATCAAGGAAATTCCATCCATTTTAAAAGGTTTGCATGAAGACGCATGTGGTCGTCATTTTGCCCAAGAGTTAACTGTGGAGAATATTTTGCTTACGGGATATGTTTGGCCAAGCGTGCATGTGAATGTCCAACATTGGTGTAAAACCTATCAAAACTATCACGTAAATGGAAATAGAAGATTGGTACATGGTCCAAGTCAAATTGTGCTTGCAAATGGACCCTTTAAAAATTGGGACATTGATGCTACGGGTCCTTTTCCTATAACAAAAAATGGACCCTTTAAAAAGTGGGACATTGATGAAAATGGACCCTTTAAAAAGAGGGACATTGATGCTACGGGTCCTTTTCCTAGAACAAAAATTGGTAAATTCTAAAATCTAGTGGTTGTAGATTACATGACTAGGTGGGTAGAGGCTCAAAGTGTAGCATGGGTAAATGGAAAAATAGTGGGCAGATTTTTCTACACTAATATTTGTTGCAGATTTGGCACACCTTTAGAGATTGTTTATGATAATGGTCCAAGGTTCAAGAAGGGTTTACTCATGGAATTTTGTGAAGGTTTTCACATTCTACATCATCATAGCGCACCCTACTACCCATAGTCAAATGGTTTGGTCGAGAAGGCTAGTGGTGTCATTGCAGGAATCATTAGAAAGATGGTGCAGAACAAGACAAAGTTGTGGGATGACTTCTTGGATGGTGCCTTGTGGGCGTATCAAACCACATATAGGAAAACCATAGAGCTCACGCCATTTCACTTGATCGATGGTCAAAAGGCTTTGCAGCCTATCAAGATCAACATTTCAACAATGTGGCTCCATAGTAGAGAGGCGGGACAAAATCAAGATGTGTGGGTGGATTGACTCTTACTTTTAGCTGGGCTAGAGTGGGAAAGAGAAGTTTCTTGCGAGTGCTACAAGAGGAAATGAAAGAAAAGGAAAATCTTGATAAGAAGGTTAACGACAAGGGTATCGAGGAAGGTGGGCTGGTATTAAGGTATGAAAATCAACTTGACAATAGGTTTGACGCTAAATTTAACACCAGATGGCAAGGCTCGTATGTGGTCAAAAATCTTTTAATTTAAGTTATTATTAGCTCATGGATTTAGATGGCAAGGAGCATCCTAAGAAGGTGAAAGGGTACCAACTAAATCCCTACTTGAGTCGCATTCTACCAAAGGATCTACAAGAGCATCTCCAAGAAGCTATATCATCATGTGAGTCTTGTAGTTTATTTTGTGTCAGTAATTCAAGACAATGTGAAAGAGAACTACAAAATAAATACTTGTTTGAGGCACAAAACATCGTAATAAATAGCTATGATGGTACATGAATGTACCATCATCTTGGGGTGGGTTAATGATAGCCATTTTTTGGCTATCCAAAATTTCCATAGTGAGCTACCTAACCCTAACAAAATCACCCAAACATTGTGGCTATCCCCACCTTTGTCATTGTACATAGATGTGTGTGAATAAGGGGACTTTTCCATATCTTCTTAAACACCCTGTGCTAACGAGTCACTGGGCTAGTTGATCAAAAAAAAAAGAAAAATATATATATATATGATGGCCCATTTGTGTGTAAATATTTCATTATATATAGGGCCTAAATATAGGGATTTTTATTATACTTATTTTTGTATATATTCAAATATTTCTATCTAGGTGTACGTTATTTGCCTAAGTATGTTATACTCACATTACCATATTTTTTCTTACCTGCATACTCTTTAGTATATAAATACATATTTTTATGAAAGCCTCTCCAAATCTTAGTGTGAACCCACTCCAAGAAAACTTCAAAAAAAATCACACAGTCATTCCCTTTTACTAAATTATCAATTTTTTATATGTATTTTTCCTTACTTCTTGTAAATAGTCCTTAATCAATAAAACAAATGAGAGGCCCCTCATTTTCTTACCTATATTTTCATATGTTTTGTTTTTTCATTCTGTATTTATATATAGCTGTTAGTATTTTAAATTCCACAAAGTGTTTATATACTTACGTGTTTATTCCCATCATATCCATACATCATATTTCTAATCCTACTCCATATATATTTTCAAACCTATTAGGTTATGCTCTCATGCAAGGAGGGGCTCACCCTTGGAGGATTATGTAAATTCAACAAAAGAGGGGACACTAAAGACTTTTGTAGGAGGAAAAAACAGGCATTTTTTGTGAAATTTTTGGCATCCACCTCCACTTTGAATTTCAAGATGTGATCAAAATGAAAATTTAGCTCACAAGTTGAAAAAATCACCTCAAACATGCTCCTAACTTTTGGAGCTATCACTGATTAGATATGATTTTTTAGTGGATCCCAGTCTGCCCACTTTTTCTCACAAGTCACCCTAAACTTCTCTCACCTCCATTCACTTCCATGCACACACACACACACACTTTGATTTTCAGGATGTGATCAAAATGAAAATTTAGCTCACAAGTTGAATAATCACCTCAAACATGCTCTAAACTTTTGGAGCTATCACCGGTTAGATATGATTTTTTGATGGATCCCAGTCTGTCCACTTTTTCTCACAAGTCACCCTAAACTTCTCTCACCTCCATGCACACACACACACATACTCATTCCTCTCTATCCCTCACTCAAACCTGCACCTTCCATGGTTTCTTTCACCCTCTTCACCATTAACCTTCCCTCTCATCTCCATAGCTCTCATATGAACTCTACATGTACATACACCATCCATATGCCTCTTCTCTATATACATAAAATTTAACATGTAAAACCATGTTTAATATCTATATACTGAGGAATTTTCATCAACCAACATCGTCACTTTCATCATGGTGTTCAACCTTTGTGGTGACGACATGAGAAGAGAAAAAGAAGAAGACGATCGGCTTTCATTTTTGAGAACCTACACAAGTAAATTCAAAACTTCTTCAAGCTTCACCACCATCACAAGGATTCCCTCACTTCATTCAACCATCTTACTTCAACCATCCACCAAATTCTACCCATTGTAAATATATCATTAACGCTTTAGTGATTACTCACACTAACCACTAACATACTAGCACAAAATAGCCATTGACCTAGCCATAAAAATCACCTCACCTCAAGACATGTGTATAGTAAAAACTCTCTCTCTCTCTCTCTCTCTCTCTCTCTCTCTCTCTCTCTCTCTCTCAAGTAGACAAAGAAGGCTTGCAATGTTTTGATATTCAAAAGAAAACCTAATATATATTGATTTGATTAGCTTGTAAATAAGGTTATCAATAACCTTAATAAGACATCTCCTGCCTATAAATAGGCCCCTCTCCTTCTTGTAAAACAACTCCAACATCTCAAAAAACATCCCAACACTCTATAGACATGAGGAAAGATTTAGGTGTAGTCATCACCTTGTGAGCCTCACACTTGGTGTGAGAGAAGCTTTGATGGTACACATTGCCAAATGAGAGAGTCTGCGTGCCCTATCTCAAACCACTATTGTACATGCTCTTCCACTATCAATAACTGAGGTTTTGGTGCTTCAAAGGCGTGTCTTGGTTCTAGAATCATCGTCCTTTCACTCGTGCCGCATGGTTTGATGAATGCAAGGTGACTAGTATCTTTTAAGTGTCATCGTTGAGCTTGTTTGGGAAAGTGGTTAGTGCGTTTTTGTTGGGTATGCAAGCCCACTTGCCGAGTGTCTAGCTCATGGGAATTACCCCTATAGCATGCAAGTTAGCTTCAATTAGAGTTTGAGTCTGCATGCTATTTTGGCTTCATATATTATAAGGCCTTTTACACAAAAAATAATCAATTATAAGCGTGTTTTTTTTTCCAAGCTGTGTCGAGCTCTCTCTCTCTTTTTCATTTCTGTTGTGCTATCTCTAGTGCATGGCACCTCACCGCCAACACCCGCCATAGCCAAAGGCCTCAACAACTAGTATCAGAGATTATGCTCTTGCCCTCGGCTCGTCAATACAGTGCGGAAGTAGCCGCTTGTAGAAGGGGGAAGCAGCTCGTCGACCTGCACGTTTTAGCCTATAACCAGCAGCAAAATATTCACCCTGGCATGCTGAGGAATTTTCGTCACTACATCTCCTTCTACTTTGCTTCATACAACCCGCTGCGATCACTTTTGTCATCCACTCCAGTCTGCTTGTCGCCTGCTGAATTTTCCATTCTTTTTATTTGCTTAATTTAACACTTAATGTCAAGTGTCCACCTTATTTGACACAAGGGGCTTTAAGAAAAAGAGACTTCACACCCCAAGGTGCTTGTCGATGCTCGATGCTCGGTACTCATAGTAGATAAACAAGGTATAGACGGTGGTAGGAAAGCTGCAAGCTACCTGCATATCAAACCGTAGTTTTTTGGAGATCTTGTTGACAACCGAGAACTTAAACAAAGTTTTTCCAAAAACGGCCAACAGTGACAAGCCTTTAAGGATTTGTTCGGGTGTAGTAGATAAAGAGATATACTAGTCCTGTGCACATTTTTTGGTATGTATGCAAATATTTATCATGTTCAATGATTATGACATGTTCGAACACATCAACAATTGCAAGAATGAAGAAGAATTTGCTTCGAGCCTACAGTACAACTTTTTCACCAACTATTTACGCTAGTTTAGCGTCATAGTTCTGTCAAATTTTGTCTATTGTCAAAACCATCATAAACTTTCAGTCAAAGCCTCCTTTTACATTATTTGTTGTCAGTTATGGTCATTCTTGTCAGTTGTCATCATGTCAAAATTGTACGGATTATAGATACTGCCACATAAAAGTGGTAAGACCACCCTTTTGTTGTTTGGTCAAAATGATGGTTGTTTGAGGAAAGTACACACACACACACACACACCTATGCTATAGTCAAAGGGGGGGACTTCTACTCATGGTTTTAGGTGAATGAACTATGCCATGGTTTGTCTATCTTGAGTCCATTGTCAGTGGTTTGGGCTTGAAGGGGGGGGGGATGGGGTATGCAAGCCCACTTGTCCGATGTCTAGCTCATGGGAATTACCCCTATAGCATGCAAGCTAGCTTCAGTTAGAATTTGAGTCTGCATGCTATTTTGGATTCATATATTATAAGGCCTTTTACACAAAAAATGATCAATTATAAGCGTGTTGTTTTTTGCAAGCTGTGTCGAGCTCTCTCTCTCTATATATTTTTCATTTCTGTTGCGCTATCTCTAGAGCATGGCACCTCACCACGAACATCCGCCATAGCCCAAGGCCTCAACAGTTTTCATTTTGCCAAGTTTCTTGTTCATTGTAAGAGGGTTCTGTGGAGAGGTTTTCCACTCCCTAAGATAGTGTGTGTGTGCTAGCAGTGTTTACCATTCACTAATTATTAGTTTAGATTATGCAAGCTCTGTGATAGTATGATAGTATACAACCTTACCTTTTGCAGGTTGTCAATAAGGTATTTTCACAAAGTCCATTTATCTCTCTCTCTTTCTTTCCTATTCTCTTACACTCTCTTGCACCATTTCGTGTGTGTCTTGGTGTGAGATTGTTTGTCTATGTTTTGTTTGCACCTCTTTTGGTTGTGACGAAATCTCTCTTGTGTCCTAGTTTGCATCCCCCATAACTAGGTGGTGCCCCTTCACTTGTTTGGTTGTGGGTTTGTTGTTGATATTTTTTTGCTTGTGGTTACCCTAGCCCTAATTGAGTAACACGGGAGCCTCAAGGGGTGTTTAGATGTTGCCTCTCTTTTTTCCCGCCACCCAGGACTGCCTTAGTAGTATGACCCAAATCTCTCAACATAGCCTACTACCACCATGCGGAACAAGTAATAAAGCGCTAAAAAGGGGATAGAAAATTCGGGGATGTATGTCTAATTGCATCGTAAGGGATTATCATAGGGTGTGGGAAGGGAGAAAAAAAAAGAAAATGTCTTAATATATGGCACACAAAAATAATGGTTGTTGACATGTGTCATGCATGCACAGGAGCCACGTGGAAAAGTTCAAATGGTCACTGTATGGACGGTCAAAAGTATGAAATTTCCATGTCATGTACTCATTTTTCGCCCCTCTCAAATCATCCAGTCACGTCGTTTTGTCCTTATCCCATCACCCACCCATCGCGTCATTCTGCAGAGCCTTCTCAACATCTCCTAGTCCCATTATAGTTGCAAGTAATCCTCCACAAAGCAATAGGGTGTGTTCATGAACAATGCAAGTACATTCTATCACTTTGTTCAAACATGTGTACTTTCTATCAATATCCTCCACGATGCGACATTGCATTGTCGTGAACATCTATCGCCTTGTTCGCACAATCCTACAAGGTTAAGGACATTGTTTTCTTATCTTGCCAAATAGCGCGATATGGAGTAGTCATGAAAGTTGGAAGTGCCTTCTATCGCTTTGTTTAGGAATTTCTATAAAGTGTGTTTGTTCCCATCTTCTCATACAATGCAATAGCGCATGGTTTTAATATATGTAAGCACTTCCTATCACGTTGTTTGAGAAATCTCATAGAGTGTGACACTTTCTTCACATCTCCTTGCATGATGCGATAGTGCATGGTTTGAAAAGTAACAAGCACCTCCGATTGCATTGTTCGGGCATAGTTTCCAGCTTTCTCCTTTCTGACTACTATAGATGGAAAGGAAAACCCATATTACAAGAAACCTTTACCAAGTTCCAAAGGATTCAGAGAAAGATGATGACAACCAGCAGGAAGTAGTCAATCCACAATAGGGGAAGAAAGAGGAGGAGAAGCCACTTGCACAACCTCGTCAGAGGCCTACTGCTAGGAAGAGAATGAATTATCAAATCAAATCTCTAAGGGAGATACGAAAAGCACAGAAATCTACTTGTCTTCTTATTGCTGGGCTACCCTTCACGAGAGTTGTCAAAGAGATATCAAATAGATTGGTGAGCATGATGAAAAGAAAAACTTTTGTTTCAACAAGATGGCAATTTGAAGCCTTAATGTGCTTACCTCTAACCTAATAACTTGGAATGGCCATTGACCTGACCATAAAACGTACCTCACCTCAAGACATGTACATAATTAAAAATCTCTCTCTCTCTCTCTCTCTCTCTCTCTCTCTCTCTCTCTCTCTCTCTCTCTCTCTCTCTCTCTCTCTCCCCCCCCCCCCCCCCCTTTCTTAGCTCTATAATTTCACCATATTTACCATCAACTATGCCTTTTTCCTGAGCCCACATCCATGACTCAAGCACACACAACATTTGATATTAAAAAAAAATCATTATCGTGATTTTTTATCTTGTAAATTAGGATTTCTAATAATCTTAATGAGGGGTTTCCAACCTATAAATATGCCCCTTTCCTTCTGGTAAAACCATCTCCAACATCTCACAAGCACCTCAATACTCTATACGCGATGAGAGATTTAGGTGTAGTCATCATCTTGTGAGCTTCAAAATTGGTGTAAGAGAAGCTTTGATTTTACACATTGCAAAGTGAGAGAGTGTGAATGCCTTATCTCAAATCACTATTTTACATGCTCTTCCACTATCAAAAATTGAGATTTTGGTGCTTCAAAGGCAGTCTTGGTTCTAGAATCGACGTCCTTTCAGTTGTGCCGCGTGGTTTGGTGAATGCAAGGTTGTATCTTTTATGTTCTATCATTTGAGCTTGTTTGAGAAAGTGGTTGGTGTTTTTACATTGCCAAGTTTCTTGTTTATTGTAAGAGGGTTTTATCGTGAGAGATTTCCCATACCCTAAGACAGTGTGTGTGTGCTAGAAATCTTTACCTTTCACTAATTGTTGGTTTAGTTTATGCAGGCTCCATGATAGTGTGATAGTATACAGCCTTAACTTGCAAGTTGTCAATCACGTATTTTCACAAACTCCATTGTTCTCTCTTTCTTCCCTTTTCTTTGACGCTATCTTGCACCATTTGGTGTGAGATTGTTTGTGTGTTCTTTGTTTGCACTGATAGGAAAAAGTGCAAAACAGACTGGGTGGCCTCTACACCAAGACTATGCATGATGGCCTCATCATGGGAGGTACATAATAGCGGCACCACCTAGCAAGATATGTAGATAGGACGCATAAATATACACAATCAAACATGCCATGGAAAAAAATTTCAAGACCAATACGGGTCCTGATATCCCATGGCCTCAACTTCTTGCATTATTTCCACAAGTTAGGAGGGAATTAACGAAGGCAGTTAGCACTAGAAGAAAGGTAAAAGAGAGTGTGCCTATTGTAAAAATTTCACAAGTTGAAATAAAGGGGACATTACACCGGTGCTAGACTATTACATCAAAGGAAGGCTAGGTACAAAAGGTCTAGTGGATGGGGGTGCACAAATTTGCATCATGACAGAGGGACTCTTACAGAGCCCAGCCATGCACACCCATGAGACACCTAAAATCAAAGTAAAAATGGCAAACAATAACAATGCTAGGTGCGTAGGCATTTGTAAAAATGTTTTTGCGGAGGCCTTTGGCATTAAGAAGGTTATGTCTACCAAGGAAAATGGTTACCCATTTATCCTAGGAAGACCATGGCTTATGAAAATGACATCTTTGCAGTATTGGGAGAGTGGAAACTTTATTTTCAAGAATGAGATGAAGGAGCGACGCCAAGAGGATCTCCATAGAGAATCGTCTCAAAGTGAGATGGAGAAAGACTAGAATGATAGCACTTCATAAGAGGAAAGTAGTGGCAGCATTACTGACTTCCATCGAAGTCATGGGGGAAGGGTTTAAGCCAAGCAACCAAGAGACCTATTGTCAAGTCTTGGAAGAGGTAGGTCCTCAAGAGAACCAAAATAAGCAAGATGAAGGATTGTTAGAAGGTATGTTGTCTACAACACTTACAAAGGACAAAAGAGAGACATTCAAATATGCGCTAAGAAAGTTTCCTAGGCTATTTGTTAAAGACTACACAGATGTGCATGGAGTAGACATTGTTCAACACAAGATTGAGTTAAAGCTTGAGGCCACACCTAAATCTCAGAAGCTACAAAGTCTAGGAGTTATCAAGGAGCACGATCTACTCAAGGAGGTAAGAAATCTTTTAGCATCAGGTTTTGTTTATCTAGTGGAGAATTCAGAGTGGGTCTCTCCCATTATTGTCATTTTCAAGAAGAACGACAAGTGGAGGGTGTGTGTGGAATATCGTCCACTAAATGAGGCAACAAAAAGAGATGACTTTTCCATCCCATTTTAGGATGAGATACTAAATGAGGTAGCTGGTCACGAGAAGTACACTGTGTGTGATGGCTAGCAGGTTACTTTCCAATAGGTATCGCACTAGAGGATTAGTTTAAAATAACCTTCATCACTCCTTAGGGTTGTTATGCTTTCAGATTCATGCCATTTGGCTTGACAAATGCTCCGTCATCCTTCCAACACTTCATGAACATGGTGGTTCAATAATTCTTTGGAAATTCAATTAGGGTGTATATATAGCTGAAAATCATTACACCTACAAAAGGTAGAAGAAGGTTTGGAAAAACTTTACGGCATGGGAGGTCAGCTCAATCTCGACAAATGTCACATAGGTGAGGATGAAGTGATCTTGCTAGGTCACAAGGTTTCCAACAAAGGCATTCACGTGGATTCTTTAAAGGAAAAGGCTCTTATTGAGCTACCATCACCTAAGAATCTCAAAGAGGTCATCTCATTTATTCAAAAGGTGAATTATATGTCTTGTTTCATTCACTTAGCCTTAAAGTTACTTCACCCCTTGCAAAAATTGACACAACAAGCTGACTTTGTTTGGTCTGATGAGCTTATAGAATATTTTCATTCTAAACTACCAACATTCATGCCTCGTTGTTGGGAGTACACATTCTTTTTTAGCTCTAGTGTTGGGAAGGAAAAAAATTGGTGCAGTTAAATCAAAACAACATCCCTACAGTACCATGATGCGCCCAGTACCATGATGCGCATATCTACTTTGCTAGTAGCATGAAAGCTTTGGAGAGAGGCTACACAAAGGCAAAACTCATGATGATTTCTCTCATGTTTGCGGCGAGAAATTTTAGATCCTACTTGCTACCAAAACCTTCTGTAATTCTCACTGCAGAAAATTTGTTCCCTTGGGTGTCATCTCCAATGAATCTTAGTACTAATTGGATTGTGGAGGTGCAAGAGTTCCAATACTCTTTCAAGGTAGAAGATAGTGTGCGTGCACAATTGGCAAGGATTCTCACTTATAGGGTACATGAGAAGGATATTAAGGTGCATGAAGTAAAGACCCTACCATTGCAACCACCAAAAAAGTATTCCTAATGAGACAGGAAAAGCAGGGGGCAGGCTAATGTTTCTCAACCCAAGTGGAGATGTGGTCATAAAAGAGAAGTTCAATTTACCAGGTTCAACCAGCAACAATGAAGCAGAATATGACACATTACTTCATGGTTTAGATGTGCATTGTCCAAGGTATGCAATGTCTCATCGTAAAGGGGGATGCACTTCTCATTGTGAAGCAGATTTAAGGCATTTGGGCATGGAAGAATGAAATCCTAAGGACAAAATTTCATGCCATCCGTAGTTTGTTTAATCAATTTTAAGAGGTGCACTTGTATCATATTCTTAGGAAACAAAATGAAGATGTTGATTTGCTTGCACAAAAATCAATTGCATGTGTTAACAAAGCACATTTTATCATGGTGGTAACAGTGGTAAAGCAACCAAGGTATCAAGGGATGGAGTCCTTGGTTCCCATTGTGAGCTACATTCTAGAAGGCAAGTTTCCACAAGAGTTCAGAAAAGCTCAAAAGAGGAGACTTGTGAAGAAGGCAAGTTCCTATCTCTTCCTAGAAAGCTCTCTCCATCAAAGAGGGAAGGATCAAGTGTGCAAAAGAGTACCAACTATATATCAAGGAAATTCCATCCATTTTAAAAGGTTTGCATGAAGACTCATGTGTGTGATGGCTATCCCTATCTTTTCATTGTACATAGGTGTGTGTGAATAAGGGGACTTTTTCCATATCTTCTTAAAAACCCTCTGCTAACGAGTCACTGGGCTAGTTGAGCCAAAAAAAAAAAAGTTAAATATATGATTGCCCATTTGTGTGTAAATATTTCATTACATATAGGGCCTAAATATAGGGATTTTTTATTATACTTATTTTTGTATTTATTCAAATATTTCTAGCTAGGTGTACGTTATTTTCCTAAGTATTTTATACTCACATTACCATATTTTTCCTTACCAATATGCATACTCTTTAGTATATAAGTAAATATTTTTATGAAAGCCTCTCCAAATCTTAGTGTGAACCCACTCCAAGAAAAATTCAAAAAAAATCACGCAGTCATTCCCTTTTACTAAATTATCAATTTTTTATATGCATTATTCCTTACTTCTTGTAAATATTCTTTAATCAATAAAGAAAATGAGAGGCCCCTCATTTTCTTACCTATATTTTCATATATTTTGTTTTTTTATTCTATATTTATATATAGCTGACACTATTTATATATAGTTGACACTACTATGTCAGCTATATTTATATATAGGTGACACTATTTTAAATTCCACAAAATGTTTATATACTAACGTGTTTTTTCCCATCATATCCATACATCATATTTGTAGTCCTACTCTATACATATTTTCAAACCCTCAAGAATCTATTAGGTTCTGCTCTCATACAAGGAGGGGCTCACTCTTGGAGGATTATGCAAATTTAACAAAAGGGGGGACACTAAAGACTTTTGTTGGAGGAAAAAACAGGCATTTTTTGTGAGATTTTTGGCATCCACCTCCACTTTGAATTTCAAAATGTAATCAAAACAAAAATTTATCTCACAAGCTGAATAATCACCTTAAACATGCTCCTAACTTTTGGAGCTATCATCGGTTAGAAATGATTTTTTTAGTGGATCCCAATCTGCCCACTTTTTCTCACAAGTCACCCTAAACTTCTCTCACTTCCATGCACACACACACACATACACTTTGAATTTCAGGATGTGATCAAAATAAAAATTTAGCTCACAAGTTGAATAATCACCTCAAACATGCTCCTAACTTTTGGAGCTATCACCCGTTAGATATTATTTTTTAATAGATCCCAGTCTGCCCACATTTTCTCACAAGTCACCCTAAACTTCTCTCACCTCCATTCACTTCCATGCACACACACACACATACTCATTCCTCTCTATCCCTCACTCAAACCTGCACCTTCCATGGTTTCTCTCACCCTCTTCAGCATTAACCTCCCCTCTCACCTCCATAGCTCTCATATGCACTCTACATGTACATACACCATCCATATGCCTCTCTCTATTTCTTTAACCTCTTCTCTATATACATAAAATTTAGCATATAAAACCATGTTTAATCTCTATATACTGAGGAATTTTCATCAACCAACATCGTCACTTTCATCATGGTGTTCAACCTTTGTGGCGACAACATAAGAAGAGAAAAAGAAGAAGACAATCGGCATTCATTTTTGAGAACCTACACAAGTAAATTCAAAACTTCTTCAAGCTTCACCACCATCACAAGGATTCCCTCACTTCATTCAACCATCTTACTTCAACCATCCACCAAACTTCAACCATCGACCAAATTCTACCCATTGTAAATATATCATTAACGCTTTAGTGATTACTAGCACTAACCACTAAAATACTAGCACAAAATAGCCATTGACCTAGCCATAAAAAGCACCTCACCTCAAGACATGTGTATAGTAAAAACTCTCTCTCTCTCTCTCTCTCTCTCTCTCTCTCTCTCTCTCTCTCTCTCTCTCTCTCTCTCTCTCTGTAGACAAGGAAGGCTTGCAATGTTTTGATATTCAAAAGAAATCCTAATATATATTGATTTGATTAGAATCCTAAAATAGCGTCTCCAGCCTATAAATAGGCCCCTCTCCTTCTTGTAAAACATCTGCAACATCTCAAAAAACATTCCAACACTCTATAGACATGAGGAGAGATTTAGGTGTAGTCATCACCTTGTGAGCCTCACTTGGTGTGAGAGAAGCTTTGATGCTACACATTGCCAAATGAGAGAGTGTGAGTGCCGTATCTCAAACCACTATTGTGCATGCTCTTCCACTATCAATAGCTGAGGTTTTGGTACGTCAAACGCGTGTCTTGGTTCTAGAATCATCGTCCTTTAACTCGTGCCGCATGGTTTGATGAATGCAAGGTGACTAGTATCTTTTAAGTTCCATCATTGAGCTTGTTTGACAAAGTGGTCAGTGCGTTTTTGTTGGGTATGCAAGCCCACTTCTCCGGTGTCTAGCTCATGGGAATTGCCCCTATAGCATGCAAGTTATCTTTAGTTAGAGTTTGAGTCTTTATGCTATTTTGGCTTCATATATTATAAGGCCATTTACACAAAACATTATCAATTATAAGCGTGTTGTTTTTTCCAAGCAATGTCCAGCTCTCTCTCTCTTTTTCGTTTCTGTTGTGCTATCTCTAGAGCATGGCACCTCACCACCAACACCCGCCATAGCCCAAGACCTCAACAACTAGTATTAGAGCTTATGCTCTTGGCCGCGGCTCGTCAATACAGCACAGAAGTAGTCGCTTGCAGAAGGGGGAAGAAGCTCATGAACTTGCGCATTTTAGCCAGTAACCAGCAGTAAAATATTCACCCTGGCATGCTGAGGAATTTTCATCACTGCATCTCCTTCTACTTTGCTTCATACAACCCGCTGCGATCACCTTTGTCATCCACGCCAGTTGGCTTGTCACCTGCAGAATTCACCATTCTTTTTATTGCTTAATTTCACACTTAATGTCAAGTGTCCACATTATTTGATGCAAGGGGCTTTAAGAAAAAGGGACTTCACACCCCGAGGTGCTTGTCAATGCTCGATGCTCCGTACTCATAGTAGATAAACAAGGTACCGACAGTGGTAGACAAGCTGCAAGCTACCTGCATATCAAACCGTAGTTTTTTGGACATCTTGTTGACAACAGAGAACTTAAACAAAGTTTTTCCAAAAACGGCCAACAGTGACAAGCCTTCAAGGATTTGGTCGGGTGTAGTAGATAAAGAGCTATACTAGTCCTATGCACATTTTCTGGTATGTATGCAAATATTTATCATGTTCAAGGATTATGACATGTTCGAACACGTCAACAATTACAAGAATGAATCTGATTCAAGCCTATAGTACAACTTTTTCACCAACTATTTACGCCATTTTAGCGTCATAGTTCTGTCATCTTTTCTCTATTGTCAAAACCATCATAAACTTTCATTCAAAGCCTCCTTTTACATTATTTGTTGTCAGTTATTGTCATGCTTGTCAGTTGTCATCATGTCGAAATTGTACGGATTATAGACACTGCCACATAAAGGTCGTAAGACCACCCTTTTGTTGTTTGGTCGAACTGATGGTTGTTTGAGGAAAGTACACACACACACCTATGCTATAGTCAAAGAGGGTGACTTCTACTCATGGTTTTAGGTGAATGAACTATGCCATGGTCTGTCTGTCTCGAGTCCATTATGAGTGGTTTGGGCTTGAGGGGGGGGGTTGTTGGGTATGCAAGCCCACTTGTCCGATGTCTAGCTTATGGGAATTACCCCTATAGCATGCAAGCTAGCTTCAATTAGATTTTGAGTCTGCATGCTATTTTGGATTCATATATTATAAGGCCTTTTACACAAAAAATTATCCAATTATAAGCGTGTTGTTTTTTCCAAGATGTGTTTATCTCTCTCTCTCTCTCTCTCTCTCTCTCTCTCTCTCTCTCTCTGTCTTTTTCATTTTTGTTGCGCTATGTCTAGAGCATGGCACCTCACCACCAACATTCACCATAGCCCAAGGCCTCAACAGTTTTCATTGCCAAGTTTCTTGTTCATTGTAAGAGGGTTCTGTGGAGAGGTTTTCCACTCCCTAAGATAGTGTGTGTGTGCTAGCAATGTTTACCATTCACTAATTATTGGTTTAGTTTATGCAAGCTCTGTGATAGTATGATAGTATACAACCTTACCTTTTGCAGGTTGTCAATGAGGTATTTTCACAAACTCCATTTCTCTCTCTCTTTCTTTCCTATTCTCTTACACTCTCTTGCACCATTTCGTGTGTGTCTTGGTGTGAGATTGTTTGTGTGTGTTTTGTTTGCACCTCTTTTGGTTGTGACGAAATCTCTCTTGTGTCCTAGTTTGCATCCCCCATAACTAGGTGGTGCCCCTTCAGTTGTTTGGTTTTGGGTTTGTTGTTGATATTTTTTTGCTTGTGGTTACCCTAGCCCTAATTGAGTAACACGGGAGCCTCAAGGGGTGTTTAGATGTTGCCTCTCTATTTGCCCGCGACCCTGGACTACCTTAGTAGTATAACCCAAATCTCTCAATATAGCCTACTTCCACCATGCGGAACAAGTAATAAAGCGCTAAAAAGGGGATAGAAAAGTCGGGGGTGTATGTCTAATTGCATCGTAAGGGATTATCATAAGGTGTGGGAAGGGAGAGAAAATAGAAAATATATGGCACACAAAAATGATGGTTGGTGACATGTGTTATGCATGCACAGGAGCCACATGGAAAAGTTCAAATGGTCATTGTACGAACGGTCAAAAGTATGAAATTTCCATGTCACGTACTCATTTTTCATCCCTCTCAAATCATCCGGTCACGTTGTTTTCTCCTTATCCCATCACCCACCCATCGCGTCATTCTGCAGAGCCTTTTCATCATCGCCTCATCCCATTATAGTTGCAAGTAATCCTCCACGAAGCAATAGGGTGTGTTCATGAATAGTGCAAGTACATTCTATCTCTTTGTTAAAACATGTGTACTTTCTATCAATATCCTCCACGATGCGACATTGCATTGTCGTGAACATCTATCGCCTTGTTCGCACAATCCTACAAGGTTAAGGACATTGTTTTCTTATCTTGCCAAATAGCGCGATATGGAGTATTCATGAAAGTTGGAAGTGCCTTCTATCGCTTTGTTTAGGAATTTCTATAAAGTGTGTTTGTTCCCATCTTCTCATACAATGCAATAGCGCATGGTTTTAATATATGTAAGCACTTCCTATCACGTTGTTTGAGAAATATCATAGAGTGTGACACTTTCTTCACATCTCCTTGCATGATGCGATAGTGCATGGTTTGAAAAGTAACAAGCACCTCCGATTGCATTGTTCGGGCATAGTTTCCAGCTTTCTCCTTTTTGACTACTATCAGATGGAAAGGACAAACCATACTACAAGAAACCTTTACCAAGTTCCAAAGGATTCAGAGAAAGATGATGACAACCAGCAGGAAGTAATCAAGCCATAATCAGGGAAGAAAGAGGAGGAGAAGCCACTTACACAACCCCTTCAGAGGCCTACTGCTAGGAAGAGAATGAATTATCTAATCAAATCTCTAAGGGAGATACGGAAAGCACAGAAATCTACTTGTCTTCTTATTCCTAGGCTACCCTTCATGAGAGTTGTCAAAGAGATATCAAATAGATTCGTGAGCATGATGAAAAGAAAAACTTTTGTTTCAACAAGATGGCAGCTTGAAGCCTTAATGTGCCTTTAGGAGGCTGTTGAGGATTTCTTAATAGAGTTTATGAATGATAGCTACATTGCAGCTGCATTTTCTCACAGGGTCACACTGATGAGCAAAGATTTTGTGCTTGTGTCAAGGTTGAGGTACAAGTTTGATAAGGCTTTGGAGCCAATTCCTACTGAGGATCTTAGGGCATATAAAATTTTAAATATTCCCCTTGCCAAGAAACAGAAGAAGTCATAGGTTGTCATTGAATATGTTACACATCAATATGACACAAGAAAGGCCAAGGATATCAAAGCAGGCAAGGAGGTTGAGACGGAGCAAGACGTGATATCAAAAGATGAAATCCTTAAGAGCATCCAACTCGCTCCTTTATGAAAAATTTACAGGCCAAATGGTTGTGGATGTCTCCATGTATGGGGATGATGAGGTGTATTGTGACATATTCCCTCAAGGCACAAGTTTGCTTGTAAACCCCAACATTGAGGTTGGTGATATTTTGCTCTTTATCTATCTTAGGTATGTTTTACCCCTTTGCTAATTGTTAGTGCATATGCGCCAAGAAGGGCCTCATTGAGGGATGTATTTTCTTTGACTTAGGTATATTATGAGGGATCTTCTAGAGGCTATAGCTATGCAAGTGCCCATACTTGATCCTCTAGTGACACAGTGCCTATTCAACAAGCAGGGAAACCTTTCAAATTTTTTTGAAGAATTTGACATGCTGGCCTGCAAAAATTACATAATACACTCCTATTTGAAGGGTAATTCTTAACTCCTAGAAATTTTTATATTATGTGGTATTCCTAGCTAATTTTTTATTTTCTTGTAGAGGGAATTGAAGTCTTATTATCTTCAATATTTTAGAGAAATATGTTATATTTATGAATTCACTCTCATGTATCCATGGGAGAGGTAAATTGTAAGTCTGAAGTATGATCTATACTAGTCTGAAGTATGATCTAACCCAAGTCATCACCCCCCAAGTAACCTAACTCACCACCACCTCCTCTTGAACCGATTTCACTTCCTCATGAACACAAAAGAAAAAGGGTCTTTGAGGATACAGGATCCTCTCGGGCAGAAAGAGAAGTGGAGTTTCATGATTGATTACTCCCCAAAAGTTATGTACACTTTTGTTCATTTTGTCCATATAAACATACACCCTTTGATGGTTCATAATTCTGTACTTCAGAATCTAATACCAACTATTCTATTCTTGACAGTGTATCATGGGGTCATATAAATTTTAAAAAACATAAATAATGATCACAACAAGGTCGACAAGACATGTATATTTGCAAAATGCAATGATTATAACATTGAACCCCGGTTTTGTCAAGTCCTTGTAAGTGGCTCAAACACATTTGGGGGAAGACATGTGATTCAAGAGATTGAATTCTCCATCCTTGTGCTCACAAAATTCCATTCACTTTGAACTATGCTCAGGAGATGTTTCATCAAGAAACTCAAGAGATTCTCTAACATCCTGTAGTCTCCAATTTGTTGTTACTATAAGGCTTCTATGCTCAGTGTGTGGATGGACTATGACCTTTAGTTCAAACTCCAGACAATTTTTCTTAGAGTCAAGAGGAACGCAGCTACCTAACTTGATTCTCCATCTCCTATAGTGATAGCCCAGAACTAATGATTGACGACATATAGAAAGTCTTCTATTAATCCACGTCATCTTTGTCCTTTGCAAATCCATTGTTTTGAAACATGACATAAAGTCATGTATAGACAAGAACCATTGAACTTGGATCCTTCTTGAAATCCTACCCAGAGACATAGCTTCAAATATGTCTTCTTTGATCTTGGATTTGAAGCTTGATATAGTGCATGCATCAAGGGCTTCCCAATCAAGTGAACTTATGGTGGGAACCAGTAACTAATATAGTTCTCCATATGCACCTTCTTGTGATGGAACCTTGTATTCCGTAAAATAGACAAACAAATCCATTGTTTTGTAAAAATAAGGTGGCTTGTCATTATACATAACATCTACAATCTCTTTATGCATTGCTTTGAATGTCCCACTTAGGCTTTCCACAAGATGATATTCTCCATAGTTGTTGAAGAAAAGATATCTGAAATGGAATCAAAAAATGTGAAAGAACAATGGAAGAATGATAAGTTCATTGTGTCAAATAGATAATATTTTCTATTCCTTACAATAAGAATACAGTGTGGGATGTTCGTCCAAGTCCAACACCATATCCTTGGCCATGTACACATGTTGAACCTTAGCTAGCCAGCAATTTTCGGTCACTTTGAAAGCAAGAACACGACCTTTCCAATGGTTTTTAACTTTATCTCGTTTGGTTCTCTTCACTTTGTATACACCTTTGCATGAAGGAAACATTGTTACCCAGTCATTTACACAAAAAGACATGGGTTTCCAAAGACCATCCTCTCTAATGTTATAAAAGTCACAAGAATTTATGTTATGTGAAGGGGGACGTGTAGAAGACTCCATGAAAACTCAGAGAGTAGAGAAGGAAAAAGAAAATACAATGATGGAAAAAAGCAAAGCTCTCACAAAATGGAGGGAGCGTGAAAAAGATATACGTTTGAAAAAAGTAGGTGATTTGTCATTAATGGCTTTGTTTTTAGAGCCTTCTAGCAGAAATTTTGTATCTTTTCACAACAATTATGTGAGATATAAAATAGAATAAAAGATCAGACTTCAGTACTTTGGGCTGCAAATTTATGGGCTTTCCCATCAAAAGCACCTAAATATAGTAGTTTCGGCCTTGTGATCAATACAGTTAGCCGCTCTCCGCCAAAATAGGACCATCAAAACCCAAGATAGAGAAAACAAGATTGTCATGATTTTGTATACGTGTCAAATGACTATTGGACTATTCCTTAATCATTAGATTAACAAACATCCTTTTTCTAGTTGTTTTACGCCCTAATGACCTACTTCAACCATGTTGAAATTACTAGCACATATCCCTGATGCAAGAGGAATATGCCAAAGCCATTCCCAAAGGGAATTCCTATCTTTAGGATTATCAAATCCATAGGCATTAACCAAATTGACTTCTCCCCATGGAGTGGAGCTAAGGAAGACGGAGCATTTGCCAGAAAGTTGATATTCAGTGAGCCATTGTGGCTTCAAAGTTTCCTTCATGTAGGTGAGAATCCCAGAATAGCTTAGGAGAGATCCCCCATTCAAGCATGAGTATTGTCTATAGTGTGCAAGAGACCTTGCTTTATTATGCATTTTATGCTATCTTGAAACATGCAAATATGAAGCTCATTTATTAAAATCAATTCGTTAAGGGTATAGAGTCTAGTAGGGTCATTAATATCCTTAGCATTGAAGGTGGCTATCTTCATTGAGGTGTATCGTACAATTTGTGTATCCTCATCACTTTCTACATCATTCATGTTGACCTCTAACTCAATGCCAACTTGGTGATCAGAGGCAGGGGTTGTAGCTTCCATGTGAGTCTTCTTGGCTGAGGTGTGGCTCTCTCTCTCTCTCTCTCTCTCTCTCTCTCTCTCTCTCTCTCTCTCTCTCTCTCTCTCTCTCTCTCTCTCTCTCTCCCATGGAAACTTGCAAGCCATCGTTAGATTTTACCTCGCCTTAATTACAAAAAGGGCCTTTACTAAGGGGTGCTTTACCAAAACTGTGTGCCTTTATATACTTTTATCAAATTTGATATCTTAATACTTAATCTTAATATTCCGGTGTTTAAGGGCTAATGATTCAATGCTCTATTGAAGCCATCGTGAGATTTTACCTTGTCCCAATCATCCTTATTTGCGAGGGCGCATTAACATTCAAATCAACTTCAAAGGTTGGCGGACCAAAACTCCATTGTTACATTGTTATAGAGACCTATAAATGGCCATTTTCTCATAAATGACTATTTTCTCATCCAATTTAGATTTGCAGCTTTTTGAATGTCCATATCCTCTATATTGCACATTTATATTATTGTGATCATTGATCATTTATTATGTGAGTATTAATTGTAAGTAAAATTGTAAGAGAGAGAGAGAGAGAGGGAGAGAGAAAGGACTTTGCACAGGGAGTTGAAGCACCAATCAAGGTGCCTTCGACAAAAATTGTGCGCTCCTGTCATATATTTCAACTCATGCTTATCCCAAAAAATGAGGCTGTTAAGTAATGTCATCGTGACCATATGAAGGTTCAAATAAAACAAGAACGGTTTTTGATGCTGCTACATGCGAAATTGTCATATTAATCCCCAAACATGCCCTTATGTAATGCTTCAAAAAACGACTAGTAAACGTTTTCCATATACCCTTTTTGTACTAAAAAGTTATTATTAGATCCCAAAAAATGTAATAGGCACAAAGACCTATCGAATGATTTGAAGTGGCTGCCATATGTGTGCAATATCGTACGCATCGGGAGCTATCAGATTTGTTGTATGCAACCATAAACGTAGTAGATACAGCAAGGCAATTGGTCGCATTTCTTGCTAGATCAGATGAGTTGAGAGTCAGACATCGATGGGAACACTGTGTGTGTGTGTGTGTGTGTGTGAGAATAGATGAGAGAGAGAGAGAGAGAGAGAGAGAGTGTGTGTGTGTGTGTGTGAATAGATGAGAGAGAGAGAGAGAGAGAGAAAGTGTGTGTGTGTGTGTGTGTGTGTGTGTGTGTGTCTTGTTAGCTTTGTATTGCAACCTCTTTGCAAGAAACAACCCTCTATAGAGGCAGGTGTGTGTGCGCATGCTAGTTCGTAGTAGGGGTGGCATGTAGAGAATCACTACGTAGGCGTTTATATATCACGAACCATGAGTAGTGTACTGAGGTTTCTTGAATTATGAGCAATTGGAAGTTTGGTAAGCAATAAACAAGGCATAATGTATTAAGTTGGAGAACCGCTACATACAATAAGCTGGCCAGCTTAGTAGTAGTCCCCTCATGCATGTTACAAGCTAAGTAGGGAGAAACCAAATTAGGAATGCAATTAAAAAATAATTACATTATTGGACTGCAAGCCAATCATGTCTATTTTACAAGGTAGGTTCATATCATTAGGAGATTTCGGAGGTCTTTTGGAGGGCCTTTTGGAAGAGAGAGGAAAATAAGCTCCTCCAATGAGAGAAGAGCCTACGTTACGTAGAAAAATAGATTGATATTAACAAAAATATAAAAGGTGTCCCTCTCCTCATTTAATAATCTAGTGGTCCTTGAAGACGAGCACTCTCTTTCATTTAATGCGAGCACCTTTTTCAGAAGGTAGATGCGGTGCATTTGATACGGGCTACGTCATCACTAGAACTCAAAAAGTCACAAAACTATCAAGTGGTGGAAGATTTTGAAACTTTTGATATTGTCAATGCGTCCGGAACGTACATATCTCCTAGAAATGAATGTCCAATTGCCTCGCTCAGACATCCAAAGAGGAAAAAAATGTCAAAAAGCCCTAAAGGAACATTTTACTAACGGCGCGCGAGGGGCCATTCCAAAATTTTGTAATGCCTCCTCGCGCGCCGTTAGTAAAAAGGCCCTTTTTCCTCTTTTTAGGGAGCTTTTTGAGAGAAAAATGTCCAAAAACCTCTAAAAAGGGGCTTTCTAGAAAGATAAGTGTCAAAAATCACTAAAAGGAGCTTTGTACTAACGACGCGCAGAGGGGCATTCTAGAATTTTGGAATGCCTCCTCGCGCGCCGTTTGTAAAAAGCCCCTTTTTCCTCTTTTTAGGAAGCTTTTTGAGAGGAAAATGTCAAAAAACCTCTAAAAAGGGGCTTTCTGGAAAGATAAGTGTCCAAAAATCACTAAAAGGAGCTTTGTACTAACGGCGCGCAGAGGGGCATTCTAGAATTTAGAAATGGCTCCTCGCGCGCCTTAAGTAAAAAGCCCATTTTTTGGGGTTTTTTGACATTTTTTGCCTCTCCGGTTGTCGGAATGAGGCAAGTAGACATTCGTTTTTAGGGTATTTTGGCGTTCCGGACGCATTGGTGGTGTCAAAAGCCTCAAAATCTATCACTATTTGACAGTTTGTGACTTTTCAACTTTTAGTGATGACGTAAGCTGCATTGAATGCGCCGCACCTGCCTCCTGAAAAAGACGCTCGCATTAAATAAAAAAGTGACTGTTTTCAAGGACGATTGGGAATATAAATCTACTTTTTAGAGTGTCTGGTTGTCCTTTTGGACGTACTCACAAGGTGCAAGTACAATTTATAAAAAGTTTCTAGAGAGAGAAATACAATTTCTGACAAGGCCCTCCAAATGACCTACGAAATTTTCTAATGTTACAAACAAGTAACTAACATTCATGACTTATTGTATCAATCAAGCCACAATAACCGCTCGATCATACACTGCTCAAAGGATTGCTTGTCGACACAATACTTCTTGAAGCAGTTTTCTTTGTATAAAAGGACATATGCAAATAATTAGTCATGTTATAATCAAACATGAAAGGACGAGAGTAATGCAGTGTGCTAGTCTCCACCCAACCATGATATCTTATAGCCTCTCCCTAGTGTACACATTGTCGGCCATGCCAGTGGCCTTGCCCGTAGGACCCATGTCCTTACATTACCGCCCCACAATCATTTTCATCCTCAAAAAAAAACTCAGCAAAACATTTCTAAATGTGGAGACATTTTCCCATGTAGAACCTTCTTCAAGTCTATCAACCATTTTACCAACACCTGTCATCTAACATGAGGTCTCGTGCGAATCTCATAAGAATCCAAAATCTTTTCGGGTTCATGAGGGATGCTTGGCGGTTTGATAAGGTCAACTAACATACCTGTGTCAAATGACATTATCATTATGTCCTAGTTGTTTTCGTAAATAGCTCAAATGAAAAATAGGATGAACTTGTGAGTACTTAGGAAGAGCTAACTTATATGCCACTTGACCTATACGTTTAAGAAAGGTAAACGGTCCACAATATTGTGGTGAAAGTTTAGTAAATTTTCCCGTCTTCAAACTTTTTGAATGCTCTGGAACCTTGAGGAAAACCTTGTCTCCTTCTTAGCAAGTAGCTAGACGGCGATGCTCATCTCTGTACTACTTATATCAATATTAAGCTTGCTTAACATTCTATCGAGAAACTCGAAGCATATCAGAATGGTCTTGGAGAAAATCCTTTGCTTGTTGTATCTTCTCCGTAGCCAACCCCACTGTAACAGGTGATCTAGGTTGAAAACCATCTAAAAGCATAAATGGACTAAACCCTGTAGTCACATGCTTTGAACTATTATAAGAAAATTCCAATATAGGCAAGTAGTCTTCCCAATTGGTTTGCTTCTTGCTAACTTACACTCATAGCATATTCCTTTAGCACTTGATTAACCCTTTTGGTTTGACGTTTGTTTTGGGATGATTAGTCGTACTAAGATTAAGTGTAGTTTCCAGCTTTTGAAATACAGCTCTCCAAAAGTGATTATCAAACTTTTAATCTTTGTCGCTAATTAAAAGATACTAAATGGAAGACCATAGACTCTATATATATTCTCTATAAATAGTCATGCTAATTTTGGTGTCTTATCATAGTCTTAGTAGGAATGAATCGACACATCTTTGTTAGATGATCTACAATTACCTATATGGCATCATGGCCAAGATCTGTATTAGGTATTCCTACTAAAAATCCATAGAGGTACTCTCCCACTTACCTTGTGGAATATGTAAAGAATGTAAAAGGCCACCTACCTTGAGGCGCTATTCCTTATTAACTTGGCATTGTTGGCAATTTAGTACGTACTCTTGAACATCATGATGTAAGCTTGGCCAATAAAATTTCCGTCACACTAAGGCATACGTCTTATAAATACCTAGATGACAACCACTTGGACTATCATGACACTCAAATAATATTCTGCACCTAGTGTCTAAGTCCTTTGGAACACATACTCTACCCTTGTGGAGTAAGTAGCCATCATCAATGGAAAAATTCTTCCATCACTTAAGCTTGTCCTAAGTAGGGATGAAGCTCTGTGAGACTGATGCTAGTGAGAAAGCAATTGGTGCGGTACTTCTCCAGGAGGGAAGACCTATAGCCTTTGAAAGTAAAAAATTGGATAGAGCTTAACAGAATTACTTTGTTTATGAGAGGGAGCTCTATGCCATAGTCCATGCTTTACGAAAGTGGCAACACTATTTATATGGTGCCAAGTTTGAAGCGGTTTTTGACCATGAGAGTATAAAATGGTTTACTGCTCAAATTGACTGGAAGGATCATAAAGCTAGATGGGTGGAGCTCCTTCAAGATTATGAGCAGATGCACTACGCCGGATGCCTCAATTGATTCACTTGCTTTCAAGGAAATAAAGAGTGAAGTCATTACGTGGCAAGTGTGCACAAGATCAATCATATGCTAAAGTGTGGAATGCAGTTTTAAACAAGTATCCCTCACAGTCATGTGTCTCTGCAAGGCCAGATCACCATGTTTTGCACGTGTAGATAAAAACTCGGTCAACTATTGCTAGGATGGAAGCATTGGCTATAGCTACCTTGAGCTATTCAAAACTGCATTGTTGGGCGTCTTCCCAAGAAAAGGTCTTACCTTTTCCTTTAAGTTGATCTGTCATAGGAACAAAGATTTTTGCATAATCACAGATATATTGTCAATATAATCCAACCATGCCTAAGAAGATTTGAAGCTCCTCAACCGTGTTGGGATGTGACCATCAAAGAATGGCAGCAACCTTGTCAGTGTCCATCTTGATGCCAGAATAAGAGATCACATGACCGAGGTGATGTATCTCTATTTTAAAGAAATCATACTTGCTTGGCTTAGCATATAGGGTGTGAGTTTGTAGCTATTTGATTAATAATCGTAAATGTTCTATGTGTTCATCTTTAGTCTTACTGTAAGTGAGGATGTCATGAAGGAAAACCATAGTAAATTTTCCAAGATAGTGATGTAAGACACTATCCATGAGTGTCATAAATGTAGCTAGAGCATTGGCTAAACCAAAAGGAATAACCAAAAATTAAAAAATGCCAGAACCGTGTTCTAAAGGTATTCTTAAAGTTATCTTTAAAAAGGATACGCGCCGGATAGTATCCTAAATGAAATTTTATCTTTGTATAGTATCTTGCACCCATGGAGTTGATCAACCAACTCATCTGCTCGAGGTAGAGGATACTTGTTCTTGATGGTTATGGCTTTAATCTATGATAATCTACGCACATGTGCATAGTATCATCTTTTTGTTTTACCAATAGAATTGGTGATGCCCAAGGCAAAGTGCTAGGTCTAATGAAACCACGGGCAAGGTAGTCAATCAAGTGACGATCAACCTCCTTGGCCTCACTAGTACTCATACAATAAGGTGGATTACTCACCGGTTTAGTGCCCGACAAGACATCTATGCCATGCTGCACATCACTTGTAGGGGGTAAACTCGGTGGTAAATCACTTGAGAATACATAACTATACTCCATGAGTAAGTGACTCAGCTTTTGCTGTGCAAAAGGAGAAAGTAAACTAGAGTTATGCTAGGATGGAGAATCTTGTAATTTCTTTAATATTTATCTTACAACAGTTGCATGTTGCTCTCAATATAATTAGAATTGAGAGCACTTTGCTATTTAGAATTGTTAGCACTTTTCTTTTTATTATAATTCATTGCACTTTGCATACCATAACTAGAATCCATAGCACTTTCCTCTTGAGAGTTCATAAGACTTGGACACAAGCAATAACACAAAAAGACTTTATCTATTAAATCTACTTTCTATAAAATAGAAAGCTTCACTGTACATATAAGAGGTTTAGATGGTATATTTTTCTCACCAAGAAAAAGCACATGTTTACCATTGGCCATAAAGGAGGAGTTGTGTTCGTAACTAGTGTGTAATGTATTTCCTAAACCATGCAGCCACTCCTATCCTAAAACTACATCAGCATGGTCCATGTTCATAAACTTGAAAGTCAAGGGTCATCGTATGATCTTGAACAATAATCTCATTCCCTTGAACTACCGTGTCCCATACTTCTTTATCATTTTTGGACGTCTCTTCTACCACATACTTGTGGGATCAAGGAGTCTGTGTAAGCTTAAATTTCTTGACTAGCTTATAGTTCAGGAAGTTATGAGTTGCACCATCATCCACTAAAATAGGCACATGTTGTCCGTTAATAGTGCCATGCATGCAAATCAACTCATGGGGACCAAAGGTGGGTTGCCACATTGAAGTAGGTACACAACACTTGTGCTTTTCTTCATGAAAGGGTTCAAAGGACCTTCCTATGCACGCAGCCAATGATGCCAATGGAGCCTTGGTGTCATAGAGTTTCCAGTTGAGATTTCCTCGGTCACCCACCTTAGTCTTGCGCTATGGAGGGCGTATGTGGGGCGGCTACGGATCTTTTTCGTTGTCTATCCTCTCGTGCTACGCACAAAACTTTGTGTCTGTCTTTGGAGTAGTCCAACCTAATGTGTTACAGTTGTTATTTGACATACACAATTTTACGGTCAAACATGTGTTTGGGTATGTATTGTGAGAGCATGAGGGGATGATGTTCCAGTAAGCAACCGAGATCCACCAATGTTGTGTGTGTGTGTGTGTGTGTGTGTGTGTGTGTGTGTGTGTGTGTGTGTGTGTGATAAAATATAATGTATAACCAATCCAAATTATTTTTTTCATATTAAAATAATCATTTAATATGGGAGAATATACGGGAACAAGGGTTAGAATATAAACATGTGCTTACAAATCTATCTCAACACACGGTGTCAATGGAAAGGGGACCAAATGAGAGATGGTATGTCAAAGATCAAGGCTAGTTAATGAAGCTTAAAGACCTTAGTGTTAGCTTCATTAAAGACCTCCAAAGGTTAGTGTTAAAAATCTTTTTGCCTTAGGCAAGCTAGGGTTGTGCTTAACATGGGAACCCAACCCAAACTTGAGGTGCTTGTCGTGCTTTGCTGACTAAGGTGCTTGATGTGCTTGTCATGATTTCTGTGACTAAGGTGCTTGAGGTGCTTGTTATGCTTGCTACTTGAGGTGCTTGTTATGCTTGCTACTTGAGGTGCCTGAAGTGCTTAATGTATAAGGTGCTAGGGTGCACCATGAGTAAGGTGCTTGAGGGGCTTGAGATGTTCCACAAAGTCAACATGATCCCTAATCTCATGAGGGGCGAGCCCTTTTTGTAGGAGCTAGAGAGAGAAAACACACACCCTCACACAAAAGGCAAGCTTGGTACAAAGAAACCAAATAGGAACCTTGTCAAGCTCCTCTTCATGTTGCCCTCATGGTGTGCCTAAAGCCTATTGGTGGTTAGCCTCCCAAGGGGTCCAATGATAATTTAGCTAATTTAATTAATTTTGTATGCATTTATCAAGTCCTCTCTCTCAAAGGGAAAATGGGAACCTATCCCAAGGCTACCCTCGCTGCTTGATATGCACTAAGCATGTGATTGGCCAGGCTTGAGGAGGTCCAGTCAACTACAGCCTAGTGCTGGAAGAGGGGGTCAACCAAATCAAGGAGGGGGCTAGCTTGGGGGGTATACTCTCCCACACACACACACACACACACACACACAGTCTCTCTCTCTCTCATTGTGTGAGTTGCAAAGTGCAAGAGCTCCATCTCCTTCTCCAAGCTTGTAGAGAAGTTGAGAGCCTACACCAATACTCTTGGCTATGGAATGCAAATCCAACCAAGAGCCATGCTCTAATATTTAAGCTTGTCATCTTCTCCATCGTCATTACTATGCTATTATGTATACTAATCAAGAAGAGTGATGATAAGTGAGGAACTATTTCTTTCTTCTATGAATGTTTCTTCTTCCTCTTCCCTATCCTCATTCCCCGCAAACTCTCTCCACCTTTGAAGATGTTTTAGGCCTTGCGACTGAGGCTGGGGATGGTTAATGATTTTTCTAAAGTCTATGTTATGCTCGCGATGCATGCATCTTTCCATCTTCATTGCATCACCTAGGTCACAAGGAACACAAAGATTGTATTGTACCAAGTCTCTCTTGATGGGAGAATCTATAATACAAAATCCTAACGGAGGGGGGACCACCGGCTCCACATAAACCCGGTCCTCAATTGTTGTTAAGTTCTCTAGACTCTCTCTCTTGCAAAAGTATTGTTCATGCCAAGTTATTTAGGTACTATGGTTATGTTTCTACCACTAATTAAGTTCACCCTCTATGATCTCAAAGTAGTCTCACAAAATTTCCACTCCAATTCTCTTGATTCCTGCTATTCTCAAAGTTCATAGGCTATTTCCATTACATTGGTATCAGAGCTATTGGTTTCTGTTTTCTTGCTTAAGAAGAGAGGCCCTTAAGTTGTCCATGAAATTTTGGGCGTGTTTATTGCAACACGGTAAGTGGGACAGGGATCTATTATATTGGTTGAGAAAGGACTTAGTTCAAGGTACACCGTTGGGAACTATAGTCTTGATAATGGAGCCTCTTAGGGATTTCCTTTAACTTAACCATTATTGAGCTAGGATCAAGCTCAACAGGAACCAAATCAATCAAGCAATGTTAGACCCTCTCCACTAGTCTTTGCAATCAATAGTGTCTAAACCATGGGTGTGGCTGCTTGAGAACTGACTTTCAAAGGTAAAGAAGAGTAGCGATTAAGGTTTTTGATCAAGGTACCACAGCACAAATAAATCCATACATAAGTTTAATTAGCATGGCTGAAAATAACCAAGAGAGTAGAATTAGCATTGATAACTTTGATTTTGCACATGAAGGTGCTAATGATGATGTCCCCATGTTTGTCATTTATCTTGCTACTAGGTTGCAGCAAGCTATGGGCAACCCTGCTTTGAAATCCAAAGTTACTCAACAACTTTGTGCTTATGGGATTTCCCTTGCTCTTCAAGAGGAGAGAGAGCTTCGGAGGCCTCTTGGAGACACCCAAAATAAGGAGAGAGAGCTTAGGAGGCCTCTTGGAGACACCCAAAAGAAGACTCTCTCCCATAAAAGAGGAGGAATCCAAAGAACAAGAAAGAAGCGAATTCCTAAGTTCCTATGAAGATGTGTCTCCACAAAAACGACGGTCTAGACGATCGTCAACTCCTCCCAAGAGAAAACGGTCAAACCACAGTCCTTCTCCTTGTCTATCAGGACAAGGGTCCTGTACCCTAAGAACTAGGATGGTCATGGACTACGGCCAAGGGTCGGGCTAGAAAATGTGGACAGGGGATCCGTCTAGGGCAAGGGCTAGGAGCCCGCCTATATAAAGGGAGGTTGGGAGGAGGACCTTCAGTCTAGTTTCCCCTAGTTCTTACACTAGTATCAGAGCTTAGGAGTCTCTCTTCCACTCTCTCTCTCTAGGCATGGTCACTTTTTGCTCCTAAAAATAGGGCCTTTAGGTGAGAACCGTGGCCTTTGTAAGGCTTTTTCCAATTTTAGCAAGGCACTGCCTAGATCGGGCACTCTTTCCCGTTTTGGAGGTAGAGCTATGGTGCATGAAACAGTTCCCTCTTGGGCTTGAAGGGAGCGCCTTGGCGAAAGGGGTCTGCTTCCAGGATCTTGCAGCCATTACCCACTTGAGCAAGCCGCACACACCCTGTGTGTACTTGCGCTATTTCCTCCACATTGCCTGCATTTTTTTGCTTCAAAAAAAATGTGATTTTCACATTGCAAGGCCAATTGGCAATTGGTTTTGAGCCTTGGCCATTGTTAGTGGCCCTTCCCACAAGCAAGGCAGCACAATCAAGCCAGCACAAGCAAGGCGGAGCAAGCAACAAGCCGTCTCGGTTCCATCAAGTCTCACGACTTGCGGTTAGGCTCAGTTATTGCAGAAAAATTCCAAAGACCTGCATATTGTTACGATTGCGAAGGCTTCAAGTGGCGTTCAAGCAACATAATACCCGAAGCTTTCAATAATTAAGCTTCTTCACAACGGTGACGCTTCAACCATCTACACTGCACGATTTCAGTCATCTTTTGAACCACGGGCAATTGTGCGGAGTTCGATTTTTACGCCGTTGGTGCAAATTCCTCTTTATTCGACGGTCGGGTGCTACGACGCACAAGTGTAGTTACATATACTTGGCAAGTGCTACCCACATCAGGTATTTTTTTATCAGTACTTCTTTCAGTGCACTCTGTAGCCATGGATTCAGATATCAACATCACATTCGATTTTGAGCAAAGTACTCCCGATCCTGCCAATGACGGCTCGCGGCCGGATCTTCTCAAGGAGAGTACCCGCGACGCTACGGCAGAAGAAGATACTTATGAATTGCTCTATATTCAAGAATTTCGTGAACCGCATGACAGTCATGGATGAAAATTTTAAGGCTTTAAATGAAAATGTTACTAAACTTTCCACATTAGTCATTCAATTAATGCAACAGCAGACTAAGAGTCCTGTTTTGACACCCACATGCATGAGCATGTTGGAACACAAGGGCAAGGCCCAATTAATGAAACAATGCATACTCTCACTACCAAAGAGGTAGATGACTTGCTAAAGAACTTTAAACCACCAGTTTTCAAGGGCGAAGACCGAGACCGCAATAAGGATGCAGTGAACATCTTTCTCAGTAAATGGGATGGAATTCACGCCTTACGGCGTACTCCGGATGCAGTAAGAGCTCTTCAAACGATCTTAACTCTGGAAGGCAAGGCCTACAAATGGTGGATGTCTCTCAAGGAGAAGAACATCATACCACAGAGTTGGGAAGCCTTTGAATCAATGTTTAGCAAGGAATTTTTGCCTACAAATGAGGGCGATCGGAATTGGACCACTTGGGACACATGTTCCATGCGCCAATATCCATCACTCCTTGAATATATATCTCACTATCGGGACGTCATCCTCAAGTTGTAAGGCTTGGATACCTTTCAACAAGTACGAGGATTCATACGAGGTCTGACTCCAGAACTTAAGAAGTATGTCAAGTCCCAGGACCCTAAAACACTTGAGGAAGCCATAGTGAAAGCACATATTCATGATGACCCTGATGATCAGAAAACACATAATAGTAACGTGCATGCTAGTATACATGGTAATACACGTACTCAGTACAGTCACAATAAAAGAAAATTTATAGTCGCTAATTCAGATGCATCTAAAAAACCCAAGGGTTCCAGGGGTCCTCTCTCTTCTGAGGATTTTGATAAAGCCAAGAAAGAGAAGCTATGTTTTCAATGCTTAGGAAGAGGCCATGGCAAAAAGGATTGTCCCAAGGGGAAATCTGCTGTTCAGGGAAAGGAGAAAGCAGTGCACACGGTGCAACTACTGCCTCTTGATTCTTCCTCCAAATTCTCCACAGTGGAAGTAACACACACTGAGGTGGTGCATGAATGTTGTCTCACAGCTTCCATGTGGCAACAAACCTCTGGACCACATGAGTTAGTACGTATGCACGGATATCTGCAAGGGCACAAGGTGTGCATCTTGGTAGATGACGGTGCTACTCACAATTTCATCAATTATGGATTGGTGAAAAAGCTCAAACTGCCTCAAACTCCGAGTACCCATCGCTACAAGGTAGCAATGATGAATGGACATGATGCTGAAATATGGGATACTCAATGCCGAGTTGTTCCATTGGAAGTACAAGGGTACTCTACTTTTTTGGATTTTCAAGTTATGAACATGGAAAGGGCTGATGTGGTTCTTGGTAGGGAGTGGTTGCATAGACTAGGACCATCAGTGATGCATAGCTATGAGCACAACAGCTTGATGTTTGATTCCCATGGCACACATGTGTTGTTGTTAGGAGAAAAGGATATACCTTCATCACCATTGATTTGTATTGTTGAGCTTATGCAGCTCGTTTCTGATAATGAAATAGAACAGGTTTTCTTGTGTTACTCACTGTCTCATTTTCTTTCTAACATTGAGTCTGTTGAACATTCCTCAACGCCGCATGCTTCTCTCTCCTCTATTCCACCAATGGCTAATTCTACACAAGCAAATGTTGCTAATCAATTACAAAACTTATTAAAGGAATTTCAAGATGTCTTTCCTAAAGATTTGCCATCAGGTTTACCACTGACACGCTCAGTACAATATGGTATTGACGTGACTGCACGTTGTAAAACTGTTAGTAAACCACCTTAACGTATGAGTTACTCAGAGGCTGCTGAGATGGAATGTTAGCTTGCTCACTACCTTAGCAGAGGGTTTATACAACCCTGTTCTTCACCATGGGCTTTTCCTATCCTTTTGGTGAAGAAAAAGGACGGCAGTATGCGCATGTGCGTAGACTACCAAGGTTTAAATGCTGTTACAGTTAAGAACAAATACCCATTGCCAAGGGTAGATGAGTTATTTGATAAGCTAACACATGCTCGAATTTTTACGAAAATCGGCTTGTGATCAGGATATCACCAAGTCCGTATTCGGCTTGCCGATATACCTAAGACTGCATTCCAAACACGGTTTGGACATTACGAGTTTTTGGTGATGCCCTTTGGGTTAACCAATGCGCCCGCGACATTCATGACACTTATGGATAGTGTCTTGAAGCCGTATTTGGGCAAATTTGTCATTGTGCTCCTAGATGACATTCTAGTTTATAGTGCTTCTGAAGAAGAACACTTACAACATCTCAGGAAGGTGTTTGAGTTGTTACGCACAAACAAGTTATATGCCAAGGAATCTAAATGTGATTTTCTCAAGGAGGAAATTTATTATTTAGGGCATGTTATTTCAGCTAATTTCCTATACATGGATCAATCCAAAGTAGATACCATCCGGAAATGGCCACCTCCTAAAAATCTAGAAGAATTACATATCTTTTTAGGCTTTGTAGGTTTTTACCGAAGGTTCGTTAAAACTATGCTCACATTGCTGTTCCTATGACGGATCAACTCAAAGGCAAAGGTAAAGCTTTTCAGTGGGGTTCCGCTCAACAGTACAGTGTCGAAACACTCAAAGATGCATTAGCTACAGCTCCTATACTGGCTATTGTAGATCCTTTGAAACCATTCGTTTTGGAAACGGATGCCAGTGATCGTGCTATTGGAGCAGTCCTGTTTTACAAGACGGATGGCCGATTGCATTTGAAAGTAAGAAGCTGGATGCAACTCAACAGAATTATTCTACTTACGAACATGAACTCTATGCAATAGTGTCTGCCTTAAAGACACGGCGGCACTATCTGTATGGTACTCAGTTCCAGATTGTGTTTGACCATGGAAGCATCAAATGATTTACACAACAAACGGATTTAAAGGGTCAGAAAGCCAGGTGGTTCGAGATCCTTCAGGAATATGACGCCAAGTTAAGGTATCGCAAAGGCCGATACAATGTAGTGGCAGCCACTCTCAGTCAAATGCCAGAGATCAATTCGCTCTTGTTCACGGAACTTCGTAGTGAATTTTTAGACTCTCTCAAGGGCAAATATGAGCAAGATGAAACATATTCCAAAGTGTGGAGCCATGTTCAAAAGAGGGATCCTTCTCACTCCAATGTATGTAGTGTATAGTTAACCTCCACACCTAGTTCTCCTTTATCAAGTGATGAACTACAGCGATGGAAGCATTTTACCATCGACAATGGGTACCTACTCCACAAGGGGAGAGTTTGTGTACCGACGGACATAGACATTCGGTGCCAAATAGTCAAAATGCAGGGCACTTGGGGATTAGAAAAACTTATTCTCTTGTACGACGACAGTTTTACTGGCTAGGTCTACCTGACTTTGTTCAAGCTTATGTCTTGCATTTCTAAAAATGTCAAGTTAACAAAGCAGAGCGCCTGAAAGCAGGAGGACTCTTACATCCTTTGGAAATTCCCAATGGAAAATGGGAAAGTATCTCTATGGATTTCATTGTAGGTTTACCAACCACTATACGAGGTCATGACTCAGTATGGGTGGTCATAGACAGGTTGACTAAACTATGTAAGTTTATTCCGACCAAATCAACGGTGAAGACACCGAAACTAGCAAAGTTATTTGTGGACAATCTATACAAATTGTATGGGTTGCCAAGTAACATTGTTAGTGACCGTGATCCCAAGTTTAATAGAGCCACTTCTGGAGAGCTGTATTTAAGCATTTGGGTAGACAATTCAACCTTAGTACACCTGATCATCCAAAAACGGATAGTCAAATGGAAAGGGTTAACTAGGTGCTAGAGGATATTCTAAGAGCATACGTCAGCAAAAAACAGTCAGACTGGGAAGAATACTTACCTATTCTCGAGTTTGCCTACAACAGTTCTAAGCATGTCACAACAGGTTTTAGTCCTTTCATGCTCATGTACGGGTTTCAACCTAGGTCACCATTTACAGTGGGTTTGGCAACCAAAAAACTCCAACCGGTTAAGTATTTTCTCCAAGACCACATGGATATGCTTAAACTTACTCGTCAGAATGTTCGGCAAGCACAGGATCGGTATAAGAAATACTCAAATGAGAAATATCGGCAAGTTACCTTCGAAGAAGGGGAGGAAGTATTTTTACATGTGTCAGAACATTTAAAAAGTCTGAAAACTGGACCGACACATAAATTATCTCCCCGATAATGTGGGCCTTTCAAAATACTCAAGTGAGTTGGTGATCGTGCCTACAAACTATTACTACCATCACATTCTCGCATTCATCCGGTGTTTCATGTAAGCCGCCTACGAGAGCGGTTACATGGGGACGACAACGTCATTGACCAATAGGTTTTGGTTGATTACATTGAACCTCCTACCTTACCGCATGAACCTGAACGTGTTATGGATTATCATGATTTGCATACACGACATCATGTACGACAACAAGCCTTAATCAAGTGGAAAGACCGACCTGAAGAAGGTGCCACTTGGGAAAACATTGGTGTTCTTAAGAAGAAGTTTCCCACTTTTGTTTTTGAGGACGAAAAATCTTCTTTAAGGGGGGAGTAATGTCAAAACAAGGGTCCTATACCCTAAGAACTAGGATGGTCATGGACTACGGTCAAGGGTCGGGTTAGACAGTGTGGACAGGGGATCTGTCTAGGGCAAGGGGCTAGGAGCCCGTCTATATAAAGGAAGGTTGGGAGGAGGATCTTCAATCTAGTTTCCCCTAGTTCTTACATTGTCACTCCAGAAGGGAAGAGAGGAAACAAAGGAAGAAAAGGGTAAGAAAGAGGTCGCCCTCTTCTTCACCTTCCTCCTCTTTCGACGAAATCAATAGCTATCCTCCTAGAGAATACAAGTGGGGAGGACATCGCAAATCTTACCCTGCATGGCAAAGGTCCCAAAATCTCAAGAAGATCAAAGAGGGAGGAAAGATTATCTCTTTTCTTACCTATGATGGCACCTTTGGCGCTACCGACAAAGTATTGGCCTTCATCTAGCAATTTGATGTGGCCTTTGGAGAGATGAGGGCTTTACAGAGTCCTCCAAGCTACACCATGTAGCTATGCACTTCCAAAAATCTTACCATCAATGGTAGGCTAGCCTACGTGGCAACGGTGAAGCCCCAAAGACATGGAAAACTCTATCAGTTTCTATCATAAAGAAATTCCTTGCAAGCAATGCAAAGGACAAAGTGCTTACCGAATGGTGGATTTTGAAGCTTCTCTCCCATGAGCCGAGCAAAAGTAGTAATTTTTGTGGGATTACCTGAAGAGATGTCCAAGTACATCAACTCCCAACAGCCTGGTTATATCACCGAAGTAATCCACCACACTGTGGTTGCTTTACGCATCAATTTCTAACAAGGGGCTAGAAGGAATGTCAATCCCATGGAAAGCAAATATAAAAGTGATATAAAGGGAAAAACCAAAGCCCAAAATTCTTCCCAAGGCAATTCCAACAACAACAGTAAGAACAATTGGTCCAAGGAGAAGGGATTTTACAAAGGTAAAAATGAACTCTCTCTAGAAGAGCTTGAAGTTTTTCGCAAAGACCACAATTTTTTTAAGTGTGGGGAGCAAGGACATGGCTATCATTCTTGCCCAAAGAGAATTCCCGCAATGAGACTCCTAGAGCTTCCACTATCAAAGCTCCAAAAGAGGATTTCTCATTGCAAAGGACCACAAATGGGAGATATTGTAGCTACCAATACAGCTTTCAGAGGATAGGAAGCCTCCATTACTCCCTTGATTGTGAAGTTGAGGCTTCATGTCCAAAGCCACGTCGAGACAAAGAAGACTTTTTCATCATCCCTCTCCAAGATGAGGATGTTATCCTAGGGGCACCATGGTTCAACCGCATAGCTGCCAACATGAAGCTCTTTGAAAGGAGAATCTACTTCACCTACAGGGAATAGAACATGTATATAGATGCTAGTGAGTCTAGTCATACTATACCACTTGTAAATTCCCCTTCTTTTGATAAATCAATGAAAACCTCAGTTTTTGCATACATGATTTTTGTCAAAGATTCCCTAAAAGGTCCTAATGTTTCTAATTTTCGAAAAGGATTCCAAGATGTGTTTATCGATGATATCCTATGGACTTACCTCCAAAATGAGGGGATGATGACCATCAAATTGAGCTCCTACTAGGAATCTCACCGCCTAACAAGCCTCCATATTGACTTTCCCAAGCTCAACAAGAGGAGATGATGAGGCAAGTACAAGAATTGGTAGACAAAGAGATGGTGAGGCCTAGCTCCTCTTCCTTTTTTCTCCAATCCTTTTAGTACAAAGAAAGATGGTATGTACCGCATGTGTGTGGACTATCAAGCACTAAACCATATCACTATCAAAAATAGATTTCATATACCTAGAGTAGAAGATCTTTTTGATAAGCTACAAGGCTTTACCTACTTCAATAGGATTGACCTTAAAAGTGGATATCATTAAATAAGAATAGTGAATGAAGATATCTTAAATACCGCGTTCCATACAACGTTTGGTCTTTATGAATACCTAGTCATTCCTTTTAGCTTGACTAATGCACTAGCCACATTCAATTGTTTAATGGAGAAAATCTTTAGACCCTATTGCAAATTCACAGGAGTGTTCTTTGATGATATCATCTACTCCAAGTCCTTGGAGGAACACAAGCAACATCTCTAGGTGATTTTTCAAGCTTTGAGGGAGAACAAGCTTTTTATCAATCAAAAGAAAAGTGAATTTTTCCTTCAAGAGATGCAATACTTAGGCCATATTATCTCTCAAGATGGTATCCCTATGGATCCATCAAAGTTGGAGGTAATAAAAGCATGTCGTAACCCAAGGATTCTACATGAGCTAAGAAGCTTTATTGGTATGTGTGCATATTATAGATGCTTCATAGAAAAATTCTCTCAAATACAAGGACCATTACATGACTTAACAAAGAAGAACATTAAGTACTCATGGACTGCTAAAGGAGAAAAATGCTTTTGACAAGCTCAAAGAGAAGCTTACCTCCCAGCCAGTCCTAATGCTTTCGGATCTATCAAAGCCATCTGATGTCCAATGTGATGCTTGTGGTGACTTCCTTGGAGCAGTCTTGCTTCAAGAAGGGCATGCTATAGCATATGAGATCCGAAGGCTCAATACGGATGAACGGACCTTGGGAATTTATGAGAAAGAGATTTTAGCCATTTCACATGCCCTAGACACATGGACACACTATCTACTATTGGGGACTCCATTTATTTTGAGAAGCGATCACCAAAGTATCAAGTACTTCATGACAAAAACCAAGCTTTCCAACAAACAAATGAGGTGAGAAAGTTTTGTTTGGCAATTTTATTTTCATATTTCTCACTTTTCTAGTAAGCACAATCAAGTGGCTGATGCACTTTCACAACGACCAAAAGCTAGTTTTGTGTCTATAGCAACTCCCACTGATCTATCTTCTATGATAAATTACTAGCCTACTGACCCTGACTTTAAAGACATAATGTCGGCCCTTGCATTGGGGAAGAAATAAGAACCATTCACCTTATAGGATGGTTATCTTCCCCATGGAAATAGGCTATGTGTTACCCACTCCCTTTGTTAGAAACTTATGTATAAATCTCATGTTCGTCCCTATGCGGTGTGAGCGGGATGAAAACACACACAACGCCTCTATAACCACCCGACACACACTCTTGGGAAGATACACACACACACTATGGGGCACCACTCAGCTTACACAACACACCTGGCCGAGACAGGGAACACACCACTAGAGTGAGAGGAGAGAGACTATCCACTTGCCCACTCCACACAGACACACACACACACACACACACCCAAAAAACTCAGCTCAAAAGAGGAGAATTTCTGATGTTTAGATACAAATGATCTTGGGCTAACACCAATGGGGCAAATAGCTCACACAATATGGGTAAAAGATACCAGATACAATCACAAACTAGAGCAGAAACTTCGCTCATAGGAGAAACTTACACAGAAAAATAGCAAGAAAAGAGTGAGGAATTTGGCAAAATGGACAGCGCCATCGCGTCCGGAACGGCCCAAAACTCCAATCTACAATGTCAAAGTGCTCAAATCCGACCTCGGATGAGCAGTTTACGGCCAAAACAGGCTCCAAAAACCCCAAAAACACACCTGCGGCTGTTCCTCCTCTCTTCTCCATGTTTTTTCTGGTCTTCTCTCTGTTTTTTCAGTTCCCACACTTAGCTTTATTACTTGGGCACCCTTGGCCTTTTAGATGACCTCAAACGGACCCCGAACAGGCCAAAAGCTGACCTCGAAGTGCATAGTTGTCACCTTTTTGCATCATCCGCACACCTGGCACTCATTTCTTTTCAATAATGCGTCTCGCAACCACGTGAAGTGGCCCCAAAAAGTGGTCCTAATGATGACCTTTCTGCATAACTCTCACAAGAAAACACCACTTTGTGTCCGTATTCATCCACGTGCAAATATTGACCCCGTTCGGCCTCCTGACACCACTCGATGCCATCTGACGCACCTGCTTACCTCATGTCGTCGGCCCGTGGATAGCTTCCTCAAGAATTTTTACGCACTACCAACTCCTCATTATTGTAGAAAAAACACACTGGTACTGGTAATAGTGAAAATCCATGAACTATGTACATGTTGTCCTACCTGTACACATGTGGGCCCCACGTAACCACTTGGCTCTGGAAAATGGGCAATTCTTTATTTGATGCACCATGCATGTGTATGTACATATGCACAATCCCTTGCTCCAAAAAACTCCTGACATAATTTGCCCACCCCCTAGCCTGCTAGAGCATTCATGCTCAGCAGCAGCACTAGCAGATGCTCATTCCACCTGGATCAAAAGGCCAAAGGCATATTGCCTGATTCACAAGAAGCATCATAACACCACACCTACATTTGTCAACAATCAACCAGAATGGATCATAGGCATATTCAACTAACACATCCGCCCTGCCTGGAGTTCCAAAATCATAAATATTGCATGCCACATTCAACCCAACCGATATAGATAACTCAAGTGACTCATCGCCTGGCATCTTGGCTTCACTAGCCATAGCAACAACATGCAAATCATGCACCAAAGTAGCTAAAAGCATTGTTTGAAGGTAAAGTTGTTGATATCCAAAGCACAAAAGTATCACCGCAGCACACATATCCCTAGCATAGGCATCCACATAGCTGAGATTGGACTCATATATGGCAAACCCCTTCTCATCATCATAAGCATACTCATCATCACACATAACTTTATCCACATCATAATCATGGCTAGCACCACTATCCATAGCTTCTAGCATGGGTTCATCAGTCTCCAAGAAAACAGATCCCTGCTCTAAACCACAATCATTCTCACAAATCGGTTCAATCACTGCACATACATCAACATATGGCTTCAAAATAGGCTCCACATCCAAAAAATCCACAAAATGGCTCTCAACCTTGCCCTCTTCCCTAATTTCCAAGGAACTAGTATCCAAAGATACGTGCTCATCATCAATAACCTCAACCTCGCACTCACACCTAGAATCACAAGGTACACAAGTAGCCAATGCATCCTCTTCAAGACTTTTCAATCCTGTATCCAAAGCGTTACTCACCTCTTTAGGGTCTTCCATAAACCTGTCAACCTGCAAGACCTCGTTACGCTTCACAATAGACCTTGGGAAGAAACGAGAAACATCATAGGATAGGCTACTTTTCACCTTCTCAGGCTTAACTTCATCTTCCATGCCAAATCCATCTTGCACATGCATACCTGTACTGATACCATGTTCCTCAAGACACTTAAACTTCCATTCCTTGTGCTTTGCAATGCATACTGCATCTTCAAAAGACTCGGGCCTCTTCAACTCAACCTCGAACCGCAACCAAGGTGACAAACCATCAACAAAAAAACTTTTCTTCAATGAACAAGGGGGGGTCTCATCCTTAAGAGCAACACACCAACGAGACCATAAATCTGTAAAACCGTGTACATAGGCATCAACACCTTGACAAGAACCTTGCTTAAGAGCATTGAGCTCATTCCATAATGCATTTGCATCTTTATAAAACTGGAAACGCTCTAAAAAAGCTTCTATAAACTTGTCAAAACTCAAACCATAAGAAGAAGCCACAGCTTCTTTAGCTTCCAAATCCATGAACCAAACACGGGCCTCATCTTCCAAAAGCAATCCAAATAGCCTCAAAATCTTCTCCTCATCACACATATTGTTGCTTATGCATGCCACCTCGACTTGCTCCAGAAAGTCTTCCGCATCTTCACCACTTCTTCCATGAAATTTCGGATAAGAGAAAGCCATCGCTACCCAAGTTTAATGCGTTGAGAACCCCTTCAAACACACGTGCAAGAACCCAAAACTTTTCACTACCCAATCCCCAGAAACTTCAATGGAGCTCACTTTAGATAAGGACAAACACATGCACATCAAATGAGTTTTCATAGTTGATCATCGGAATTACAACACGCAAAGGACATTCAAGGATCTCTCTTAATCTTCTTGGCCCGAACATAAAGACTAGGCGCTGCTGGAAAAAAATCTTCCTGGACACATGAACATTTATCTGGATTCTTTGTGTTAAATGAAAAGGAGTGAACTGAGGTCCATTTTGATCATCCATTAAAGTCAACCATGCAGCTCCCAAGAAAGCACACCTGTCTTATCCTCTGATTTTGCCAAAATTTCAGCAGCATAACAGCATAAATGGCTCAAAAGACCAAAAGACCAACCATCATAACTTGGAAAAATTTTCACAGAGTTTTCCCATAAGTAGAGCAGTAGGAACCCAAAATATAGACTGTATATGTATGCATAAACTGTCACAACAATAGAACTCGAGCATCAAATAGGACTCACTAGTACATAGCCTATGGCGAGGTTACGAAAAGGGTGCTCCAGCTACCTGTATCACCGAAAGGATCTCCACATTTGAGAATCCCCCAGCTCAATAAAAACCTCACGCTATCGACCCTCACACGAAGGCTAATGCAAATCGCATATAGTCAAGTCTCAGAAATGACTATTTTCCAGACCAAGTCTCAGAAATGGCTGGGACTGCGAAATACAACCAAGTATGGCTCCACAAATGCGTACAATGGCAGTTTCCACAAGTAACGTACAATCCAGCAGACAATGCGCTCAAATAGGCGCCAAGTGATGCATTCCCACAACAACTGCAAGTGACATCACTGCTAGTATGTCACTGTACTCCAGCTACCTGTACCTGTGTGAATCAACTGTACCTGTACCTGTAACCTGTAACCTTTAACTTGTAACATGTAATCCCGAAGCTCGAAGCTCGAAGCTCGAAGCGGAAGGTACTCGAAGAACATCCTCGGTGGGGGCGCCAAAAGAATGTGAGCGGGATGAAAACACACAGAGCGCCTCTATAATGACCCGACACACACTCTTGGGAAGATACACACACACACTATGGGGCACCACTCGGCTTACACAACACACCTGGCCGAGACAGGGAACACACCACTGGAGTGAGAGGAGAGAAACTATCCACTTGCCCACTCCACAGAGACACACACACACACACACCCAAAAAACTCAGCTCAAAAGAGGAGAATTTCTGATGTTTAGATACAAATGAGCTTGGGCTAACACCAATGGGGCAAACAGCTCACACAATATGGGTAAAAGATACCAGATACAATCACAAACTAGAGCAGAAACTTCGCTCATAGGAGAAACTTACACAGAAAAACTGCAAGAAAAGAGTGAGGAATTTGGCAAAATGGACAGCGCCATCGCGTCCGGAACGGCCCAAAACCCCAATCTACAATGTCAAAGTGCTCAAATCCGACCTCAGATGAGCAGTTTACGACCAAAACAGGCTCCAAAAACCCCAAAAACACACCTGCGACTGTTCCTCCTCTCTTCTCCACGTTTTTTCTGGTCTTCTCTCTGTTTTTTCAGTTCCCACACTTAGCTTTATTACTTGGGCACCCTTGGCCTTTTAGATGACCTCAAACGGACCCCGAACAGGCCAAAAGCTGACCTCGGAGTGCATAGTTGTCACCTTTTTGCATCATCCGCACACCTGGCACTCATTTCTTTTCAATAATGCGTCTCGCAACCACGTGAAGTGGCCCCAAAAAGTGGTCGTAATGATGACCTTTCTGCATAACTCTCACAAGAAAACACCACTTTGTGTCCGTATTCATCCACGTGCAAATATTGACCCCGTTCGGCCTCCTGACGCCACTCGATGCCATCTGACGCACCTGCTTACCTCATATCGTCGGCCCGCGGATAGCTTCCTCAAGAATTTTTACGCACTACCAACTCCTCATTATTGTAGAAAAAACACACTGGTACTGGTAATAGTGAAAATCCATGAACTATGTACATGTTGTCCTACCTGTACACATGTGGGCCCCACGTAACCACTTGGCTCTGGAAAATGGGCAATTCTTTATTTGATGCACCATGCATGTGTATGTACATATGCACAATCCCTTGCTCCAAAAAACTCCTGACATAATTTGCCCACCCCCTAGCCTGCTAGAGCATTCATGCTCAGCAGCAGCACTAGCAGATGCTCATTCCACCTGGATCAAAAGGCCAAAGGCATATTGCCTGATTCACAAGAAGCATCATAACACCACACCTACATTTGTCAACAATCAACCAGAATGGATCATAGGCATATTCAACTAACACATCCGCCCTGCCTGGAGTTCCAAAATCATAAATAGCTAAAAGCATTGTTTGAAGGTAAAGTTGTTGATATCCAAAGCACAAAAGTATCACCGCAGCACACATATCCCTAGCATAGGCATCCACATAGCTGAGATTGGACTCATATATGCCAAACCCCTTCTCATCATCATAAGCATACTCATCATCACACATAACTTTATCCACATCATAATCATGGCTAGCACCACTATCCATAGCTTCTAGCATGGGTTCATCAGTCTCCAAGAAAACAGATCCCTGCTCTAAACCACAATCATTCTCACAAATCGGTTCAATCACTGCACATACATCAACATATGGCTTCAAAATAGGCTCCACATCCAAAAAATCCACAAAATGGCTCTCAACCTTGCCCTCTTCCCTAATTTCCAAGGAACTAGTATCCAAAGATACGTGCTCATCATCAATAACCTCAACCTCGCACTCACACCTAGAATCACAAGGTACACAAGTAGCCAATGCATCCTCTTCAAGACTTTTCAATCCTGTATCCAAAGCGTTACTCACCTCTTTAGGGTCTTCCATAAACCTGTCAACCTGCAAGACCTCGTTACGCTTCACAATAGACCTTGGGAAGAAACGAGAAACATCATAGGATAGGCTACTTTTCACCTGCTCAGGCTTAACTTCATCTTCCATGCCAAATCCATCTTGCACATGCATACCTGTACTGATACCATGTTCCTCAAGACACTTAAACTTCCATTCCTTGTGCTTTGCAATGCATACTGCATCTTCAAAAGACTCTGGCCTCTTCAACTCAACCTCGAACCGCAACCAAGGTGACAAACCATCAACAAAAAAACTTTTCTTCAATGAACAAGGGGGGGTCTCATCCTTAAGAGCAACACACCAACGAGACCATAAATCTGTAAAACCGTGTACATAGGCATCAACACCTTGACAAGAACCTTGCTTAAGGACATTGAGCTCATTCCATAATGCATTTGCATCTTTAAAAAACTGGAAACGCTCTAAAAAAGCTTCTATAAACTTGTCAAGACTCAAACCATAAGAAGAAGCCACAGCTTCTTTAGCTTCCAAATCCATGAACCAAACACGGGCCTTATCTTTCAAAAGCAATCCAAATAGCCTCAAAATCTTCTCCTCATCACACATATTGTTGCTTACGCATGCCACCTCGACTTGCTCCAGAAAGTCTTCCGCATCTTCACCACTTCTTCCATGTAATTCCGGATAAGAGAAAGCCATGGCTACCCAAGTTTAATGCTTTGAGAACCCCTTCACACACACGTGCAAGAACCCAAAACTTTTCACTACCCAATCCCCAGAAACTTCAATGGAGCTCACTTTAGATAAGGACAAACACATGCACATCAAATGAGTTTTCATAGTTGATCATCGGAATTACAACACGCAAAGGACATTCCAGGATCTCTCTTAATCTTCTTGGCCCGAACATAAAGACTAGGCGCTGCTGGAAAAAAATCTTCCTGGACACATGAACATTTATCTGGATTCTTTGTGTTAAATGAAAAGGAGTGAACTGAGGTCCATTTTGATCATCCATTAAAGTCAACCATGCAGCTCCCAAGAAAGCACACCTGTCTTATCCTCTGATTTTGCCAAAATTTCAACAGCATAACAGCATAAATGGCTCAAAAGACCAAAAGACTAGCCATCATAACTTGGAAAAATTTTGACAGAGTTTCCCCATAAGTAGAGCAGTAGGAACCCAAAATATAGACTGTATATGTATGCATAAACTGTCACAACAATAGAACTCGAGCATCAAATAGGACTCACTAGTACATAGCCTATGGCGAGGTTACGAAAAGGGTGCTCCAGCTACCTGTATCACCGAAAGGATCTCCACATTTGAGAATCCCCCAGCTCAATAAAAACCTCACGCTATCGACCCTCACACGAAGGCTAATGCAAATCGCATATAGTCAAGTCTCAGAAATGACTATTTTCCAGACCAAGTCTCAGAAATGGCTGGGACAGCCAAATACAACCAAGTATGGCTCCACAAATGCGTACAATGGCAGTTTCCACAAGTAACGTACAATCCAGCAGACAATGCGCTCAAATAGGCGCCAAGTGATGCATTCCCACAACAACTGCAAGTGACATCACTGCTAGTATATCACTGTACTCCAGCTACCTGTACCTGTGTGAATCAACTGTACCTGTACCTGTAACCTGTAACCTGTAATCCCGAAGCTCGAAGCTCGAAGCAGAAGGTACTCGAAGAACATCCTCCGTGGGGGCGCCAAAAGAATGTGAGCGGGATGAAAACACACAGAGCGTCTCTATAACGACCCGACACACACTCTTGGGAAGATACACACACACACTATGGGGCACCACTCGGCTTACACAACACACCTGGCCGAGACAGGGAACACACCACTAGAGTGAGAGGAGAGAGACTATCCACTTGCCCACTCCACACAGACACACACACACACACACCCAAAAAACTCAGCTCAAAAGAGGAGAATTTCTGATGTTTAGATACAAATGAGCTTGGGCTAACACCAATGGGGCAAACAGCTCACACAATATGGGTAAAAGATACCAGATACAATCACAAACTAGAGCAGAAACTTCGCTCATAGGAGAAACTTACACAGAAAAACAACAAGAAAAGAGTGAGGAATTTGGCAAAATGGACAGCGCCATCGCGTCCAGAACGGCCCAAAACCCCAATCTACAATGTCAAAGTGCTCAAATCCGACCTCAGATGAGCAGTTTACGACCAAAACAGGCTCCAAAAACCCCCAAAACACACCAACGGCTGTTCCTCCTCTCTTCTCCACGTTTTTTCTGGTCTTCTCTCTGTTTTTTCAGTTCCCACACTTATCTTTATTACTTGGTCACCCTTGGCCTTTTAGATGACCTCAAACGGACCTCGAACAGGCCAAAAGCTGACCTCGAAGTGCATAGTTGTCACCTTTTTGCATTATCCGCACACCTGGCACTCATTTCTTTTCAATAATGCGTCTCGCAACCACGTGAAGTGGCCCCAAAAAGTGGTCCTAATGATGACCTTTCTGCATAACTCTCACAAGAAAACACCACTTTGTGTCCGTATTCATCCACGTGCAAATATTGACCCCGTTCGGCCTCCTGACGCCACTCGATGCCATCTGACGCACCTGCATACCTCATGTTGTCGGCCCGCGGATAGCTTCCTCAAGAAGTTTTACGCACTACCAACTCCTCATTATTGTAGAAAAAACACACTGGTACTGGTAATAGTGAAAATCGATGAACTATGTACATGCTGTCCTACCTGTACACATGTGGGCCCCACGTAACCACTTGGCTCTGGAAAATGGGCAATTCTTTATTTGATGCACCATGCATGTGTATGTACATATGCACAATCCCTTGCTCCAAAAAACTCCTGACATAATTTGCCCACCTCCTAGCCTGCTAGAGCATTCATGCTCAGCAGCAGCACTAGTAGATGCTCATTCCACCTGGATCAAAAGGCCAAAGGCATATTGCCTGATTCACAAGAAGCATCATAACACCACACCTACATTTGTCAACAATCAACCAGAATGGATCATAGGCATATTCAACTAACACATCCGCCCTGCCTGGAGTTCCAAAATCATAAATATTGCATGCCACATTCAACCCAACCGATATAGATAACTCAAGTGACTCATCGCCTGGCATCTTGGCTTCACTAGCCATAGAAACAACGTGCAAATCATGCACCAAAGTAACTAAAAGCATTGTTTGAAGGTAAAGTTGTTGATATCCAAAGCACAAAAGTATCACCGCAGCACACATATCCCTAGCATAGGCATCCACATAGCTGAGATTGGACTCATATATGCCAAACCCCTTCTCATCATCATAAGCACACTCATCATCACACATAACTTTATCCACATCATAATCATGGCTAGCACCACTATCCATAGTTTCTAGCATGGGTTCATCAGTCTCCAAGAAAACAGATCCCTGTTCTAAACCACAATCATGCTCACAAATCGGTTCAATCACTGCACATACATCAACATATGGCTTCAAAACAGGCTCCACATCCAAAAAATCCACAAAATGGCTCTCAACCTTGCCCTCTTCCCTAATTTCCAAGGAACTAGTATCCAAAGATACGTGCTCATCATCAATAACCTCAACCTCGCACTCACACCCAGAATCACAAGGTACACAAGTAGCCAATGCATCCTCTTCAAGACTTTTCAATCCTGTATCCAAAGCGTTACTCACCTCTTTAGGCTCTTCCATAAACCTGTCAACCTGCAAGACCTCGTTACGCCTCACAATAGACCTTGGGAAGAAACGAGAAACATCATAGGATAGGCTACTTTTCACCTGCTCAGGCTTAACTTCATCTTCCATGCCAAATCCATCTTGCACATGCATACCTCTACTGATACCATGTTCCTCAAGACACTTAAACTTCCATTCCTTGTGCTTTGCAATGCATACTGCATCTTCAAAAGACTCGGGCCTCTTCAACTCAACCTCGAACCGCAACCAAGGTGACAAACCATCAACAAAAAAACTTTTCTTCAATGAACAAGGGGGGGTCTCATCCTTAAGAGCAACACACCAACGAGACCATAAATCTGTAAAACCGTGTACATAGGCATCAACACCTTGACAAGAACCTTGCTTAAGAGCATTGAGCTCATTCCATAATGCATTTGCATCTTTAAAAAACTGGAAACGCTCTAAAAAAGCTTCTATAAACTTGTCAAGACTCAAACCATAAGAAGAAGCCACAGCTTCTTTAGCTTCCAAATCCATGAACCAAACACGGGCCTCATCTTCCAAAAGCAATCCAAATAGCCTCAAAATCTTCTCCTCATCACACATATTGTTGCTTATGCATGCCACCTCGACTTGCTCCAGAAAGTCTTCCGCATCTTCACCACTTCTTCCATGAAATTCCGGATAAGAGAAAGCCATGGCTACCCAAGTTTAATGCTTTGAGAACCCCTTCAAACACACGTGCAAGAACCCAAAACTTTTCACTACCCAATCCCCAGAAACTTCAATGGAACTCACTTTAGATAAGGACAAACACATGCACATCAAATGAGTTTTCATAGTTGATCATCGGAATTACAACAGGCAAAGGACATTCCAGGATCTCTCTTAATCTTCTTGGCCCGAACATAAAGACTAGGCGCTGCTGGGAAAAAATCTTCCTGGACACATGAACATTTATATGGATTCTTTGTGTTAAATGAAAAGGAGTGAACTGAGGTCCATTTTGATCATCCATTAAAGTCAACCATGCAGCTCCCAAGAAAGCACACCTGTCTTATCCTCTGATTTTGCCAAAATTTCAGCAGCATAACAGTATAAATGGCTCAAAAGACCAAAAGACCAGCCATCATAACTTGGAAAAATTTTGACAGAGTTTCCCCATAAGTAGAGCAGTAGGAACCCAAAATATAGACTGTATATGTATGCATAAACTGTCACAACAATAGAACTCGAGCATCAAATAGGACTCACTAGTACATAGCCTATGGCGAGGTTACAAAAAGGGTGCTCCAGCTACCTCTATCACCGAAAGGATCTCCACATTTGAGAATCCCCCAGCTCAATAAAAACCTCACGCTATCGACCCTCACACGAAGGCTAATGCAAATCGCATATAGTCAAGTCTCAGAAATGACTATTTTCCAGACCAAGTCTCAGAAATGGCTGGGACTGCCAAATACAACGAAGTATGGCTCCACAAATGCGTACAATGGCAGTTTCCACAAGTAACATACAATCCAGCAGACAATGCGCTCAAATAGACGCCAAGTGATGCATTCCCACAACAACTGCAAGTGACATCACTGCTAGTATGTCACTGTACTCCAGCTACCTGTACCTGTGTGAATCAACTGTACCTGTACCTGTAACCTGTAACCTTTAACCTGTAATCCCGAAGCTTGAAGCTCGAAGCAGAAGGTACTCGAAGAACATCCTCCGTGGGGGCGCCAAAAGAATGTGAGCGGGATGAAAACACACAGAGCGCCTCTATAACGACCCGACACACACTCTTGGGAAGATACACACACACACTATGGGGCACCACTCGGCTTACACAACACACCTGGCCGAGACAGGGAACACACCACTAGAGTGAGAGGAGAGAGACTATCCACTTGCCCACTCCACACACACACACACACACACACACACCCAAAAAACTTAGCTCAAAAGAGGAGAATTTATGATGTTTAGATACAAATGAGCTTGGGCTAACACCAATGGGGCAAACAGCTCACACAATATGGGTAAAAGATACCAGATACAATCACAAACTAGAGCAGAAACTTCGCTCATAGGAGAAACTTACACAGAAAAACAGCAGGAAAAGAGTGAGGAATTTGGCAAAATGGACAGCGCCATCGCGTCTGGAACGGCCCAAAACCCCAATCTACAATGTCAAAGTGCTCAAATCCGACCTCAGATGAGCAGTTTACGACCAAAACAGGCTCCAAAAACCCCAAAAACACACCTGCGGCTGTTCCTCCTCTCTTCTCCACGTTTTTTCTGGTCTTCTCTCTGTTTTTTCAGTTCCCACACTTAGCTTTATTACTTGGGAACCCTTGGCCTTTTAGATGACCTCAAACGGACCCCGAACAGGCCAAAAGCTGACCTCGAAGTGCATAGTTGTCACCTTTTTGCATCATCCGCACACCTGGCACTCATTTCTGTTCAATAATGCGTCTCGCAACCACGTGAAGTGGCCCCAAAAAGTGGTCCTAATGATGACCTTTCTGCATAACTCTCACAAGAAAACACCACTTTGTGTCCGTATTCATCCACGTGCAAATATTGACCCCGTTCGGCCTCCTGACGCCACTCGATGCCATCTGACGCACCTGCTTATCTCATGTCGTCGGCCCGCGGATAGCTTCCTCAAGAAGTTTTACGCACTACCAACTCCTCATTATTGTAGAAAAAACACACTGGTACTGGTAATAGTGAAAATCGATGAACTATGTACATGCTGTCCTACCTGTACTCATGTGGGCCCCACGTAACCACTTGGCTCTGGAAAATGGGCAATTCTTTATTTGATGCACCATGCATGTGTATGTACATATGCACAATCCCTTGCTCCAAAAAACTCCTGACAGCGGAATATAGAGGCATTCAACCTACCCTTTGAGGAGTCGAGACATACTTCTATTGGCCTACCATAAAAGTGGAGATACAAGAGTATGTTTCAAAATGTGTGGTATGCCAAAAGACTAAGTATGATAGAGGGAAGAAACCTGGATTACTCCAGCCATTTCCAATCCCTAATTCACCATGGGAGAGTATATCCATGGATTTAATGTTTGGATTACCCAAGTCTATCCATGGGAATACGGGAATATGGACAGGTTTAGAAAGCAAGCACACTTTATTCCTGTCAAAAAGACTAGTAAGGCACACCAAATGGAAACTCTCTTCATATCTCAGATTTTCAAACACCACGGATTACCAACTTCCATCATGTCAAATAGAGATCCTAGAATGACCATTAATTTTTGGAAAGGTCTCTTTGAAAATCTAGGTACAAGATTGAATATCTCTTCAACCTATCACCCACAAACGGATGGCCAAAGTGAGATAGTCAATCTTGCGATACTCAATCTACTAAAGACTTATGTTCAGAAGTAGATCAACGCTCACGATGAGAAAATTACTTACCCCTTGTAAACTATGCGTACAATAATATTGTCCATACTTCTGTGGGAAAATCATATTTTGAAATCATAGAGGGAAGACCAAAAAGCCCCTTGCTACTTAAAGTACATGGGAAGATCTTCGATGTCGATGAGTATAACCATGACCTACAAGAATATTTCCAAAATATTAAAGAGTCTATATCCATATCTCAACAAAGGAAAAAAGATGTTATGATGACAAGCACAAAAGCGTCTTAACGTTGTCAAGAAGTGCGTAGTGCAACTAGGAAAGCATCGGGCCTTTGACTGTGGGAATCCGTAACAAAATCAAGTAAGGCATTGATGATTTGAAGCCAAAATCACACTCAGATAGAACAAAACTCCAGCCATCAAAGATCCACTTTAAAAATAATCAATACTACTCAAAACTCTTGTGTGTGTGAAGATTAGGTGTAGCCTCGCTCCCAATTGCACAGATGCAGTGCTCATTCAACCTGTTAAAAACCCTAAAATGACGCTTTGATTCCTTGTTGTGACCATTTCATGGAAGCTTTAGTAATTCATTGGAGAAGCCCAAGTAGTTATTTGAGGAGGGGAAACCTTAATTACAGGCCTCACAGCCTCAACCATGTAGTGGAAGCAGCACGAGACTGCACTAGCACCTTGTAATGCAATGGTTGTATCTCCTTGCTTATATGCCCAAATGAGCTCATTCTTGGCTCTCAAACTTCCCCCTCAGCTTGAGCAACAACAAAACCATCATCGATGTGGAATTTTGAGTCATTTTTTGCTATTTTGGGCTATTTTTTGCCTTTTTGGCGCTTTTTGTCCGTAAAATGCCCAAACGAGCTGGAAAAAATCCCTAAATTTGTGAAAAAATCCAATTGAGCTCAAATTCATGTTGAACCTCATTTTCCCACTTGGTAAGCACTTTGGACGCATCTTTTATACCCATACACGAAACCTACTATTTTTATCCAAGATCATCCGTATTGAACTTTCTATTGGGATAAAGCCCCATGTGGCCGGTTAGGCCAGGTGCCTTCCCACTATACTTATTCATTATGTAAATAATAAGATAAGGGGGCTCAAATGTAAAGAGGAGAAGAGGAGACCTTGTGTTTGTAAGGGCTGATTCAGCCGTGATTCAGTCATTCATGGATATGCTTAGGCCAGAGGCTGATGTGTGAGAGTTAGAGCTAGGCATTGCTCTTGCCACACAGGGTTAAGAACAAATAGATGTTGTTGGTGTGCATGTGACATGCGATGGACACAAGGATGGATTCCAGGGATCGGAGTTCGGGTGTCAGGGTGATTTCCATGAGTGGAGTTCTTAGCCAAATTTGATTGAGATGGTCAAATTGGCAGATATTGCTAGGATTGCATCAGCATTTGGGAGTCTCATGTATGAGATACTTGTTTCAAGACCCGATATTGCATTTGTGGTAAGTGTATTTGCAGTGGGAGCAGTTAGTCATGCAGTGATGATTGACGTTGGCCTTGAACATAGGGGCACTTTGCAACGTATGGTGAGATACCTGCAGGATGTGTGCGGCTTTGATGAGGAGTATGGTGTCGATGGCTCTATACTTTCTCTATGACTAGAGCTGGATGCACACAGATTCAGTGAGCGAATAGGCATTGTCTAAGGTCATACTTGTGATGGCCTTGTACAGGTTTTGTACGGTTTTATTTTCTCTCTCACGGTCACATTGGCCTTTACGCGGGAGGTTGTTGGGGTAAAGCCCCATGTGGCCTGTTAGGCCAGGTGCCCACCCACTATACTTATTCATTATGTACATAAGGGGGCTCACATGTAGAGAGTGAGTTTTAGCCCCTACAAACACAAGGTCTCCTCTTCTCCTCTCTTCTCCATTGCTGCACACACTCACACACGCTCTCGCTCGTGCACTTCAACTGGTATCAGAGCCAGGTTTGACACAGAGCTTGATCTCTGTCAGTTACGAGATAGCGGATGCCAGGTAGTGTTGGATGAGCACAATTTTAGATTGCATCGTGGACAGCTAGTCATAGCGAGAGGTGCTCGTGTTGTCACGATTCATGCGATGCGAGTACGTCACTTGCAAGATGGTGCAGTCTTTGTGAGTACATAGCCATGCAGAGAGACGAGGCATGTCTCCTTTGCGGATAGGTTGCATGATGCTCCAGTTTGTGATCATGTTGGGCCAGTTGTGTAGCAGAGTATGTCATTTGTGGATATGATGACGAATATGGATGGCTTGAGTGTTGAGGATTCATCCGTGATTCAGTCATTCATGGATATGCTTAGGCCAGAGGTTTATGTGTGAGTTAGAGCTAGGGATTACTCTTTCCACACAGGTTGAGGATAGACAGATACTCTTGGTGCGCATGTGACATGCGATGGACACGAGGATGGATTCCAGGGGTCGGAGTTCGTGTGTCAGGTTGATTTCCATGAGTGGAAATCTGAGCCATATTTGACTGAGATGGTCAAATTGGTAGGTATTACTACGATTGCATCAGCATTTGGCAATCTCGAGTCTCAAGACGAGTATCTCGTACATGAGACTCCCAAATGCTGATGCAATCCTAGCAATATCTGCCAATTTGACCATCTCAATCAAATCTGGCTCAGAACTCTAGTCATGGAAATCACCCTGAGACCCGAACTCCGATCCCTGGAATCTATCCTCATGTCTATCGCATGTCACATGAACACCAAGAGCATATGTCTATCCTGAACCCTGTGTGGCAAGAGCAATGCCTAGATCTAACTCACACACATCAGCCTCTCGCCTAAGCATATCCATTAATGACTGAATCACGGCTGAATCCTCAACACTCAACCATCCATATCCGTCATCATATCCACAAATGACATACTCTGCTGCACAACTATCTCAACATGCTCACAAACTGGAGCATCATGCAACCTATCCGCAAAGGAGACATGCCTCGTCTCTCTGCATGGTTGCGTACTCACGAAGATTGTACCGTCTTTCGTGTGACGTACTCGCATTGCATGAATTGTGCCAACACGAGCATCTCTCATTATGACTTGTTGTTCACGATGCAATCTAAAATTGTGCTCATCCAGCACTACCTAGCATCCACTATTCGTAACTGACTCACAGAGATCAAGCTCTGCGTCAAACTTGGCACATGGTGTACATCTCGCAACACGTATGATGCACCACTTGACAACAATAGTTTGACATCTCCTGCACCAACTATGTCATGCTTTGAACCATCAGCTAGACACACACGTCCAAGCATAGCACTAGCATATATGCTAAACCAATCATGACTCGGTGCGACATGAAATCTAGCACTCACATCTAGTATCCAATGCGAAGGTAATGCGTCGTCAAAAACCGACATAAGAAAGTCAAGAGTAAACATGGAAGCAAAGTCAACATCTCCATCATGCGTAGCCACATACGCTACATTTGCTCCCACATCATCCAAAGTGATAGCATCTCTCTTGTGATGTCTCCTATGCTATCTCATCACGTCAAAAACAATACCTACATACATGCCTTGTATGACCACAATGCCAACACACAACATCTCTATCTCTGCAAGAGCGTCCTTTGAGTATAAGCATCTCTCTAGACTCATTTGTGTCAAAATCATTGCACAATCTTTGGCATAACTCTCTAGATGTACATGCATCCAAACCAATGCGATAGACAGACTCACCAAGGTGTAACCTGATCATCGAATGTGCAAGCTCATCCAAGTCCTCCCACTCATCATCAGTCATAGACTCTGGCCTAGCATCCATGCCCTTTAGTGGCAACACTTGGCCCAGCTGAGTCAATGCATTATGCATACCTGCTTTCCAATGCTCAAAGTTTTAACCATCAAACTTTGTATGAAAAAGCACAAACCCTGACAATGATGTATATGACAAATCCATGGTGATAACCTGTGACAAGACCAAACACAAATTGATCAACTAACAATAGCCAAAGCCTAGCCAACTCATACACCAAGTACTGTCAAAATGCAACATAAGCTGGCATAAGCTATCTAAGAGAAGTGTCAACAAATATGGCGATCAATGTAACGAACAAGTGAGCAAACCGCTCAAGACCTCTTTCTCACCTTTTTCTTCTCTTATTTTTTATCATCCCTCTTTGAATTATGTTGTGGAAAGGTGTGCGATGGTGTTCTCCATTTAGGAGGTGATGGAGAGCGTTTTGCCCGCCGTCTTTGTGGATCCATCTCCATCGAGGTGGCAGGATACTCACTTCTTTCTCGTTCTTTTGGTGGGGGCTCTTGAGTTCTCCTTTGGGAAGGAGATGCGTCTTCAAGTAGTAAATTTTTTAGCCCTTGGTACGGATCCTCTTCTTCTTCCTAAATCAAAGAGAGGACTCTTTTGGAAGTCTCACAAGGAGGCTTCCTAGGTACTCTCTTGTCATGGTGGGGAGTTTGGAGAATCCCATGAGCACGTAGCTGCCATTGCACTTCACTTTGGAGGGATGGATTGCCCATGGCTTGTTGAAGCCTAGAAACAAGGTATTTATCAAGCATAGGGGCATCATTAGTAGCCTATTCATTAGCAAAATCCAATCTATCAACATTAATTTCACTCTCTTTACTATTGTTGTCCATTCTAACAATTTTTTAGGTGTAATATTTTTAGGTTTACTTTGGCACTTCAAGCCCTAGTTGTTGCTCCTCTTTACCCCTTTAGAAAAGCACTCAAGCTAGTGTACCCTTGGCTTGACTATCATTAATTGCAAGGAATAGAAGAGAGGGTCTTTCAACACCAAAATAGTACCGGCTCCTGTCAAGCTTCTAATAGCTCAATAGTGGTTAAGCCGTAGGCAAGCCCCGTAGGACTCCACTATTAAGACCATTTCTCTCAATGGTGATGCCCCATTATCTGCATAAAGGCAGGCACACTACAAGGCTGAAAAATCCCTAGTCAACTTACTCAATTGTAATTAATTATGCCAACCATTTATAGCTAGCTTGAGGACCTCCCTTCTTGAGCAATAAAAGATAAACCTTGTGCTCTCATACCAATGTAACATTTAATGGCCTAGTAACTTGTGTGTAGCAAAAAGTAGCATAAACATAGTGAGCATTTCATTAGAATATATTCCTAATGAGCAGGCTAGAGTGCTTGGATGGAGAGAGCAACAAAAAGCATAACACCTAGTTAGATAGGCATCAACATTACTTCAAAAGAGAGAGAAATTAAGCTATTGACAACAGTTGAGGACCAGATTTACATGGAGCCGGTCCCCCCTCCAAAAAGGCTTCGTATTACATGTTTCCCCCCATCAAGGGAGACATTTTACAATACGATACTTTGTATTCCGTCAAAAATTTGCTGGTGCGATGAAGATGGAAGCTTCGAGCACCATGCACACACTTATAAAACACAACATCAATTCCCTCACTGTCTCAGACCCAAGACCTCACACACCTTCGAATATGGTGAGAGCTAGTGGGGTATGAGAGTAGATCGAGAGGGAGAAGGAGTAGTCTTATCAAAAATAAGTATATCTCCTCACATAATCACTCATAATAGCTTAGCATAGCTTGGTAAATAGCATGGTAGAGGAGATGAGCATGCATTGAAGCTTGCCTCTTGGTTGGATTTTCATCACAAAGCCAAGAGTTGTTGGTGTAGGCCTCCCTTCTCACAATCTTGGAGTAGATGATGACATTTCCATTAAAGCATGAGAAGGAGAGAGAGAGAGAGAGAGAGAGAGAGAGAGAGAGAGAGACTTCTTGCTTCACACATGAGATTGTGTGAGTGTGTGTGTGATAATGCCTTGCCCAAAGCATCCCCCTCTCTCTCTTGGTCGACCACTCTTGCAATTTACTCATGCTGGCACCCCATTGGACCCTACAAAGCTTAGCCAATCATAATTGAGAAGCATAAGTGATAGCCTTGTGACATGTGTCCCCCTTTCCCATTTTGTGAGAGCTTTAGGTATTTAATTAATGCAATTAAACTCTCATTGGACCCCTTTGTCTTCTCGCCAATAGGAATCAGGAAAGCCATTGGGCTATTGAATGCTCATTGGACCCCTTGGGAGACTGTCCAATAGCCTTCTAGAGATCTTAATTTCTATTGGTTCTTTTATCAAGTGTTTTAAAATGAATTAAACTAAATGTACTCTAGCCTAATTCTCATTGGTCCACCTCTATGGCTATCCAATAGGATTTGAGTGTACCTTGGGGGCAACTAGGCTAGGGACCTGACATGTGTCCCCTATTCCCTTTGTGTAAAGGGAGCTTGTGAGTGTGTGTGTTTTTATCTCTCATTCCCTACTTACAAGGCGGCTTGCCCCCTCCTCTTTGGGAGTCTTTGAAGACTTTTTGCACACCTCAAAGCATCCAATTTTCCTAAGCATTGACTATTGGACTTAACCGTTGAATTTTGGAACCTTAGCATCTTGGAAGTCTTAATGGGCTTAACCTTAGGTCTTTGAAGCCCATTTCTTTCAAGTTTATCTTCTATAGATGGTCCCCCTTTGGATCCCTATTTTCCCTCCTTTGGATCCCTACAGTGACCATTCTGCTAGCCTTATCAATAATCTATCTTTTTCTCCCTTGGTACTTCCCCATATTAAATGATCAGTTTAACATGAGAAAATCATGTAGGAGAATTAGATATGAGTTATTATGACATAATAGATGTATTTGGTGTGATGGTACAGACCATGTAAGAAGGGATTGTGATACTTTTAGTGATGCTTTGACAAAATATGTTTTCTTTTTTAAGGATGGTAAAATCCACTTAAGAGAGATAGGTCAACCCTTGAGAACTAACTTTTGGAAGGGGGGAATGGAAACCTTAGTTGAATATATGAAAACTAACCATGCCACTTCTTTGGTTGAGACAGCTACTTATGGAGTAAAAATTGAGTATTTGTCACCTTAATTGACCACGGTTTTGAAATAAATATAATGTCAAAAAGTCTTTACAACAAATGAAAATGGCCAATTAACACAAAACATGGGTGGATGGTCAAAGTGGTAAACAATTCATTAGGTGAACTGTATGCAGTATGTCCAAGTTTAAAGGTGACAATAGGTGATTTAAAGGTTGATCAAAACTTTTTTATACAGGACACATCTTCATATCATCTTATCCTTGGACAACCCTACAGTGTGGGAGTTCAAATGGAAACAAAGTTAATTGATGATTGTTCAGTGTAATCCAGAATATGAAGAAAAGATAGTAAACGTGTTGTCCAATTTCTCACAATTTGTGTAAACCATGAAAGAAATCGTGATAACCCTAGAGATCCAAAGGTGAGCAAAGAGTTTCATGACCATAGGGAAATGATGGATTTTGGCCAAGTACCATTGTAATGCGGGATTGCTGTGGTACAAAAAGAAAAAGGGTCTCTCTTGATCCATAAATAAGTGAAACTTTCTCAATGGGCTCCTTAATAACAAAGTATGGATTAGTATGTTTTACAAAACTTGAAGATTTGAAGAGATGTGAAAGGAAATATGTACATAATGTACAAATAGGCATGAAAGAGAGTGGGTTGCTAGAGCCTACTAAAAATGTTTTGGGTTTGTGTGAGAAAGTTTCTTTTGTAGATACTATTGGTGAGCATGATGCTATAATGGAGTCTAGTTTGCATCTTGAAAATGAAGTTATGGAAGTATGCTCTATGGAAATCTATGAAGTCATAGAATCCTTTAAAGAAAAACAATGTTTTAAGAAAATAGTTGGCACAGAAGTCCATGTTGAAACTAAATACAAAAGTGTAGCAAGGAAGGTGAAACTAGTAGCTTCACCCTTACCACCCAATAACAGGGAAATTATTTTCTTTGCAGCCAAGTTTGAGGAATCCTAAGAAGATTGGGCACACCTTCACAAAGGATTGTTTTCAAGAGTGGCAGATTGGTTGCTAGGAGTTTCTAACACACGAGGACACAAACTCATTTAAAGAAATGCTTTCAAAGTATGGTAAGGATTTTGTATTTGAGTCACATGATATAGGATGTATTGATCCTTCTCTTGTAGCTCCTATGGTAATTTTCTTGCATGATTTTCAAAGATGCGCTCATTTTAATGCATTATCACAAGGATGCTTACAAAAATTTATCAAGGAGCAATGTCATTCTTTCATATTGCATGAGGTGTTCATTGGAATCAAATGAAAATCTAGGCTAAAGGGACCACAAGAAGGCTTTTGCTTCCAAAAATGTACCCTATTTTGATGATTTTTTAACACAAGATTCCATTCCGAATTGAAAAAAGGTATACAAAATGGGGATCGTAGCTTATGAGCTGAATTTTTTACCTCTATTTTATTTCTTTATTTGGAGCCACGATTGAGGAGATATGATCAAAATGGTGGACCCCGGTCTGCCCACATCATGCAGGGACAGCTCATTTCAATCTTTGTCAATTCTTATTCACACTGGCTCTTCTCTTTCTTGTGTAACCCTTGGGGGCTCCCCTCACCTATAAAAAGGGACCTCTTCTTCCTTGAAAACCATTCATGAGGGAGTGAGAGGATTGATGCCTAATTGTCCTTAGTCATAAACATAAGCTTAAGCTTACACTTGCTCCTAGAGGAAGACTAACCAATCTTGTAAGTTGTCCTTAGAAGATCAATTATAATCAAAGAAGGTCTTGAAGTTGGTGCATCAATCAAGGCTTGAAGTCTTTCCTCTTCTTCTCTCTCCATCAAAATGGTAAATAACTCCTAAAGTGTTTGTCAAGTAAGATGTGTTTTACTTTGATATTTTGTTGGTTTCTTGTTGTTTTCTTTTTCATCTTTAATTCAAAATTAATCTTTGATTTCATATCCCTCCCTAACCAAATCTATCTCTCTCACTCTTAGAACTTCATTCTCTCTATAAATTCTAGGTTCTCCTTGCTAGAGGTACATCTTTCTCCGAGTATCCTTATTGCCTATGGGCAAGTATAGGGCTTGGGAGGGAAAATTCTCTTTTCTTCACTTCTCTTACATCTACATTTTGCACATACTAGAAACATCCTAAATGAATAATCCACAGGATGTGAATTTCTATCGCTTCCACTCTGTACAATCTACTATAATTGACATATGGATTAGCTGTAAAATACAATTTCAACAACGTATAGTTATTCTCTTTGGCCCAGAAAGGCTCAATGAAATACTTCTTTCATCGGATCCCAGCATACTACCCCTTATAGACTATAACTTTTCTTTGACATAAGTGTAGTTATCTTGCTATGAACCAAGAGGATTTGTACACACAATTAATCCCAATCACTAGACAAAAAATATATATTATGGTAAGCACAAAATTACAATTTCAAAGAAAAATTTGTAGCCTATTTGGTCAGCAAAGATTGAATGCCACTAACTCATCTACTAACCCTTTCATATTACCCATGATACCATCCGACCATAGGCTTGATGGTTTCATATTTGTGTTGTTTTGATATACTTTTTTGTGTTCTTTCTTTGTGTGTGCAAGTGCAAGAGAGAAAGAGTGGGGCTTCCTTGATTTCACTTCCTTCCAAACAATAGAATTCATGGCATCTATGGTAGAACTCCTTCATATAGTTTTTGGAGTTCTCTCACAAACTCTCACAGCCAAAAGCCCCGGTGTCTTCGTGGCAAGACCGCAAACTTCTTGACATATTTTTGGTGAACCCAATATGAATCTGCTAGGGTGAGAGTTTGTGGGTAACCATGGGTGATCATGTGGAGCAACATGGTATGCATTTTGACCCAGAACAATGAAAATGTTTCAAGCATTTACAATGTTCATGCAACAATAATATGCCACTTAAATAAGGGAGATTTTAGCAACTAAATCCATACAAGCGGTAGTCAATAGAATGGATCGGTTCAATGGCAAATATGTAACCAAGTACTTACGTGAGTATGTGAAGGAGATGGGGCTACATCACGTGTTAGAAGGTGAGATGATTCAAAGCTTTGAGCTAGTTGTTGCTCTAGAAATTAGGGAACATGTTAGGGTAATTGAAGATGGGCATGGGAGAAACTGGGAAGAACTCAAAGTAGCTTTACAGGAGGAATATTTCATGGAGGACTCTGAGAGAGTGACCAAAAGGAAATTCTTAGAATGGGTAGTCAAGCCAAAGCAAGGACTATCAATAACAGAGCTACTTAGGGAATCTGAGCGCGACGCTATGCACAACTTCCCAGAATAGAAAGGACTAAAGACTGACTCGCATGAGGTTGAAGGTGTTGTCTCACTTCTTTTCATATGACAAAGAAGAAGGGGCAAGATGGTAGTAAACACTACAAGTCCTTCCACCTCAACTTTTGACAAAATGGTAAAGCCTACTTTTATAGCTCCTAAGTTTGATGACTCCATGCTAGATGAGCTTGTGAAGTCAATGTGTGACTTGAAGGTGAAGCTTGAAGCTTGAAGAAAAAGGCCAACCTTTAAGGACACTTCCAAGGCAAAGACAACAGCCCAAAGAAGGGTTTGTTAATAGATGTATTTTGGTGTGATAGTACATACCATGTAAGAAGGGATTGTGATAGTTTTAGTGATGCTTTGACAAAAGATCCTGTCTTTTTTAAGGATGGTAAAATCCACTTAAGAGAGACAGGTCAACCCTTGAGAACTAACTTTTGGAAGGGGGGAATGCAAACCTTAGTTGAAGATATGAAAACTAACCATGCCACCTCTTCAGTTGAGGCAGCTACTTATGGAGTAAAAATTGAGCATCTTAGTGATGAAGAGGTGAGTGACCATCATAATCGACTTTGGCCAAATGTCATGAAATTAGCTAAAAAGGGAAAGCTTACAAAAGAGATTCTACATGAAGCAGGTGATTGCATACGTCTAGAAATAGGGTTGAGTGATCCAATGGATTCAATGTTTGTCCATGGCTCAATTACAAACTGCCAAAGCCCATGAAGCCATTGTAGAAGAAAAGCGTAGGTGTGAAAATGGTAATGAAGGACCTTCAAAAAGAGATACAAGAAGTAGAGGGAGGAATGATGCAACACCTTTGTGAGCACCACCAACACAGGAGGCGCCTTCACCAAAAGTAACCATGGAAGAATCTACAACATAAAAGAAAAAGGAGCCAACAAAAGGTAAGCAAAAAGGACCAACTTACAAACTACAATCTGAGATTGAGCCTGCTACTACAGACTAGAAGAAAGTTCTAGAGGAGAGGATTTTGAATAGCAAGATTGAGTTTACTTTGGGGGAGGTGCTTGGCATAGACAAGTGTGAATTCCATGAAGAAATTATCGACATCATCAAGACAAAGAAGCAAACAATTGGAGAGCCTATTCACCCACAAGCTGAAGGCTATACTACTAAGACACAAGGAGTACAAGTGCATGCTAAAGAAGGTGATGGATCTATGGTGGGATGCTACCAGTATTCTTGAAATGTAAGGCAAGTGAAATATGTTGATGATGGGGAGGAGTCTCAAAGTATTCCTAGGAGCCACTATTCTAGAAGCCATTCGACACGGGCTACTACAAAGACATTGATCACAGTAGGTGATCTTGAAGAAACATTTGTTGCCTTAATTGACCATGGTTCTGAAATAAATATAATGTCAAAAAGCCTTTACAACAAATGAAAATGTCCAATGGACACAAAACATGGGCAGATGCTCAGAGTGGCAAACAATCCATTAGGTGAATTGTATGCAGCATGTCCAAGTGTAAAGGTGACAATAGGTGATGTAAAGGTTGAGAAAAAATTCTTTATACAGGACACATCTTCATATCATCTTATCCTTGGACAACCCTACATTGTGGGAGTTCAAATGGAAACAAGAATAATGGATGATGGTTCAGTTTATGCCAGGATATGAAGCAAAGATGGTAAACGTGCTATTCAATTCCTCACAGTTTGTTGTTAGCGGCTGGACACACCCTACGGAAAATGACTACTCAGTGGAATATTATCTTTTTTAATTATTCATTTATTGAGAAAAACCGACATTTCACCTTTGTAAATATTGGGGCTTACAAAAGTTTCTAGATTGTATCCCATTTTTGACATTTAGATTGAGTAGATGGTAAAATTGGAACATTAGGGTTTGAGATTGTAAGGTACTTATACCACTTTTTGACCTTAATGAAAAAACCTTTTGTCATTTTAAAAAAGTTATGTCTGTGAGTGAGCGTATTGTGTACGAGAGAGAGTGAGAGTTTTATCTTGACGCTACGTGCACACCGGTGGTCGGAATCGAGTGCGAAGAAGTGCAGCGTGTTGCCCCCGACGAGAGCTACGCGCCAATACCTACATTGCGGGCATACGGTCTGGTCTTGCGAGCTCGACCTACGAGCTTCATCTCGTGATTTGGTGAGCATACATTGTCCGTTTTTGCATTGTAGCATATCCACGCATTCGCATCGAGTAGAGATACACATTAGGTACTTTAGTTTTTGGAAATGACGACGTGCAGATTTCGGCCAGACATCCTACGTGATTTTGCACCAAGTATTTAGAGTTGGGATTTTGGTTCATAGACCTTAGGGAGAGAAACCTATTGGTGATAGAAGGGTCTCCTTCAAGTTCTGTGGAGTTTTGAGACCGTTTGATGGGTATTTGGCTCTTGGAAGCGTTGTAGAAAACCTCCTCTTGTGCACTCCTAAAGGCTGTAGCTTAGACATTGGGTAGAGACCTCTGTAGGAATTAGTCGAGAGTCGGTCGAGTGTAGGTTGACACCCTATGCTTGCTTCCACGTTAGACATTGGGTAGAGACCTCTGTAGGAATTAGTCGAGAGTCGGTCGAGTGTAGGTTGACACCCTATGGTTGCTTCCACGCGCCTGCGGGTCCAGCTTCGTCCTTAGCTGACAAATCTTTTTAGGTGAGTTCTCGCTGTGCTGACGACCGTCGCGGCATATCTGCCAACATTGGCGTAGCTGCCGGGGACAAAAACCCTAGGTAGGTGACCGAGACTAGTCCTTGAGGATAGGAATTCTCTGGCTTGCCAGAGTCTTGTTTTACATTTAGATAGGATCAGAGGGTGGAGGAATCTCTAGGTCTTAGAGGGAGTCTAGGGAGCGTGTGTCTGGCCTAGATCCTTCGACTTAGGTAGACTTAGATAGACTTAGATAGTTTTTAGGCCTTAGTTGAGTTGATGAGTAGGAGTTGGAGTGGTAGAAGCGGTGAAAGGAGAGCTTGAGAGTCCGGAGAGGCCAGGAAGCAACCAAAACACCAATATCACCATTTCACATGATGAGTAGGAGTAGGGTAAGTAGTACATCATGATTTATGATCTAGAGCACTTCATGCATGTTATACTTGCTGTTAGGTTCATCACAAGGTTGTAAAAGACGCAAAAGAGTGTTTGAAAGCTGAAGTGAAGTTCAAAAGTTGCTGTGAGTGTTTTTGAGAGAGCTGCAGAGCATCAGGAGCATTTCTTTCAGGAAAAAAATAAATGTTAAGCCAAGAGACATCCTATGTGTAGGATGTCTACATACTGATCTGGTGGGAATTTTGAAATTTTGAGTTGACCAGTGTGTTCAGAAGGTAGATTTTACCCTATTCTCACCTAGAAAGTGGAAATTTGACCATATCTTGGCAGGATAAGGCCAGATAGATAGAAATTTCCAGACATCCTACCCAAATTGTGCCAAGGCATTATTTTAAGACCAAAACCATAGGATGGCTATATGAGCATGATCTGCATGATTTATTGAGTGCTTGAGAAAGGTTTCATCTCAATTGGGTGAGAAAATTGGGTTATAAGCAGACTTCAGCATCTTTGACTGAAAAGGGCTAAAACAACTAAAATTGGGGTTTTTTGAAATCCAAACCAAAATCTAAGCATAGCACTGGGTTGCTGACATCAAGAGGAAGTTGTGGTTGAAGGCTGGGGTCAAACAGGCCAAAAACACATCCTACATTGTCGTGTTGTGACACGTACATAGTGGGAATGCATGCTACAAGATCTATCTTGTATTTTTTTAGATACATAATTATTATTTCCTATAGTGTATAGCCTTCTATCTCATCCTATTATTTTTCTCAAGGGTAACCTATCCTTACTTTACCATCAGAAAATACTATGGAAAAAGCATCAATAGCTCCGCCTCTTTAACTTGAGGCAAAAAGCATTGATTCTTTATTTCTACTATTTCATTATCATCTCACACCCTAGCTAGATCCTATATCTAGGGTAAACTCCAATATATATATATTCTACGTATTTTTTATACTTTTCTTATATTTCTTTTTAAATAGCTACTAGGAGAGAATCAAATCCTAGTGGGACACTAGGTGGCATGATTTCAAAGATACACTTATTTTAATGCATTATTGCAAGCATGATTACAAAACTTTGTCAAGGAGCAATGTCATGCTTTGATATGGCATGAGGTGTCCTTTGGAAATAAATGAACGTCTAAGCTAAGGAGACCACATGAAGACTTTTGCTGCCATAAATGGACCCTATTTTGATGAATTTTTTACACAAGGTTCCAATCCGAATTGGAAAACGATTTTAAAATGAAAGTCGTAGCTAATGAGCTGAAGGTTTTGCCCATATTTTTATTTTTTTATTTGGAGCCACGGTTGAGGAGATATGATCAAAATACTGGACCCCAGTCTGCCCACATCATGCAAGGACAGCTCATTTCCAACTTTTCCAATTCATGTTCACATTGGCTCCTCTCTTCTTGTGTAAACCCTTGGGGGTTCCCTTCACCTATAAAAGGGGACCTCTTCTTCCTTGGAAAGAACTTAAGCATTCAAGCCATTGATGAGAGGAATTCTTGAGGGAGTGAGTAGTAATGCCTAATTGTACTTAGCCATTAACATAAGCCCAAGCCTACACTTTCTCCTAGAGGGAGACTAGCCATTCTTGCAACAAGCTAACCTTGGAAGATCAACTCTAATCAAAGAAGGTCTTGCACTTGGTGTATCAATCAAAGTGGAATTATCCACTCTTCTTCTCTCTCCCATCAATAATGGTGCCGAAGGGTTTCAAGTAAGATGTGTTCTACATTGATGTTTTCTTGATTTCTTGTTGTTTTCATTTTCATCTCTAATCCTACATATATATATGTATCTAATCTCATCTCCTTAACCAAACCTATCTCTCTCATTCTTAGTAATTCATCCTCTCTAGGTTCTCTTTGCTACAGGTACATCTCTCCCCGCAGTATCCTTATTGCCTACGTGCAAGAATAGGGCTTGGGAGGGAAACTTCTCATCTCTTCACTTCTCTCATATCTACATTCCTCACATACTATCCTAGATGAATAACCCACATGATGATCATTTCTATCGCTTTCATTCTGTACGATCTATTAGAATTAACGTATGGATTAGCCGTAAAATACACTTTCAACAACGTATAGTGTTTCTCTTCGGCCCTGAAAGGCTCAATGAAATACTTCTATCACCGGATCCCATCATACTACCTCTCATAGACTATAATTTTTCTTTTGATGTAAGCGTAGTTATCTTGCTATGAACCAAGAGGATTTGTACACACAATTAATCCCAATCACTAGACAAAATATCTATATTATGGTAAGCACAAAACTACAATTCCAAAGAACAATTCGTAGCCTATTTGGTCAGCCAAGATTGAATGCCATTAACTCATCCATTAACCCTTTCATATTACCCATGATACGATATGACCATAGACTTGATGTTTTCATCTTCATATTGTTTTGACATTCTCTTTTGCGTTCTTTCTTTGTGTGTGTGTGAGTGCAAGAGAGAAAGAGTGAGTCTTCTTTGATTGCACTTCTCTCCAAACCCTAGTCTTCATGGCATCTATGGTTTAACTCCTTCATATAGTTTTTGTTGAGTTCTCTCACAAACTCTCACAGCCATAAGCCCGGTGCTTTCCTGGCAAGACCGCAAATTTCTTGACAATGCGTAGGATGTGTTATGTGTGACTTGTCACTCCAAACCAAGATTTGAGCATACCAAAGTGATCAACACCTCAAAAAGGAGTCTGTGCTTTGCATTTGAAGCCATTTTGAGCAATTAGACATGCTACGCGTAGAATGTCTAATGCATGAAATTGAAGCCAGAAACAGACTGTAGGCATAGCAGGGTGTTGTATAGCCTGAGGCAAGCCTCCTAGTCAATTTTGGTCCAAATTGGAGTTGATTTGACTGTTCATACCAACATCAGGCTGCTGGAACAGATTTCTAATCCATTGACCAGCTTATAGGTGTCCAAATCAAAAAGTAAAAACAGATGTGGACTCAGCACATCAGGGGGAATCTATAGTGCAAAAATCCAGGCAAAACAGATCAGGAGACATCCTACGTGTAGGATGTCTACTGGGCTTAGGGAAGTGAAAATTTGACTGAGGACATACAGTGATGTTCCAATTGACTTAAGAGTTCCAGAACTTCTTTCAAAAGTGAATTTGGACCTTGTTTGACCTTTTGACAGAGCAAAGACGGAATTAAGACTTTTCATGTAAATTGATCGACATCCGAGGGAAGTACAGTTCCAGATTAGCATACCTAATCAAGAACATCAGAGGTGTATAAAATACAATAGTGGTTGAGGTTAAACCTCCCGTTATACCAAGAATTACTAACACCACCTCTAGCGGTTAAAAGCTTTGATTCGATTTGCCAAAATTAAACGCTTGTGTACAGGTATATTTAGCGGCGGCTAAGCAAGAAGTTGTGCGGAAACTGATCCTTTGCCAGGTGAGTGGTTGGATTATGTTAAGTTGCATTGCTAAGTTTGATGAACTTAAGATCAGGAAGACACATTTTTAGAGACGAAAAGGTGGTAGGTGATCAGGGTAGCTTAGTGTCCATCAAGGAGAGTGTAACTTAGGCAAGGCTAGATCCACTAGCACCAATTATTGAGGAGGGTAGTGATACTGACACTTCATCTGACAAGTCCTTCTTCATGATGGGTAGTCAACAACTAGGAGGTTTCTCCTATGAAGGACCAATGCCAGGGGGAAGCACCTCCTTAAATCCTTTGAACGATTCCAAGTTCACTATAATCTTCTTTTAGAAGGAACAAACTCGAGGGGAGTTTTTTCTGACTATCGAGGATGCAAGTGTATTTGTATTGAAGAAAGACCTGCTCAGATACTGGAGATAATTCGAGTCTATGATGATGGACATAGATTTCGAGACAAAAAGGGGAACCACTATTTGATAGTTAGTAACACTAAGGATTACAATAGATATGGAGATAACGTGGCAAAAGGAAAAATGGTTTCAGAAACTCAAGAACCGCCTCCAAACTTTGATCGACCTTGAGCGCTTTTTATGTATGATAAGAAAACAACTAGGGTATCTACTCATAATGAGAATGTGGGAATTGACAAGCATGAGAGCGAGAGAATAGTCTCTTACTTTCGTTGCAAAGAACCCTACCCAAATGAATTAAGAAAAGACAAGGTTCTTTACTTATTCTCTTATGAAATTGCTATGGGGAAGGATATTGTTTTTGTTGATAGGTACGGGCGATATATACACGTATTCTCCCAGAGGAGGTAGAAAAGGCAACAGGTCCAGAAGCATCAACATATGCCCCAGAAGAAGTGCCAAGAGCTACCTACACCCCTAGCAAATCGACAAATCCCTTTTCAGAAGAGTATGACGCGACCTCAAATTCTACCCGACAACAGACGTTCAACTACCAAAACCAACCAGCAACCCAACCATCATTGCAGGCATGGCTTAGACAGAGTGCAACATTAGAACAGGACCTAAATCGAGATGGTTATCTAGCCGCACGAGGGCTAAGGGATTTACAAGAACCACCACTCTATCCACGGTATCAAGGCGAGAGTAAGCCATACTCAAGGGTCAACAGAGACTGGAAGACCACCCATAGAGCGAGTTCGCAGAGATGAACCATCTCTTGAAAAAATTGTCAAAAATTACGGCTTAGGAGCACCATTGGGAGAGGAACCTGCCCACTACCGAAGGCCCGAGGACGTATATAGATTGGGACGAGGAGATCCAATGATGAGATTTGTAGACCATCGTATAATCAGACCTCTCAAGTGCAAAAATGGGTAAACAAGAACTACACGGGAATCAGAGATCCTAGAGATCATGTAGCAGCCTTTGTGCATGTAATTAGAGTTGAAGAGGTGTTAGACTTCGCTACCCAATTTACATGGTTTGGACTAACCCTAGAGGAGGATGCAGCCACTTGGTTTGACTTTGTGGAGCGTAGAGACGTTGAGTCTATGGAGGAGGTGTTTGACGAGTTTATTGAGGAATTCTCACAAAGGGGGATAGCTCATAATAAAGTCTCACAAATCCATAAATTCAAACAAAAAGAAGGGGAGTCTCTGCGAAAGGCAGCCCTACGACTAAAAAGATATGTTAAGTTCTGCCCTGTGGAAGAACTGCCAACTTAGTCCAGACTTATGCTTATATTTATCCAAGGACTGAGGAATGCAGATCTCCAGAAGTACTTACATATGAAGAGGAGCACGACGTTAAATGAGTTAACTAAGGAGGCTCTTTACCTTGTAGACAATTGTGCGGTCTACAAGGAGGGTGAATTCAAGGATCTTGACGACGATTCATCCCCACAACAAAGTGGAAGCAAGTCCGCTAAGACGGCACCGAAAGGAGAAGTAGTTGTAAGCCAGGAGCAGCTTGTAGAGGAAGTGCTAAATAAGATTAACCTGTACGCCAAACCTCATGCTAAACAGCCCAAGTGGTGTGCTATTGAACAAAAATGGACAAACCATGGGACGGAGAAATGTTATTATAACAAGGGTTATGTGAGAGAACGACCTTATGCTCCCCAATCTCACGTAGCATCTCCTCAAATTCCACCGATGCCTAGATATCAAGCAGGCAACCTACCAGGACATGTAGGTGTAGAAAGACCACAACCAGTCTTGGGGCAGCAACCACCCCTACCAGGATTACGACCAGTCGGCATAAGATACACACCAACAGTAACCGAACCAGAAGAGAGGGATTTGGTGCCTATGCATGCATACTACGAAGATCCCAATGGATATGGTGCAAATCCTGCCTATTATTCCCATCAGAAGAATCCTCAACGCCAGAAACATGGAGCATGATGGGAAGTATAGGACCACCAACAGCTGCCCAGGCAGCAGGAGTAGAAATATATAGCTTGGATGAACGAACATTGTTGTTCATAGCCAACGGAGGCATGGGCGGGTAGAGACATGCATACCAACAAAGAGGAGCTGAAGGAGCACCTCAACAACCTAAGGGACCCTGCTACAAGTGTGGTGGAGACCATTGGCTAAGAGACTGTCCTCATGATGAAATCATTAGAGTCAACGCATATTGCACCGAGTGTGGAGTTACTCATTTAATTCCTGATTTCCCTAAGAAACCGAGCAAAGGAGCAACAAAAAACGAGACAATAATACCTATTCAGGCAGTGACACAAGCCCAAGCTCAAAGAATGACGAACGAACCCATAATTGAAGAGCCAAAAACCGATGCCCCAAGTTCAGAAATGAAAAATCAGAGAAGCACTTGGAAAGCTAGAAAGGCACGTATGAAAGCCAGAAGAGAACGAGAGCAAACGGCTCTATCCGAGGAGTTAAAACACATAAAGGATAGATTAGAGCGGTTAGAGGATCTAGCTAGTCTAAGCTCACACACTGCGGCAACCATAGCACCCAAGGAAATAGCAAAACCCAAAAGTGCAGGATCAGGAGGATCACTATTGGCAGAAAAGGTAAATGAGCAGTTAGATGTACTTTTGAAATCTCACGAAGCCAGACTCAAAAACAACCAAACCCAAGAGCAAAGATGGATGACTTATCCATATGCTGAAATAGAAAAACAGAGGTTGGAAATGTATTGAAAGATGATTGAAACAGCTCAATCATTGATAGAAAACCCGCTTGGTAAAACTGCAAGTTGGCATGAAGTACCAACTCCAACCCCTATCAAACCAACTTTAGAGAAACAAGTAGAAACAAAGTAAAGACTCATGAATGCCTCTGAGTCTAAGGGAGAGCCTATCATAGTTTCAAATACAACAGATGAGACAAATGAGGGGTTCGAGCCTAAAACATTGGTAGAAATGGGTAGGGATTGTAACGGTCTAGATGACCTGTGGAAGCAAATCCGTGATGCCAACGAAGCTAACAGTGTGAGTTACCACATGAATAGCATGAGAAAAGAGAAAAATAAGATCTTACCTCCTATTAAAGAATTTGAGGCAAGATCACAAATGAACTTTGATATACATTCTCAAGGGGGAGACCATGGATCAATTAGTTCGGGGCACAGCCAACTAGACTCACTAAAAACTCTACCCTCTTACCTAGGAGAGTATGAAGCCAAGTTTGAGGTGAGAGCAATCCCATCCCAAAGACTTTCTTCTAACATAGTGATGGATTCACAAGGGTTGATTGAGTTGCTGTCCACTCCTGTGGCATGTACAATCACATTAGCCGAACTCCCAAGGTTACGACCAAACATGTGGACCACCGTAGGTAGATGCTTAGAAAAAATTTGAAGTGAAAGACTCCACCTCAAAGCTTCAAGAAGGGATCAGAGAATTGGAAAAAAGCCTCAACTAAACACTAGGCCATTACCCTTAAACAAGGTTGCAGAATCTTGCGACGGGGAAGATGGAAACACCACGCTACCAGTAGAATTCCAGGGAGTAATTTCAAAAGCTATTCTAGACAGTGGAGCAGGAGTCGCTATTGCCACTAAGGAAATTTGGAAAAAATGGGGAAAACCGGCTTTGAGAGCTACCAGAATGAAATTGCAATTGGCAGATGGGTTCATGGAGAAGCCTCTAGGACTCTTAGAAAAAGTAATTGTCACCTCGTGCAGAATCGAGTATGAGCATACATTTGCAATAGTCGATTTCGACAAAAAGAACAATTACGAGATCATCTTGGGAAGACCATTCATGAGACAATTAAAGATGGTCAAGGATTGGGGTTACGAACACATATACCTCAGACATGGCGAGACTACAACCAAAATACACCTAAAAGACCATAGTTACAAAGATGTGAACCAGACACCAGTGGAAGAGTTTGATTCAGCTACATTGGCAGGGTCCAAACACCTAGCATGGTTAGGGCAACAGAAAGATCTATGGATGTGTGTAGCTTGACATTGTGGGAGCTTAAAAAGAGAGGAATGCATCTTAGAAAGAGCTATTGAGGACAAGGATTATATTATGGAACCTTTTTTTGAAGATACCTTAGAACCTCTGGAATGGGAACAGATACTAGCAACATTGGATGTCTGTACTATTACAGATAGCCCAACGACAAAATTTTGCGATAAGGATGGCTATGATGTGCTACCCTATTACATGGTAAGCCTTATACGAGGAGGAGATGAGATTGTAGAACCACCAGAACAAGAAGAGTTTTATAACTCCTTTGAGCATCTGGGGTAAATAACAATGCAGATAATGAGTGTTCGGACAGCTCAAGCGAGCATGGGGAGAAAACAGTGAATATCAAGTTTTATGATTTTTCCAATCAGCACCCTAGATGCCAAGAATGCTATAGGAGAAAACGAGAAGAAAACAAAATGAGAGAGAACCCGATGCCCATGATAAAAGATAAAACTCATTATCTAATGCTTGTCAAAGCAGAGGACTGTCCAAAAGACCAAATATCAGGAAGATTCTCGAGAGTGCGAAGGGAACGGACGCAAGAGGAAATAAAACAAGTACGGAAAGCTAAAACAGAAAAAAAATCAAAAAAATCTCAAAAATCAAAACAAGAAACAACAAAAGGCCCATATTGGACCAAATTGGAACGTAATAGGAAATACCAAGAACTAAAACGGTCTTTACGAGAGGTATGGACTACTGAGGGAGAAAGTGATGGTAAGGAGGAGTCAGAAAAAGGAAACATGAATGTACCATCACACTATCGAAAATTCACCATCCAGGACAAAAAAATCATAATGACACCACCAGTCAGAGAAAGAATAAACCAGGAATCTTGCGATGGGCCGGAAAATGCAAAACGGATAGACCTCGCTGAACCAGGTGAAAAGCCTCAACCGGTCTATATCGCAACTGATTTAGAGCCTGAAGAAGAAGAACGGTTAACACAACTTCTCAAGAAGTATAAAGATGTGTTTGCATGGTCCTACAAAGACCTCAAAGGAGTTGATCCATCGATATGCCAACATACAATTCCTTTGAAATCAGATGCCAAACCTAGAAAATAGTATCCTTATACATATAATGACACATTTGCTAAACGAATCAAAGAGGAGATTGACATACAGATTGGGTGTCACCCATTGTGGCTGTCCCCAAAAAGAACGGAAAGCTGCGAGTGTGTGTGAACCTCAAAAAGGTAAATGCAGCCACCATAAGGGATAATTATCCCTTGCTGATCACAGAACATGTACTTGAGAGGGTGGCTGGGAAACGTGGCTGGGAAACGGGCTTATTCCTTTATAGATGGGTTTTCAGGGTATAACCAACTGGCAATTGCAATAGAGGATCAACACAAAATAGCGTTTGTCACAGAATGGGGAATATATGCATATAGAGTTATGCCTTTTGGCTTAACCAATGCCCTAGCTACCTTTCAGAGGTTAATGACTCATGCGTTCAAAGAATACCTGAGAATATTCTTAGAAATATATATGGATGATCTTTGTGTACACTCTCTTCTACGAGAGAAACATATTGACCATTTACAAAAGGTATTTGAGAAGTGCAGAACATATCGAATATGTCTTAACCTGGAAAAGTGCATTTTTATGGTTAGGAAAGGCTGCATCTTAGGACGCATTGTCTCAAGAAATGGCATAACCACTGACTTAGACAAAATCAAAGTCATAGTAGACCTGCCCAGGCCTACTAATGTGAAACAAGTGCAATCCTTCATGGGACATTGCGGATAGTATTGAAGATTCATATATATGTATGCAGTCATCGCACAACCTCTGTATCATTTGTTAGTCAGTTTCGACTGGACTGAGGAGTGCGAAACTTCATTCCAAAAGCTTAAGGAAAACCTTGTATCAGCACCTGTACTTAAGGCACCATATTGGGAAAAGATATTCCATGTTCACATTGATGCATCTGCATATGCAATCGACAGTATTCTGGCTCAACCTGGAGACGGAACAATGGATTTCCCAGTTTGTTATGCAAGCCGACAGTTAAACAGTGCAGAAAAGAACTACACAACCACTGAAAGAGAAGGGTTAGGAATGATTTATGTTGTAAAGAAATTTCGGCATTATTTGCTCGCAAACAAATTTGTGTTCTTCACAGATCATCAAGCTCTTTTGTATCTGGTAAATAAACCATGCAATACCGGGAGAATTGTACGCTGGTTTATTATATTGCTAGAGTTTGATTTCACAGTGGTGGTCAAAAAGGGTAAAACACATCTACAGGCAGATCATCTTTCAAGGCTACAAAACGGGGAAGCTCCTGAAGGAGTAGATGATGACATACCTGACGCTTATCTTTTCAATATTGAAATGATACCCAAATGGTCTCAGGAAATTGTTGGCATTCTTTCCTTTGGAGGCAGGTTTGATAACAAGGAAGACAGATCCAAACAACAAACAATTTGACAAAACAAAAAACTTTCAGTTGATTGCAGGACGACAGTATCATCTAGGCTCGGACCAAATTCTACGATTGTGTATAAATCCGGAGGAGTTTGAGTGTTATCTTGAAGAAGCACACATCCAGGATTGTGCATTTCATTGTTCAACAATGAAAACACACCAGAGACTGAAGCAATTAGGGGTTTATTGGCCAACTATGTATGCTCACACACATGCTTATGTTAACAATTGTACTATATGTAGTGCCAAACGACCAGTGGATCACGCGACATTGTTTCAGGTAAACATTGCACTTGCATGGAGTCAATATATCATTGATTTCTTAACCACAAGGACGTTTCCTAAAAACATAACAAGAGCACGGAAAAGGGATATAGAATTGGAGGCTCGCGACTATAATTTAATTGGGAACCAACTCTATAAGCGAGGAAAGGACAATCAACTTAGAATCTGTGCAAGTGAAAGTGAATACCTGCTGATTCTAGAACATGCACATGGAGGCATAAGTGGAGGCCATTTTTCAGACAATAAGAGGACAAAAGTTGTCTTGACCGCCGCAGGAATATGGTGGCCTACATTGCATATGCATGATGACAAGTTTGTAAAGCGTTGTGACGCATGTCAGCACACCAAGGTTCCGATAAAGAGAGATGAGATGCCACTATGGCCAATGATGGGAGCAAGGGCATTTGCAAAATGGGGCATTGATTTTGTGGCCTATTTTGCCCCCTGCATATTGCACCTATACCCAATATATCATTGTGTCTACGGACTATCTCACAAAATGGGCGGAAGCCAAGGCAACACAAAAAGCAGATGCAAGAACCACTGCACAATTTTTGTATGAGAATGTCTTTGTACGATACAGATTACCAATAGAAATTGTCAGTGATCGAGGAACACATTTTCTTAATGAAGTCATTGAATATCTGCTAGAGGAATTCATGGTCATACATAGAAAATCTACTCCATATCATCCACAGGCAAATGGACAAGCTGAGGCCACAAATAAAACAATGTCCACTGTTGTGACTAAAATTTTATCAGAGTCAAGAACAGACTAGGATCAGCAGTTACACTCAACACTATGGGCATACAGGGTAGCATACACAACATCAATAGGAACAACACCGTACAACATGGTGTTTGGCCTAAATGCTATATTACCCATAGAGTTTTTAATTCCAACTCTATGAGTAGCGAACAGCTTAGAATGGACAGGGCATGAGCTCTCTTCAAGAATAGATGATCTTGAAAAGCTAGATGAACTTTGCTTGCGAGCTGTAGCTTCGATCTATGCTAAAAAGAGAAGACAAAAAGAAATTTTTGACAAGCATGGGCGCACGAAAGAGTTCAAAACAGGTGATTATGTACTTGTTTACACCTTGAAGCAACATGCCAAGAAACTTAAAAAGTGAGGGATAGGACCCTTTGTGATTAGTGACTTATCACAAAGTGGAGCTTTCAAGCTTGCTACATTAGCAGGTGAAGAAATGCCAAATTGGATTAGTGGGTGTCGATTAAAGAAATATCATTTACCACTAACACAGGATATGCTTCAATAAATCCATCAAGAAAAACAACGGATGAAGGAGAAACAGAGGGTATGGGAAGAAGCCCAAGCAGAAGCAAAAGAACGCATTGAAAAAATACGGCTTCTACGACAACAACAACAATGTGGATCACCGTTGCGAATCAATGCCATTTGACTAACAAATTTTGATGAAGACGCAGTGGAGCAAATAATTGCAGTCAAAGTGGGTAGCAATCAAGTTGAATCGACATTGCTTGATTTTGGAGCTCAAGCAAATCTAATCTGTTACATATTATACAAACATCTCAAGCCCAAAGGTCAACTACATCCTACTCCACAAGTGCTGGAAAGTAGTATATCACATTCGCTGAAAACATTAGGCTGGATTATATTGCATGTAGAAGTACATCAATATATTTACCCACACAAGTTTTATGTGGTCGAGGATGAAAGCACACAACACCCCATGTTGTTGGGACAACCTTGGCAAAAAGAGTATAATGTGCAGATAGCATTAGGAAAAATATGAACCCTCTAGGGGCCCTTTGGGATTAAGGTTAATTAGAGGCCAGCCAATGAGAAGAGGGTGGTGGACACACTCTATGCCCTCAAAAATGTAGGGGGACAAAGTAGTCTTACACTTCTTAAATGGGCTCTTACCTAGTGAGAAGGTGGGGTGTGGGGGATGGGGGGGGGGGGGAGGGCCATATGGAACCTCCAACTTCCCTCCTTTTTTATCCGGTTCTGAAAAAATCCCAAAAATTTAAAATTTTTCAAAATTTTCAAAACTCAAATTTCATCTTCTTAAAACCCCCCTAAAACTATTTTATGGTCAAAAAAGCATTTTTTGACTTCAAAAAGTCAAAACGTGCACCCAAAAACCCTAAAATTCAAATTTTTAAAAAAACTTTTGAAAAATCTTTTTTTGCTATCCAGAGCTCCTCCAAAGGTAGTTCTTAGGCAAAAAGTGATTTTCTCTCTCTAGAACCCCCCTTTTCCAACCCCTCCTTGGTTGCAACCATCACACTCATCCTCTACTCCAACACTCTCTCTCTCTACACCATCTCCATTGCTGCAGCAAGGAAGCTCCTCTCTCCTCCCCTACCACCTTCCATTGCCACACCAAGCAAAGGTTATCCACCTTCTCCTCCCATTGCCACACCAAGCAAGGGTTATCCACCTTCTCCTCCCATTGCCACACCAAGCAAGGGTTATCCACCTTCTCCTCCCATTGACACAAGGGTTATCCACCTTCTTATATCACTTTATCCTCTGTACATTGTAGCAACAAGCAAGGTCCTTCTCCTCCTCCTAGTTTTCTTTGCTCAACCATGGCCAACTCTACTTCGTAAAGGCAGCCAAAGGATGAGGTCACAGCACTTACATGCCACAACACTAGAGGTGTAGATGATGAGTGGGTGCCACAAGAGTTCACCAAAGGTGCTTGGGTATACATGCAACCATCTGCTATTGGCGCTCATCGTGTGTGGAATCGTGCAAACTTGGATCTTCATTGGAAAGGAAAGCTCCTTGGCTTCAAGAACCGCAAATGCAAGGGAACCGTAGCCATTGTGCAACATGTTTTCTCAATGTCAACCATGCATTTGCAACAACCACCTCGATTTCCAACACATTGTAAGTACATGTTTTGAGAATACAAAGCTAGGTGTGAAATCACAGTGTAATGTTATTATGGATTCATACTTAAGATTTTTCATGCATTTATAGTCATATTTCCATCCACGTTGGTGGAGGAGCAGCCACTACATAGTCTCTCCGGCACATTCAATGCTATACATGCGGATATTGGAGCAATAATGTTCCCACATCTTTGCCCAACCAAACTAGTTCAAAGAAGGATTTTCTTCTATTCTCACTCCTATATTGTCCCTACTTCTACACAAGCGTTTGGAACGCTTGAACCCATCAAAGTAACTTCCTTATTAAGTATGGAGTGGCCGGTGCCAGATTTGTGGTCGGTAGCATCTTTCAAGCAAAAGATGATAATGGATGTCCAAAACTCTTTGAAATACTCTAAAGCTTCTAGGTATGTGGGCTTGAGTTGGTGTTTGCCTATTCATTGTTTTGTGCACATTTTTAAAGAGTTTGGATTTGTGGAGACTACCACAATGCTTGTATGTAAAGATGCGCATTACGAGGAATTAGGAAGGCTTTTAGAAGAGGATTGGGTTTTTGTGGAGGGCATGCACAACGGGGACCGGTACCGTTGTAAGGTTGGAGCTTCAGGTATTGGAATGTGCTATTTGAAATCCCGCACCTCCTTGTACATACGATTTCACTATGATCGTTGGATGTGCAAGCTTGGAGTGTGACTCCCTTACAGAGTGTAGACGGCGTTATTGCAAGATTTGACATTGCAGTGAAGATGACCAACGATGCTTTGGAGGTAGTCCAAGTGAACAAGCATTGGACTCTCAATAATGTTCGAGAACATTTGGTTATTATGGGTTTTGAGGCCCTTCAACAAGCACAATTTCTTTTACAAGGTCACAAGGTGAGAATCCTTCCACCACATTTTCAATACATCATGGTTTGTCGATCATTGGATGCTTATTGTAATGAATGTCCGCAGATTGGGAAGAGAATGGAAGACAAACTGAAGGTCAAGGAGGACTAGGGGATGGATGGAACTATGCTATCGATCTTATAACTTTGTAACTCTTGCAATTTTCAAACTGATCCCCGCTGTAATCAACATAATTTGCTTCGGCAAATCATGCCTTTGAATATAAGTTTTTGCATTGGGATGAGAAATCGTTTTTTGGTGAAAGTGCCTTTTTTTTTTAATGTCTTAAAAAAAGGGTCCATTATAAAAGGGGGGGCACCTAACTCATTCACTATTTTCACTTTTGCAACTCTTGAGCTCCTCCACTCTCTGTCTACACCCCAGGCTAGACATGGATGCTTCCACAGCCTCTGCATCTGCAGCCACATCCACCCCTTTGTCACGCTTCATCCTCTTCCTCGAGGACACCAAATACAAAGGGAAGTTGGACCTCCACACCTTTTTTACTCGTCTCCCTGACCTTGATGCCACAGTTGCCCTTCACATGGATGCATTTTCCGAGATTTTTGTGTTCATGGAGGAGCACATCATAAAATATTATGTACCTATCCCCCCACATGTAGGGATCTGGGTGCCTTGCGATCTTTTGCGCTATATACACAAAGGTGATCGCCCATTCTCCAAGCGGTTGCAACGATTCCAAGAAATTGCAACCGATGCAGGCCATTACTTGGACGAGCAAGCCCCAGGAGTGTCAGCGCTCAAGAAGCGCAAGTTGGGGGTGGAGTACCTTTCTCAGCTCGCAACATTTATCTTCTTGGTGAGCGAGGAACCTGATTTGGAGGAGCTTTGCTTACCACACCTTCAGGTTGGGTCCTTTATCAAGGACACCAAGGAGCAGCAGGTTATCCCCATGAACCCTGCAGCGGAAGGAATGGCACACCGGCTCGAGTACCCTAGGGGTCTTGAGGAACTGGTTGAGAAATCCATAGTTGCGGCTGATCCTAATGACAGTCCAGTGCCACTACCACTGACAGATGTGGCTATCCCAGAGGTAGAAATCAGCCGCTTCTCCTCAGTGTTAGTGGATGGGGAGGAGTATGTGTTCCTGTATGATTTGGAGAAAGCATTTGGCCTGCGCATGGATGAATGCTTGAGCGTGCTATGCAACACCACCAAATGTCCCTTAGATAATACGCGAGATGCCCTAGAAAGCAAGCTCTTGCCAGATGGGGACTCTGTTGCTAACACTATTGCAGTTGTATGTGCGGAGGTCCTCGCAACAGCGCAGTTGCACGTGGCTGATGAAGAATTCCAAGCCACGCAAGCCAAGGTTGAGGCTGCTAGGATGCCTATGCCATTATGCAACCTCCCATTTGATGATCCAAAAGTTGTATCTGTGGTGCATGGAAGCATTGACTTGGATGCAAAGGGCAACAGGGAGGAGGACGTCAAGGAGCAGGAGGTAAACTGTATCCTAAATTTCATGTTACTATTTTATCCTTCATTGTCGTTTTTCTCAACCTTCATCGGTTTATGACAGGATGTCGTGGAGGTTGATGATTTTGCTGCAAGGACGGTGTAACTCTACAACCAGTACTTCCACATGTATACAAAGAGGACATAGAAGTACAGAATGACGCCTCAAGCCATTGCTACCACCTTCACCTGGGCAATGCAAAAGAGCAAGCCAAAAGTGATAAATTATGTTGCTTATATCCATGACAACCTGGTGAAGATGGGCAACAAAAACCCCACCTACATTGTACCTGGTGAGCTAATATCAAAAGTGGTTTATGGAGCACTACATGCCAAGGGAAACTGGCATGAACCACCTTCACAGAATGATTGGCTAAAGTTAAAAAAAGATAAGGAGGAAGAACCACCCAAAGCACCCAGAGTTGCCACACATTTAAAGCGCCGGTTAGAAACCGTGCTAGAAGAGCCACCGGAGCCGAAGAAAGGAAAGAAGAAAAGTGTACAAGTGCCGATCAAAGAAACCAAATCACAAAAAGCAGCGCGGCTAGAAAGATTAATGGAAAGCTTCAGAGCCGAAAGGGCACTCAAGGGGGAATTGAAAGAGCTATGGAAGCCATCACTAGAAGCCATCTTGGGATCATCTCGAAGGGTGCACCGAGATCGGTTTGAAGACTACATCAAAAACTTTGAGATTTTAGATGCTACAACAGAAAATATCTCAAATATCCCATTTACAGAAGAAGAAGTGGATGAAGTACGACGGAAACTGCTAAAAGAGCAAGGCGCAGACCGAGACTTCAAGAAGAAGCCACCAACTCCACCATCAAGCCCGAATCCAGCCCACCGCCATCACCACCCCTCTTAGCCCTCCACAAACCCAACAACAGGAGGATGAACAAGAAGATTCAAAGCAAGAGAAGAGCCAAGAGAAAGAGCAGAAAGAAGAAACTGAACTGAAAGAGGAGAAGTTAGATCCAGAATAAAAGAACTTCATAATATTTCTTGATCTACTAGCTGCGGGCTATTCACGAGAAGAGGCAGACATTGTGGCCTTTGAGTTAGCAAGCACAAGGCCCAAGGAACAGTTGCAGAGCCAGCGGTTAGTCGGTGAAAGAAATGGCCACTGATACAGTGGACCTACAGCCACCGACCAATGACTGGATGTGGAGATGCACAAGCTAACCGGGCTCAGAGAAAAATCATTGGCCACGGAGAGTGATATTGCTAATCTCAAAACCACTGAAGTTCAGATCAAGGCTGAAGTAGACACACTACAAAAACAAAGCCAAGAGCATATAGAGAAACAAACAGAGCTGCAAGCTAGTCTGGCCGCAGCATTACAAAGATGCCAGGAGATGGAACGAGAAAATCAGACAGCAGCAGATCAAAGACTTCAAAGAGCTGAAGAAGAATACAGGAAAATCAGCAAGTCATTGACAGATGCAGAGAGAGAAAGGGACAACTTGACTCTACAACTTGCTGAAGAGTCCAAAGAAGTGGAAACACTGAAGAATGCCAAGAAAAACGCAGAGATTGAGCATGAAACAAGCCAAGATGAGGTAATAGAGCTTTAAGATCAGATTAAAGTCAAAGAACAAACAATCCAAAGGCTGCGGGCATCTCCTGCCAGAGTCAGAGCTACTAGCTCGACTCACACCACTTCAGAGACTGAGCTATATGAAGAACAAATGAAGGAGCTCCAAAAGGAGTTAACATTAGAGAAAAGGAAAAGGCTGATGTTGGCCCAGGGGTCATTGGTCATGCAAAACCGCCTAGAAGAAGAAAATTAGGCCACAAAGAATGAGCTAGAAGCCATCAAGAGAAAGCTCGAGGAGGCGGAAAAGATAAATGTAGATCTAAACAACTCCTAGTAAACATGGGAGAGCAAGCAGAAGAGGAGAAGAAGACACCTCAGAAGCAAATAGAAGAGCTGAGAGGCCGACAGCAAACGGAAGAGCAACAGTTTAGCACCAGGCCAGCAGCCATGGAGGGAATTGACATAGAAAATGTGTCAAATCCCATGGACACCCATTTGCAAGAGGACATCCTGGTAGGACCCTCACAAGAGCCACAAGATCTAACACAAGAAGAAGAAGAGAAGCTTCAAAAGGCCATAGAAGCGGCAGTCAAAGACATAGCCAGAGAAGCATTGGAGTGGGAGCAGAGAGTGTTTAAGTCGATGACTATTCAGAGGATAGATGCCAGTAACCTTTGGTGTGAATGGCTACAGCCATCTCTCCCATATCCTCTGTTGAAATATGAAGCTGCCACAATCAACAGAAAAATAAAAGAGGAGCCAATAGTGCCATTGTACAAAGCAGATATCTCCAAACCTAAAGGAGTCAAGCTGATAGTGGACTCTCAACCCAAGTGGAGAAAGGCATGGCTGACAAAGTATCCTCAATATCTAATCCATCTGGTAGAGGCACCTAAAGTGATCACAGATAACCTCAGTTCTTCCCTCTACCAAGGATGAGGGCATGGAAAGCCCATCAGTTGTTACAGAGAAGCCAACCCACTTGGCTAAATTACCCAAAGCTGCCAGGCTCGAAGGCAGGCGAGAGAATAAGTGAGCAATACATGGTGAAAATCCTAACGGGCGCCATCAAATTGTTCACTGGCTCGCCTGACCTATCTTGCATCATGATGAGAAAGATATGTAAAACACTTTTGGAAGTCTTCGAAACCTTCAACCAGGCCAAGCGACAAAGAGTATCTTCTTCTTTCAGGATACATACATATGTGCATACGATGTGTCTGGTCAGCCTTCTCACGAGGTGATACATGCATTGTATCAAAGGATTATGTTTTTGCCATCTTATCACCTCCATGCCTTTGAAGAAGCCTTCTACACCAGCTTCTTCACAATCAGCATAGACATACTCAGCCCGACGCTACTAGCTCAACATGCGAGATATGAGTCACTTCTCAAGATGAGAGAAAGCCTACATTGAAGAAGCAGCTCAACAGCCATGTCGGTGATGACATGAACAAGGAGGGGGGAGTGTTAGCGGCGGCTGGACACACCCTACATAAAATGACTGCTCGAATGAATATTATTTTTTGTAATTATTCATTTATTGAGAAAATCCGACATTTCACCCTTGTAAATATTGGGGCTTACAGAAGTTTCCAGATTGTATCCCATTTTTGACATTTAGATTGAGTAGATATTAAAATTGGAACATTAGGGTTTGAGATTGTAAGGTACTTATATCACTTTTTGACCTTAATGAAAAAACCTTTTGTCATTTTAAAAAAGTTCTGACTGTGAGTGAGCATATTGTGTACGAGAGAGAGAGAGAGAGAGAGAGAGAGAGAGAGAGAGAGTGAAAGTTTCATCTTGACTCTACGCACGCACCGGTGGTCGGAATTGAGTGCGGAGAAGTGCAGCGTGTTGCCCCCGCTGAGAGCTACGCGCAAATACCTACATTGCGGGTGTACGGTCTGGTCTTGCGAGCTGATTTGGTGAGCATACGTTGTCCTTTTTTTCATTGCAGCATATCCATGCATTCGCATCGAGTAGAGCTACACATTAGGCACTTTAGTTTTTGGAAACGACGACCTGCAGATTTCGACCAGACATCCTACGTGATTTTGCACCAGGTGTTTAGGGTTGGGATTTTGGTTCATAGACCTTAGGGAGAGCGACCAATTGGTGATAGTAGGGTCTCCTTCAAGTTTTGTGGCGTTTTGAGACCGTTTGATGGGTACTTGGCTCTTGGAAGCGTTGTAGGAAATCTCCTCTTATGCACTCCTGAAGGCTGTATACAGCTTAGACATTGGGTAGAGACCTCTGTAGGAATTATTCGAGAGTCGATCGAGTGTATGTTGACACCCTATGCTTGCTTCCACGCGCCTGCGGGTCCAACTTCGTCCTTCGCTGACAAATCTTGTTAGGCAAGTTCTCGCTGTGCTGACGTTCGTCGCGACGTATCCGCCAACATTTGTGTAAACCATTGAAGAAATCGTGACAACCTCAGAGATCCAAAGGTGAGAAAAGAGTTTCATGACCACACGAAAATGATGGATTTTGGCCAAGTACCATCGAAAAGCGGGATTGCAGTGGTACAGAAAGAAAAAGGGTCTTGCTTGATCCAAAAATAAGTGAAACTTTCTTAACGGGCTCCTTGGTAACAAAGAATGGATCAGTATGTTTTACAAAACTTGAAGACTTGAAGAGATGTGAAAGGAAATATGTACATAATGTACAAATAGTCATGAAAGAGAGTGGGTTGCTAGAGCGTACTAAAAACGCTTTGGGTTTGTGTGAGCAAGTTTCTTTTGTAGATACTTAGGGTGAGCATGATGCTATAATGGAGTCTAGTTTGCATCTTGAAAATGAAGGTGTGGAAGTATGCTCTATGGAAATGTATCAAGTCATAGAATTCTTTAAAGAAAACCAATGTTTCAAGCAAATAGTTGGCCCAGAAGTCCATGTTAAACTAAATACAAGAGTGTAGCAAACAAGGTGAAACCAGTAGCTTCACCCTTACCACCCAACAATAGGGAAAAGATTGAGCAAGCTTCTTTGCAACCAAGTTTGAGGAATCATAAAAAGATTGGGCACACCTTCACAAAGGATTCTTTCTAAGAGTTTTAGATTGGTTGCAAGGAGTTTCTAACACAGGAGGAGACAAAGTGCTTTAAAGAAATTCTTTCAAAGCATGGTAAGGCTTTTCCATTTGAGGCAAATGACATAGGATGTATTGATCCTTCTATTGTAGCTCCTATGGTAATTTTCACAATACCTCATGTGCCTTGGAATCTTTGGCCTATTCCGGTTCCAAAAACTCATTTGTCCAAGTTAGTAGAGCTATTGGAATGAAAAGATCAAAATGGTGACTTTGGAGCCTTCTTGTGCTCCATATTCAAACAAGTGGTTCATGGTTCCGAAGAAGAATGGTGCTCTACGCTTCATCCAAGATATGCAACAAGTAAACAAGGTGACAATTAGAAATGTAGGAACATGATTGATTGTGGATGAGTTTGCACAGGCATTTGCAGGGAGTGCAATCTACTCAATGTGAGACCTCTACTCAGAGTGTGATCAGTTTTAGCTTTCAATAGAAAGCAAAGACTTGACAACCATGAGGACGCCTTTAGGTTTGGTAAGAATGCGTACCTTGCCACAGGGAGCAACCAACTCGGTTGCACATATGATGAATGGGATGAATAAGGTCTTACATGACTTTATTCCTCAAATCACAATGCCATTCATTGATGATTTTCCTATCAAAGGATGTGAAGAAAGTGAGAAAGATGAAGCTTTGGACTCAAAGATGTTGCAGGTTTGTGGTAAGTCACATAAATGATTGCGATAAAATTTTGTTTAGGTTGGAAGAAGTGAATCTTACTTTGTCAGGGAAAAATTCTATGTTTGGTGTCAATGAAGTGCTCATTGTGGGTCACATTTGTGGGCCATATGGTAGGAAACCTTGTCCAACAAAGGTAGATGCCATCCAAAGAATCAAAGAAACATGCACTAACATCACTAAGGTTAGAAGGTTTTTGGGTGTTATTTGTGGTATTTGGATTCCACATTATGCACATATATTTGATCCTCTTTATCTACTGCTTAGTAATTATCAAAAGTTTAAATGGACAAAAGCACATGTAAAATCCATGAAAAATCTAAAGGAGTTGCTCCAATCAACACCAACTTTGAGAAAGGTAGAGCATGAGTGTAAAAGGCCAGTAATTGTGACAATAGACACCAGTCCTAAAAGAATTGGATTGGAAATAGGACAAGATGATGATGAAGGACACAGGTATGTGATGAGATTTGGAGCAAAGGTACTGAGTGCTTGCCAAAGAAATTATCCACGAATAAAGAGAGAGTTATGGGGTATGGTTACAACCCATAATTGGTGCATGTGTGGTTGTAGAAACAGATTATCTACCACTTCTTGGGAAAGAATACCTAATTGGTGCATGTGTGGTTGTAGAAATAGATTATCTATCACTTTTTGGGATGATTACAAGATGCTCAATGCCAGACATTGATGTTGCGGTGGATTGCATACATTAGATCCTTAAATCTTGAGTTTATGCACATTGCAGGTAAAGAAATTACAATGGAAGATATGCTATCAAAGGCAAAGTATGAAGATGAGTCACAGATGATTGACGAGGGAGATGATTTAGGAACAAAACTCTATTCTATCTCTCGTATCAAAGGTAACAATGTTTGCATGACTAATCCACTTGCATTGTTCTTGAAAGAGATTTATGAAGGTGATTGGCTTCTTATTGGAAGCTACTTGAGTACTCTGGAAAAACAAAATGATTAGTCTGAACAAGAAAGGAGGATACGCAAAAAAGCGTATGGGTACTTTTTGAGGGATGGTTGCTTGTGGAAGCATCCTAAACAAAAGGGTGCTACACCACAAAGGGTTATATGTAAAAAAGAGACTCAATCAAAGCTCATGCAAGAGTTTCATGAGAGTCTATGGGATGGACACAGGGGTGTGTGGGAAACCTTTTCCAAGTTCAAAGAAAAATATTGATGGAACGGTATGTATAAAGATGTATCTCAATTTGTAGAGTCGTGTGTAACTTGTCAAATGTATTCAATTGTATGGCATCGTTGGAGAGGAGGAATGGGGAAAACGCCCAGCACACAAAGAAAGGCCTCCCTATAGCTCAGGGTACTCACAACACCCCTATCCTCTCAAACACACCTTCAAAACATGCATTGCTTGCTAGCAGAGCTCCACCTGCACGTCACCTAATCACACACACCCTTAGCAGTACCACAATTGGCCACACCCATGCCACAATGCTCAATCCTTGCCCTTCAGCACAGACGACACCTCTCTCTCTCTCTCTCTCTCTCTCTCTCTCTCTCTCTCTCTCTCTCTCGCTCTCTCTCTCTCTCTCTCTCTCTCTCTCTCTGTGTGTGTGTGTGTGTGTGTGTGTGTGTGTGTGTGGAGATTCACACATTGGTGGCTCAAGGCGTACACACGCACGTACGCGACACCGCGAATTGTACAAGAGCATAAGATGAGAGCGGGGGGGGAAGGGGAAATTAACACCAATAAGCGAGCAATGTTCCTTCACTTTACTCAAGATGATCTAGTACAACCGGCTCTATCGGCACAACCTCGACGAGCATCCAAAAAAAAACTAGACCTCGACGGCCTTCATCGGCGCCGTCCCGATGGTAGAGCTTTTTTCCTTACTTCCTTGCCGCCACACACGCGCGAGAGCTTCCTCTCCTCAATGAGCCAAAAACCTTCAACGTCCAAAGTAAAAGAACCCCTCCTGAAACTTGTCTTGTCCCCTTGCAAAAAACCCCTCCTTTTTCCAAAAAAAACCCCAAGTCTCTCTTTTCTTCTTTTTTTCCTATGGATCCCCTTTTTCCCAAAGGGGTTTTCATGGGGACAGCGGGGGGTACACATCTTTCTGAAGCTTCTTTTATTTCCTTTCCCTTTTTGGCCTACCCCAAAGGGGTGAGGCCATAGCGATGACTCCCCTTTTTGCTAATGAAAAAGGGGGAATATATTTTTAAAAATTGCACAATTTTTTTATCGGATGAGGAAAATACAACAAACTCATGACAGAGACAAAATTGAATGATGAAAAAGAGACTTTTCATTGGAGACAGAAACATGTAAAGGCAATGATGAAAATTTGATTACAAATACGAATAAGATATTGGAATTTACACATTCTATAAAGAAATCAGATTTCTCACTACGTCCAACCTTTCGCGCGCGCGCGCGAGAGAGAGAGAGAGAGAGAGAGAGAGAGAGAGAGAGAGAGAGAGAGAGAGAGAGAGAGAGAGAGAGAGAGAGACTCAGAAACACAAAGAGAAAGAGAGACATTTTGAGCTCAGCATGGCCTGCCCGTCTTAATGGCCTGCTGCTTGGATACCAACACAGAGCTCTTGACCATGCCTATTCCCACCTATCGAAACCAGCACAATCCTTGAGAGAGAGAGAGAGAGAGAGAGAGAGAGAGAGAGAGATATGAGTAGCCTCCGTGAGCGAACGAACGAGACAGAGAGAAAGGGAGAGATCAGCCTTCTCTGCAACACTATGAGGGATAGAGGACCAAGAAGGGACCTAAACCACCTCCATTCAAAAGGCATGAGATGCATGACTCATTGTTTTGATCAAATAAGAGTGTAGGCTCATCAAGCTCTGGATCCTACTCTGACTCTACAGATGATGATGCCATGGGTCCCCAAAAACCACCCCCCCCCCGATCAACTTCATAAGCTTATCCCATTATAGGTCTTCCAGCTCACTATATGAGCATTGAGCTGCACTTGCACCAGTGCAATATTAACACGAGTTGTTGAACGCTAGTAGCCAAATAGCCCCAGGCTTGGAAGGGCACCAGGATCGAGAGGGCCCTACACTCTATCTCTTGTCTTCTGTTTTTCATGAGCAACTCTCAGTGCCTGCACAGAGCTTCTTTCTCAAGAGAAAAATTAAATGATCTCTCTCTCTCTCTCTCTCTCTCTCTCTCTCTCTCTCTCTCTCTCTCTCTCTCTCTCTCTCTCTCTCTCTCTCTCTCTCTCTCTCTCTCTCTCTCTGTGTGTGTGTGTGTGTGAGTGTGTGTGTGTGTGTAAGGACATGGGTCCTATGGGCAAGGCCACCGGCATGGCCGGATAGTGTGTACGCTAGGGGAGGTTATAAGCTAGCACGGTTGGGTGGAGACTAGCACACGCATTACCATCACCCTTTCACTGGATGATTGCGGTGATTGGCATAGCTGTCAGTGTCTGTTGTTCTTGTTCTCTCTCTCTCATGCCTCCCACAGCCAGAGGCCCGGTGCCTGCCCGGCTCACGTAGCGAACACATATCCCCCGACATCTTTGGTGAACCCGATGTGAAACGAGCCGGGGTGGGAGGTAAAGATGGAGAATTTAGAGCAGATGATGAAGATGATTGCATAATTAAGTGCGAACGGTTTTGATGATAAGTCAACAGTTCCAGATTTTGCAAAGATGCCTTAATTGGTTCAAGGATATCTGCTTGAAATAGAGACCGTAAAGAAGAAAAATCAAATGGATGAAGCTTTGGATGCAGCTTTAGATTGAGTATACGATGAGAGACGACTCTTTGATGGATACGATCCAGAGGGCTACCTAGACTGCTATGAGCTGGAGACCAAGGTAAGAGGGATACCAGAAGAGTTGATGATCAAATATTTTGAGCAGTTAGTGAGTTCAGATGTGAAGGAGCAGATTCAAGAAGTTACCAAAGCTTGCAATGATGACTGGGAGTATTTCAAAGAAGCTATTGTGCAAGCACGTTATGAGGAGTATGAATTCTATCATGAACAGAGTTCAAGTCTACCAGACTACGCAGATATTCGAGGACAAGTACGATCAAAGTTAGAAGCTGTGATTGATGAGTTTATTGTGCAGGATGTTACTTTCTTACAAGATAATGATGAAGACATAGTCAAAGCTGTGTATGCAAGGTTGGGTTTTGCAGATGTCGTGCATGAAGTAGAAGTCCTTGAGGGTGAGTCTCTACAGCCTCAAACTACACAGGGTGAATTTTGCGAAGAACGTATACCTGTAGTACAAGAGGAAAAGAAATCATGGGATCAAAACAACGAAGTGGCAAAAGCTCAGGAAGAAATTGTGCAGGTAATGAGTGCAACCATATTCAAGTACACTTGCAGGAAGATTCAGTTACAACTGACACGTTTGCTACTGACTCAAAATCAGAGCAAAAGTTTTCCGGTACAGCCATAGAGGTGATTGAAGATACTCGTACAGGTTTTGCCAAAGAGTTGGTTAATGATACAAATTTTATAGGTCAAAGCAGGGCTGCTGTTGAGAGCAGCAAGACCATGGATTTTGGTATACTAGATTTATCGAGTTTGGATGTACCAGATTTTGAGGACTTGGCTAAGCAAGAGTATGTGCTTGATTCAGAGGGGGTGCAGACTCGTTCATTAACAAGTTTTAGTGAAGCACAGCTATCAAATTGGAAAACTGATCTTGAACGTGATTATGATGATTCAGAGGGGTGCAGACTCCTTTGACATGCTTCTGTGACCTAGAGCTACTAATCAGGCAGACTGATCCTGAATTTGATGATGATTTAGAAGGGGAGAAAACCTCTTCTCTATCAAGAATTTGTGAGACACGACCCACACTATGGCATAATGATCATGAAATTGATGATGTTGATTCAAAGGGAGTGCATAGTGAAGTTCAATCTCTTGATATTAAATATGATTGGTTTCATTGTGCTGATGATACAGACAGGGTATTAGATGAAAATATTTTCAATGTGCATGCTGAACTTTGTGCTACAGAAGTGCAAAGATATTTGGATGAGGGTGAAAGACTTGAAGAGCAGTTTACTGCAAATGCGTTTAGTATGCATGTCATATGTGAAAATCCTCGTTTATTGCAGCAACCTGAGATGTACAGGATTGAGGAACCTTCTCAAGTGGTGGACCTAGATCTTATGTTCTTATTGGATGAAGCTTTGGAAGGGTTCTCAAATACAGATGCTAAGGATACCAATCAATCTCTATTCATGGATGAGAAAGTTTGTTCAGATGCAGTCGATGATGATCTGATGTAGTTGTTAGATGATGCACTACTTGATTTTGAGCCTCTATGAGATAGAGAATTGTTTTCTGATGCATCTTGCGAGTCTAATGAAGAGAGTTTTACTAGAGACTTGATGTATTCAGATATGCATGATTGGGGTTCCAATACTAGTGAGAGTAAAGGTGAACTGCCAATGCTTTTACCTATGATTGATGATTGACAATTGGATGAGCCAGTTGCACAAGGGATATGGCATTAACTGATGCTACCTGATGCTATATGGAATCTGATGTTACCCTATGATGTGGGGGATTTTAAGCTAGATTTTGACCCAGGAGGTGATAGATATATGCATGGTCCTGGGAAATTGACTTATATGCCATATGATCGAGGCAGTTTGCATGAAGATTTGTGGGCTAATTTATGTTTATGCTTTAATGATTGGAAATTATTGTATTTTCCCTATGATCCTGGAGGATGGTGCAAATTTTTTAAAGGAATGCTCACAGTGGGACAAATGATTAGGTTCCCATTTGATCCCGAGGGGCTACTAAAGTGCCATTTGCAGATTTGAAGAGTATCAGTTATCTGTTGTAGTAGGTTTCATGGTACAAAGTTTTGTTTTCTAGATTTATGCTAAGTCAGAAGAGTTTTTGGTTATGCAGTCAATAAGATTACATGGCTGGCTTCCAGTTGACTTCTTTGGATAACTGATGAAGTATCTTCACATCTATTGAGTTGGTTCTGCTAACAGAACTTGAAGTAAAGGACTTGACGGCCATTCTATGTGCAGACAGAGTAAGGCATACTTGAGCTTGACAGGGTTCCTTAAAGAGAGCTTAATGGTCAATCCGTGTGCATCATTAACTGGAGCACTTGAGTCTGACGGGGTTCACTAAACAAGTTATCCATGATTGAATGCTTTGAAGATACGACAGATACGGTTCAAAGATTTTTCATGGGAAGCTACCTAATGATTAAGCTAGAACATTGATGATAGGGTAAAAGCCTTATTTTATTTTTCATATGTTTCTTAGTTACCTGAGTCTAATGAAGGTAAGGAGCTTAAGGTACCTAAAGTAGACCAGATTAAAGTCTTGTTGGCACAGACCGGAGGCTGTGCAGGTTCAGAAGGGGTGGATGTCGTGCAGCTCCCCTACCATGCTAAGAAATATGCCAAGAAGATGCAAATCAAGCTTATTGAAAGCCTACTTGATTAAGGGTCAGTGATGAGGGCTTCTTAACAGGCCAACCTTAATGATTAATGTATGCTAGATGCGGCTTAAAAGGGCCAACAGATGCCTCAATGATGCCAAAAATGAGTACGCTTGCAATTACCAAAGATGAGAGATTATGATCTAGAACTGCAGTGCTTCAAGTGCTCTACTGGCCTATCTTTACGGCTCGTCGATAGGAGCTACGATGAAGAAGTGATGGCAGTTTAAAGTTCAAGTCGATTGCAAATCCGTACCGGATTGGACAATTGCAGCTCAGGTGACAGAATTGAAATAAATGCGCAGGCCTGAAGTCCTCACTTCGTGGAGCGCATTGGTCTTTTCGGATCAGTGATCAGAGTCCCGGTCGCGAGGATATTAGCCGCCGTTAAAAATTCATCGGGGGTCGGCTCCGTACTAGTCTGATCCGCTCGATCGGAGTGCCATCTGGGAATTTTTGAGCTTCATCCAAGTTGAAATGCGAGAGCAGTAAGTGTTTTAGGAGTATCATGTCCGGAATGACGTCTTTTTGAATGCATTGATTGTGGGATATACCCAGTCGGAATGTGATCTCTTGGAATGCATTGACTCGGGATATACCCAGTCGGAATGTAATCTCTTGGAATGTATTGATTGCGGGATATTCCCAACAAGGCAAGACCATCACCCTTGAGGTGGAAAGCTTTGACACCATCGACAATGTCAAGACCAAAATCCAAGGAAAAGGCCGCCCAACTTAACCCACGAAGGCCGCCTGATTGTTTTGCTTGGCAATTCTTTGGCTGCTATGCATGTCGAATGTGGTGCCCTCGTAAATTGGCTAGACCGCCCTAAGGCAACCAAGTGTCAAGGCCTCCCAAGAGCCTAAATCAATGGCCGCCCAAGAGCTTCAACCAAACGCCCGCTCAATGGGATAAATGAGGGGAAAATAGTGGGAAAGGGAGGAAAAATAAAAGCCTCATGGCATGGAAGCAACAGGCAGCAAGGGCACAGCGTGCAGGAGGAGATCCGAGCTCGTGCTGGCCTGCATAGTGATAGGAAGAGCTCGGCGATGAAGGAAAATTTGTAGCTCTCGCCATGGCGCCCCGATTTGGCCCCGGCCTCGCCAATTTTGGTGTTGGTCGGCAAATTCGCTGCCAAGTCAGAAGGAGGGGTTTTTTACGCCTCCCTTGCAATGACGGCGCCATCGTTGCTAAGGGAGGGAGGGATTTATAAATAGATCTTTTTTTCATGAGGGGTTTGGTGGAGCGAAGCAAGAGGCAACGAAGGAGATCAATGAGAGGAGCATCATCAAGAAGAAAAAGGAGGAAACGAGGGCAAGACAATTAAGGAGGAGCAAGAACGAAGGGCAAGAGAAGAAGAGGAATCAGAGAGGCAAAGCTCACTCTCCCTCGCTCTCATCCTCAGAGCATAGTAACGCTCTCTCTCTCTCGTTCTCGAGCTAAAGAAGAGGCCCGAAGGAGCTTAAGCTAGAGACTACGAGGGAAGAATAAGGGAAGGGAGGGCTCGCAGCAAAGGGGCAAGCTCCCTCTATATCGCTCTCATGCTCGGATCTCTCTCTCTCTCTCTCTCTCTCTCTCTCTCTCTCTCTCTCTCTCTCTCTCTCTCTCTCTCTCTCTCTCTCTCTCTCTCTCTCTCTCTAGTTCTCGAAGCCAGTGGGAAGCAATAGAGCTTAAGCAAGCCGAGAAGAGTAAGGAATTCACCGAAGAGCTTGGGCAAGAGTCCTTGAGCAAGGAGCTTGAGCAAGGAGCTTGACCAAGAAGCTCTCGAAGCTTGAGCAAGCCAAGGTAAAAGGACATTACAAGCAAAGTCGAGGCTTGAGCAATCCGAGGCAAGAAGAGGATTACAAGCAAAGTCGAGTCTTGAGCAGTCAAAGGTGAGAAGGAGATTTACAAGCAAACGGGAATCTTGAAGTAAGCAAGCAAGCTTGAGATGGTGAGTTGGGTTTCGAGCCAAAGCAAGAGAAGGAAACAGAAGAAGACGTGCACTTTGGTAATAACTGAAGCTTGATGATCAAGGCAGTGAACTGAATTGAAGCTTGCAGAATCCACGAGGTATTTGAAGCAGATAAAGCGACAGAGAAAATTTTCCATCACCATCATTCGTTAGAGATTGAATTAGCATTTTGTTAAGTCCGATGTCGTTAACGGCCTAGTTAATCCTGTAAACGGGAGCTTAAACTCCTAGTTAGCAGCTGATCCAAGTGACGGTGCTATTAACAGCCCGCCTTGGCTTAAAACCCAGTTGTGATCAAGATAATATTGAATTAATTGATGATTGCGGTGATTGGCAGAGCTGTCAGTGTCTGTTGTTCTTGTTCTCTCTCTTTCACGCCTCCCACAGCCAAAGGCCCGATGCCTGCCCGGCTCACGTAGCGAACACATATTCCCCCACAACGTGCAACTATTGTAAAACAAACATTACAGGAATTACGCGATTATCTATCCCAGCATAACTCTAGTTTACTTTCTCCTTTTGCACGGCAAAAGTTGACAAACATACTCACGGAGTATAGTGATGTGTGCTCAAGTGATTTACCACCGGGTTTACCCCCTACACATGATGTGCAGCATGGCATAGATGTCTTGACAGGCACTAAACCAGTGAGTAAACCACCTTATTATATGAGTGCTAAAGAAGCCAAAGAGGTTGAGAGTCAGTTGGTTGACTACCTTGCCCTTTGTTTCATTAGACCTAGCACTTTGCCTTGGGCATCACCAATTCTATTGGTAAAAACGAAAGATGGTACTTGTCACGACACGGGTCCTTTACCCTAAGAACTAGGCTAGGCAAGGACTAGGCCGGGCTAGGCAGTGTGGATAGGGGATCCGTCTAGGGCAAGGGGCTAGGAGCCCACCTATAAAGGGAGGTTGGGAGGAGGATCCGGTAGAGCCTAGTTGCCTAGTTTCTTACACTAGTATCAGAGCTTGGGACTCTCTTCCACCCTCTCTCTAGGCGTGGTCATCTTTGGCCACTAAAAGTATGCCCCCTTTTGTGAGAACCGTTGCTTTTTAATACCTTTTCCAATTTTAGCCGGGCTACTTGTCAAATCAGGCAGCTCTACCCGTTTGGGAAACCACTGTGTGGAGCACGATATCGCGGGGAGTTAGGCTTGAAGGGAGCTCCCTCAGGTTGCAAGGCTAGCACCAGTGCCTCGCGGCCGTAGCCGGCCTGTGCAAGACACACTCTCATCGTCATCATCCTCGTCAAAACCTGCTCGCCTGCCTGCACTTGAAAGCCTTGCAATTTCACATTTAAAAGGGCCTTGGGCCATTGAATTGAGTCTTGGCCACTCTCAGCGGCCCTTCCCACGAGTAGTCAAGCAACTCAAGGTAGTCGGGCAATCCAGAGCAAGCTACAACCGTCAAGGAAAGCCCCTCGATTGTCATGGCTTCAAATTTTACTCGAATACTGCAAAAAATTCCAGAACCTGCGTGTTCGGGTGGAAGATCAACAACCGCAATTCGTTGTTCAGCAAGACTAATTCAGTATTCCGAGCAAATCAAATTCCGACTGATTTCCCGTTTGCATGCGATGCAAATCCCGTCATAGGCTACTATGAATTGATTGGCGTTTTCAAATGCGTCCTCGGCTCCAAATCAATTATTGATTTCGTGGTGGCTTGGGATTTACAATTTGATTTCAACTTAGACGTTAAATTCAGTTGAAGACATAGTTACCCAGTTAATTATTGCAACCAGCTACGAGCTAGTGTTGAAGTTCCTCGGTGATTTCACCTCTTCGCCAATTCTACCGAGATTGGAAATTCACCTTCTTTACGACCGCCAGCGAGGTTAGCACGGATAACTACCTTTTTGTTCAATACGGTTACGAGTTTTTGTTGCCTTCCAAGGTACTGTTTTCTCTTTTGTTCGCACAACACAGATTCGCCATGAGTGCGGAAATTGATGATCAACACATGTTTGACTTTGAATATATCGAATGGGCTCCACCTGGGAATGTCATGGGGCCGGATACTCTCACGGAGAGTACCCTTGTGGAAACAGGGATGGATGGTGCAAACCCAGGTGATCCATCTCTGTCTTCTCGTTTATCAACCCCTTCTCTACAGAGCGTGTTGGATATTCTAGAGGATGACAGTCAATTGCCAGATGCCAGGGAGTTTGTCACTCGACAAGACTAGAAAACTTTTGATGCCCGATTTCGATAGCTCGCTATCCGGGTTCAAATCTTGGTTACACAAGTAGAAAATCTTACACAATTAATTTACAGAATGCTACCAGAATCAGCTCTACACTTGCCAGCAACCCAGGGGGTTGCCAATTTACCAGTTATAGAGGTCCAACATGTCCACAATACTTCGGTTTTTGGAACACATCGAGGCACGACCAACGTGGTCAAGAAGCGCCTATCACCATCAGAATTTCAACGTGCAAAAAGTCAAAAATTATGCTTTATTTGCTTAGGAACACATCAAAAAAAGCAATGCCCACATGTCGGAAAACTTCAGCATGATGCATGAGTTTGTGCTTTGACATAAACTCCAGTTTTGGTGCACGTCACAGTAGTTATTATATGGCTTTCTGAATATCTTAGGCGTAGCCATTTTCTCATACTTCAATATGGAATTTTCAGCGTATTGTACGTTTTTTTGAATTGGGTACCGTTAAAGCCCAATTGTTTTCTGCCACAGTCATTTTTTGTACGACCAGTCACATCATCTCGGCTTATATGATCTTCCGAAAACATTCTGAGATGCATGCAAGATCACTGAATTAGGGTGTATATGATACACGTGTCCTACAACTCACGCTTTGTATTTACTTTGGACAGTACCCAAGTTTGGGGCACCTACATTATTCAGGATATCTTCTCATCGAATCCTTACCAGTCTAACCGGTGCAAGGCACTTAGGATGTTGACTTCAATGGTTATCACGGTAGCCACGGGATTTTGTTTTTGTATGCAAGGTATGCTACCCAGATGGTATACAGTATGCTCTTACAAATCTCTCTGTCAAGGACACTATTAGTTATGCATTGTTTCCCATAATTTTTTGGTTGCTATCCAGGCACACAAAACAACCTCAAAACTTCTACTAGATTCACAAACCATACATGGTAGACAGTCAAGATCAGACTTGTGTTCCCTCTTGCAATGCGAGCATCATAAAGTCAGATGGTTACATGCTTATAGGATAAGCTTCCTGTCAGGCATAAGATGTCTAAGCGCACACGTTCTGGGCACACACAAACTAGACATTTAGGGAAAGTCCCTCAGCCCAGCATGCTCTTCTATTCGTTCTTCACCTCTTTTTCTAGGGTACAATATGAAAATTTTCTACAAAGATTGTTTCATGTTTTCTCCTAAGCCACGATGCTCAACAATTATCAGCTACAAATTTGGCAAGGTGCCATTCACATTTATTTCATTGGTTTATCGATTGAACACTCATTGCCATACGGGCTCTGAACCACGCACCCTGGCTACGGGCCATTGCTAAATCTAGGATAAGATCCACTTGTCGGTATTCCTTGGATGATTGTTCTCAAGATCGAATAGCTCTACCCAGTGGTGTACCCATTGACGTTAATTGACAAGCAAGCGTCTTGTCATTACAGATATCATTCCGGATGTTTAGGGTGTCATTTTTCCACTTTATGTTTTCAATGCAAACGCTCATGTGCATTTTTTGATAATCTTCACCTCACACAGGCTGCTCTCTACCACAGAGTATAGACGCAGCAATCAGGGGTGACAACATGGTTGTAAGGGATCGGTAGTTCACTCATGTGGATCTCCTGCTCTCTCTATAGCACTACATAGTGTCTATGGACATATTGTTTTGGGGTAAGACCCGGCGGGTGATTGCTACATCACCCCATAGGCATTAAGGATCACAGTTTGATCTGCATTGAGGATCACCGTTGATCTCTCCCAGGTATACTTTCAAGGAAATAATTCCACAATCTACCATGCGGTAGTAGACAAACACACTTTTCAAGTTGATTCCAATCAACCTGTACACGGTTGACTACGTTGGTTACCGTTATCTGCTAGTTGAGCAGTTTCTACAAAGAGTCTTATCAAGGGGTTTGACTACGTAGATTCTAATCTAAGAGCTTGGATTGCAAAGGCAACACCCAGGATTCCCAGTGCAATGTTGTTTGTTTTTTCAAGTAGGGGATGTGCTCCTCTCCATTTGAATACGGGTAAGTGAACATTACATTCAAATCTCCAGGTATGCATCTATTGATTTGGTGTTATTCCATTTTTAGTATGCTTTGCTTGGTTTTTCAAGACGTATAAGTACGCTTGAATGTTACAGAGTCATGCCAAGGGCATGTCGGCACAAAGTATTTTTGGCCAAGTATCCAATCTATATTTCTGCCTTATGTTGTTACGAACCTACTTGTAGGGTTCAATTTGGCACATGTTGTCACATGGGATACAACATGGTCTAGGAACTCAAGGAGTTCGGTTTAGCCAGTGTGGAGCAAATAATGAGAGTCCCTCTCACTCTTGTCGTAAAGTGTTTAGAGCTACCTCCACACACAAGTACATCTTGTACTTGTAGGATGTTCTTTTTCAGACATCCTTAGTTGAGACATATTCCACATGTGGCGAATATGAGTCTCTGGGACTGACACTGGTGCCCCCTATTTCAAATATGTGTCACGACAAAGTCCCTAAGTGCTGGTCACATCTGTTTTCTAGACCATTTTTAACACGACGTATCAGGAGCAATTTCGTGGCCAGAAATTGTCGCATACTTAGAGTGACTTGTTAAGGTACAAGTATTGCTAAACAACATTATAGATGGTTGTTTATACATATAGCAAATGAAAAAGTTTCATTGTTTGTATCTAGAAGTGATCACTATTTCACCTTCTATTATGGTTCAGAAGTTTAAGCAAAGCTTGCAAAAGATTGCAAATGAAAGTATTTAGTTTCTTTTCATAACTATTTACATTCCTTTTAATGCGTGCTAGGCGCATCACAATTGCCATAAGTATTGGCAAAGATCATTATGGATATACAGGTTCGGTTTAGTTTTTGCTAAATTCATGCACACTAGGTGTTATGGGCCCTAGTGTTTAGCAAAGGCTGATTTGGAACAGCATGCATATTCCTCAGGTTGCTGCTTATGAAGCATTTTGCACTCTATGTGCACTATCTCTATGAGATTACTTTTGGATACACCAATCACCAATAGAGGTCATGGCTCGGTTTGGGCGTTTGTGGATTTTTTCAAGTTAACCACGATGGCTATTTCGGACATTGTTGATTCTTCACCAATGTTAAACACTACTGTGATTTCCCGTTTACTAGTCATCTGGGACGACTGTCTGTAAACCGTGAGGAAAACACACCTCAATTGTTATCCAAGGGGATAGGCAGATTACAAAGATTACAAAGAGTAATCTTGTGTTAAAGTATCTGCTAAGAGCATACGTTAGCACAACGCATTTCTAGATAGATGATTTTCTCCCTATTCTGGCATTTGCATAAGTACGATTTTCGACTTTGAACACCTCTTATGGTGGGGTTGGAGATTGTGTCAATACTTTCATACATCAAGGACTTACCAGGTGTGCTGACAAAGTACGTTGGCACGCAACCTTCATTAGGGATGAACATGTAACGGACTTTCAAAATACTCACACGAGTTGGTGATCGTGCCTACAAGTTACTACTACCATCACACTCATTCATCCGGTGTTTCATGTTAGCTGTTTACGAAAGCGGTTACATGGGGACGAAAACGTCATTGACCAACAAGTTTTGGTCGACTACATTGACCCTCCTACGCTACCGCATGAACCTGAACGTGTTATGGATTATCATGAGTTGCGTACATGCCATCATGTACGACAACAAGCCTTAATCAAGTGGAAAGACCGACCTGAAGAAGGTGCCACTTGGGAAAACATTAGTGTTCTTAAGAAGAATTTTCCCACTTTTGTTTTCGAGGACGAAAACTCTTCTTTAAGGGGGGAGTAATGTCAAGACACGGGTCCTGTACCCTAAGAACTAGGCTAGGCAAGGACTAGACCGGGCTAGGCAGTGTGGACAGGGGATCCGTCTAGGGAAACGGGCTAGGAGCCCACCTATAAAGGGAGGTTGGGAGGAGGATCCAGTAGAGCCTAGTTGCCTAGTTTCTTACAGTACTATGTGCATGTGTGTAGATTATCATGGATTAAACGCCATAACCATCAAGAACAAGTATCCTCTACCAAGATTAGATGAGTTGTTTGATCAACTCCATGGGTCAAGATACTATACAAAGATAGATCTTCGTTCAGGATACCACCAGATGCGTATCCTTTTACAAGATATCTCCAAAACTGCCTTTAGAACACGGTTTTGGCATTTTGAATTTTTGGTTATGCCTTTTGGTCTAACCAATGCTCCAGCTACATTTATGACACTCATGGATAGTGTCTTACGTCCCTATCTTGGAAAATTTGTTGTGGTTTTTCTTGATGACATTCTCATTTACAATAAGACTGAAGATGAACACATAGAACACTTACGATTAGTGTTCTTGGGACAAAAAACATTGGTTCTTTCTTTCTACTATCTAATTATCATCTCACACCCTAGCTAGATCCTATATCTAGAATAACTTTCAATGTATATATATTCTATGTATTTTTCTTAGATTTCTTTTTAATATAGCTGCTAGGAAGGAATCATATCCTAGTGGGGTAGTACCTTGCATGATTTTCAAAGATGCACTCATTTTAATGCATTATTGCAAGGATGCTTACAAAACTTTGTCAAGAAGCAATTTCATGCTTTCATATTGCATGAGGTGTCCATTGGAATCAAATGAAGGTCTAGGCTAAGACCACAAGAAGACTTTTGCTTTCAAAAATGTACCCTATTTTGATTATTTTTTACACAAGGCTCCAATCCGAATTGGAAAAAGTATACAAAATGGTGGTCGTAACATATGAGCTAAATTTTTTGTCCCTATTTTTATTTCTTTATTTGGAACCACGGTTGAGGAGATATGATCAAAATGGTGGACCCCAGTCTACCCACATCATGCAGGGACATCTCATTTCAATCTTTGTCATTTCTTATTCACACTGGCTCTTCTCTTTCTTGTGTAACCCTTAAGGGTTCCCTTCACCTATAAAAAGGGACCTCTTCTTTCTTGAAAACCATTCATGAGGGAGTGAGAAGATTGATGCCTTATAGTACTTAGCCATAAATATAAGCCTAAGCCTACACTTGCTCCTAGAAGAAGACTAGCCAATCTTGTAAGCTATCCTTGAAAGATCAATTTTAATCAAATAAGGTCTTGAACTTGGTGCATCAATCAAGACTTGAAGTCTTCCCTCTTCTTCTCTCTCCATCAAAATGGTGAATAACTCCCGAAGAGTTTGTCAAGTAAGATGTGTTTTACTTTGGTATTTTTTATGTTTGTTGTTGTTTTCTTTTTCATCTCTAATCCAACATAAATCTCCGATTTCCTCTCTAACCAAATCTCTCTCACTCTTATTCTAAAAAACTCATTCTCTCTACAAATTCTACCTTGCTACAGGTACATCTATTGCCTACGGGCGAAAATAGGGCTTGGGAGAGGAAAATCTCTTTTCTTCACTTCTCTTACATCTACATTTTGCACATACTAGAAATATCCTAGATGAATAATCCACACGATTTGAATTTCTATCGCTTCCACTCTATACAATCTATTACAATTAACGTATGGATTAGCCCTACAATACACTTTCAACAACGTATAGTGTTTCTCTTTGGCTCAGAAAGGCTCAATGAACTACGTTTTTCACCGGATCCCATCATACTACTCCTTATAGACTATAAATTTTCTTTTGACATAAGTGTAGCTATCTTGCTATGAACCAAGAGGATTTTTACACAATATTAATCCCAATTACTAGATAAAACATATATATTATGGTAAGCACAAAATTACAATCCAAAGAACAATTCGTAGCCTGTTTGGTTGGCAAAGATTGAACGCTATTAACTCATCTATTAACCCCTTTATATTACCCATAATATGATACAACCATAGCCTTGATGTTTTCATCTTTGTGTTGTTTTGATATTCTCTTTTGTGTTCTTTCTTTGTGTGTTCGAGTGCAAGAGAAAAAGACTGGAGCTTCCTTGATTGCACTTCCTTAAAAACCCTAGAATTCATGGCATCTATGGTATAACTCCTTCATATAGTTTTTGGAGTTCTCATAAAAAATCTCATAGCCAAAAGCCCAGTGCTTTTTTGGCAAGACCACAAACTTCTGGACAGCGTATGCATGGATGCGTGCATGTGTGGTGCAGTGCGGTGCATGTAGGGAAGTAGAGAATCACCAGATGGTGTGGGTAGAGCAACCTCAAGGACTAATGAGTCAGGAGATCCTTAATCTTCATATAGAAAGAATAAGGTTATGTACACACGGTGGGCTTGCGATCGGACATCGTACGTCCGGCCCGAGCAAAAGGTGCAACGCCTTTATCCCAACAAACTCCCACTTAAAGGTGATGCACCAATAAGTGAGATCTACTAGCTAAACTACTAGTAGGAGAAATAAACTAGGTGAGAGACTCTCTCAATGTATGCCCACTGGCTCACTCAATTGATCTACATGCAATTGTATCTGCTCTGGTGTTAGGCAAGCGTGCATACCCCATGCTAGAGTCTGCATGAAAATTCCACACACTACTATGTATGGTATACAAAACTCCACTATACATCATGCTAGTTTTAGTCATTCCACGATTAACAACCCCTACTGCAAATGCTCCCACTACAGCTGCTAGGTCGGGCCTTGCCACTAGTAAGTCAAACATGAGACGCCAGAATGCTGATAAAATCTACACAGACCTGGTTGTACTCACCTCCTCTATGCTATCTGTAATCATTGCATCATCATGACTACCCATCATGTATGGATGTGTCAAAACCGACAATGGGGAACCTACATCCCTGTCACCCCCATAGGCAAAATTGCGCATCTTAGCACCAAATAATCAGCCTCCTCCAACATGAGCATATCAAAGAACTCCATGTTTGTCATCTCTGTCTGTGTCTCTAGAAAGCAAACCTGCTCTAACTTTGTATGCACAAACTCTAACAAAACCTGATATGTCTCAGTAGAGCACTGCCGCTCCATCTCTGTCTCTACAGAAGAGTCCACTGGTACATCATGCACAGCTAAATTTGTTGTCTCATGAGCATGGTGGATCTCACCTGCAAAAGAGACATGTCTTGTCTCTCGCTCAAAGCATGCTAGCAAAAAAATTGAGACTACGATGTCTCGAACCTCAAACACATGCATAGGATATACCAGGCAGTTGCGGGCTCCTTTGGCAATCACTAATAAACCACAATGCACTTGGAAAGACTGCTCTCTAAGCAGTGTCTGACAACCAAAGTCTGCTAACTGTCTCATTGAGATCAAGCTCTATCTTAGTTGAGGAACATAGCGCACATTCCGTAGCATGTATGATGCACCATTGGGCAAAGACAAACAAACATCTCCTGCATCCCCTATGTCAAATGCCGAACCATCGACCAAGCGTAGACAACCAAAACTCCCACTAGAGAAGGTGCTAAACCAGTCATGATGCAAGGTTACATGGAAAATTGCATCCTCATCTAGAAACCAACGCGGAGAAGTGTCACTGCTCAAAGACATGTAATCATGAGGAACACTGAAGGCAAATGTGACATCACAGTCATTGGCATAAGAAGCCACTTCTCTAGAATATGTCAAAATCTCATGTGCACCATGCACAGATCTTCACTACTGGTCATATGCCTATAGCAATGATGCCTAATGTGCCCTCTGTGACCACAATGCCAACATCATGTGTATCACAAAGAATGAGACCGCCATCTCTACATGTCACACATGCATGCTACCATAAGTGAATGCCAAAATGGAAACCAAGTGGGAGATCACTCGACCACTACACAATCATGAAAATCGTGACCAATAGCATCAAAACTGATACTTGCATATGCATAAAAAAACTCTACAATTTTCTATCTATAAGCATAAACTTGGACAAACTACTCAATCGAGCATAAAATACATAACCATACATGCAAGTAGAGAGCAAACTAGCTCAAAACGCATCCCACAGAGAAACTGCTTGCAAAAATCTACAAAAACCAATGAAATGTGTGGTTGTCTTTTGTAGCCACACAAGATTTGCAAAATGAGACAAAACACAGCACAAATCGGAAGCCAAAAAATCGTAGATAACTGCCAGAGTGGGAGTAAACTCGACCACTAAACCATTAGAGAGTAAACTGCAAATAAGCATAAACCATGGCAAGTATGTGGGGAAAATCCGGTAGAGTTTCCTATAAAAACTGAGCAAAAACTCAAAAAACCTCACCAAATATGCATGAAAATAGACACTCAATGCCTCGATAGAAAAATCCACAAATGGCATATATGGCACTGTCAAAAACCTGGCAAAACAACTCACTCATGATCGAGTGGCTCTATGGATGTATACCTATCCAAAAACTCTTGTAAACCTGCAAACCTGCTACCTACGAGCTATGGCTTAGCTCAAACTATATCCACAAATGCATACATAGCATGAAATTGCTCCAAACTGTGCAAAAAAACTCTTTGAAACGCTCCACACAATTGCACTATATGCGGCACTATATGTGCCGCATAAACTGTATTGCAAAGACTGTGCAATCTATGAGCAAAACCACTGGAAAACTGTCACACGCTACCTCATCCATCGGTAAACATGTCGACTAGAAACACCTGCCAAGAGCTCAGCACGCTCAAGGAAAAACCCGCTCTGGAATGAGCCATCAAAAGCCAAATGTGTCAGTATGCGTCGTCAAAGCCGAAAACTAGAGAAATCATCGAAGTCGAAATGCCATGGAGACTACGTTGTAGCGAGGCCACTCCGAATGGGGGTAGGGCAGATCTGATGCCTCTCTCACTTATTGTCTCCTATTGTGTTGAGGTTGAGAAATCGTCATCAATGTTGTCTTCCGCCGTCGACGAGCAGAATCACCAATGTTGTGGTTGCATATGCTCAAAGCAGCAGAAATGCTCGATGTCGCCTTTCATCGTCGAGCAAAAGCATGCTAGCCAAATAGCCGCCTGATTGGTGTCAAAATTGATGCCGAGCTAATGTCAAGAGTCAAGATTGATGCCGCGATGATGCAAAACGCCGAGGAAATTGCCAAAATCAGTGTCAAAAGCGATGTTGAGAAGTAGAAGAAAATCGTTGAGAAGATCATCAAAATTGGGCTGTTTTCGCATGATGCCCAAGATTACTTGCCACCTGTGTTTGTACACGTCTATGTATGTGTGCGTGAGTGCAAGCCAAAAGCACTCTCTCTCTACCTCTCTATGTGGCTTTCCGCGCTTCTAATGTCAGTATTTTTCTCTTTCTTTCTTTTTCTTTTAGGCCCTTGCTGAGAGGAGATCTCTCTCTCTCTCTCTCTCTCTCTCTCTCTCTCTCTCTCTCTCTCTCTTTTATCGGGTGTGAACGTGAGAGTGGGTCGAGGAGTTGCCTTTGGGGGGGGGGGGGGGCGCCCTGCACACACTAGGGTAAAGGGGCCAATAAAAAACCACCCCCCAAAGAAAGGACAATGACACCACCAATAATAAGACAAAGCTAAACCAACTTTGTGCAATTCAAAAGAATGCTCAACGTTCATTTTATTTGAAATGCAACCTTTTCATTGGGCAATGGATGACTTTAACCCTTGTTGGCACCCATGTCTTTCTTTTGGGGTTGGTGTGTCTTCTTTTTCACACCCATTTTTGTTACAGAGGAATACATAAATGGATTTATAGCTTTTGGCTCCGATCATCAAAAAAGTTGAGATCAATTTTTTCGTAAAGCTCTCGATGAAGCGAATCAAATGAGCTACTGACTGGTTATAATTGGGCTCAGAGATCGGAGATCTAGGCTCCCTCTCTTAGGTGGCCTTAAGTTGGGGGTTTTACCCTAAGTGTGTTGTAACTTTTTTTTTAATGTCTGCAATCTGTCAAACTGAGGAGTGTCTGTGGACTTTGATAAGCGTGGAAACAAGTTGGATCCCTTGCTGCTGCTTGCCTCCCACTTCTGACTATCGATTCTGGTCAAATATGGGCTACTACTGCATCCCAATTTGGCTCGACTTTTGCTACCCGACCTGCCCAACTTTGCGTCCCAGCTTGACTTCCCCCAATATCAAGCTTTCCCTTGGCTTACTCTGTGTTGATGATGCTGCCCTCGATTGCTCTCAAATCCTTGAAGCACTCGATGCTCAAGCCTTCAAGCTTTTGATTCACTACAGGCTTGCCGATTCAAGCCTTGGTAGCTCATGAGCTTCAATTGAGTGTTTGAAACCTACTCAAGATTTTCTTACTTGGGGTTTTAACCATCTGATTATCTAGCTCTGCATCTGCTTCAATTCCTGCTCTTGCAAGCTTCTGCCTTTTTCTTCCTACTCACAAGATCTCTTGTGAGTAGAGCTTGCCTTGCTCAATTCCAAACCTTGCTTCTTTCCTGAAGAACCTTCCCCGATTTCTTTTACTGTAGAGCTACCAAAAGCTCCAAGATCCCCTCCAAGCCAAGAGGGGCTACACACACATTTGAACCATTGATGTTTGAGATCTCTGATCTCCTGCATTCAAGCCCCGATCCATGTCGGATCTACTGCCATCACCAAGCTCTACCATAGCTGGCGAGCTCCATCGCTTTTGAGTCGGTCGTTAGAAAGTGATCGTGCGTGAGGTTTGCCATCGTAGCTTTGATACCACTTGTGTGTGCACATGTCCAGAGATGTGTGGGTGGGTGCACGGTGCGGTGCAGTGCATGCGGAGAAGAGGAGAAGCACAAGATGGTGTGGGTGGAGCAACCTCAAGAACTAGTGAGTGAGGAGCTCCTTATTCTTCATATAGAAAGAGTAAGGGTATGTACACATGGTGGGAGGGCGGGCGAACACCGTACGTCTGGCCCAAGCAAAAGGCACAGCAACTTTACCCCAACATTCCTAATGTAAATTTCCCTCTCGAGACTTATCATAATAGTCAAACTTTCTTATAATATTTAAGCTAAAGATCAAGAGGGATTAAGCCCACTAGAAAGCACTAACACTTTATATGCAATGCTGCATAATATCATATTGAGAGCCTAAAGTAACCACTAAGAATTAGGAAGGCATCTCCTACGATATTAATAGAAGATATCTAATGCTCCACCTTGGTCAAACTAGCTTAGCTGTAATTATTGATTATTAAACCTACACAAGGGACTATGACATAACATTATATTAAATCCAATGTCTAATACTAAGCAAATGTGTGAAATACTTTTCTACCAATCATGATTGAGGCGGAAAAACATGAATGTTAGAAAAGATAACCAACGATGAGAATGGGCAAGAAACACATGTTTTTGCTAGCCATCATGCTCGATTCGATGAGTGGACCGGACAAGGAATTGCATGATGTTTAAAAGTTGAGCTAATGAAATACCTCTAGGAGGCACATCACTAGGAAGAGACATCAACCCTTATTGAATAGAACCACAACACAAAAAATAATCCTAACCTACCTATTTGCACCACCCTATAGGGTCAAGGAAACAAGATACTATATAGGTTGGTTGGCAATCCTAAGGCTATGCCTCTATCCTTAGATGGATAGAAAAATTGCTACCATCTATGGATATCCATTTTGTGCAAAGGGGTAAGCCTATGCCAATGGGATAGTATCTTCTATTGCATATGGATCACTTATGGTCAATAGACGCATCAACCATTCTAACTCCTCAAAATCTTCCTCACATGCTAGACTAGCTACCAGGTCCCATTTTGAGGTAAGTACAGGGTAGATCATGTGAAACACTTGAGAAAGGTAAAGAGGATACCTTTTATCCAAAGTAGGGATGAAAGGTAAAGAGGATACCTTTAATCCAAAGTAGGGATGGATGACTCTAGTGAACTCACCATATATGTACACACAGATAGAGTTTGGCTAGTTTACAAGTGACGTAAGGGTTGTGTCACTGTGCATGATATGTCATTGTGAGTTTTGGTTTATGGACTAGATTTTGTAGGTTTCAATCTTGTTGTTTGGTGGCTCTTGCTCTTTTACTCTGTTTCTTTTTTTGGATTTTTAAAACTTTTGGCTCATTTTAGTATAAGGCTATAAATATATACATTCCCTAAGATTTAGAAGTTAAAAGGTTAGGGAGGAAGGTTAAGAGGGAAGAAAGAAAATGATGGATGTTAGTAAGAACTCCCCCCTTCTTTGTAATTACTCTCCCATGATTTCACTTGAAACGTTGCTTTAGGTGACGAATTTACAATGGGAGGCATTGATTCTTTTTTGTTTTTGTGAATATTTACAGTGATAGGTGGAGGTTTTGTAGAAGCTTGTATTTTGATGGATGAACTACATGAAGAGCTAGAAACTTTTGTTTGAGTTTTCTATTCTTGAGCTAGGTGGAGCAAATTGTTCTTGCTTTGGCATTAGGAAGAGAATGAGTTCCAATTTTGCAGTTGTTTACGCTTGTCTTTTTCTTTGCTTTTTAGAAGATAACCTTAACCTTCTTTCCTCTCCTTCGATCCTTTACTTTAAAAGATTTTTTGATGATGCTTTTGGTATTTGGGACGGTCCTCCCTCTAGTTTAAGTAGGCTTCTTAAGCAATATGGGCACCCTCTTAAAGAGCACATTGAAATCTCCCATGCTATTGCCACCTCTGAAGCCTTTATTCTAGATGTACATTTTTTTGAGGGCCCATCATTTGCTGCACAAGGAATACTTGATACACATTGCCATCAAAAAAGTCTCAATTCTTATAACTACATTCCATGTAAACCTTGGCACCCAACGCATCAAAAATTTTCTTTCATCCTTTTTGAGCTTAAAAGATACATCATTAGAGAGAGTTCGCTTTCTGGTTTCATCTATTTGGAACTTGTTCTTTGCCAGGCTAAGGGCTAAAGGATATCCCTCCCCTCTGTTAAGGGCTTGCTTTTTGTACATCTCTTATGATTATAGATCCTTGATCCTTAAAAGGAACTCTAAAACAAAATCCCCCCCCCCCCCCCCCCCCCCCCCCCACCCTTGTCAAAATTCCCTTTTTCCCCCACACCCACCGACTCAACTTAGCTCGCTCCATTAATAAAAACCTCGTGAAATGGTTATCCAATAATCTTGAACTCTCACCTCTTTCCAAACCTGTTATTTGTTGGATAAACTCACCTAAACTCCTTTCCATGACCCTTTCTATTTGCACCACACGATGGACCATTGCAATCAAGCATCCTCCTCAACTTCAATTGCTTGAGATGATACCACTTTTCCAAGGATACTCCTTAAATTTTTTTCCTTTATCTTTTGAAATATAGTCCTAGATGCTCTCCTTGAGTTGGACTAGTCCCATATTTTCTCTCTTTAATTTCCTTTCACCCTTGTTTTCCCTCCATCTTTATGAAAGGGTACATTCTTGTTTATATCAAATTCATCTCTTTAGTTACCACCTACCCACCTACTTTGTAAAGAGTTATCCCTCCCAAAAACGTCTCTATTTCTCTCAAATTTTATACCCTGTTTGGGAAATGGAGACCCATTCCTGAACTCCCCTACTTAAACCCCCTCCCTTCCCTCTGTACGGTTTACACCACTGATGAGCTTTAATGCAAAACATGTTTGGTGTAAACCTTTTGCTATTCTCCCCAAACCCCCCCCCCCCCCCCCCCCCCCCCCCCCCCCTAAACTCACATACGCCTTTATTTTCACCTTTCTTCTTATGTTTTTGGCAAGACATGCTCGCTAAGTTATTTTTAAACATAAAGCTTCTTAGGGCTTTTTATACCCATAGATGTACAGCATAGCACTTTCCTCTCACCATTACCTTCTTTTCTCGATGGCTACTCTCTCGATCTTTTCACTCTCCTTGGGCAACCATGCCGCCCTCCTTTCTCTTGATCATTTCACCATATTTTATTTATCAATCCCAGCTAGAATGCTTGTTCTTAGCTCTCATTTTAGATGGCAGGAACCCTCCCTAATCCACTTCTACGTTTTAATGGTGTGGATGGGCCTTTTGTCAAAGGTTGGTGGGTGTTACGAGATGCTGTCATTTTATGTGTTGTCATGCTCTTCTGTGGCATTTATTTCTTTGCCACTGATGACCATCCCGCAACCTCGTCAAGTCATCATTGCCATAGCCACCGCTTATGAATATGCTCCAGGCTTCCTTTCATTGTGAGCACATCTGTAACCTTCATTTTCATAGTGCACCAACACCACACTCATGCCTGCTAGCTTTTTCTCCTTCTATTGCTTGCTAGATGTTCCATATTTGCCAGAGTTTTTCTACCCGCAACCCCAGCTGTGCACCTTCTGAGTTCCCTCTAATTGTTCGTCTCTCTTACCTACATCATTTGATTTGCGTCACCTTACTCATGCCCACCTGCAACTCTTCCTCTATAACTATCCATCATCAGCCCCAACAGCCTTTGTGCTTTCCATGCTTGCTGCTTGCATTTCTCACCCCTACAATTATCCGCCATCACAATTTTTTACGCACCTTGCACTCCTACACTAGCAACTATTCTTTGGAGTTTCTACAAACCCACACCTTCTACTCTAGGGAAAACAAACTTCCACTAGGTGTTGTCGGCCCAATTTCACATTTGTTCATCACAATCGATGTTGGCCTGCATGACGACAGTCCGCGGTTGATTCAGTAGGTTGTGGGCTTTTGGCACGTAGCAGAGTTATTACATGACTCGGCAGCAACAACCCCAAGCAAGCTAGTAAATATTGGAACGCGACAACCCTCGTGCTAAATGAGGTGCACCTTGTGGAATATTTGACAATTGCATCACTCCTTGCCAAACATCAAGAAACACTAACCTCTCTATAAAGCAATGGCAACATAGCATCTTGGCTCCTTCAGTTTCTTTCAACTTCCTCATCGATTTTGGAAAACAGCCTTAGCCAAGACTGCTATTGTTATTCTTGGAGTGATAGATAACTTATTCATCTTTTTTCTTTAAACCCTTCCTATTGCCACAATTTGAGCAACTTCTAGCAGTGAAATATGGCTACCACCTCTCTTGTGGTTATTCCCCCTCCCTGCAACCTTGGCAAACTCCTTTCCATGAGCGACCTCCACCCTTTCTTTTTGCAGCACACAATGGATCATGGCAATCAAGCATCCTCCTTGACTTCAATGACTTAAGATGATACCAATTTTTCCAAGGACACTCCTTAGAAGTTTTCCTTTATCTTTTGAAATATAGTCCTAGATGCTCTCCTTGAGTTGGACTAGTTCCAGCTTTTCTCTCTTTAATTTCCTTTCACCCTTGTTTTCCCTCCATCTTTATGAAAGGGTACATTCTTGTCTATATCAAATTCATCTCTTTAGTTACCAACTACCCACCTACTTTGTAAAGAGTTCTCCCTCCCAAAAGCTTCTCTATCTCTCTTAAAGTTTGTACCCTGTTTGGGAAATGGAGACACATTCCTGAACTCCCCTACTTCAACCCCCTCCCTTCCCTGTGTATGGTTTACACCACTGATGAGATTCAATGTGAAACTTGTTTGGTGTAAACCTTTTGCTATCCCCCCCTCCCAAACTCACATACGCTTTTATTTTCACCTTTGTTCTCATGTTTTTGGCAAGACACACTTGTTAAGTTATTTTTACACATAAAGAATTAGAAAGGCATCTCCTATGATATTAATAAAAGATATCTAATGCTCTACCTTAGTCAGACTAGCTTAGCTGTAAGTATTGATTGATAAACCTAGACAAGGGACTATGACGTAAAATTATATTGAATCCAATGTCTAATACTAAGCAAACTTGTGAAATACTTTGCTACCAATCATGATTAAAGCGGACAAACATGAGTGTTAGAAAAGATAACCAGCGATGAGAATGGACAAGAAACACATGTTTTTGCTAGCCATCATGCTCGATTCAATGAGTGGACCTGACAAGGATTGCATGATGTTTAAAAGCTGAGCTAATGAAATACATCTAGGAGGCACATCATTGGGAAGAGACATCAACCTTATTGAAAAGAACCAAAACACAAAAAAGAATCCTAACCTACCTATTTGCACCAAGCTATAGGGTGAAGGAAACAAGATATTGTATAGGTTGGTGGGCAGTCTTAAGGCTATGCCTCTATCCTCATCATCAAGATAGACATAGTCATTCTTGGTGAGACCATAGACTTCCATGGTGTCATCTATTGGTTCTTCTTCATATTCTCGTGCATGTAAGCTAGTAAAAATTGCTACCATTCGTGGATAGCCATTTTGTGCAAAGGGGTAAGCCTATGCCAAAGGGATAGTATCTTCTATCACATATGGATCCCTTATGGTCAATAGACGCATCAGTCATTCTAACTCCTCAAAATTTTCCTCACATGCTAGACTAGCTACCAGGTCCCATTCTGAGGTAAGTACAGGTTAGATCATGTGAAACACTTGAGAAAGGTAAAGAGGATACCTTTCATTCAAAGTAGGGATGAAAGGTAAAGAGGATACCTTTCATCCAAAGTAGGGATGGATGACTCTAGTAAACTAGCCATATATGTACACACAGATAGATTTGGCTGGTTTACAAATGACATAAGGGTTGTGTCATTGTGAGTTTTGGTTTATGGACTAGATTTTGTAGGTTTCAATCCTGTTTTTGGTGGCTCTTGCTCTTTTACTCTCTTTATTTTTTTGGATTTCTAAAACTTTTGGCTGATTTTAGTATAAGGCTATAAATATATACATTCCCTAAGATTTGGAAGTTAAAAGGTTAGGGAGGAAGGTTAAGAGGGAAGAAGAAAAATGATGGATGTCAGTAAGCACTCTCGCCTTCCTTGGGTAGATCATGCTTTTTGAAAGATGTTGTCACCCTTTAAAACCAATTGTTCCAAATTGTAACAGGTGAGGACTTTGACCAATAGTTTTTGGCCATCCGAGGTGCTTCATCAAGTTGCATGGGTGGTAAGCTACTCTCCCATGATTTGACTTGAAATGTTGCTTTAGGTGAATTTACAACGGGAGGCATTGATTCTTTTTTGCTTTTGTGAATATTTACAGTGGTAGGTGGAGGTTTTGTAGAAGCTTGTATTTTGATGGATGAACTACATGAAGAGCGAGAAGCTTCATTTGAGTTTCCTATTCCTAAGCTAGGTGGAGCAAATTGTTCTTGCTTTGGCCCATTCGGAAGAGAATGGAGTCTAGGAGGGCTTCTTTATTTGGTAGCTTAAGAGAGTCAAACCTTTAGTATTAGGAAAGAAATCAAAGGATAACTTTTGAATTCAAACAAGTAAAACGGCTAGTTTATTTGAATTCAAGTTTCCCCCCAAAACAAAATTTAAAATTTAGCGGGCAAAAGTATATCATGTAACATATCTATGGAAAGAGCTTGGCATGTAGATTCCACATCTCTAATCTTCACTCAAATCGGAGATCATATGTAGGAGTTATGGAAGGCCAAAAATAATAAATTTGTCCTCCCTCATTTTGGGGGGGAAGTGCATTCTTTGACCACTCTTACACCTCTATTACACACCCACCATTCTTGCACGCATGGCATGTATCTGCTCGTCCAAATTTTAATCACCTCCATAATCTCATGGAAAATAAAGACACCCTCCTAGACTCCATCCTCTTCCTAATTGAATCCAAACTAGCTCTAGAATATGTGTGTAGTATTTAGTGATCTTTCCCTTCCTGCGGTCTTCAATCGACTTTGAAGTTACCGGATTTGGCTCACATGGATCTGTAGGTGACAAGGAAGAACACAATGTATGTTTAGGTACCCATACTTGTTCATCTTCATCATAGTAGCCTTGGGCTTCCAATAGTCGTTTAGGAATCCAACACAACGTACCCTTGCATTTCTTGGGGTGAGTGAAACATCTCTTGCAAGGCTTCTATTTTGAGCAAGTTTGAAGATCGGAACTAGTGGTCATTAACAAAGCTTTAGGGACACATGTTTATGTTCCCCTTGTGAAAACATGTTGATTCATGGGTACCACATTCTCTGTTTTAGGCATGCCAAGTTAAATTTTTAGAGGTTTGTGCTACATGTACGGATGCTTTAACCTCTTGAATTTGTAATTTTTTGTTATGTGATTCCTCAAGAGGCAATAACTCAGGGACTATTGCTTGAGGGGTAGGGTTGAGACTTGGTTTTTGTGTCGTGATACTCCTAGTATCCCAATCAATACTACATTTAGTTGCAGACATTCACGTGCACCCTAGATTTATGTTACCCTCCATATTTCCAACAGGCATAATTAAAAATCTTTGAACCACAGTCCCGTTTTCATAAATGACATGAGTATGTAGGATTCCAAAAACAATGGTCTTATTCTTATTGAAAGCTTTGACTGAGATGGTACTTATGGATAAGGGTGGTTTTCCTAGCTAACACCACACTCCATAGGATAACAAATTATATCGATTGTTCGTGTCCAATAATGCACTATATAGTACTTTCCCATAGGAGCTATTCAACTCGATTGGGTATCGTAGAGGTAGTTCATAGTCTATAAAATCGTCATCTGCTTTGACTTGGAATGAGTATGTAACACCTAGTTTGGCTTCTCGTTGGCGTTTAATACATTGTTGTCACTCTCGAGCTTCAATCTTGGCTTGTATCTTTTCTAACTTAACTTGTTCTTTCACAACTTTCTTTTGATGGATGGTACGTAATTCTTCTTGGCTTAGCAGAGCATAGTATCTTTTCAATTTACTGCTATTGAGGAATCCAATGATTTCAACTTCGTCTAGAGTCTCCACACGAAGGGTACCTTGTGGGGTAATTTCACATACTCTATATTGCCCTTTGCCAACTTATTTAAATTTTTTCTTCTATAAGAACTTTATCACCGGATTTGATGTCCTTGTTCTTTAAATGGTGATCAAACCACTTCTTTCTCCTATCTTTCTCCACAAGGGCATTCTAGCCACTTTATACGCAGTGCGATAAGTCTGTAGAGTTAGTATAAGATTCAAGTCCCAATTTGTATGCCTCTACCGTCTTAGTTAAGAGAGAAATTAGAGTCTTGTCGGTACTCTCAACTTGGCCATTTGCTTGTCGATAATAAGGTGTAGATTTATGGTGAGATATCATGAATTCTGAGGTGAGTTCTTTTATCACTTCATTCATAAAATGGGTACCATTTTCACTCACAATCTCAAACGGACATCCAAATTGTGTAATAAAGTTTTCAAAGAGGAACTTAGATGTTGTCTTTGCGTTGGCCTTGGGTGTAGATTTAGCTTCAGCCCATTTTGTCACATAGTCAGTAGCCACCACGATGATATATTGGCATTGAGTATTACAGGTTGTCAGACTAATTGGCCCTACAAAATCTAAGCCCCACTCTTCAAATGGTTGGATCACCTTAATAGAATGTAGAGGCATCTTATCTTTTCTTTGTGGTTTTGCATAACATTGGCATTTATCCCATCCTTTTGTAAAGAGTGATGCATCCTTAAATAAAGTGGCCACCAATAGCCTGATTGTAATAACTTTCTAGTAGTCAATTCTCTTCAAAAGTGACTAGCATCTACGCTGTCAAGAAGTGCGCATTGTGACTAGGAAAGCGTCAGGCCTCTGATTGTGAGAATTCATAGCAAAATCAAGCAAGGCGTTGATGATTTGAAGTCAAAAACACACTCAAATAGAACAAAACTCCATCCATGAAAGCTCCACTTTGAAAAAAACCGAATACTAACTCAAAAATCTTGTGTGTGTAAAGATTAGGTGTAGCCTCGCTCCCAATTGCGCAGAAACAGTGCTTATTCGACCTGTTAAAAACCCTAAATTAACCCTTCGATTCCTCGTCGTGACCATTTCATGGAAGCTTCTGTACTTCATTGGAGAAGCCCAAGTAGTTATTTGAGGAGGGGAAACCCTGATTGGAGGCCTCACAGCCTCAACCATGTAGTGGAAGCAGCTCGGGATTGCACTAGCACCCTGTAATGGAATGGCTGTATCTCCTTGCTTATATGCCCAAATGAGTTCATTTGCTTATATGCCCAAATGAGCTCATTCTTGGCTCTAAAACTTCTCTCTACTTAGGAAACAATGGCACCGTTGTTGATGTGGCATTTTGAGCTTCTTCAAGCTATGTTTAGGCTATTTTTATGCTATTGTTGACCACTTTATGGCCAATTTTAGCCATTTTTAGCCCAAAAATACCCCTTTTTGTCAGTAAAAAGCCCAAATGGGCTGGGAAAAATCCCTAAAGTTGTGGAAAAAACCTATTGGGCTCAGATTCCAAGTTGAATCTCAATTTTCCACTTGGTAAGAACTTTGGACACGTCTTTTATGCCCGCACATAAAACCTGCTATTTCTGGCCGAGATTGCCTGCATTGAACTTTCTAGGCAAAACGACCGTACCACTTCGATAAACTTGACATTTGTACATTCCTAAAGCAAAATAGTCATATATTCATGTGAAAAAGCATGCCATAGTGCCACGTCTAGGGCCTTGTCTTCTCGGCAAGGTATGTATACGATTGCAACCGTGGCATCTATTTTCGCATATATCACACTATGTACATTATAGCATTCGGTCCCACATAACAAAAGGATTGAGAGTGAGGTACATATTCTAGTTTCACATTATGAATGTGCCACAACACAACATCCACCCCCTCTAAACCTACACATCCTCTGGAATGTGCCACAAATATCTTTTGCATGTTCAGTTTTCATTTAAGTCAAAATACATATCGATCTCATCATCACTTCCAGTGAATCATCATCTCTTTCTTCATCTTCATCCATAAAATGTTCATCAAAGCCTTCATTTTGACTTTCTTATGAAGCAAAGGGATTTTTATCACCTCTTCTTTTGGAGAACTTGATTCTTTCCCTGTGATGGGAATCTTTATTTTTGTCCCATCTAATTTATGCAAGGTATAAGTTGCATTCCCATGTACATGCTGAACCACATAAGGACCAAAGCATCTCTTTGAAAGATTTCTTATTGTTGAATGCTGGTTGTCAAGACTGTTGTCATACACCAACACCCAATTACCTTCCTCAATAGCTTTAGGTATGAGCCTATGTCTCTTATCAAATATGTCCTTATTCTTTAACCTTGCATCTTTCAATCGTGCTACTACAATCTCAATATCTTGGGGCCTTATTTCTAACTGTTGTGTGTGCAAAGCAAGAAGGTCTTCCCTACTCATTCCATCTTCCCAAGGCAATACATTCCATGTGGGAATTACATCCTCAATTGGCATTATAGGTTTTTGACCATACATCAACTCAAAAGGCATATAACCAGTAATTGAGCTATGAGTTGTACGATTAGCACATAAAGCATAAGGCAATAACCTAGGCCACTCTCTCATTTTACCTTTGGAGGCCTTAGCCAAAGCTTTAATAATAGGAGGATACTCACACTCTGATTTACCATTTCACTCAAGATTATATGCAGTAGTGAGAGCAAATTTACTTCCCAACCTATAGAAAAATTCCCTTGCTCTGTCAGCATCCAACTTATCCCTGTCTGCTCTTATTTTCCCAACACACCCATAACGGATAAATTACATCATCCAAGAGGAACTTGCATACCCCTTCTGTGCTTTTTGTTGTTAGAGCAAGACCTTCAACTTGGTTGGTTAAATCTTCCCGTGCAAGCACTATGTATCTCATTTGCCATAAGCCCAATGGCATTGTAACGAGATCTACTACCCACTTATAGTGCATGGCCAATGGGTAAGTAGGGTGCAACCCATCACAATGACGTACATTTGAATACATTTGATATGTTTCACAAGACTCCACAAAGTGAGATACATCTTTATACTACATACCTTTCCACCAATACCTCTCTTACATTTTAGTAAAGGTGGCCCATACACCTCTATGTTCGGCATAAAGACTCTCATGAAACTTTTTTATAAGCTCATTTAGAGTGTCCTTATCATTCATGACTCTCAATGACATTCCATTTCTTTGTTTCTGAAACTTCCATAAGTACCCATCTTTCAAAAAGTATTCATAGGCCTTTCTTCGTATTCTTTTAAACTCTTGATCAGTGCGCCCTTCTTGCCTTCTCAAAGTGCTCAAATAACGTCCAATGAGAAACCAATCACCTTGATATAGGCCCTCTGTAAATGACTCGAGTGCATTTGACAGGCAAACGTGATGACCCTTGGCATGAGAGATACTATAGAACCTTGTGCCTACATCATCACCCTCGAGAACCACGTTGGTGCAGCGAAAGTTGGTCTGCATCAGGAAGTGTGTTATGTAGTGCAAAGGGTGCTACCAGGCGCATGGCAAAGGGCTAAAGCAAGAATAAAGGCCCTGGGCAGGAGAGTGGCATCAGAAATGTATGCTTAAAGTGGTTAATTTAGGCTAGGGGGGCCTCCAAAAGTGATATAATGATGATGGAAATTCAAGGTGTTCAAAATGCAGAAAATGTACCCCGAAATGTGGTATTCAAGATGCTCTAGAAGCTCATCTAGATAGCTCGCCAAATAGAGTCCCGGTGTGAAAGTTATGATTGTTCGAAGATGGAAGGCTCCGCACGTCCCAACGGACAGGGCAGGTACAAACAGGTGGCGAAAAATGGGATCAATGGGTACACGTGTAAATCTCAAGCTGTCGATCATGCCGATCTTTTCGGTTCTCCGTTCGAAGCTCAAACAAGAAAGTTACAGCCAGCTAAAAGTTTTCCGGGGGTCGGGTGTGTGCAAGGTTGTCCGCATCAAAAGACGTGCGGCCAGGTTTTTTTCTTGCCTCGACTGGGTTTGGCAAGGTAGCATACACTGTGGGGAGTCATCTGTGGGGAGTCAGCCAAAGTTTACGGCTTGCTGATCGAAGGCATGAGCATCGCGATACACACAGTTCAGTTGGGTAAGCAATCATGATGGGAAGGGATCGGATATTTTTTTCTCTCTCTTGAACGGGTTGTCCGAGGCCAAGGTGCGGAATGGTGGGGAATCACGAGGATTTTGGGTCCAGTGGAGCTCCCATGCAACGTGGTCGGAAAATTCCTATGGCAAGCCCTGGCTGTGTTGTGAGCACCGAACGCGCGGGAACATATGCCAATTATTTCCTTGGTTGTAAACTTAAAAAAGAGAAAGTATAGCTTGGAGGGTTTTGTCATAAGACAAAGGAGGGCTTCAAAAGCAAAAAAAGAAAGGGAAAGAAGGGAAGCTCCCAGCTGCCCAAAAAAATAAATTTTTTTTCTTTCTTTGGCTTGGAAAAACTAAGAGGAAAATGGGAGAAGACTGCGTTTTCGAGGAGGGCTTCCTTTTTCTTTGGCTGGAGGGGAAGAAGAAAAGGAAGAGAAGTGGGAGAAAAGAAACATGCTTCGTACGCTCACGATCAAGGGTCGAAGCTGACACGCATGGTCCTCAAAGTGGCTCGAAAGAGCGAAGGGCTTGCACGAGAGGTAGCGAGTGAAGGCAACGAAGACGAAAAGTTGTTGTCGAAGTGAAGCCATGAGTGGGTGCTCCGGTCCAGGGTGTGTCGACGGATGTGAGTTTGGAGAGAGGTGTGTGCCCCTCTATGTGGAACAGTGATGGCTATAGTGCGGCCATGAGTAGACCATATGGATCCTGTACAGGTTTTTTTGTTTTGAAGAAGAAGCTATGATTTCCGATTTTGGCGTCGTCTTTCTCTCCTTCCCCCCTTTCTTCTTTGCTAGTCTCCAATGTGTGTGGTGTTGGTGTGTGTGAGCGTGTGCGTCCCGCCAGGCCCCCTGTGTGTGTGAGAGAGAAAGAGAGAGGGGTGTCGAGTTGTGGAAGAGCTGGAAGCGAGCAAGATCGGTGTGATCACTTTCTGAGGATTGTGTGCATTGGGCGAAGTGCAGGCAAGGCACTGTTAGTGTAAATCGTCTTTTCTAAAGGTGTTTTCGAGAGGACAGGGGTGCTGTGAATACCCTGAGCTGTATAGGGGCAGTTGTTTGAGTGTCGGGTGTGTTTCCCATTCCCCCTCTCCATCTTCTGGTGCCCCCACTGAGGAGCACACTGATTGCTCCCAGTTAAGTGAAGAGAAGCAATTTTTGGTGTTGGTCGACATGGCGCTTCGAAGCTATGGGCCAATTTTTACAGGTGAAGAAAATCCTGATGAGTGGGTTGCAGACTTTGAGTTGTATATGCTATCGCTACGCATGCCGAACGAGGACGGCAAAATGCAGATATTTCCTTTGGTGATGCGCAGGAAGGCAAAGATATGGTACGAAGCTTTGAAAGGGGAGCCGAGGCATGCTTGGTGTAACAGGACTTGATTTTGAAGTGTTTTAGCAATAAATTTTGTTTTTCTAGGAAGTTTTTGTCGTTTTAAAGTTGGTCCACTGTGTAGAAGGATGTGTGGATTGTTTTTGTCCAATAAAATTTTTTAATCCAAAAGGCACTTTCTGGGGCATTTTTGAAGGTGTTAACATGGGATTTTGGAAAAGTGATGTATGAAGCGATTGAAGCTTGTGTTATAAGGAAAAACTTTGGTTCTTTGAGTATTTAGAGATTTTGATCTTTTGATGCTCGTTGAGGGCCAAAGATAAAGAAAAAAGTAGGATTTGCTGTTTTTGCATCGTTTTTGTAGAAAATGTTGTTTTCCAGGTTGATTTTCAGCAAATCAGAGCAGGCTATGGAAATTTTCCATCACATAGTTGTCGAAGAGCGCAACGAGGGCAACAAGATTGTGTGAGACGGACTTGGGTTGTTTTGGCTCCGTTTGGGATTTATGTTCAGTTAAAGACAACTGAAAATTTTAGGGCTTACAAATCACACAGATGTGGGGACCATATACCCATTGGACATCATTACCATAAAGAATACCACAAACACTTATGATACCACTTACTTGAACACTTATATTTCACTTACTCGATCCTTTATTGGTAATTATGAAACATCGACAACTTGGAAAAAATAAATGCTTTCTTGTTCAAGTGTCTCATTTATACATTCTTTTAGCAATAGACATAAGAAAATGGCAAATAAAGTGTGTATATCTCAAGTAATGCCAATTATTTATAATGCATCACACACCTCAATAGCATACACGGATGTAATGCATCTTATATCATTATTTACAAAGAATGGTTTAACTCAAAATAGAATTAAGTAACATTCTTGAATTTTTAAAACGTAATGGATTCCCTAGTTTAAAGATTGATAAAGATATGCTAATAGCATTTCTTAGTGGGAGGGATCATACACAGATCTCTTCTTCTGGGAGTGCGAGTGCGAGTGCGAGTGAGACGCTGCATGCAAGCGGACTGAAGTTCGGGGGTGGTCGGGAGGTTCGAGCTCCGTACAACGGAATGCGCCCATTATTTTATTGCTCCTCTATTGTATCAAAACTCTATCAATACAAAGATCTCTTTCTCTATCTTTTGTTGTCTATCTCTATTATTATGTTCCTGTGACACTTGGTCGGCTCTGCGGGCGCGTTTCCTACATGATTTCCGCAAAGAGGTGTCCCCAGTGGAGATGGATGCCAAACTGAAGGCACTCAAACAGCATGTAAGTGAAGAGTCCAGTTTGTTTTTGGATCATTTTGAAGTGTACTGGGCAGAGTTAGCGGGTGCCATGCAATTGGCCAATGGCGACTACTTCAAGCTCGATAAATTCATGGAATGCCTGCATTCTAAAGTGAGGGAGAAAGTGGATTTTGAGAGCCCAGAAAACTATAATGATGCAGTGGCCATCGCAAAGGCAAAAAGCAGGAAAATCAAAAATAAGATTGAACAAGGTGTGTCAGGCTATGAAGTGGTGGTCCAACCTCAGGGTCCGAGGGATGTTGTTCATGATAAGAACCCTGCAAATCGAGGTGTAGCCGTTGTGCCACAAAATTGGGTGCGAATCGTGCAAGATTTGTCTGAGAAAATGCAAGAATTGCGGCTAAGCGTGATGGATAGAGGTCAACCCAGAGGAGCAAGGGGTAGGTCAAGGCCACTGCCTGGCCAGTGTTACAATTGCGGTGAAGAAGGACACTACGCACGGGATTGCCCTCATCCGCTAAGTGTTTGGCACAGGTAGAGGCCAAGCACAGTTCAATGGCCCAAGAGAGCAGGTGGTCGAGAATCAGGTGAAGCCAGCTCCTCAGGATGGTGGTGAAGTCCCTAGGGTGAATTTCATCGGAGTGGATAAGCAGGATGTTGAAGTTTTGGCCAACAAAAGAGCAAGGATGGAAAGAGAGACAGAAACCGAGCGGGAGACGAGGGCCCGTATAGGTAAGGAGAAAGTGTACGAAGGCAAGGAGCAACCGAAAACTAGCAAGAAGAGGAGGCGTCGCAAAATCAAGCAAGTAGACTTTCAGTTAGGGCGCGGCTACCCCGAATACGACCTAGTAAGCGATGTTCAAAATCAAAAGGCTAACATTACCTTTGGTCAGCTGTTGGCTTTAAATCCCAAGCTACGAAGACAGTGGTCTACAAGTGTCAGCACGAGGCTTCCAAAGGCTAAGGGAAATGTGCATGCAATACAAAACATGGCATTGAGAGTGGGTAGCCCGACGAATGTCCTTCCTCTAGTGGATGCGGTCATTGAAAAGAGGATGCAGGCCTATATAAATGGTGGAGCACAAGTTTGTGTCATGACGGAAGCTGCTATGAAGGAAACAGGGGTCAAAGCAGTAGCTAAATCAAATATACGCATGAGGATGGCTAACCATACCAAAGCCAGGTATTTGGGCGTGGCTCAAGACGTAAGAGTGAAAGTGATGGGCATTGAGTGCCTAATTGATTTCTTTGTGATGAAGGTGGGTGACAATGCTTATCCAATCATCTTGGGTAGGCCATGGCTACTTGCAATAGGGGCTAAGCAGGATTGGGGGAGCAGGGTGTTCACATTGCCTCACAAGGAGAGAGGGAGACATGTGGTGCTTGATTTGAAGACCAAAGAGAGCCGTTTTCACCCTGTCGCAGAAAAAGACAAAGATGATACGACAAGCTATGAGTATGAGACCGAGACAGGCTATGATGAGGGCTACACAGATACTAAAGAAAAAATAGTAGTACAGTAAACACGTTTTTGAATTAATTAGAAAGAGACAAAGTACTACATTTGGATTGGACCCAAGGAAGGGCACGTGTGATAAGCAAAAAGTATACAACACTAGTAAAACGGCGCTGCCTTCGGCAGCGGCATGGCCCCTCTTACCCTCAAACCCCTTGCTTCCACTGCCTATTCAAAGAGGGTTTTGGAACACTGGCCAAAGTTATGAAATACCATTATCAGATATTCCTTGGGCTATGTTTATTGGGGATTAGTCCCTCTTATTCTCCCTAGACAAGTAGAGTTGGATTATATTTGGCTCGACAACCAACTTTGGGATTTTCATCTTATCAACCATTGTGCACCTTTTTTTATTAGCTCTTTGGCCTTACTATGTAGTATTCCTATGGAAGTTGTGGGATAATGTAGAACCACAACTTTACAAGCTAAACATCTTTTGTCTATTGATCTCTCTTTTGAGCTTCAATAGATTTCTTTGGCTCTTGTAGACTCTAACAAGTGCTCTAACTCATCTCTGGTGGCAATAACAAAAGGATTATCCCGTGCGGATCGGGTTAAAGACACAAAGAAGTTTCTCAAAAATTGTTGGAATACATATAAGCCCTTTGTCAAATTTGCATGCAAAAAAATTGACCCTAGTTCAACCTATATTGCATCTATGCTATGGGTTGACCATCTATTATGGTATGTATTTCAAAATCTACCTAAGTTTTTTCCCTTCACCTTGGGATTTGCACAAGTTTATGCATTTATAGCATGGGTAGCTACTTTACCTCTGGAAATATGACATGCTATTCTAGTCTATTATCACTTTCAAGATATTCTTGAGGTTGCTCACGGGCTTGTTCTATACTCCCTAGGAAACCCTCTACTACCCAGACTCGCCAACATAACTATAGCCAATACCATCAAAAATATCCTTAGACCTCTAAAAGGCAAAGAACCCATGAAGAAGATCATGCACACACCTGGTTGTGCGTCATCTGCTGCACCTAAGAAACCTCGACAATTTTGGGGTGTTGAAGACATTGGGAATACATCAAAATCTTTGGAGTTCATCTCAAATGAGGAATAGTTTTGGACTATTACTAAAGCTAATTTACTCAAACAAATGATTAGAAACTATAAGTCAAAAGGAAGATTTGTACATTTAGTTTTTTGTAATAAATTGTGGACTCCATAGAACCTTTTGTCTTTTACCAAGAAGTCTTGAATTTGACTAGCATACCTAGAACCTTAGCATGCTTCAACATTAAATTTGGCTGGAAGAACATTAGAAATTTAAACAACATTTTATATAAACCCTTTAGTACTGTCTCAATCCCATTTGATTTATCACTTGAGTGTTATTGTATGACCCTTAATAGGTTTGCTCGATTTTGTAAAAAATACTGAACGTTTTGGAACACATGTTCTTACAACCAACACTAACATTGACACACATGTCATGTTATAAGATTTTTTTAATAAAGGGATTAACCATATTCCTATGGTCCCTTAGACCCTATTAAAGTTGTAAAAGAAATAATAGTTGGTTGGTCAAAAATATGTAATATTTTGGGTATAGATGATTGTGGTATGCACCACAATATTATTTCTGAAAAAATTGATGAAGCATTTAGAATCAAATTCCCTTCACATAGGGTTAATCAGTTATTTTGGTTTAAGGACCCTGATTTGATGAATGAAATTGAATTTTTGCTTGAGCACCTATTTATTTGTGGCCCGGATAAGTCTTCCCAAACCCCCATTTTTATTTGTTAAAAAATGGCCCATCTAGTGACTTATAAAAGACTTTCATCTAATGAATTTCAAATATCTCATAGATTTGAGAATGAAATCATTATGGACATCCTGCAATTCTCCTCGGTGAATGACATATTACTACCCTCTAAACATACTCTTCCCTATTTCGTGGGTAACACAAGGAGAAATTTAGATGAATAAGATATTACTACCCTCTAAACATACTCTTCCCTGTCTCATGGGTAATTACAAAATTCACAAGGAGGAATTTAGATAGATAACAATACACATGACTGTATATTTTTGCCATTGACTAACCTCATGGCGTCAATTCTTAGGACAATAAACAATGGCCTTAGTGAATATACTAAAGGATTTCATATAAACTAAAGACCTTCTTGATGGTTACCACTAATGGTTATTTGATTATCAATAATCAATATGTTTTTTTTATAAACATTCCAGATAAAGTTTCCTTAGCATATACATTTGATAAAAAAGCTTGCTATGAGGCAATACCACATTATGGTAATAATGGATGGTTGACACATATAATAAAATTACTTAGCGGAATGGTTTATAAAGGGTTTTAAAAATCTCACAAAAGTATTACTCTCATCAAAAAAACATAAAGAGATTACATGGTCATTTGAATTCTTTATCACTTTGAACCATTTTTTGTTGGATAATTGTGTGTCCAAACTAGGAAATTGCATTTTTTATCAAAGACAATGGATCCCAATGGGATATGCGTGTTTCCCTTTATGGTGTAATCTTTATTTAGCATGGTTTGAGTTGGATTATATTCAGAAATTGTCAAGGCTACAAAAAATGACATGTTGCAAGCATTTTTATATTCATGGAGATGCATGGATGATCTCCTCTTCATTAACAATCAGTGCGTATTGGATTGCCTAAATCACAATAGACCTCTTTTAGATGATGACCCCTTTTCTATTTACCCACTTGATATTATCAATATCAAGCCCACTTTTTCCACCCATATTACTTCGTACTTGAGTACGACAATCAAACTGATTCATCCCTTTATTGGGGAATTTGGTACTTTCACTTGTTGGAAAAAGACATAATACCAAGAGACCATGTGAATTTTATTCATGCACACAGTAACAGACTTAAATGAATGGCCAAAAAAGTCAGCATATATCACGTGCTTCCTATCATTTATAATGTGTCAAATACATCATTAGCATTTACTAATTTGTCACATCTTGTCTTATCAGTCTCTTTGAAAAAAATAGTTTTTGTCCAAATGGGTTCACTTTACATATTACACATTTTCCAAGAGTAATCAATTCTCCAACATTAGAATTGAAGTACCACTACTTGTTAAGCTTTTGGTGGGGGATAGGTCCACTTGGTGGCCTATCTCGACCTTTCCTCTGGGATGGGGAAGGGACACACACACACACACACAATAAACTAAAAAAGACCTCATGTACAAAAATGCATCCCGCACGTGCACACATACCCATGTTCTGTAAAGAGTGAGTTAGATCATCACCGCTATTTTTTACTATCATCACATGAAATTGTATCAATGAATTTTAAACTTATATCAATTTATTTACAAAAATGGTAAGAGTATGATTTTCACATGTACACACACACATATACGTCCACACCCACACCCACACACTAAGTTTTGATGCTTTACAAAGCAGGAAAAAAAAACACACACGGGACACAAAGTATACTCTCACTTTCAAAGTTGGGAGAAACTTGTGGTTCCCCATTGTGGTGTAATTTGTATTTGGCATTGTTTGAATTAGATTTCATTCGGCATCTATCACGACTAAATTATAGTAATAGACTAAAAGCTTTCCTTCTCTCATTTAAGTTTTTGGATGACGTTGTTTATTAACAACGAATTGTGTTGCAAAATTTAGGACTTGCAAATCACACTAATCACACAAATGTGGGGACCATATACCCATTGGACATCATTACCAAAAAGAATACCACAAACACTTATGATACCACTTACTTGAACACTTAGATTTCACTTACTCGATCCTTTATTGGTAATTATGAAACATCGACAACTTGGAAAAAATAAATGCTTCCATGTTCAAGTGTCTCATTTATACATTCTTTTAGCAATAGACAAAAGAAAATGGCAAATAAAGTGTGTATATCTCAAGTAATACCAATTATTTATAATGCATCACACACCTCAATAGCATACACGGATGTAATGCATCTTATATCATTATTTACAAAGAATGGTTTTACTCAAAATAGAATTAAGTAACATTCTTGAATTTTTAAAACGTAATGGATTCCCTAGTTTAAAGATTGATAAAGATATGCTAATAGCATTTCTTAGTGGGAGGGATCATACACAGATCTCTTCTTCTGGGAGTGCGAGTGCGCGTGCGAGTGTGATTGTGAGTGCGAGTGCAAGTGTGAGTGCGAGTGAGACGCTTCATGCAAGCGGATTGAAGCTCAGGGGTGGTCGGGAGGTTCGAGCTCCGTACAATGGAGTGCGCCCATATATTTTATTGCTCCTCTGTTGTATCAAAACTCTATCAATACAAAGATCTCTTTCTCTATCTTTTGCTGTCTATCTCTATTATTCTGTTCTTGTGACACTTGGCCAGCTCTGCGGGCGCGTTTCCTACATGATTTCCGCAAAGAGGCATCCCCAGTGGAGATGGATGCCAAACTGAAGGCACTCAAACAGGATGTAAGTGAAGAGTTCAGTTTATTTTTGGATCGTTTTGAAGTGTGTTGGGCAGAGTTAGTGGGTGCCATGAAATTGGCCAATGGCGACTACTTCAAGCTCAATAAATTCATGGCATGCCTGCATCCTAAAGTGAGGGAGAAAGTGGATTTTGAGAGCCCAGAAAACTATAATGGTGCAGTGGCCATCGCAAAGGCAAAAAGCAAAAAAATTAAAAAGAAGATTGAACAAGATGTGTTGGGCTATGAAGCGGTGGTCCAACCTCAGGGTCAGAGGGATGTTGTTCATGATGAGAACCCTGCAAATCGAGGTGTAGCCATTGTGCCACAAAATTGGGTGCGAACCGTGCAATATTTGTCTGAGAAAATGCAAGAATTGCGGCTAAGCGTGATGGATAGAGGTCAACCCAGAGGAGCAAGGGGTAGGGCAAGGCCACTGCCTGGCCGGTGTTACAATTGCGGTGAAGAAGGACACTACGCACCGGATTGCCCTCATCCGCTAAGAGAAAGAGGCGGTATTTATCCACTGTTTGGCAAAGGTAGAGGCCAAGCACAGTTCAATGGCCCAAGAGAGCAGGTGGTCGAGAATCAGGTGAAGCCAGCTCCTCAGAATGGTGGTGAAGTCCCTAGGGTGAATATCATCGGAGTGGATAAGCAGGATGTTGAAGTTTTGGCCAACAAAAGAGCAAGGATGGAAAGAGAGACAGAAATCGAGCGGGAGACGAGGGCCCGTAAAGGTAAGGAGAAAGTGTACGAAGGCAAGGAGCAGCTGAAAACTAGCAAGAAGAGGAGGCGTCACAAAATCAAGCAAGCAGACTTTCAGTTAGGGCGCGGCTAGCCCGAATATGACCTAGTAAGTGATGTTCAAAATCAAAAGTCTAACATTACCTTTGGTCAGCTGTTGGTTTTAAATCCCAAGCTATGAAGACAATGGTCTACAAGTATCAGCACGAGGCTTCCAAAGGCTAAGGGAAATGTGCATGCAATACAAAACATGGCATTGAGAGTGGGTAGCCCAACGGATGTCCTTCCTCTAGTGGATGCAGACATTGAAAAGAGGATGCAGGTTCAAGCCTATATAGATGGTGGAGCACAAGTTTGCGTCATGACGGAAGCTGCTATGAAGGAAACAGGGGTCAAAGCAGTAGCTAAATCAAATGTATGCATGAGGATGGCTAACCATACCAAAGCCAGGTGTTTGGGCGTGGCTCAAGACGTAAGAGTGAAAGTGATGGGCATTGAGTGCCTAATTGATTTCTTTGTGATGAAGGCGGGTGACAATGCTTATCCAATCATCTTGGGTAGGCCATGGCTACTTGCAATAGGGGCTAAGCAGGATTGGGGGAGGAGGGTGCTCACCTTGCCTGACAAGGAGAGAGGGAGACATGTGGTGCTTGATTTGAAGACCAAAGAGAGCCGTTTTCACCCTGTGGCAGAAAAAGACAAAGATGATACGACAAGCTATGAGTATGAGACCGAGACGGGCTATGATGAGGGCTACACAGATACTGAAGAAGAGGAAAGTGAGGATGATATGCTAAAGATAGATGCCGACTTGTTTGGGGTTACTGTTGAAGGCTCCCATGCAAAACGGAAGGTGCAACCGCAGGTTGGTGGCATAGGTGTGGAGGAGGTAACTGCTATGCTAAGCGAAGATTTGACCAAGAAAGAGAGAGAAGGCTATGTTGAGTTGTGTGCCTCTTTTCCAAATTTATTTGCGACGAAGTACGAGGATTTACGAGGAGCGAAAGGTGCAGAGCACAAGATAGTTCTTAAAGAAGGGTGCAAACCAAAGAGACAGAAGCTAAGGAGGTTAGGGGAAATTCAGAAGGAGGCTCTTTGGCAGGAGATTAACCAATTGTTAGATGCAGGTATCATATACCCCGTGAAGGAGTCAGAGTGGGTTTCTCCAGTGGTTATCACCCCTAAGAAGAATGGAAAATGGCGGGTGTGCGTCGATTACAAGCCATTGAATGCGGCGACCAAGAGAAACCACTACCCGCTACCATTCCAAGATGAAATTTTAAATCAGGTGGTAGGACATGAGAGGTACTCTATTATGGATGGATTTTCAGGGTACTTTCAGATAGGGATTGCGCTTGAAGACCAACTGAAGACGACATTTATCTCTCCATGGGGATGTTTTTCATATCGTAGGATGCCGTTTGGTTTAGTGAATGCCTACGCCACCTTCCAAGACTGGATGAATAGGGTGTTTGGTCCCTACTTGGGCAGATTCATTAGGGTTTTCATGGATGACATTGGGTACTATAGCTCAAGGGCGGATCATTTATCAAAGCTCCGGCTATGTTTTCAAAGGCTGGACGAAGAAGGAGGTCAATTAAACACTAAGAAGTGCAAGTTAGCACAACCTCGAGCACAGTTGCTAGGTCATGTGGTGTCACAAAATGGAATCGAGGCAGATCCGGAGAAGGTCAAGGATCTAGTCTTGATGGAGCCTCCCTCTAGTGCACAAGGCTTGGCCTCTTTTGTACATAAGCTAAAGTACTTGTCGCGTTTTTTCTGGATGCTGTCACAGTATGTGTATCCTCTCCAAAAGAGGGCTCAATAGGTGCATGGCTTTAAATGGGATGAAGATGCTCAAGAAGCTTTTGATAGGGTGAAAGAAATTTTGTGTCAGCTGCCAACTATGTGCCCTCCAAGCCAAGAGGATGATTTCTACGTGTCAATGACAGTAGGTACCGTGGCTATTGGGGCGGTGTTACTATAGAAGGTAGGAAGGAGATATAAGCCTATCTACTTTGAAAGCAGGGTAATAAGTCCTGGAGAGGCGGCTTACACTGAAGCGGAGCAGTGGGTCATGGCATTGGTTTTTGCTTGTAGAAAGTTCAAAGTGCACCTCATTGTGCATAAGTTTTATGTGTTGACAGCTAATAATCTATTGCCGGAAATAGTACTACACTTGAAGCCAGGGAAGCGGATCATGAAGTGGGTGATAGAGTTGCAAGAATTCGAGTTTGAGTTCAAGATTGACCATACAAGTCGGTCCCATTTGGCGGACATTTTGGTCAGCAAAGCGGTGGATTTGCCAATTTATCCAAGAGTGGTGCGAGATGAAGCCAAAGAGGAGCCCGACCTGATTGGAGCTTTTACCATGTGGTTTGATGGTGCATATAGGAGGGTGATAAAGAAAGTTGGGGGAGGTGTGGTGATACACAATCCACACGGCAAGGTAATCTTCTAAAAAGCCTATGATTTGGAGGATGTTCATACCAACAATGAAGCAGAATATCTCGCCCTCCATCTAGGTTTGAAACAATGCGTCGAGTTCGGCATTTCCATGTTGGTGGTCAAAGGTGATGCGTTATTGGTCATCAAGCAACTGCTGGGCCAATGGCAAGTAAAATGCGATTCCTTAAAACATTGGTTCTTTGCCATCAAAAAGTTGTTGAAGTTCTTTAGAGAGATCAAGTTCAAGCATGTGAAGAGGGAGCACAACGAAGAGGCAGACCAGCTAGCAAGCAGTAAGGTGCAGGTACATGTCGCAAGTATATATGTGGCCCCGGCCACATACACAGGTAGGGAGTCATTGAAGGAGGTGAAAGATTTCTTGAGTACAGGGCAGTGTCCTCAAGGTTTGTCTAAACTGCAAAGGAGGAGGATAGTTCAGAAAGCTCGCAAATTTACATTAATAGGTGAAGACCTAATGACTTACGGCAGAGATGGGGTGCTAAGGAGAGTGCTCTATAAAGAAGAGATTAACTTGGTACTAGAGAAATACCATGAGGAGAGTGGACGCCAGGGGAAAGGGTTAGTACTATTTCGAGTGTTGAGAGCGGGTTTTTGGTGGCCTTCAGTGGTGAAGGATGTGCACTATTGGTGCAAGACCTGCCATGAATGTCAGACTATAGGAGAGAGGCGTTTGACAGCTGAGTCACAGGGAGCAATTGTTGCTCAGAATGCTTTTGAGAAGTGGGGTTTGGATGCCATCGTTCCACTCCCTAAGTCTACAAGTGGTAAGAAGTATGTCGTGGTAGCCATCGACTACCTCACCAGGTGGGTCGAGGCCAAAGCTGTGAAGGAGGTAAATGCACAAGTTGTGGCCCACTTTGTTTTCGATAACATTTGTTGCCGTTTCGGAGTACCGTGGGTACTCATTTCTGATAGAGGGCAAGGATTCAGAAGCAAGCTTATGCAGGCATTGGTGGAAAAACTAAAGATTCAGCATCGGTTTTCCTCACCTTATCATCCCCAATGCAATGGTCTTGTGGAGAGTGCCAATGGACAAATCATCAAAATGCTCACAAAGTATGTGTATAAGCAGGAGACAGAATGGGAGATCAATCTAGAAAAGTGTCTATGGGCCTACAGGACGTCCTACAAAGTGGCGACCAACTTTACTCCATTTGAGTTGGTTTATGGTAAGGAGGCAGTGCTGCCAGTGCATGCACAACTGGGTGCTTGAAAGGTATGTGGCGCATCAATGCCCCTCCACAAGCTGTCTTACAAGATAGGATTGTCGGCCTTGAGGCATTGCAGATGGATAGAGAGGCAGCAACAGACTACTATGTGAAGCAGTGGGAAAGGAGAATGGCCAAAGTCAATGAAAGTCTGCCAGAAAAAAAGATAGAAGAAGGGGATCTAGTAATGAAGTATGAGAGCTACTTGGACTTCACCTTCCAGAAGAAGTTCAAAAAGAAGTAGACGGGTTCGTACAAAGTGCAAAAGGCCTTTTTGAATGGGACCTATCATCTAGTGAGAGCCAATGGTAAGCTTCTCAGGCACAGGGTAAATGGTGTACGGCTCAAGCTGTACTTTGGTAGGGGAGTGGTGCCCGATGTGCATCAAATTGTGACCAGGGGGGTTGGGCAACCCACTTGAAAGGACTCAAAAGTAACAGACATGTGGTTTTGTACATATTATACATATTGTACATATGGTGGTGTGTTTTCCACTGTAGTTGAGTGTTTGCAGAGTGTTGCAATTTCCAAGTTCAATAAAGCTACTTTTGGTTGAACATGAATGTTCAACAGGGGGTGGGCAATGCTGGTGCAGCGAAAGTTACTCTGTGTCGGGAAGTGTGCTATGCAGTGCAAAGGGTGCTACCAGGCGCATGGCAAAGGGCTAAAGCAAGAATAAAGGCCCTGGGCAGGAGAGTGGCATCAGAAATGTATGCTTAAAGTGGTTTTTTAGGCCAGGGGGGGCTCCAAAAGTGAGATAATGATGATGGCAAGTCAAGGTGTTCAAAATGTGGAAAATGTGCCCCGAAATGTGGTATTCAAGATGCTCTAGAAGCTCGTCCAGACAGCTCGCCAAATAGAGTCCCTGTGTGAAAGTTATGATTGTCCGAAGATGGAAGGCTCCGCAGGTCCCGACGGACAGGGAAGGTACAAACAGGTGGCGAAAAATGGGATCAATGGGTACACGTGTAAAGCTCAAGCTGTCAATCATGCCGGTCTTTTCGGTTCGCCGTTCGGAGCTCAAACAAGAAAGTTACAGCTAGTTGAAAGTTTTCTGGGGGTCGAGTGTGTGCAAGGTTGTCCGCATCAAAAGGCGTGTGGCCAGGCGTTTTTCTTGCGTCGACTAGGTTTGGCAAGGTAGCATACATTGTGGGGAGTCAGCCAAAGTTTACGGCTTGCCGACCGAAGTCATGAGCATTGCGATACGCACAGTTCAGTTGGGCAGGCAATCATGATGGGAAGGGATAGGATATTTTTTTCTCTCTCTTGAACGGGTTGTCCGAGGCCAAGGTGCGGAATGGTGGGGAATCACGAGGATTTTGGGGCCGGCAAGTGGAGCTCCCATGTAACGTGGTCGGAAAATTCCTATGGCAAGCCCTGGCTGTGTTGTGAGCACTGAACGTGCGGGAACATATGCCAATTATTTCCTTGGTTGTAAACTCAAAAAAGAGAAAGTATAGCTTTGAGGGTTTTGTCATAAGACAAAGGAGGGCTTCAAAAGCAAAAAAAAGAAAGGGAAAGAAGGAAGCTCCCAGCCCAAAAAAAGAAATTTTTTTTCTTTCTTTGGCTTGGAAAAACTAAGAGGAAAAGGGGAGAAGACGGCGGTGTGCCGACAGATGTGAGTTTGGAGGGAGATGTGTGCCCCTCTGTGTGGAACAGTGATGGCTATAGTGCGGCCATGAGTAGACTATATGGATCTTGTATAGGTGTTTTTGTTTTGAAGAAGAAGCTATGATTGTCGATTTTGGCTTCGTCTTTCCCCCCTTCCCCCCTTTCTTCTTTGCTCGTCTCCAAGGTGTGTAGTGCCGGTGTGTGTGAGCATGTGCGTCCCCCCGGGCCCCTTGTGTGTGTGAGAGAGAAAGAGAGAGGGGTGTCGAGTTGTGGAAGAGCTGGAAGCGAGCAAGATCGGTGTGATCGCTTTCTAAGGATTGTGCAAAGCGTGTGTGCATTGAGCGAAGTGCAGGCGCGGCCCTGTTAGTGTAAATCGTCTTTTTTGAAGGTGTTTTCGAGAGGATAGGGGTGCTGTGAATACCCTAAGCTATATAGGGGCAGCTGTTTGTGTGTCGGGTGTGTTCCCCATTCCCCCTCTCCAACGTCTCCTTCATTTTCATACCTTGCTCTTCAAAGCATATCCGCAACTGGATTATCTTTTCTTGCAATATGATTAAATTCTAGATTTAAGGACTTTATGTAGGCAATCCATCTCAACATAGCAATGTCAGGAGTTGAGCAGCTTGTGATCATTCCAAGAAGGGGTAGACAATCAGTCTCCACTATTACATTTTCTCCTATCAAATACTCTTTGTCACATTTCAAAGTTGTGACTACTCCCCATAACTCTCTCTTTACCTGTGGATAGTTGCGTTGACGAGCACTTAGGAGTTTTGCTCCAAATCTCACCACATGTCGCTTGCCATCATCATCATCTTGCCCAATCACCCATCCAATTCCTGTGGGGCTAGTATCCACTGTCACAATTACATATCTTCCACATTCATAGTTTGCTTACATCAATCTTTACAGAACAAGGTCTTCTACCATATGGCCTGCACATATGTCGCACAATAAGAACTTCGCTCACACCAAACACTAAATTTTCCCAGACAAGGTAAGGTTCACTTAATCCAATCTTGATAAGATCTCATTACAATCATTGATATGATTTGCCACATACTTGTGGCACCCCCTCAAGTCCAGAGCCACATCTATATCACTTACATCACATCCTTTAATTGGCACATCATCAAGAAAGGGCATTGTAGTTTGCAGTATGAAGTCACGTAGGACTTTGTTCATACCATTCATCATATGTGCAACTCAATTAGTTCTCCCTGAGGTAAGGTACACATCCTTACCAAACTCAAAGTTGTTCTCATGGTTGTCAGGTCCCTGCTTTCCATTGCTAGTTGGATTTGATCATACCCTAAGTACCAATCCACCATAGAATATATTGCCCTTCCTATGAATGCCTTTGCAAGCTCATCTACAACTGGCCCTGTACCCACATTTTTTATTGTCACCTTATTTATGGGTTGCATATCTTGAATAAAGCATAAAGAACCATTTTTCTTTGGAACTGTGAACCATCTGTTTGAATATGGAGCACAAGAAGGCTCCAAAATACCCTTCTTGATCTTTTCATGAAGCAACTCAATGAGTTTTGGTAAATAGGCCTTTGCAACCGGAATAGGCCTCAAGTTCCAAGGTACATGAGGGATAGTGAAGGTCACCATAGGAGAAAAAATGGATAAATCAACACACCCTATCTCATGCGACTCGAATGCAAAAGTCTTTTTATGTTTGGCAAGCATTTCTTCAAAGCAGACTCTTTCAAAATGTGTCAGATTGTCCTTGCAACCAATCTTTAACTCCTTCAAAGTATCATGTGTAAACTTGTGTCCAATCTTGCTCGGTTCACGAAGACTAGGTTGCAAAGTAGCTCCATCCATCTTATTCATACAGTGTTTTGGTAGAGGTAATGCCACTAGTTTCACTTTCTTTTCCATAGACTTGTACTTGGACTCCACTCGTACATCAACACCTTGAGCATTTTTGAAATCCTCAATGACTTTGTACATTTCTATTGAGCATACTTTCACGACCTCACTTCCCATATGAGAATTGCAATCCACTAAAGACTCCAAGTCTTGCATAGTATCCACAAACGAACACTCATCAAACACACATGCAATCCATTCACTATCTTCTAGCAAACCATTTATCTTCAAACCTCTTTGTACACTATTTACATGTTTTCATTCACCCCACTTGAAGTCCTCACACTTTGTAAAAGCAATAGATCCAAAGTCAGTTAATCCCACAAAACCTGTAGAAAATGTTTCCTTTGCATATACATCATGCGAGAAATTTTTTGTTCTTGTACCACTGCAATCCCGCTCTACAATTGTACATGGCCAAAACCCCTCATATCCCTGTAGTCCTTGAATTCTTTATTTGCTTTTGGCAAAGGTTGATCTCTAAAACTTTCACGGTTCCTTTCATGGTCCACACAAACAGTAAGGAATTGGACGGCATGCTTCCCATCCCTGCTCCTTATCTTCACATAAGCTGACCCATCGTTCATCACCTTGGTTTCCAGTGAGTAGCAGTGATGTATGGCTGCCCATGGATAAGAGGGTATGTAGACATCTCCTACACAAAGACATTTTGGTCATCTTTCACATCCCCTATAGTCACCTTTACATTTTGACAAGCTCCGTAGTACAGCTCCCCTGATGACTTGTTTGCTGCACAAATCATCCATCCATGATTTATATCAATTGGCCATTTTCCTTTTTGATAAAGACTCTTTGACATGAGGTTAATTTATGACCCATGATCTATCAACGCAATGTATGGCTCTTCTAAGACTCCCACTTTTACCAAGGTCTCAGTAGTTTCTCTTGCCCGACTCTTCAAGTAGTAGCTCTTGTGAGTGGTCTTGACTTCACCTTCATCATCCAAGAAGCGAACGTGTTTTGCTCCTCCTCTGGACTTGTAGCACCCAACAAAAATTTCTTCACCTTGCTCGCCATAGACGTGTACACCATGTGCATTTAAAGTCTCTTCTTCACCTGTACATGGATAGATTCAGTAAGAGACTGCCACTTCCTCTTTATGATATCATTATTTCTTCATGAAACTCCCTCTTTTCTATTCCAAGGACCTCACACAAGGTAAATTTCACCTTACTATTTAAAATCCTCTCTTTCAAAACCTTTTTGAGATTGGTTGCCGCCTCTATGTCAGATTGGAGTTTGTAGGCGGGACCCTTTGCTTTGGATTTTGTTACTTCCTTCTGCTTTTCTTTAGAGGCTTCTTGCATAGGCACGTTGGGGACATGCAAATATTGTAGGGAAGGTGATCTAGGAGGCACTGTGTCATTTTTCCCTCCATTCCTCATTGCCCATTTTGAAGGGCCCTTCATCCCCATTTTGGCGCCTACGTTTCTCTTCAACAATGGCCTCATTGGCTTGACATTTGGCAATGTATGCATGCACTGACAAAGAGTCCACAGGGTCATTCCAACCTATTTCTAGCCAAATGCAATCTCTTGTTTCATGTAAAACCTCTCTAGTCATCTTACCCTTCATATCGGATTCTATTGCACATGGCGATAATTCTCCAGTACCATTAGATTCCTTTTCTCCAACCTTGGATGATCCTTTTTTCTTAATAGGATCCACCTTCAACCCATAGGTGGCTACCTCAACCATTGAAATGGCATGGCTAGTAGCCATGTCCTTAACTAGTTTCTTCATCCCGCCTTTGCCAAAGTTTGTCGCCAAGAGTTCACTTAAGTGGATTTTGTCATCTTTAAAGAAAACAAGCTCCTTTTGACAAGCGTCTTTAAAACTTTCACAATCCCTCCTTGTATGGTCAGTACTAGCACACCTATTGACAAAGCCTTCTCTAGTTTGAGGTCATTGCCTTGTAGATTGACCCGATGGTTTCCCCTTTTATTCTAGCCTTGTAAGCTTTAACTTGAGCTCTTGCATTCCCTTGACAATATCATCTAGAATGGATTTTGTCACTCTTTCGAACCACAATCACAGCCTTTATAGGACTCTCGGGAACACTTGGGGCTTGAGTAGGGTTGACTATCATCTTATCTCTTTGTCATTGTTGCTTAGTTAGCATCAAAATGGCATCTTCAACCTCATTCCAATTGGTTTTTAAGCCTTGTTCCGCATCCTTATCCTCAAGTATTATCTCTAACTTCTCTTGAATCTCTTTACTGCTGCCTGCAAAAAGAGCTCTATCTTCTCTGAGTTAGGGTAGCCTTTTTAGTCCTTAAAATTTGATCATAGTAGCGTTCAAATTCCCTTAGCAGTTCGGTAGGTGAAAGACCCTCTTTTGGCCTAACTACCCACTCTAAAAAAGTCCCTTTTGTTACCCTTTTGGAGTCCTCCATGAAATAATCTTCTTTTAAGGATAATTTGAATGCTTCCCAAGCTGCCCCATGCTCATTTCTAATTCCCCTTACATGCTCTCTGATCTCGGGAACCACAGCTAGTTCAAAACTTTGCACCATCTCTGCTTCGGGCACTCAATCTAGCTCCATCTACTTTACATACCCACATAGATACTTTGTTACATATTTACCTTTAAATTGGTCCATTTTCTTCACCATAGATTGAAGCGCTTTGGTTGAGGAAATCTCCCTCCTTTCTGCAGCTTGTTGCTCTGCTGCATGAACACTACAAAATCTTGAAACATTTGCATTGTGAGTGGATCAAACCAAACCCCCTATTTCTCTTATTGCTCCATAGCTTTAAAGTTTTAAATTGAGACTCTCAATGAAGCTTTTGAACCCTCACCCTAGCCTACTTCACGTTGGGTTCACCAAAAATGTGTCAAGAAGTGTGCAGTGCGACTAGGAAAGCACTTGGCCTCTGATTGTGAGAATTCGTGGCAAAATCAAGAAAGGTGTTGATGATTTGAAGTCAAAAACACACTCAAATAGAACAAAACTCCAGCTCCATGAAAGATCCACTTTGAAAAATAACCAATACTAACTCAAAACTCTTGTGTGTGTGAATATTAGGTGTGGCCTCGCTCCCAATTGTGCAGATGTAGTGCTCATTTGACCTGTTAAAACCCTAAATTAACGCTTTGATTCCTCGTTGTGTCCATTTCATGGAAGCTTTAGTACTTCATTGGAGAAGCCCAAGTAGCATGCCATAGTGCCACGTCTAGGGCCTCGCCCGCTCGGCAAGGTATGTACACGACTGCAACCGTGGCATCTATTTTCGTATATATCACACTATGTACATTATAGAATTTAGTCCCACATAACAAAAGCATTGAGAGTGACGTAGATATTTTAGTTTCACATTATGAACGTGCCACAGCATGACAACACCCATGTGTGCTTCTTGCAAAATCTACAAATATTCATCCTCACTGGCATAACGTGTATGAATTTCAGCTTTTCATTGCTTATAGGGAGTTCTGAAAATCAAGCAATAAGGTTTGCATTCCTTGATTAACCTTTGAGCTAATTCCTTTTGAAGCTCTTTGGGGGGAAACCCATTAACTAAAAAGTTGACAATCTTTTCACTCCATTCAAGCATTGTCTCAACTATAAATAGGGAGTGTTGAGCAATTCATCATCAACTCCAACATGGGCTTCACCTTTGGTATGCGAGATAAATGATCAATCATAACATGTTTCTTGCCAAGCCTTACAACAACAGTGAAATCAAACTCCAGAAGAATTAACAACCATCGTGTAATTCTTCCCATGGAACATGGCTTGTTTATTAGATACAAAAATGCTTGATGATCTACGTAAAACAAAAACTTGTAGCAAGAAGGTAATATTAGGATTTCTTTACAACATAAATCGTAGCTAAACCTTCTCGCTCTGTAGTGGTGTAGTTCATCTTGGCATCATTTAATTGGCAACTTGAAAAGCTAATCGGGTAGTCTAATTTATGTTCTCCTGGTTGAGTTAGAACACACCCAATAGCAAAGTTTGATGCATCAATATGCACATGGAAAATTATGTTCAAGTCGGGCACTCATACAATTGGGGCACTTGTCATGGCCTTATTTAACAACTCATAAGCATATTCACACTCCTTGGTCCAGTGAAATTCGATAAGAAGCTTGTACAATGGACAAGCTATCTCAACAAAGTTTAAAATAAACCGTCGATAATAACCAACATGGCCCATGAATCTTTGAACTCCCTTATAGTTTGTAGGTGATGGCAAATTGGCAATGGCTTTAATTTTTCTTTCGTTTGTAGAAATCCCATTCTTGGACACTATATGCCCTAAAATGACTCCATGCTTATCCCAAAAATGGCATTTGAAAGGGTTTAATGAGACGTAATACAATCTGCACCTTTTAAACTCTTTTCTTAAACATGATGGATACTTCTCCCAAGAGGAATAAACACAAAGGTCTTCTAGGAAAGCTTCACAAAACTCCCTTAAGTATTATTTGAGCACAATGTTTATTAAGTGTTAAAATGTAGCAGGGGGCATTTGTCAAGCCAAAGGCCATAACACAAAATGCAAACATTCCAAATTTGGTTATAAAATTGGTTTTAGGTTGGTCATGTAGTGCAATCGTGATTTGATTATAACCAAAGTATCCATTTAAAAAGATATAAGCTTCCTTTCCTACAACTCTTTCAAGCACTAGAATAATGATCTCTCCTACTGACCACATTAACCTTATTGAGGTACACACACACTCTAAGTTTTCTATTCTTTTTTTGGCACAATGACTATCAGAGAAACCCATTCCGAGTGCTCAATAGGTTATATGAATCCACATTGCATAAAAATTTTAATCTCTTCTTGAACAACCTTTGCATACTTAGGATTCACTGCATAGGGTCGTTGCTAGACTTGTTTAACAATACTAATCATGGGAATTGTGTGTTGCACCATGGAAGGTGGAACACCCTTCATATCATGATATGTCCAAGAAAATATATCCTTGAATTCTGTGAGAAGATCATTAAGTACAACCTCTTCAATCTAAGGTCTTGGGCAATGAAAACACATTTGGACTCCTCACTTAGGTTCATTAATTCTATTTTCTTAACTTTCATCGGACCATCATAGACTCCATTACTTTCATCGATAGGCGTTCTCTGGGCCTTCGTGTACACAACCTTACACTCTTCTGTGGTGTAGGATTTGAAATGCTTAGGTGCAAGGTGTAAGTCTGTGGGATTTGGTTGTGATGTGGACTGTGATTTCACTTTGGCTTCCCTTTGTTGTTTAGCTAACTCCTAGTTTTGGCATCTCCTTATCGTACGGCTTAACTTTGGTTTCTCTGCAATCTATAATTGTGCAACGTCAAAGGGTTGTGGGCTACACCACATGACACTCTGAAGGTATTCGCCTCAATTATCTACCAGATTTTGCAGTGAATTTCTTTTCTTTTATCCTAGCATGTACGTTCGCTTGATATTGTCGCCTCTTGTATCTCTTACTCCTCTTGTCTAATTTTTGCTTTTGGGTTGCTCTACTAGCATGGAATCACTAGATTTGTCCTCATTTGTGTCCTCTTCACTCCATAATACATTGTCATATGACGTGGTACTTGGCCTCGAGGGTTTTGTTTCTTGACTGGAGCTAAAATGCAAGTCCGATTCCCTTTCAAGCTCAAAATCAATTTCTGGCAACGATTCAGTCTCTGAGTCACATTGATCACGATCTTTTGAGGCACTAATAGTTTGGATGCCATTCAAGTCTTCACTCTTTGTATGCTCAGAAGGCATATGCATTGCACTTAACATATTCATTGGTGCAACCTGCAATATTTCTTCATCCTCAGGTGTGACCCAAGTTGTTCCTCTATTGCCACAAGTGTCTATGGTTGCTACGAGGTGTACCCAATCAACATTGTCCGACTCATCCATTCCAAGTAGGACATCCATATAAGGAGAGTCTCCCCCAATATCCGTGTCCTTGCTTGATTTCCTATCATGGTGGTCCTCATTGTTTTCTTTGCCTATGGTGGGAGTTTTAGTCTCTATGGTTTCTATTGAATTGGAATCATCTTTAGGACCATTCATATACACGGGGTTGTCACCGGTCCCTAAGTTGGTATTTGAACTAGGGCTTGAATTTGTAGCTTTTAGTGATCAACATTTGCAGTGGCACAAGAGTGATGTAGCTCTTGCAGTTAAATCTTTTAATTTGTTTCCATTATAATTTTTATGAGACTTCGTGGCAATTGTTGTATATTATGGAGTGATGTAGCTCCTTGGGAACATATTTTGTAAACTTGAAAATTTATTAACACAACAGTACATGTATATGGTGTTGTGGGTTTTTCCCTTGTACCCCCAAGGGTTTTTTCATCCACAGTTAGGGACTCCTATTTGATTGGGGGTGTTGGAGATATATAGAAATCCCACACTTATGCTATATATAGCTAGGATTCCCCACTATATATGTGTACTCAATCTATGCTCTATACACACTTTTGGGGTTTGCATATAATGGTGTCGTCTCTCTCTCTTCTTGTCCACTTGCGCTCTCTGGCTCCAGCTCAACACTCCCTTCTTGGATACATATGATTATTTTGTAGAGTACAATTACCCCTAAGAGTTTCTTGGTTAGCCTTGGTGAGATTGGCCAAAGCCGTTTTGTTAAAAAGTTTGCCTGACAAATTTCATCAGATTGATATTGTTTTAAAGGAAAAAGATCCGCTGCTCTCCTTGGATGGTATCATCAATTCATTGCAGGAAGAAGAACGAAGGGTACCTAGTACCAATCCTACTATTTTTCCCAGTGCATATACAGTCTCCAATGCAGTATCCCCCATCAGTTCTTTGGTTACTTCCAGTGCCTATTCAGGCACTAAATGTGCTGCTACCTCAGCTTCATCTCGACCATTCAGTGGAACCAAATCTTGTGCCTGGGGCGCAACAATCATCAAACAAAAGATTGTTTCAAGAAGAATCCTTGTGCTCATTGTGGTAAAACAAATCATCCATCAAACAGATGTTTTCAAAAGGGTAAAAATCAAATTCATATGATTGAGGGAGACACCAAGCCTGCAATATATTCTGTTGATAATGATGTTCTTTAGTTAAACTTTTATCATTTTTTTAGTCAAAATAAATTGTAAGGGCTAAACATTGCCACACATGAGTGGTAAGACCTCCCAAATTATCCATTTTTGTTCTCAAGTCCCATTTTTGTTATCACTTCTCATGAGGTTACAGGGTACACCTTAAACCCAAGGTTTGGCAGTGAACCAAAAACTCCATTTTTTGGTAGCTAATATTTTACCTACACCCTATCTGTTCAAGGGGGGGTTCTACTATCATAGCACCAGGTTATGGATACACCAGAAATCCTTGGTTGTGAGAGAACCTAAAACTCACGGTTGCCGAGTATACCAAAAACTCGAGGTATCAGAGAGGGTCTGTCTAGTTCGGGCTTGAGGGGGGAATTGTTAGGTTTTTCAAGCTCAGTATTAGCCGTGGGAACATCCTTTTTTTGATAAAGAGTTATTCACCAGTGCTTTTTTAGCTGCATGCAACAACTCTAGTTAGTTGCTCTATATCATGTAAAAGAGGTTTTCAAATTATCAACATAGCGTGTTTTATTCTTTTGGCTTGTTGTACCGAATTCTCTCTCGCTCGCTCGCTCTCATCCTGCACCTCGCCTTGCTTGCCATGAGTCCTGCAGACAGTCAATGTGCGCTCCTTGCCGCACTGTCGAAGCAAGGGACTTGCCAATACACCGTATGCGAGCCACAAACGGCTCCAAGCACACAACAAGCCTAAACTAGCAAACTCAAGAAAACAAAGGGTGTGTCACTCACCGCTCTACGCTCGCCTTCGTGGTGGATTCCTCGCCGCGATGAAGAAGAAGCTGCAGTCGTGCCGCGCTCAACCGCTTCGCCACCGTCGTGCCTTCGTAATGCTCGATCGCACACACACTCTCCCTCTCTCTCTCTCTCTCACACACACACACACAAGGAGGTGAAGAAGAAGAAGATGGAGATGGAGCAAGAGCACTCTTCAATTGCACAAAAGAGAGAATGAGTAAAAATTAGGTTTAGTTGGCTTTTATAGGAGCTCACCCCATTCACACTTGGGCGCCCATGCTTAGCCAACTAATCCCTTGAATGTCCAAGTTAAAGTGCGCCTCTCATCGACGATCACTCTACCTTTCCCTATTGGACCGACAAGCCCGGTACCTGACTCTACTTAAATAAATAATACAACGTTTATAGATCATAGGGTGTCCGTGTGCCGTGAGGGTTAACATGCCCCCCTTCCTGATGTAGATTCCGTCCTCGGAAGCTATTGAGTTGAAGCTGGGTCGTCGAGGTGGAAGAGCATTTGAGATGAATGTCCTTAGCCTTCTTCAGTCACTGCAAAATCAAACAACATTGGCACAGTAATTGCATTCTCTTAAAAAGCATATGCAGTTTTAGATAGAAAAATTGATTGGTCAAAGAATTTCAAACAATTTGTTAGCAATGAACATTAAATTGCAATGTAATCAAATGCATAAACAGATGTAAAGGTAAAAAATTAAACAAGTCTGGGGTCACTAATTTGACGGTCGAAAGGCACTAGAGATCGAATATTAATACCATGGGTAAGCTTCTTAATTTTCTGTGGTCAATTAAGTTGCTTAATCGCGAGAGCCAAGTATTCATGTTCGAGGGCTGACTAGAGGCTATATCTAGAAAACTTTGTAGTTAAGCTACCATAAAAGGAATTTCTCATGAAATCATCGCCTGACTGATTACTTTTTCTTTGACCCCCCAAGGTCTTTTCACACTGATTCAATTTTGAAGTGGGTGCTTATTTTGTATGCCTTGGGTTTTTTGCTTTTCAAGGAAAAGCGCCCACACTGGGAACCTCTAGGGCTCTAGTACCATAGGCGATACATGTGAGTGAAGTACCAATTCAAGCTGAGATTTCTCTTCCAGCTTAAAATTTTACATTGTGGCACTTTGATTTTTTGCTTGTTCATTTTCATCAAAAAATTTTGTAACTTTGGGGGGTCATATAACACTGTTACCCTCCCCAGGCTCATCACATTAGTAAACTCCCTTTATAATACTTAAGCTAAAGGTCACTAGTGTTAAGCCCACTAGAAAGCCCTAGTACATTTCATACAATGCTGCCTAAATCGGATTAAGAACCTAAGTAACCATTGTTTATTAGGAAGGCATTCCCCATGGTATTAAGAGAAGATTTCTAATACCTAGCTTGGTCAAACTAGCTTAGTCGGACTGCTTGATTTTTAAACCTAGACAAGTGATTATGACAAAACATTACATTGAATTAAATGTTTGATACTAAGAAAATGCAGTGAATATTATGCTACCAATCACAATCAAAGCAGACAATCATAGATGCAAAAAAGATAAGGGCAATGCTAATGGACAAGAAACACCTGTTTGTGTTGATGGTCGCGCTTGATTTGAAGGTTCCATGAAGGTCCAAATCCTATCAATAGCAACACGCTCCTGTACACACTATGAAACACAAACAATACCTCTAGGTGGCACATCAGTGGGAAAAGAGATCTTTGCTAATCACTCAACTCTAAAACAGAAACACTCCTATCGTACTAATCTTACCTACCCTCCATCATTCAAGTGATGAGGATCAAAGGTGTTTTATGGCATAGGTTTCTGTTTCACTGTACCAAATGTGACATGTGTAGGTCTGAGTCAATGTTTTGACTTTAATGTGCATACTCGTTTGCTAATTGCTCTTGCTCTTTTTTTTTTTTTGTGAGTATAAAGCTTTATATGTACATTCCCTAAGATTGGAATTGAGAGGTCAGGGAAAAAGTTTGAGAGGGAAACAAGTGAATGATGGATGTCCACAAACACTCCCCCCTTCCTTGGGTAGATCATACCGTTTGAAATGAGCTTGTCACCCTTTGAAACCAATTATTCCAGTTGGTAATAGGTGAGGATTTTTGCCAGTAGTTTTCTATTACCCTAGGCACCTTGTCGAGTTGCAACGGTGGTAAGGTACTCTCCCAGGATCGAACTTGAAGTGGTTCATTAGGTGATTCTTGAACACTGGGAGGTGTGGATTCTTTTTTAGCTTCATGGAGGTCCACTACTATAGATGGAGGCTGTGTAGAAGATTTTACCTCTATGGATGTATTACATGAGGAGCTAGAATCTTCATGGGACTCCCCCCTTCCTGAGGTAGGTGGAACAAATCGTTCTTTCTTTGGTACCCAAACTAGCTCTGGACTAGGTGTGTAGCATTCTGTGATTTTTTCCTTTCCACGATCATTGATTCGTTTTGGAGCTATGGGATTGGGCTCACTTGGGTCAGGTGATAGGTAAGAGCACAATCTACGTTTTGGCACCCAGATTTGATCATTTCCTTGATAGTAGCCTTGGGCTTCCAATAGTCGTTTAGGGATCCATCGCAACATTTTCTTACTTTTCTTGGAGCGAGTGGTACTTTTCTTACAAGGCTTCTGTTTTTTAGCACTAGCTATGGTCACTAAAGAAGCTTTAGGGACCCACTTGTATGTTTTCTCTGTTACATTAGGATGAGTCTTGTCGGAAGCGATATGCATTGCTTGTAGCATATTTAAGGGTACAGGAATTTCATCCCCCTCAGGTGTTACCCAGGTCGTCCCCCTATTTCCCCAAGTGTCTATGGTTGATGCTAGGTGGACCCAATCCACATTGTCTGATTCCGTCATACCCGGTAACACATCCATGTAAGGAGAATCTTGGCCAATGTCTGTATCCTTCTTACAAGTGTAACAATATTGTAGTGGGGCCGAGTGAACTGTGGTGTCAGAGCGATGATCAATAATGGTTTTACTCCCTAAGGGGTGTACCTTACCAGTCACCAAATCCACTCTAAGGACAGAGTCTTGGAATTGCAAATAGACATGATTTTTAGACCAATCGTGAACCATTTGTGCTTCCCTCATGAATGGTCGTCCTAAAATCATTTCATATGACATAAGGTGTTTAGAGAAATCCATTACAATGAACGTATGTCGTACCTTGTGTCCTAGAACTTTGATCTTAAGATCCTTGAGCATCCCCATAGGTTTGGCTATGGTACCATTTGCCATCTTTACCACAATGTTAGTAACACTCAGGCGGGGTTTTCCCATGGATTCCCAACAATCTTTTGTAACGATGCTAACTCCCGCACCACCATCAAGAATTCCCTTTATATTTAATCCCTTGGTAGTGATGGGTAGGGTCGCATTAGACTCGTCGCCTTCAAAATACTGCCCTAATTCGTTAATGGGTACCTTGATCACAGACTCGTGTCCATCTAAGTCAAGTGATTGCACATGATTTTCCTCATCAATCATAATCGAGTCAGGCCTATTTGGTTGCGCAAACTGCGGTAATCCCGTTCGTAGCTCTCCGTCAAGGAATGCTCGAAGTGCAAGGAACAACTCAGGATCTCCATACAGCTTTGCTATGATCGTGGTTCGGACCTCAGAAGACATGAAGTCCACTAGTTTGGCAACATTCATTGGCGTTTTGCATGGTGTAGGTCCTTGACTAGGAACTGGTGAGGATGGAATCTCATATTCCTCAATGGGATCAGGTATTCCTTCGTTAAACATCCTTTCCAACAAGAAAGGTGTATGCTCACTTTCTGATGTCCCGTCCTCACTCCCTTCTTGGATGATACTAGATATGGCTAACGGTCTATGGTTCATGTGGGGTGGATGAACTTGCGTGGGAAACACTGTGTCATGAATTTTGATATGCATGGGTTCTGGTTCTAGTTTCCTTTGAGTCTCCTCCACTAAACCTCTTAGAAGTTTCACCTGCTCAATCTCGTCTACTGGGTTTGGGTACGTCCCAATCTTCTTTTTACGATTCTTCCCTTTTTGCCCCTGCGGTTTATCTTGGGGGTCTTGGATTGGATTTGGAAACACTTGTGGTGTTTTCAGAGGCTCTTTATGGTTTTCTCTCATTCGGTTTTCATTTGGTCCCATGTTACGGTTTTCCTTGTCGGTCTTTCCCTTTGTGGTATTGGTTCTAGTCTCCATTGTCTCGACTGAATCTGAATCATCCTCGAGGTCATTCATATACACGGGGTCATCTCCTGTTCCTATGTTTGTTTTGGAACTTGGCTTTGAATTTTCCGTATTCTGCGACTTCTTCCTTCGTGTCTTCTTTTTCTTTGCTTGGATAATTGACGCGGTATCTCTCTCTTCGAGGATATGTCCAGGCCCTTGAAGCATGGACCGTGTAATCGCATAAGCGGGTGCGACGGGTGGTATTGGCGATGTCACACTAGCAATTTCGACCAAATTCAGGGGTGTGATTTTAGGCGCATTTGGGTTATAGGGGCATTGGGCAATCAAGTGATCTATGCCACAACGATTACATGTGAGTATTGGCATTGCAGACGTGCTCCCTTGATTCACTTGCATCTGTGCAGCATTCTTTTGCAGCCTAATAGGGCACTCCGCTACTCGATGTGGTCCACCACACTCGTAGCATTGAAGAGGTGGCCTCCTAGCCTGGGTGTTGATATTTTGACCTCTGGATGCGAGAGCAGCAGCTTGATAAACCGGCTTGACTTGTCCCCAACAATCTTCCATGTAGTATATAGGACACTCTTCCAATGTATCAAGTCCATAGGCAATACTAGTGTCTATTTCCTCCTCACAGCCATCTGCATAAGCATTTGATGGCTCGCAACCCACTTGGTTCATAGGGGCGACTCTTGGATGCGGGGGCTGCGGTCCTAGCACAGGAGGTGGTAGCGGTGTAGCTTGTACAACATTTTGAGATCTAGGGACCATGTGTTGCGGTAGTTGCTCAACAGGTGGAGTAGGCATCAATACAGGAGCTCGAGGCGCATCCGTCCAGGCTACAGGTGGTCTATTTGCCATCATACGTTTGATCATTAAACAATCCTTAGCTTGGTGACCATACCTACCACATGCGTTGCAAGTTCCATTAAATTTTACTCTAAACGTAGGGCACTCACTAGTGCTATGTGGACCTAAGCAAATGGAACACCATTGTTGCTCCCTTCTTGGATACATGTGACTATTTTGAGGGGGTCGATTATCCTTAAGAGACTCTTGGATTGCCTTGGTGAGGTCTGTCAAGAATGTCTCAAATACCTTTGGCTCATTGGCAATGGGCTTTGCAGTCATGGGTTCATACTCAATGGCTTGTGAGCTAGTGGATCTCGTGTCGGTAGACACCCTCATGCCTGCTATCATCAAGTTGTCCTCTAATTGGATTGCATTGGCAGTGACATCTTCCCAGGTTGTGATACCTCTAATCACTAGTCCATTATAGATTCCTTCATTCCTCAACCCTCGAATGAATTGATCAAGCAGTTGGTTATTGTTGAAGCGCTCATTTACAGGGCAGCGAGAGTTTAAGTGCTTTAAACGACTAATGAAGTCCCTTACTGACTCTCCTTCCTTACGTTCGGCCTTCTGTAGCTGAGATGCTACACCCCAAAGCACACCTTCTCGTATGTACTCCTTTAGAAACAACCTTCGAAGGGTAGGGTAGATTGTTTTCTCATCCACCCTTAGGGTCCTATACCAATCTCCAGCCTTCCCACTTAATGTCAAGCTTAAGGCATTGCACTTATGTAGTTCGTTGCGTTCCCCTAAGGAATCACATACTTGTTCAAACACTTCAATGTGTTTTCTAGCATCTTCGTCCCCATTGAATTTTTGCGTGAGTTTGGCAATTTGTACTGCCTTACTTCTAGGCTCTCTATCAGATGCATGACACATATTTTCCACGATAGATCGACCTATGGTTTGAGCAAACGCTGCCAAGTCACCTATGTGAGGAGGTAGGGCCGGTGGAGGTACTCTTGGAATCATATGTGGGAGAGGAACGGGTACCGGTCTTGGCATATGTGTGGATGATGCAGGATATGGAAGATTCCCGGGCATAGGTCCACTCGGATAAGAGCTAGGGAGCGGCACTCGAGGAGCATAAGCAAGTGGTACAATTGGAGGTGTGGGGGCCATGTGTGCATAAGGGGCTAGAGGCACGTACGGTCGAGGCCCCATATTAGGTACTACGACACTAGGTAGTGGCACTGCGCTAACTGTAGATGTCATCGGTACATTCTCTGTCAGGCTTATCCCTGGAGTGAGCACTGTGTTTTCCTTGATAGAGGGTTGAGCCAAGTTAGGGAAGCTAAAGTTTTCGCTCGGAGGCTCAGATTGCATAGAGACCCCAGGTGAAATGACGTAAGATGGGTCCATGGGGCTCATTAGAGGAGTCTCCATTTGTGATAGAGTAGGCAATTGAGCCTTGCTCGTATCCAAAAATCTCATGGGGCCAGTTGAGAGTATATTTACCCCTCGGTTTTGCCTTTCTGATTGAATAATGCCATGGATAACATTACAGATCATTTTCTGTTGATCTTCGATGCTCGTGGCACTAGAGGTGGATCGTACAATCTCTATCCATCCTACATGGTAGGCGTGGCCAAAGTGTAGATCCGTCAACACCTCAGTGTGGAGGTCGTATGTCCAATGATCATTAATGAACAATCCTTCTAGAGTCGACGTGTTAATGGTTTCTTGTGAGGTAGAAGCAATGTTGCTCCCCGTGGTTTTACTTGTCACCAACGGTACTCTAGAGGGAACTTCTGAAGGAGGCAGCTCAACAGGGCCTTCTTGGTAAGAAGTTGGCAGGATATCCACATGGACACTCTTTGGGGGTGTGGGGTCCACTTGCGATGTGAAAGGAGAGTCCACTTCCCCACCCCCTTCGTGTGCTTCATTTGCATCAGGTTCCGAGCGAGTAGCTCTACCTAATGTTTCCATGAAACAGCTAAACATACTAGTACTAGGCTGTGGAGCTTCGGGAGGTGCATGGTCTTCTCTCTCAGTGTTTTGGGTAGGGTATGCTTCCATGATTTCTGAGTCGGAGGAGGAATCACTAGCGGCTATTTTAGGGTCTTGGGTGGTGCTACCTTGTGTCCCCGCTGAGGGTCTAGAGCTTATCGTGGATGGGTAATGGGTGTCCGTATGAACAGAGGCACCCTCAATATGCTCGTGTTCTAGCACCCGCCCAGAGCGTAAGTGCATGTGCTTTTGATACCCTAAGGTGTCAAAAAGCTGCTCTAGGAGGCCTTGTGACTAGTTTTTAGCGTGTTTTTTGTTTGTTTTTTTGCTAGATTTTTTAGAGCGTGTCGTGGAATGGGCCGTGTGATAGCTCGAAACGAGCGTATCGGTCAGAGGGTCGTGCCTGCTTTACAGCCCTCCGTTTGGTCACTCTATGCCCTCGGAATCCCTAAAACTGTCAATTTCCAGTAGGGAACTAGGCCCAAACTAGAAAGTCTAAGGGTGCAAGTGGGAAGAGAAAGGAGGAGAGTGGAGGACTTGTCCCACATGCTCTCATTCTCTCTTGAGGGAGTAGGGTATATATATAAGAGTGAGTCTAGTCTATATCATAAGACTGAGGACTGAGGCCTGGGCCTGGGCTTGGGCTTGGGCTTGGGAAAATGATCCCGATCTATCTTTTATACAAACCAACCCGTCCGTTTTAAGAGTCACGTTTTTTATTTTCGAAAAAATTAGTCGCCCGCTCACTCGCGTTTTTAATTTCCGATAATACAATTTTAAAATTATTATTTTTTTCTTTTTTTGGGTGCAGAAAATACAGAAATTGAAAACGCAGATATGCAGAAATTTTGGAAAACGCAGAAATTGAAAAAACGCAGATATGCAGAAAATTGAAAAACGCAGAAATGCAGAAATTGCAGAAAAAAACGCAGAAAAAACGCAGAAATTGCAGAAAATTAAAAAAACGCAGAAATGCAGAAAATTGCAGAAATTGAAAACGGCGAACTTGAAAATGCAAAAATTGCGGAAATTGAAAAAACGCAGACAATAGCAGAAATTGAAACTTGACAGCAAATGCAGAAAACACAAAAAACAGAAATCTCCACACACTCCTTCCCTGCCTTTCCTATGATAGAAATTGCACCACAAGGAAGCGTAAAGTGCTAACCGAGCTTAGTGTAGGGCATATCCCCGGCAGCGGCGCCAAAAATGTGCGCTCCTTGCCGCACTGTCGAAGCAAGGGACTTGCCAATACACCGTATGCGAGCCACAAACGGCTCCAAGCACACAACAAGCCTAAACTAGCAAGCTCAAGAAAACAAAGGGTGTGTCACTCACCGCTCTACGCTCGCCTTCGTGGTGGATTCCTCGCCGCGATGAAGAAGAAGCTGCAGTCGTGCCGCGCTCAACCGCTTCGCCGCCGTCGTGCCTTCGTAATGCTCGATCGCACACACACTCTCCCTCTCTCTCTCTCTCTCTCTCTCACACACACACACACAAGGTGAAGAAGAAGAAGAAGATGGAGATGGAGCAAGAGCACTCTTCAATTGCACAAAAGAGAGAATGAGTAAAAATTAGGTTTAGTTGGCTTTTATAGGAGCTCACCCCATTCACACTTGGGCACCCATGCTTAGCCAACTAATCCCTTGAATGTCCAAGTTAAAGTGCGCCTCTCATCGACGATCACTCTACCTTTCCCTATTGGACCGACAAGCCCGGTACCTGACTCTACTTAAATAAATAATACAACGTTTATAGATCATAGGGTGTCCGTGTGCCGTGAGGGTTAACAGTCAACCACCATAGCTGGCATCTACTAACACTGGTATCAGAGCCGACTATGGTGGTTGACTGTCCGCAAGACGCATGGGGAGCAAGGAGAGGTGCAGGATGAGAGCGAGACAGAGACACAGAGAGACAGAGAGAGAGAGAGAGAGAGAGAGAGAGAGAGAGAGAGAGAATTCAGTACAGCAAGCCAAAAGAATAAAACATGCCATGTTGATAATTTGAAAACCTGTGTTACATGATATAAAGCAACTAACTAGAGTTGTGCATGCACCTAAAAAAGAAATGGTGCATAACTCTTTATCACAAAAAGGATGTTCCCACGGCTAATACTGGGCTTGAAAAACCTAACAATCCCCCCCTCAAGCCCGAACTAGACAGACCCTCTCATGATACCTCAAGTTTTTGGTATAGTCGGCAACCGTGAATTTTAGGTTCTCTCACAACCAAGTATTTTTGGTGTATCCATAACCTAGTGCTATGATAGTAGAACCCCCCTTGAGCAGATAGGGTGTAGGTCAAAAGCTAGCTACCAAAAATGGAGTTTTTGGTTCACTGCCAAACCTTGGGTTTCAGGTGTACCCAGTAACCTCATGAGAAGTGATAACAAAAATGGGACTTAAGAACAAAAACTGATAATTTGGGAGATCTTACCACTCATGTGTGGCATTTTCTAGAGCCGGTACAATTTATTTTGACTAAAAACATGAAAAAAGGTTAACTAAAGAACATAATTATCAAAAAAATATATTGCAGGCTTGGTGTCTCCCTCAATTATATGAATTTGATTTTTACCCTTTTGAAAGCATATGTTTGATGGATCATTTGTTTTACCACAGTGAACACAAGGATTATTCTTGAAACATTCTTTTGTCTGATGATTGTTGCGCCCCAGGCACAAGATTTGGTTCCACTGAATGGTCGAGATGAAGCTGAGGTAGCAGCACATTTAGTGCCTGAATAGGCACTGGAAGTAACCAAAGAACTGATGGGGGATACTGCATTGGAGACTGTATATGCACTGGGAAAAATAGTAGGATTGGTACTAGGTACCCTTCGTTCTTCTTCCTGCAATGAATTGATGATACCATCCAAGGAGAGCAGCGGATCTTTTTCCTTTAAAACAATATCAATCTGATGAAATTTGTCAGGCAAACTTTTTAACAAAACGGCTATGAGATCTTCTTCTGGTACTGAGGCTTCAAAATAAACAAGTTGAGTTTTAATGCTCTTCAGTCTATTAGCTAAAGCTGTAATGTTTTCATCTTCACGCATGCGAAGAGAATACAATTCCATTTTTAAAATCATCTCGAAATACTTAGCTTTGGCACCGAAAAGCTAACTCTATCTAGGCAGCACTTGAAGAATCAACATCATCCAAATAATGAATAAAGTCGTCTTCTAAGGAAGTTAGAATGATACCAAAAGCTTGTTCGTCTTTCCTCTGTTTCTCAGCAGATAATGCTCTAGTAGCTGTAGCGGATGTACCTGATTTGTCGACTGATATGGCTTGACGACGTTCCACAAATTTTTACACATCAAATAGCCCTTTACTTTAATTTTACAGGTGTGGAAGCCGGTTCCATTAAATTAGAGGTGAAGAAGTCCATGAAAGCAGCACCTCTAGTGCCTCCAAATTCCACCTCCAATTTCCACGTCCTTAGCAACTACCAGTCATCCTCCTTCTGCGTTGGTTTATGGTATTACAGAACTATTACAGATGATACCATATAGAACTCATTTTTTTGTTTGTTTTTCTCCAATTTTCAAACTTAACTTACCCCTTCAAGAGGTCATACACGCGAGCTTATTACCTTTGATGCTCGTCAATACTCATGGTTGATTAGCAAGCAACTTGGAAACTATTTTTCAAGCCCCACTTCCAGTTAGGCGGCATATTGGCAAGCTTTTATTGACAGTTTACAAGCCCAAATTCAAATGGCATGACTAGATGTGGACTACATAACCAGGTGAGTTGAAGCAGTTGCCACCACCCGGATTATAGCTAAGGAAGTGGCTAAGTTTGTATTTGAAAACATTTGTTGCCATTTTGGCACTACTCTCAAAATAATTTTTGACAGGGGACCAAGTTTTAGAGGAGACCTAGTAGGAGAGCTGATGGAGAAGCTGGGTATCTCACAATGACAATCAACTCCCTACTACCCACAATGCAATGTCTGGGTGGAAAAGGTAAATGGTATGATCTACAAGATCATCACTAAACATGTGAACAATCACAAAAGTAATTGGGACAAGTATCTTATGGCTGCACTTTGGGCTTATCGCACTTTATTTTGCACATCCCTTGGGTTCACGCCATATCACTTGGTGCATGGTAAGGAGGGAATTTTACCCATTGAAGTACAATTGGCTAGTCTTAGGGTGCGTAGTTGGACAAATGGAACGCCCTAATGCTCATCTCCACAACCACATTATTGATCTAGAGAGGCTTCAACTAGACAGATAAGATGTTATCAACTATTATGCAGCACAGGTAGAGCAATGTTGCCTTACCTTCAACAAGGGACTTAGGGAAAAAGGTCTCAATAAAGGTATGTTGGTCCTAAGGTATGATAACAGGTTTGACACTTGGAAGGATAAAAAGTTTTCACCCAGATGGGAGGAGCCATTTGTCATTAGAAAGCGCTACAACAATGGCAGTTACCGATTGATGGATGCAGATGGTAGGCTCCACAAAACACGTGTCAATGGATGGAGGTTGAAGCAGTACTTTTTGAGGTTTGATCAAGCACCTATGATGGAAATCCTTGAGGAGGGAGACTCCTCCACCTCAACTGAAGAAGAACCAAGTATAGAGCTAGAGACATAAACGAGGGCCGTTTTTCAAATTCTTATCCACCTCTCTCTTGATATGCACTTGATGCATGAAAATCACAAAAAAAACCTATGTATATATTTTGTCATATTTGGATCTCGGAATAAGGAGAGGTAGGAACAAACCCTATGAAAAGAAAAAATCATTGGATGTTGATTCTACCCACCGGTCACTAATTGACGATCACTACAGGTGAAGAGTAAAAGTCAATAGTAAAAGAGAGGAGAATCTTATGCATTATGGAGTTGGAGTCAACAAAATATTATCAAAGTCAAGCATAATTCACTTGTGGACACAAGGCTAGCACATAAAGTCAAGAGGGGACCACCTGGAAGACTTTTGAAAGGGATTTTTCTCGATTTGTTTCATTTCAAATTGGAAAACATTTTCAAGAGCAAAGTTGTAGGCATTGAGCTAATCTTTTGGCCCATATTTTTTTTATAGTTTTTGGAGCTACGGTTTGGGAGGTATGGCCAAAATGGTGGAGCCTGTTTGTCCACATGGGAAATTTGTTATAGGTTTCTCACCATTATTGCTCTATTTTCTCTTATTTTATCAAGATTCTCTCAAATATTATAAGGAAGCTCTTGGACTCAAGCTATGAAAGGTGGCATGGAGACAAAGCTCACCATGATGAAGGCGATTAGGAGTAAATTGATCAATAAACATGGCACACGGAGCCCTCTCATTGGGGGAATGCCTTGAACTGAGGTTACTATGCAATAGCTCCTCTTGCTCATAATCTCTTCCCTAAGCCTTCTCTTTTGTAAACGAGACACACTACACATACACATACACTACCCCCATATGCACACTATCCCACACACCTACACATACACACCCTTGGGCTACATGCTAGTTACTCACATAATCACAACACCATCACCATCACCATGCACAAAATGAGCACCATATCTCCACACACTTGTAAAGAAGGATTGAAGGCGCAATTTCAAGAAGAAGAATGATGGCTACACTCATGATATTTCTCGCCATCAACTCCCATTCCTCCATTATGCTTCATATGGTCTTGTCCCCTTCTCATATTCTTTCCCTATGCTACCTATTGTATTTATCTTTTGCAAGCAATCAACACACTTCATCTTGGTGCCGTACCTTTTGTTGTTTTGGATATACATCATTGTGAGTATGGTTTATGCTTGTTCTTTCCATTTTGCTAATGTTAAGGTGTGCGAATTTTCCACCATATACACCCTCTCTCTCCCTCTCATATTCCTATCATCTCGCTACTTGCATGGTAAGGTGTGCGGATTCACCACCTATGGTATGAGAAGTGAGCATATTATCTTCCTTACTACATGCACGAGTAGCAAACCCATTCTCACTCATTCACCATTCCTCTCATCTTGTTTTTTGACCACCCCATCCCACACTTGGGTGTGGATCTTGAAATTGTTTTCCATGGCATGTTTGATTGTATATATGTATACATCCTAGCTGCATATCTTGCTAGGTGGTGCCCCTATTGTGTACCTCCCATGGTGAGGCCATTGTGCATAGTCTTGGTGTAGAGGTCACCGGGTCTGTTTTACACTTCCACCTCTCAATGCCAGTCATAGTCGACCACTGTAGTGGATCTTACTAGGCTAAGGAATGAGGAACAACACCCATTAGTAATGTTTGTTATTGTCAAACCAAGCTAACCATACAGTGGTCCAACCATCCACATTATATCATGCACTGCTAAGTATATCCAACCTGACCATTAAGTATAGCACTGCTAATACATGCTTTTTATGCGATTGTGCTTACCATTTAAATCAAAAAAATGACAAAAACGAGATCATTGATGCTAAGCTTAGTGGCCAACCTGAGTTGATTGTGTTGTAAGCTCCATGTTTTGGTGCAACAGACGTAAAAAACACGCATTCCTCACGCTTGTGTGCACATATGTGCGTGTGCACGCATGCACACGCACACGCACACACAAGCAAATTAATACACATATGTGCATGTGCATGCATGCACACACACACAGAAGCAAATTAATACACATACACTATACTTACAAAAATGCATGCACATGTATATACTCATGTGCGCACGTGCGTTCGTGTGCGCGTGTGTGCACACAGAATCACTCATTCAAATGTAAGTAAGCAAAGCCAACGATTATAACTAAATATACTTCTAATTCACACACACACACACACACACACACACACACAAAATAAGAAATCTTGACATAGTGCATATGTATATTGGTTTATTTTTTACATCCATACAAAATTGAAATTAGGGTTTTGTAATAAGTTATACTTATCAAGATAAAACTCATCTCTATTAAAGGGTGATTCTTCTTTGCTCTCTCCTCTCTCTCTCTCTCTCTCTCTCTCTCTCTCTCTCTCACACAGACACACACACACACACACAATGGACAATTTACCTCATTAATGGAGAATGGAAGATGCTAAGCATTGCTAGATGTGACAACTATAACACACGGATGGGGGGCGAATTACACATGTAACCCATTCAACACAGGATTAATTCTAACTGTGTGTTGTCTGGTTGGCCGGCAAGTGAGTCTCTCATCCCTAAGCTAGGAATGCTGGTGGAAAAAAGAATCTCCTACAAAATCCAATTTCTTTGTGAATTTATCTTTCTAAAATTGATTAATGCTATGTTCTTTTGTAATTTATTATCATAAAGATAATTTATTCTGTATTGAAACTTCAATCTAAATTGTACTTAAGCATATGTTCCAATTGTGGTAGGATTAAATACATAACACACACACAAACACACACACACACACACACACACACTAATGGAAATAGCCTATGAACTTTGAGAATAGTGAAATTAAGAGAATTAGAGTGGACATTTTTATGAGACTACTTTGAGAACATAGAGGGTGAACTTCATTAGCGGCAGCAACATAACCATAGTACTTAATTAACTTGGCATGAACAATACTTTTGCAAGAGAGAGAGAGAGAGTCTAGAGAACTTGACAACAATTGAGGACCGTATTTATGTGGAGCTGGTTTCCCCTCTGATAAGATTTTGTATTATAGATTCTCCAAAGAGACTTGGTACAATACAATCTTTGTGTTCCTTGTGACCTAGGTGATGCAATGAAGATGGAAAGCTTCATGCATCACGAGCATAACATAGACTTGCTAAAAAGCATTAACCATCCCCAACCTCAGTCCCAAGGCCTCAAAAACCTTCAAAGGTGGAGAGAGCTAGCGGGGAGTGAGGGTTGGAAAGAGGAAAAAGAAACATTCATAGGAGAAAGAAATAGTTCCTCACTTATCATCATCTTCTTGCTTAGCAGACATAATAGTATAGTAATGAAGATGGAAAAGATGGAAAACTTAAGCATTATAGCATGGCTCTTGGTTGGATTTCCATTCCATAGCCAAGAGTATTGGTGTAGGCTCTCAACCTCTCTACAAGCTTGGAGAAGGAGATGGTTGCACTTTGCAACTCACACAATGAGAGAGAGAGAGAGAGAGAGTGTGTGTGTGGTGGTGGTGGGGGGGGGGGGGGGGGGGGGGGGGGAGTATACCCCCCAAGCTAGCCCCCTCCTTGCTTTGGTCGACCCCCTCTTGTAGCACTAGCTTTGACTTGATTGGACTTCCTCAAGCGTGGCCAATCACATGCTTAGTGCATATCAACAAGCAACAAGGGTAGCCTTGGTACAAGTGTCCCCCTTTCCCCTTTGAGAGACAGGACTTGATAAATGCATACAAAATCAATCAAATAGCTAGATTATCATTGGACCCCTTGGGAGGCTAACCAATAGGCTTCAAGTACACTATGCGGGAAACATGAAGAGGAGCTTGAAAAGTGTCCTATTTTCTTTCTTTGTACCAAGCTTGCCTTGTGTGTGGGTGTGTGTGTTCTCTCTCTAGCTCCTACAAAGAGGGATCCTCCCCTCATGAGAAGGGATCATGTTGACTTTGTGGAACACCTCAAGCACCTTAATCATGGAGCACCTTAGTACCTTAGTCATTAAGAACCTCAAGCCCCTCAAGCACCTTAGTCACAACAAGCACCTTAGTCAGCAAGCACGACAAGCACCTCAAGCTTGGGCCAGGTTCCTACCTCACGCACATCTCTAACTTGCCTAAGGTCAAAGGACTTTTAGTACTAACCTTTGGAGGTCTCTAATGAAGCTAACCCTAAGGTATTTAAGCTCCATTAGCTAGCCTTTCTCTTTGACATACCATCTCTCATTTGGACCCCTTTACATTGGCCCCGTGTTGAGATAAATCTGTAAGCACCTGTCTATATTCTAACCCTTGTTCCTGTCTATTATCCCACATTAAATGATCAATTTAATATGAGAAAATCATTTGGGTTGGTTATATATTAGATTTTATGACATTACCTCTCTCTTAAAATCATAGTCGTCCTTGCCTATGAGGTAGAAGAGATAAAGCCTTAGTCATTAGTCAATGTTTCTCAGTGGATAGAAGATCCCTTTTTCCCCTACAACATCATTCCAATATGGATGACCAATATATTTGGTGCTTGGGAGACATAGCTTCCGCAAGCATGTCTGCTCTTTAGTCCTTTTCATTCTCCCAAGTAGAGTGACAAATTCTACTTGGTGTTTGAGAGACGTCTTCATCACAAACATGATTCTAAGCATGCATACTACTTAAATTTATGCAAACATGATTCTAAGCATGCATACTACTTAAATTTGTGCACAATATAAAGAGAATTATTCTTATAAGACAAAAACATTGGTCGTTTAAAAGAAATTTGTACATTTGCTTACTCTAATGTAGCATTCAAGCATTGACAAGGTTCATACTATCGTTAAGCTGTATTCCTTGCATCCATATAGCATCTTGAAAAGGATAATTTCTGAACTTAATAAGATACTTTTGGATAATATTACCATGTTGTAGTACCAGCTTGTCTTCATGCCAAACCATAGCTTCGGGTTGTAGCACCTCTTCTTGGTCTTTGATTTTGGGAGGGTCTTCAATAATTGGTTCACTTGGTGGCTCTCCTTTGTAGGACTTAAGTAGGCTCACATGAAAAGCATTTTGTATGAGCCAATGGTTGGGCAGCTTGAGTTGATAAGCTACCTCACTGATTGGCTTCAAAATTTGAAAAGGACCATAGTATCTTTTTTCTAGTTTAGCATACTACTTTTGATGGCCTGTAGGATTTTTTCCCGTCGTTTGCCTCAATCGAGACTTGGAAAACTTAAGTAAGACCCAATCATTTTCTTTAAACGTTGTCGTGCCATGGCACGTGCATAATGTGAAAATAAAAATATCTACCTCACTCTTAATGTTTTAATGTGTGGCACCAAATGCTATAATGTACATAGTGTGATATATGTGAAAATGGATGCCATTGGTGCAAGCGTGTACATACCTTTTCGAGTAGGCGAGGCTAGGGACGTGGCACCATTGCTTGATTTTGCTACGAATCCTCGGTGCTTTCCAAGTCGCACTACGCACTACTTGACACATTTTTGGTGAATCCGACGTGAAGTAGGTTAGGGTGAGGGCTCAAAAGCTTCATTGAGAGTCTCAATTCAAAATTTTAAATCTATGAAGCAACAAGAGCAACAAGGGGCTCGGTTTGATCGAGTCACAATGCAAATGTTTCAAGCTTTTGCAGTGTTTATGTAGCAGCGGCAAGCTGCGGAAAGGAGGGACCTTTCCTCAACCAAAGAGCTTCAATCTGTGGTGAATAAAATGGACCAATTTAAAGGTAAATATGTAACAAAGTATCTTTGTGGATATGTAAAGGAGATGGAGCTTCATCGAGTGTCCAAAGCAGAGATGGTACAAAGTTTTGAGCTAGATGTGGTTCCTGAGATCAAAGATCATGTAAGGGGAATTAGAAATGAGCACGGGGCAGCATGGGAAGCATTCAGGTTAGCCTTAAAAGAAGAGTATTTCATGGAGGACTCGTAAATGGTAACAAAGAGTACTTTTTTAGAGTGGGTAGTTCGGCCAAAAGAGGGACTTTTGCCTACCAAACTGCTAAGGGAATTTGAATGCCACTATGATCAACTCTCAAGGACTGAAAAGGCTACCCTAAACTTGAAGAAGACAAAGCAATTGATTCCTATAAAGCCTATGATTGTGGTTCCAAAGAGTGATAAATCCATAAGTCTATAAAGCCTTATGAGAGTCCTATAAGTCTATAAATCCATAAGTTCTTGAGAGTCCTATAAAGCCTATGATTGTGGTTTCAAAGAGTGATAAATCCATCCTCGATGATATTGTTAAAGGAATGCAAGAGCTAAAGTTACAGCTTGCAAGGCTAGAAGAGAAGGGGCAACCATCAGGTCAATATACAGAGAAACGACCTCAAAGTAGAGAAGGTTTTTTAAATAGATACATATGGTGTGATAGTACTGACCATGCAAGGAGGGAATGTGAAATTTTTAAAGATGCTTTGACAAAGGAGCTTGTTTTCTCTAAAGATGGCAAAATTCACTTAAGTGAAACAAGTAAGCTCTTGGGGACAAAATTTGGCAAAGGTGGGATGAAGAAGCTAGTTGAGGACATGGATACTAGCCATGCCATCTCAATGGTTGAGGTAGTTGCCTATGGGTTGAAGGTGGAGCCTATAAAGCAAAAAGGAGTCAAGGATAGAGAAGAAACATCTAATGGGATTGGAGAACTGTGGCCATCGGCAATAGACTCTGTTGTTAAGGGTAAAAGGACTAAAGAGGTTTTACATGAAGCTGGAGGCTGCATTAGGCTACAAATAGGTTGGAACGATCATGTAAATTCTTTGTCAGTGCATACATACATTGCCAAATGTCAAGCCAATGAGGCCATTGTCAAAGAGAAACGCAGGCATGAGAATGGGGATGAAGGGCCTTCAAAACGGGCTACGAGGAGTGGAGGCAGAAATGACACAGTGCCTCCTAGATCAAAACGCGTTCGCATCTTGGATGATGAAGATGAAATCAAGACCACTCACAAGAGCTACTACTTGAAGAGTCACTGGGCAAGAGCAACTACTGAGACCCTGGTAAAAGTCAGAGACTTCGAAGAGCCATACATTGTGTTGATAGATCATGGGTCAAAAATTAACCTCATGTCCAAGAGTCTAAATCAAAAAGGAAAATAAACAATTGATATAAATCATGGATGGATGATTCGTGCAGCAAACAACTCATTAGGGGAGTTGTAAAGAGCTTGTCCAAATGTAAAGGTGACTTTTGGGGATGTGAAAGATGACCAAAATTTCTTCGTGTAGGAGATTTCTACATCCCCCCTTATCCATGGGTAGCCATACATTGATAGCCGTTTTTCGGCTCTCCGTAATTGCCATAGTAAGCTACCTCACCCTACCAAATTCACCCAAACACTATGGCTATCTCTACCATTTCATTGTACATAGGCCTGTGTGAGTTACGGGACTTTTTCCATATCTCCTTAAAAACCCTCAGCTACCTAGTCACTGGGCTAGTTGAGTCAAAAAAATAAAATATATTATGGCCCATTTGTGTGTAAATATTGCATTATATATATGGCCTAAATATAGGGATTTTTATAATTATTCTGGTATTTTATTTAAATATTTATACTTAGGTGTGTGTTTTATTAAACCTATGTACACCTTCTTTCATCCTCTTATATCATAAGTATATTTTTTTCCAATATGTACATACTCTAACCTCATATTTTTCCTTTATACAAATCACTCCCACATTTTCACCCTCACCCTCATGAAAACAAAAAATTGATTTCTTCTCATTGGTCACGTTTATTATATTATTTACTTGCATACCTTTTCCTCTTTCACCCAAAATAATACAAAGAGGGACCATATCATATGATTCCAATATCTTTCCATATCCATAATTCCTCCATATTTTTATTATACTCATTATTCTAACACCATGTGCTCATTGAGCTAAAGTCCATGAATAGCCCATACACTAGTCCCACCATGTATATATTTATTTATTCACCAATAATCCTCCTCCATGCATGGGTCAAGGGCAACTTGGATGCTTTGTATTATGATATGATAAAGGAGGGGCTCACTCTTGGATGCATTGTACAAATTAAACAAAGAAGGGGGCCACTAAAAGACTTTTGCAGGCATAAAAACAGGCTTTTTGCTGAGACTTTTGGCACCTATCTCCATTTCGAATTTGGAGTGGTGGTCAAAAGAGAAAATGTAGCCTACGCTTTTAATAATCACCTTAAATTTTTTCATGATTTTTGGAGTAACCACCGGTGAGCTATGATTTTTTGAGTGGACCCCAGTCTGTCCACTTTTCTCACAAGTAGCCCATAGTCTTCTCTCACCTCTTTCCACACTTCTACACACACACACACACACACATTCCTCTTAATCCCTCACTCAAACCTGCACCTTCAATGGTTTCTCTCACCTTCTTCACCATTAACCTCCCCTCTTACTCCCATAGCTCTCATATGAGCTCTCCATGTACATACACCATCTCTATGCCTCTCTCTATTACTTCCAAATTACAATTCCATCTTACCCCTTATATATATACATAAGTTCAGCATGTGTACCATGCTTAACCTGTGCAAATCAAGAGATCTCATCAACGAAATTACCATTTTCATCACGATAATCAACCTTGGTGGCGGTGGCTAAAGAAGGGAAGACGAAGAAGAAGATCGATAGTCATTTTGAGAACCTACACAAGTAAGTCCAAAAATTCTTCAATTCATCATTCACAAGGATTTTCTCACTTCATTCAACCATCTACTTCAAACATCCACTCATTCTACATTGTAAATGTACATTAACTTTCTAGTGATTACTAACTAACCACTAACATACTAACACAAAATAGCATTGACCTAAATAAAAGACATCATCTCAAGACATGTACAAAGTAACTCTCTCTCTCTCTCTCTCTCTCTCTCTCTCTCTCTCTCTTACTTAAAACTTTACTTTCACCTTATCTACCATCAATAAGCTCTTTTGAGCCACATCATGACTCAAGCAGACAAAGGGTCCGCAATGTTTTGATTCAAAAAAATTAATCTTGATTTGTTAGCTTGTAAATTAGGATTTTAATAATTAATGAGGGGTCTAACTATATAAATAGGCCCTCTCCTTCTTGTAAAACAACCTCCAACATCTCAATAGCACCCCACACTCTATGCATGAGGAGAGACTTAGGTGTAGCAAACTTGTGAGTTCTCTTGGTGTGAGAGAAGCTTTCAAGCTACACATTGCATGGGAGAGATGTGAGTCCACAAATCTCAAAACCACTATTGTATAGATCCTTCATCATCAATAAATTGAGGTTTGGTGCATCAAAGGCGTGATCGACGATCATAATCTTCGTCCTTCCATTTGTGCAATACGGTTTGGTTTTCAGGTGACTTGTGTATTTTGAGTTTTTATCGGTTGATCTTGATTTTGGAAAGTGTTTTAGTGTGTTTTTCATTGCAATTTTTTGTCCATTGTAAGAGGGTATTGTGGTGAGAGGTCTCCCACACCTAAGATGTGTGTGTGTGTGTGTGTGTGTGTGTGTGTGTGTGTGTGTGTGTGTGCGTTTTGGCAATGTTTAGCAATCACTAAGCATCGAGTGAGTTTGTACAAGTTCTACGATAGCATCATAACGAATTCCATTTGCAAGTCACCAATAAGGTATTAGGCAAGATCCTTTTCTCTTCCATTTGCTTAGCTCTCTCTAGTCCATTTTGTGTTGTCTTGGTGTGAGGTTGTTTGTGTGTGTTTTTTTTGTGGGGTGTATTTCTTGGTTGTGACAAATCTCTCTGCGTCCTAGTTCGCATACCATAACTAGGCGGTGCCCTATTATTTTTGGTTTTGGTTGGGGTTTGTGCAAGTCACAAATAAGGTATTAGGCAAGATCCATTCCTCTCTCTCTTCCATTTGCTCTAGCTCTCTCTAGTCCATTTTGGAGTTGTTTGTGTGTGTTTTTTTTTTGTGGTGTATCTTCTTGGTTTGTGACAAAATCTCTCTTGCGTCCTAGTTCGCATACCATATCTAGGCGGTGCCCCTATCTTATTTGGTTTTGGTTGTGGTTTTTGTTGTGTTTGTGTTTGTGGTTGCCCCAGCCCCACAATTGAGCAGCACGAGAGCCTTGAGGGGTGTTTAGAGGTCGCCTCTCTTGTGCCCGCCCCGGACCGCCTCAATTTTGGTGCCCCCACTGAGGATTGACCTTTGTGCTTATTGTTGTTGTATTGCATGAATGCTTAATTTTAGCATAATCAAGTAGATTATATGAATCATGAAAACTTGTATAACCGAGTTTAATTTCCAGGCAAAAAAAAAAGATCTAGAATATGGTTTGGGTTAGCCCAGAACATAAGAGAGAGGAAGAAAACATTTTCACATAAAAGTCTAGAATTCAGTTGAAAGACCTTTTCAAATCAAAACTTTGTGTAGTTAGTTGATGATTGTTTGGAACTAATCTTTGTGTGTTTCTAGCATTGAGAGATTAAACACGCTATACCTTTGAGGATATCCCAATCTTCTTCGGGAATCTAGAAGAAGATGTTGATGATTTTCTTGCTGATTTTTAGAATGGTTTGTCACATCCTTGGTAAAAGGGATGACATGGTAAAAGGGATTTTCTATGCTATGCCTTAGAGGCAACGCGGAGCAATGGTTTTGGAGTATGTCTTCTTAGATTGAAGATGGATATACCCAAATTTTCCAAAGCTTTGAAGGCCAGATTCTCGAAAGTTCCAACAACGGAGAAAGCATGGGCTTCACTAGGGAGACTTCAACAACATGGTGAAGACTACATGCTTATGAGGATATTTTTTCTCGTCAATGGGAAGGATGTGGATTTAGTTCTGCATTTCCAGATTATGTAAAAATGGTATCAATTTATTTCGGGTTTGTCTCCTTTCCTAAAGACTAAGGTTACTTGTAGTGGACCCTCTACCTTTGAAGAAGCGGTCACTATTGTCCGAAGGAAGTTTCACAAGTACTTCTACATCAAAAATGGTTTCCATCATGCTGAAAGAACAACCATCATGGAAAGTGTTCTATCAGGAGTCATCTCCTTTGCCATACTTGTCTCCTTCTACTCCGACAAATGTTGAAGAAGTTACTTACATGCCAACTGATTATTCAAGTGCTAAAGTGTGTGGCCAAGATTCAAATGTGGAATCTCTTTCTTCTACCTTTATCACAAGCATGCAAAAATCAACACAAGATATCTCAAATGGCATTGACGATTCAAAAATGGATATATCCAACCCTTTGGCAGAGGATCAATTTCTAGTCCGAGCAGACGAAGCTTTTGTGCAACATGACTCTATGGAGAATGAAGACCTTGAAGGTAAACTTGATCTTATGGAATGTTCTGAGAGTGTATCTTGTCTAAAAGAAGAGAGTGAAGAAGAAGATGAAATCATAGGTGGAGAGATCATAGACCACATTGATCATAAAGAGATGATTGTGTACATGGAATGCCAACTCCAAAACAAAGTAGAAGAGTGTGAGTTGAATCCATGTGAGGATAATTTTGAAGAAGTGTTTGAGGATGTTGAAAAGCATTGGTATGACCCATGTATGTTAAGCATGGAGGAACCTATCATGCAAGAAGCCAAAGTTTTCACAAAATCAAACAGTAATCCATCAACCTTTGAGGTGGTACGATGTGAGGAGTTACAACCTTGCCAAAGGGGGGGCTTAGAAGGGGATGAAGAACATGGGAGAGTAGTAAAAGATAAAATCATAAAAGGAAAAATCAGAAGGGTATCATTCTCTCCAATGGTGTTTTAGTGGGTGGATCTTCATTCATGGGACAATCTCTTAGCAAGAAAATCCAAGCTTTTGAAGCCCCAATCATCTTCATATTGGGTTTCACCTCTTCAAGGTCAACTTCTCCTCTCTTCACATATACCTTTCATTGGGGACACCATACCTTCTTAAGTGGAAGAGGACATTAATACTTGGTGATGAACGGATGTTTCCAAACCTTCTTCATTTGGTTCTTTGGTGTATGGAGGTCGCACATTGTGATGCTTCTGGTCTTCATCATAGATGAAAAACTTGTTGATTGCTACATGTGTATATTTCATCAATCAGTACCAAAATCTATTCTCTTCCAATGTGTTGGAGGCATTAGAAACCTTCCTCTGTTATCTACCTATGTGGTAAACTATTTGCAATACCTTCCAATAGCACCTGGAAGCATGGATCAAGCTTTCCTAAATCATGAAGGCCATATAATTTTTGACTTGGTGAGCCTACCCAGGTTCAATGAATTTTATGAGCTATAGTTCAGAAATTCGCTCATACAAGCTCTTGAAGATCGTAGCAGATACATCAACTCTATATAGGAGGAAGAGCAACCAATCTTTTATATCACATTTTTCAAGATCTTTGATCCTAGGGGGTGCTTATGGAAACTTTCTCAATGGAGGAGGTTTACTCAGTCACTTCATTACATCCTGCTATTGGCTTTGAGAACCTTTCATATCACACAAGGTATTTTAATCATACAACAAAGGTTCTTCCAAGATAAGAGCAGACAAAGACAGACGTTACATAATCTACATGTTGTATGATCGGATAAATGGTACATGAATGTACCATTATCTAAGGGAGGGGCTAATGATAGCCGTTTTTTGGCTCTCCGTAATTGCCATAGTAAGCTACCTCACCCTACCAAATTCACCCAAACACTATGGCTATCCCTACCATTTCACTGTATATAGGCGTGTGTGAGTTACGGGACTTTTTTCATATCTCCTTAAAAACCCTCAGCTAGCTAGTCACTGGGCTAGTTGAGCCAAAAAAATAAAATATATTATGGCCCATTTGTGTGTAAATATTGCATTATATATATGGCCTAAATATAGGGATTTTTATAATTATACTGGTATATTATTTAAATATTTATACTTAGGTGTGTGTTTTATTAAAACTCTGTACACCTTCTTTCATCCTCTTACACCATAAGTATATTTTTTGCCAATATATACATACTCTAACCTCATATTTTTCCTTTATACAAATCACTCCCACATTTTCACCCTCACCCTCATGAAAACAAAAAATTGATTTCTTCTCATTGGTCACGTTTATTATATTATTTACTTGCATACCTTTTTCTCTTTCACCCAAAATAATACAAAGAGGGACCATATCATACAAAGAGGGACCAATATGTACATACTCTAACCTCATATTTTTCCTTTATACAAATCACTCCCACATTTTCACCCTCACCCTCGTGAAAACAAAAAATTGATTTCTTCTCATTGGTCACGTTTATTATATTATTTACTTGCATACCTTTTCCTCTTTCACCCAAAATAATACAAAGAGGGACCATATCATATGATTCCAATATCTTTCCATATCCATAATTCCGTCATATTTTTATTATTATTTTTACTCATTATTCTAACACCATGTGCTCATTGAGCTAAAGTCCATGAATAATCCATACACTAGTCCCACCATATATATATTTCTTTATTCACCAATAATCCTCCTCCATGCATGGGTCAAGGGCAACTTGGATGCTTTGTATTATGATATGACAAAGGGGGGGCTCACTCTTGGATGCATTGTACAAATTCAACAAAGAAGGGGGCCACTATAAGACTTTTGCAGGCATAAAAACAGGCTTCTTGGTGAGAATTTTGGCACCTATCTCCATTTCGAATTTGGAGTGGTGGTCAAAAGAGAAAATGTAGCCCATGCTTTAAAAAATCACCTCAAATTTTTTCATGATTTTTGGAGTAACCACCGGTGAGCTATGATTTTTTGAGTGGACCCCAGTCTGCCCACTTTTCTCACAAGTAGCCCATAGTCTTCTCTCACCTCTTTCCACACTTCTACACACACACACACACACACACACACACACACACCTGGGGGGTGCTTATGGAAAATTTCTCAATGGAGGAGGTTTACTCAGTCACTTCATTATATCTTGCTATTGGCTTTGAGAACCTTTCATATCACACAAGGTATTTTAATCATACAACAAAGGTTCTTCCAAGATGAGAGCAGACAAACACAGACGTTACACAATCTACATGTTGTATGATCGGATAAATGGTACATGAATGTACCATTATCTAAGGGGGGGGCTAATGATAACCGTTTTTCGGCTCTCCGTAATTGCCATAGTAAGCTACCTCACCCTACCAAATTCACCCAAACACTATGGCTATCCCTACCATTTCACTGTATATAGGCGTATGTGAGTTACGGGACTTTTTTCATATCTCCTTAAAAACCCTCAGCTAGCTAGTCACTGGGCTAGTTGAGCCAAAAAATAAAATATATTATGGCCCATTTGTGTATAAATATTGCATTATATATATGGCCTAAATATAGGGATTTTTATAATTAGTCTGGTATTTTATTTAAATATTTATACTTAGGTGTGTGTTTTATTAAACCTATGTACACCTTCTTTCATCCTCTTACACCATAAGTATATTTTTTGCCAATATGTACATACTCTAACCTCATATTTTTCCTTTATACAAATCACTCCCACATTTTCACCCTCACCCTCGTGAAAACAAAAAATTGATTTCTTCTCATTGGTCATGTTTATTATATTATATACTTGCATACCTTTTCCTCTTTCACCCAAAATAATACAAAGAGCGACCATATCATATGATTCCAATATCTTTCCATATCCATAATTCTTCCATATTTTTATTATTATTTTTACTCGTTATTCTAACACCATGTGCTCATTGAGCTAAAGTCCATGAATAATCCATACACTAGTCCCACCATGTATATATTTTTTTATTCACCAATAATCCTCCTCCATGCATGGGTCAAGGGCAACTTGGATGCTTTGTATTATGATATGACAAAGGAGGGGCTCACTCTTGGATGCATTGTACAAATTCAACAAAGAAGGGGGCCACTAAAAGACTTTTGCAGGCATAAAAACAGGCTTTTTGGTGAGACTTTTGGCACCTATCTCCATTTCGAATTTGGAGTGGTGATCAAAAGAGAAAATGTAGCCTACGCTTTTAATAATCACCTCAAATTTTTTCATGATTTTTGGAGTAACCACCGGTGAGCTATGATTTTTTGAGTGGACCCTAGTCTGTCCACTTTTCTCACAAGTAGCCCATAGTCTTCTCTCACCTCTTTCCACACTTCTACACACACACACACACACACACACACACATTCCTCTCAATCCCTCACTCAAACATACACCTTCAATGGTTTCTCTCACCTTCTTCACCATTAACCTCCCCTCTTACTCCCATAGCTCTCATATGAGCTCTCCATGTACATACACCATCTCTATGCCTCTCTCTATTACTTCCAAAGTACAATTCCATCTTACCCCTTATATATATACATAAATTCAGCATGTGTACCATGCTTAACCTCTGCAAATCAAGAGATCTCATCAACGGAATTACCATTTTCATCACGATAATCAACCTTGGCGGCGGTGGCTAAAGAAGGGAAGACGAAGAAGAAGATCGATAGTCATTTTGAGAACCTACACAAGTAAGTCCAAAACTTCTTCAAGCTTCATCATCACAAGGATTTGCTCACTTTATTCAACCATCTTACTTCAACCATCCACCTCATTCTACCCATTGTAAATGTAACATTAATTTTCTAGTGATTACTAACACTAACCACTAACATACTAACACAAAATAGCATTGACCTAACCATAAAAGACACCTCATCTCAAGACATGTACAAAGTAACTCTCTCTCTCTCTCTCTCTCTCTCTCTCTCTCTCTCCTTACTTAAAACTTTACTTTCACCTTATCTACCATCAATAATGCTCTCTTTTGAGCCCACATCCATAACTCAAGCAGACAAAGAAGGTCCGCAATGTTTTGATATTCAAAAAAATCATAATCTTGATTTGTTAGCTTGTAAATTAGGATTTCTAATAATCTTAATGAGGGGTCTCCAACCTCTAAATAGGCCCCTCTCCTTCTTGTAAAACAACCTCCAACATCTCACATAGCACCCCCACACTCTATGTGTGAGGAGAGACTTAGGTGTAGCAACCACATGTGAGCTTCACTCTTGGTGTGAGAGAAGCCTTCAAGCTACACATTGCAAGTGAGAGAGCGTGAGTTCCACAAATCTCAAAACCACTATTGTATATGCTCCTTCATCATCAATAAATTGAGATTTGGTGTATCAAAGGCGTGATTCGACGTTCATGAATTCAAGGTGACTTGTGTATTTTGAGTTTTTATCGGTTGATCTTGATTTTAGAAAGTGTTTTAGTGTGTTTTTCATTGCCAGTTTTTTGTCCATATTAAGAGGGTATTGTGGTGAGAGGTCTCCCACACCCTAAGACAGTGTGTGTGTGTGTGTGTGTGTGTGTGTGTGTGTGTGTGTGTGTGTGTGTGTGTGTGTGTGTGTGTGTGTGTGTGTGTGTGTGTGTGTGTTTTGACAATGTTTAGCAATCGCTAAGCATCGAGTGAGTTTTGTACAAGTTCTATGAAAGCATCATAAAGAACCATCTCCATTTGCAAGTCACAAATAAGGTATTACGCAAGATCCATTCCTCTCTCTCTTCCCTTTGCTCTATCTCTCTCTAGTCCATTTTGTGTGTGTCTTGGTGTGAGGTTGTTTGTGTGTGTTTTTTTTGTGGTGTATCTTCTTGGTTGTGAGAAAATCTCTCTTGCGTCCTAGTTCGCATACCATAACTAGGTGGTGCCTCTATCTTGTTTGGGTTTGCATGTGGGTTTGTTGTTATGTTGTGCTGGTGGTTGCCCCAGCCCCAATTGAGCAGCACGGGAGCCTTGAGGGGTGTTTAGAGGTCGCCTCTCTTGTTGCCCGCCCCGGACCGCCTCAATTTTGGTGCCCCTACTGAGGATTGACTTTGTGCTTATTGTTGTTGTATTGCATGAATGCTTGAATTTTAGCATAATCAAGTAGATTATATGAATCATGAAAACTAGTATAACCGAGTTTAATTTCAAGGCAAAAAAAAAAGATCTAGAATATGGTTTGGGTTAGCAAAACATAAGAAAGGAAGAAAACATTTTCACATAAAAGTCTAGAATTCATGTTGAAAGACCTTTCAAAACTTTGCGTAGTTAGTTGATGATTGTTTGGAACTATTCTTTGTGTGGTTCTAGAATTGAGAGACTATGACACGTTATACCTTTGAGGATATCCCAATCTTCTTTGAGAATCTAGAAGAAGATGTTGATGATTTTCTTGCTGATTTTAGAATGGTTTGTCATATCCTTGGTAAAAGGGATGACATGGAAAAAGGGGATTTTCTATTGCTATGCCTTAGAGGCAACGCGGAGCAATGGTTTTGGAGTATGTCTTCTTAGATTGAAGATGGATATACCCAAATTTCCAAACCTTTGAAGGCTAGATTCTCTAAAGTTCCAACAACAGAGAAAGCATGGGCTTCACTAGGGAGACTTCAACAACATGGTGAAGACTACTATGCTTATGAGGATATTTTTTCTCGTCAATGGGAAGGATGTGGATTTAGTTCTACATTTCCAGATTATATAAAAATGGATCAATTTATTTCGGGTTTGTCTCCTTTCCTAAAGACTAAGGTTACTTGTAGTGGACCCTCTACCTTTGAAGAAGCGGTCACTATTGTCCGAAGAAAGTTTCACAAGTACGTCTACATCAAAAATGGTTTCCATCATGCTGGAAGAACCAACCATCATGAAAGTGTTTCTATCAAGGATTCGTCTCCTTTGCCATACTTGTCTCCTTCTACACCGACAAATGTTGAAGAAGTTACTTACATGCCAACTGATTATTCAAGTGCTAAAGTGTGTGGCCAAGATTCAAATGTGGAATCTCTTTCTTCTACCTTTATCACAAGCATGCAAAAATCGACACAAGATATCTCAAATGGCATTGACGATTCAATAATGGATATATCCAACCCTTTGGCGGAGGATCAATTTCTAGTCAGAGCGGACGAAGCTTTTGTGCAACATGACTCTATGGAGAATGAAGACCTTGAAGGTAACCTTGATCTTATGGAATGTTCTGAGAGTGTATCTTGTCTAAAATAAGAGAGTGAAGAAGAAGATGAAATCATAGGTGGAGAGATCATAGACCACATTGATCATAAAGAGATGATTGTGTACATGGAATGCCAACTCCAAAACAAAGTAGAAGAGTGTGAGTTGAATCCATGTGAGGATAATCTTGAAGAAGTGTTTGAGGATGTTGAAAAGCATTGGTATGACCCATGTATGTTAAGCATGGAGGAACCTATCATGCAAGAAGCCAAATTTTTCACAAAATCAAACCGTAATCCATCAACCTTTGAGGTGGTACGATGTGAGGAGTTACAACCTTGCCAAAGGGGGGGCTTAGAAGGGGATGAAGAACATGGGAGAGTAGTAAAAGATAAAATCATAAAAGGAAACTATCAGAAGGGTATCATTCTCTCCAATGGTGTTTTAGTGGGTGCCTCTTCATTCATGGGACAATCTCTTACCAAGAGAATCCAAGCTTTTGAAGCCCCAATCATCTTCATATTGGGTTTCACCTCTTCAAGGTCAACTTCTCCTCTCTTCACATATACCTTTCATCGGGGACACCATACCTTCTTAAGTGGAAGAGGACATTAATACTTGGTGATGAACGGATGTTTCCAAACCTTCTTCATTTGGTTCTTTGGTGTATGGAGGTCGCACATTGTGATGCTTCTGGTCTTCATCATAGATGAAAAACTTATTGATTGCTACATGTGGATATTTCATCAATCAGTACCAAAATCTATTCTCTTCCAATGTGTTGGAGGCAATAGAAACCTTCCTCTGTTATCTACCTATCTGGTTAACTATTTGCAATACCTTCCAATAGCAGCTGGAAGCATGGATCAAGCTTTCCTAAATCATGAAGGCCATATAATTTTTGACTTGGTGAGCCTACCCAGGTTGAATGAATTTTATGAGCTACAGTTCAGGAATTCGCTCATACAAGCTCTTGAAGATCGTAGCAGATACATCAACTCTATACAGAAGGAAGAGCAACTAATCTTTTATATCACATTCATAGTGATAGATGCAATGATGGACAATAGTAAAATCTACAAGTTTCTTCAATCAAAATCAGCAAGTGATTCCATACCATACATCTCGCTTTGGGAAAGATATTTCAAGATCTTTGATCATGGGGGGTGCTTATGGAAACTTTCTCAATGGAGGAGGTTATTCTGTCACTTCATTACATCCTGCTATTGGCTTTGAGAACCTTTCATATCATACAAGGTATTTTAATCATACAACAAAGGTTCTTCCAAGATGAGAGCAGACAAAGACAGACGTTACACAATCTACATGTTGTATAATCGGATAAATGGTACATGAATGTACCATTATCTAAGGGGGGGGATAATGATAGCCGTTTTTCGGCTCTCCGTTATTGCCATAGTAAGCTACCTCACCCTACCAAATTCACCCAAACACTATGGCTATCCCTACCATTTCACTGTATATAGGCGTGTGTGAGTTACGGGACTTTTTTCATATCTTCTTAAAAACCCTCAGCTAGCTAGTCGCTGGGCTAGTTGAGCCAAAAAATTAAATAGAATCAAAAAAATAAAATATATTCTTGCCCATTTGTGTGTAAATATTGCATTATATATATGGCCTAAATATAGGGATTTTTATAATTATTCTGGTATTTTATTTAAATATTTATACTTAGGTGTGTGTTTTATTAAACCTATGTACACCTTCTTTCATCCTCTTATATCATAAGTATATTTTTTTCCAATATGTACATACTCTAACCTCATATTTTTCCTTTATACAAATCACTCCCACATTTTCACCCTCACCCTCATGAAAACAAAAAATTGATTTCTTCTCATTGGTCACGTTTATTATATTATTTACTTGCATACCTTTTCCTCTTTCACCCAAAATAATACAAAGAGGGACCATATCATATGATTCCAATATCTTTCCATATCCATAATTCTTCCATATTTTTACTCAATATTCTAACACCATGTGCTCATTGAGCTAAAGTCCATGAATTTGGAGTGGTGGTCAAAAGAGAAAATGTAGCCCACGCTTTTAATAATCACCTTAAATTTGTTCATGATTTTTGGAGTAACCACTGGTGAGCTATGATTTTTTGAGTGGACCCCAGTCTGTCCACTTTTCTCACAAGTAGCCCATAGTCCTCTCTCACCTCTTTCCACACTTCTACACACACACACACACACACATTCCTCTTAGTCCCTCACTCAAACCTGCACCTTCAATGGTTTCTCTCACCTTCTTCACCATTAACCTCCCCTCTTACTCCCATAGCTCTCATATGAGCTCTCCATGTACATACACCATCTCTATGCCTCTCTCTATTACTTCCAAAGTACAATTCCATCTTACCCCTTATATATATACATAAATTCAGCATGTGTACCATGCTTAACCTCTGCAAATCAAGAGATCTCATCAATGGAATTACCATTTTCATCACGATAATCAACCTTGGCGGCGGTGGCGTAAAGAAGGGAAGACGAAGAAGAAGATCGATAGTCATTTTGAGAACCTACGCAAGTAAGTTCAAAACTTCTTCAAGCTTCATCATCACAAGGATTTTCGCACTTCATTCAACCATCCACCTCATTCTACCCATTGTAAATGTAACATTAACTTTCTATTTATTACTAACACTAACCACTAACATACTAACACAAAATAGCATTGACCTAACCATAAAAGACACCTCACCTCAAAACATGTACAAAGAAACTCTCTCTCTCTCTCTCTCTCTCTCTCCTTACTTAAAACTTTACTTTCACCTTATCCACCATCAATAATGCTCTCTCTTTTGAGCCCACATCCATGACTCAAGCAGACAAAGAAGGCCCGCAATGTTTTGATATTCAAAAAAATCATCATCCTGATTTGTTAGCTTGTAAATTAGGATTTCTAATAATCTTAATGAGGGGTCTCCAACCTATAAATACGCCCCTCTCCTTCTTGTAAAACAACCTCCAACATCTCACATAGCAGCCCAACACTCTATGCGTGAGGAGAGACTTAGGTGTAGCAACCACTTGTGAGCTTCACTCTTGGTGTGAGAGAAGCCTTCAAGCTACACATTGCAAGTGAGAGAGCGTGAGTTCCACAAATCTCAAAACCACTATTGTATATGCTCCTTATCATCAATAAATTGAGGTTTGGTGCATCAAAGGCGTGATTCGACGTTCAAATCTTCGTCCTTCCATTTGTGCAATACGGTTTGGTGAATTCAAGGTGACTTGTGTATTTTGAGTTTTTATCGGTTGATCTTGATTTTAGAAAGTGTTTTAGTGTGTTTTTCATTGCCAGTTTTTTGTCCATTGTAAGAGGGTATTGTGGTGAGAGGTCTCCCACACCCTAAGACAGTGTGTGTGTGTGTGTGTGTGTGTGTGTGTGTGTGTGTGTGTGTGTGTGTGTGTGTTTTTTGGCAATGTTTAGCAATCGCTAAGCATCGAGTGAGTTTTGTACAAGTTCTACGATAGCATCATAACGAACCATCTCCATTTGCAAGTCACAAATAAGGTATTACGCAAGATCCATTCCTCTCTCTCTTCCATTTGCTCTAGCTCTCTCTAGTCCATTTTGTGTATGTCTTGGTGTGAGGTTGTTTGTGTGTGTTTTTTTTGTGGTGTATCTTCTTGGTTGTGACAAAATCTCTCTTGCGTCCTAGTTCGCATACCATAACTAGGTGGTGCCCCTATCTTGTTTGGGTTTGGTTGTGGGTTTGTTGTTGTGTTGTGTTTGTGGTTGCCCCAACCCCAATTGAGCAGCACGAGAGTCTTGAGGGGTGTTTAGAGGTCGCCTCTCTTGTTGCCCGCCCCGGACCGCCTCAATTTTGGTGCCCCCACTGAGGATTGACTTTGTGCTTATTGTTGTTGTATTGCATGAATGCTTGAATTTTAGCATAATCAAGTAGATTATATGAATCATGAAAACTTGTATAACCGAGTTTAATTTCAAGGCACAAAAAAAAGATCTAGAATATGGTTTGGGTTAGCAGAACATAAGAAAGGAAGAAAACATTTTCACATAAAAGTCTATAATTGATGTTGAAAGACCTTTCAAAACTTTGTGTAGTTAGTTGATGATTGTTTGGAACTAATCTTTGTGTGGTTCTAGCATTGACAGACTATGACACGCTATACCTTTGAGGATATCCCAATCTTCTTCGGGAATCTAGAAGAAGATGTTGATGATTTTCTTGCTGATTTTAGAATGGTTTGTCACATCCTTGGTAAAAGGGATGACATGGAAAAAGGGGATTTTCTATTGCTATGCCTTAGAGGCAACGCGGAGCAATTGGAGTATGTCTTCTTAGATTGAAGATGGATATACCCAAATTTCCAAAGCTTTGAAGGCCAGATTCTCGAAAGTTCCAACAACGGAGAAAGCATGGGCTTCACTAGGGAGACTTCAACAACATGGTGAAGACTACTATGCTTATGAGGATATTTTTTCTCGTCAATGGGAAGGATGTGGATTTAGTTCTGCATTTCCAGATTATGTAAAAATGGATCAATTTATTTCGGGTTTGTCTCCTTTCCTAAAGACTAAGGTTACTTGTAGTGGACCCTCTACCTTTGAAGAAGCGGTCACTATTGTCCGAAGGAAGTTTCACAAGTACTTCTACATCAAAAATGGTTTCCATCATGCTGAAAGAACCAACCATCATGAAAGTGTTTCTATCAAGGAGTCATCTCCTTTGCCATACTTGTCTCCTTCTACTCCGACAAATGTTGAAGAAGTTACTTACATGCCAACTGATTATTCAAGTGCTAAAGTGTGTGGCCAAGATTCAAATGTGGAATCTCTTTCTTCTACCTTTATCACAAGCATGCAAAAATCGACACAAGATATCTCAAATGGCATTGACGATTCAATAATGGATATATCCAACCCTTTGGCGGAGGATCAATTTCTAGTCAGAGCAGACGAAGCTTTTGTGCAACATGACTCTATGGAGAATGAAGACCTTGAAGGTAACCTTGATCTTATGGAATGTTCTGAGAGTGTATCTTGTCTAAAAGAAGAGAGTGAAGAAGAAGATGAAATCATAGGTGGAGAGATCATAGACCACATTGATCAGAAAGAGATGATTGTGTACATGGAATGCTAACTCCAAAACAAAGTAGAAGAGTGTGAGTTGAATCCATGTGAGGATAATCTTGAAGAAGTGTTTGAGGATGTTGAAAACCATTGGTATGACCCATGTATGTTAAGCATGGAGGAACCTATCATGCAAGAAGCCAAAATTTTCACAAAATCAAACAGTAATCCATCAACCTTTGAGGTGGTACGATGTGAGGAGTTACAACCTTGCCAAAGGGGGGGCTTAGAAGGGGATGAAGAACATGGGAGAGTAGTAAAAGATAAAATCATAAAAGGAAACTATCAGAAGGGTATCATTCTCTCCAATGGTGTTTTAGCGGGTGGCTCTTCATTCATGGGACAATCTCTTAGAAAGAAAATCCAAACTTTTGAAGCCCCAATCATCTTCATATTGGGTTTCACCTCTTCAAGGTCAACTTCTCCTCTCTTCACATATACCTTTCATCGGGGACAGCATACCTTCTTAAGTGGAAGAGGACATGAATACTTGGTGATGAACGGATGTTTCCAAACCTTCTTCATTTGGTTCTTTAGTGTATGGAGGTCGCACATTGTGATGCTTCTGGTCTTCATCATAGATGAAAAACTTGTTGATTGCTACATGTGGATATTTCATGAATCAGTACAAACATCTATTCTCTTCCAATGTGTTGGAGGCAATAGAAACCTTCCTCTGTTATCTACCTATGTGGTAAACTATTTGCAATACCTTCCAATAGCAGCTGGAAGCATGGATCAAGCTTTCCTAAATCATGAAGGCCATATAATTTTTGACTTGGTGAGCCTACCCAGGTTGAATGAATTTTATGAGCTACAGTTCAGGAATTCGCTCAGACAAGCTCTTGAAGATCGTAGCAGATACATCAACTCTATACAGGAGGAAGAGCAACAAATCTTTTATATCACATTCATAGTGATAGATGCAATGATGGACAACAGTAAAATCTACAAGTTTCTTCAATCAAAATCAACAAGTGATTCCATACCATACATCTTGCTTTGGGAAAGATATTTCAAGATCTTTGATCGTGGGGGGTGCTTATGGAAACTTTCTCAATGGAGGAGGTTTACTCAGTCACTTCATTACATCTTGCTATTGGCTTTGAGAACCTTTCATATCACACAAGGTATTTTAATCATACAACAAAGGTTCTTCAGAGATGAGAGCAGACAAAGATAGACGTTACACAATCTACATGTTGTATGATCGGATAAATGGTACATGAATGTACCATTATCTAAGGGGGGGGCTAATGATAGCCGTTTTTCATCTCTCCGTAATTGCCATAGTAAGCTACCTCACCCTCCCAAATTCACCCAAACACTATGGCTATCCCTACCATTTCACTGTATATAGGCGTGTGTGAGTTACGGGACTTTTTTCATATCTCCTTAAAAACCCTCAGCTAGCTAGTCACTGGGCTAGTTGAGCCAAAAAAATAAAATATATTATGGCCCATTTGTGTGTAAATATTGCATTATATATATGGCCTAAATATAGGGATTTTTATAATTATTCTGGTATTTTATTTAAATATTTATACTTAGGTGTGTGTTTTATTAAACCTATGTACACCTTCTTTCATCCTCTTACACCATAAGTATATTTTTTGCCAATATGTACATACTCTAACCTCATATTTTTCCTTTATACAAATCACTCCCACATTTTCACCCTCACCCTCGTGAAAACAAAAAATTGATTTCTTCTCATTGGTCACGTTTATTATATTATATACTTGCATACCTTTTCCTCTTTCACCCAAAATAATACAAAGAGCGACCATTTCATATGATTCCAATATCTTTCCATATCCATAATTCTTCCATATTTTTATTATTATTTTTACTCATTATTCTAACACCATGTGCTCATTGAGCTAAAGTCCATGAATAATCCATACACTAGTCCCACCATGTATATATTTTTTTATTCACCAATAATCCTCCTCCATGCATGGGTCAAGGGCAACTTGGATGCGTTGTATTATGATATGACAAAGGAGGGGCTCACTCTTGGATGCATTGTACAAATTCAACAAAGAAGGGGGCCACTAAAAGACTTTTGCAGGCATAAAAACAGGCTTTTTGGTGAGAATTTTGGCACCTATCTCCATTTCGAATATAGAGTGGTGATCAAAAGAGAAAATGTAGCCCACGAATTTAATAATCACCTCAAATTCTTTCATGATTTTTGGAGTAACCACCGGTGAGCTATGATTTTTTGAGTGGACCCCAGTCTGTCCACTTTTCTCACAAGTAGCCCATAGTCTTCTCTCACCTCTTTCCACACTTCTACACACACACACACACATTCCTCTTAATCCCTCACTCAAACCTGCACTTTCAATGGTTTCTCTCACCTTCTTCACCATTAACCTCCCCTCTTACTCCCATAGCTCTCATATGAGCTCTCCATGTACATACACCATCTCTATGCCTCTCTCTATTACTTCCAAAGTACAATTCCATCTTACCCCTTATATATATACATAAGTTCAGCATGTGTACCATGCTTAACCTCTGCAAATCAAGAGATCTCATCAACGGAATTACCATTTTCATCATGATAATCAACCTTGGCGGCGGTGGCGTAAAGAAGGGAAGACGAAGAAGAAGATCGATAGTCATTTTGAGAACCTACACAAGTAAGTCCAAAACCTCTTCAAGCTGCATCATCACAAGGATTTGCTCACTTCATTCAACCATCTTACTTCAACCATCCACCTCATTCTACCCATTGTAAATGTAACATTAACTTTCTAGTGATTACTAACACTAACCACTAACATACTAACACAAAATAGCATTGACCTAACCATAAAAGACACCTCACCTCAAGACATGTACAAAGAAACTCACTCTCTCTCTCTCTCTCTCTCTCTCTCTCTCTCCTTACTTAAAACTTTACTTTCACCTTATCCACCATCAATAATGCTCTCTTTTGAGCCCACATCCATGACTCAAGCAGACAAAGAAGGCCCGCAATGTTTTGATATTCAAAAAAATCATAATCCTGATTTGTTAGCTTGTAAATTAGGATTTCTAATAATCTTAATGAGGGGTCTCCAACCTATAAATAGGCCCCTCTCCTTCTTGTAAAACAACCTCCAACATCTCACACAGCACCCCAACACTCTATGCGTGAGGAGAGACTTAGGTGTAGCAACCACTTGTGAGCTTCACTCTTGGTGTGAGAGAAGCCTTCAAGCTACACATTGCACGTGAGAGAGCGTGAGTTCCACAAATCTCAAAACCACTATTGTATATGCTCCTTCATCATCAATAAATTGAGGTTTGGTGCATCAAAGGCGTGATTCGACGTTCAAATCTTCGTCCTTCCATTTGTGCAATACGGTTTGGTGAATTTAAGGTGACTTGTGTATTTTGAGTTTTTATCGGTTGATCTTGATTTTAGAAAGTGTTTTAGTGTGTTTTTCATTGCCAGTTTTTTGTCCATTGTAATAGGGTATTGTGGTGAGAGGTCTCCCACACCCTAAGACAATGTGTGTGTGTGTGTGTGTGTGTGTGTGTGTGTGTGTGTGTGTGTGTGTGTGTGTGTGTGTGTGTGTTTTGGCAATGTTTAGCAATCGCTAAGCATCGAGTGAGTTTTGTACAAGTTCTACGATAGCATCATAACGAACCATCTCCATTTGCAAGTCACAAATAAGGTATTACGCAAGATCCATTCCTCTCTCTCTTCCCTTTGCTCTAGCTCTCTCTAGTCCATTTTGTGTGTGTCTTGGTGTGAGGTTGTTTGTGTGTGTTTTTTTTGTGGTGTATCTTCTTGGTTGTGAGAAAATCTCTCTTGCGTCCTAGTTCACATACCATAACTAGGTGGTGCCCATATCTTGTTTGGGTTTGGTTGTGGGTTTGTTGTTGTGTTGTGCTTGTGGTTGCTCCAACCCCAATTGAGCAGCACGGGAGCCTCGAGGGGTGTTTAGAGCTCGCCTCTCTTGTTGCCCGCCCCGGACCGCCTCAACATCACTGCTACTCATTGGAAACCAAGGTGATGGATGATGGGTCAGCTTATGTTAGGATAAGGAGCAGGGATGTGAAGCATGAAGTACAATTCCTTACTATTTGTGTGGACCATGAAAGGAACCGTGAAAGTCTTAGAGAGCATCCCTTGCCAAAAGCAAATAAATAATTCAAGGACTACAGGGATATGAGGGGTTTTGACCATGTACCATTGTAGAGCGGGATTGCAGTGGTTCAAGAAGAGAAAAGTTCTCGCATGATGTATATGCAAAGGAAACATTTTCTACAGGTTTTGTGGGATTAACTGACTTTGGATCTATTGCTTTTACAAAGTGTGAGGACTTAAACCGGGGTGAACGACAACATGTAAATAGTGTACAAAGAGGTTTGAAGATGAATGGTTTTCTAGAATATGGTGAATGCATTGCAGGTGTGTTTGATGAGTGTTCCTTTGTGGATACTATGCAAGACTTGGAGTCTTTAGTGGATTTCAATTTTCGTATGGGAAGTGAGGTCATGAAAGTATTCTCAACAGAAACATACAAATTCATTGAGGTTTTCAAAAATTCTCAAGGTGTTGATGTACAAGTGGAGACCAAGTACAAGTCTATGGTGGCAAAGAAAGTGAAACCAGTGGCATTACCTCTACCAACAAACTATACGGATAAGATGGATCAAGCTGCTTTGCAACCTAGTCTTCATGAGCCAAGCAAGATTGGACATAAGTTTACATATGACACTTTGAAGGAGTTAAAGATTAATTGCAAGGACATTTTGACAAAGGTTGAAAGAATATGCTTTGAAGAAATGCTTGCCAAACATGGAAAGGCTTTTGCATTTGAGGTGCATGAGATAGGATGTGTTGATCCATCCATGGTTTCTCCTATGGTGATCTTCACTATCCCTCATGTACCTTGGATCTTGAGACCTATTCCGGTTCCAAAGGCCCATTTGGTAAAACTCATTAAGATGCTTAATGAAAAGATCAAGATGGGTATTTTGGAGCCTTCTTGTGCTCCATATTCAAACAGGTGGTTCACAGTTCCAAAGAAAAATGGTTCTTTACGCTTTATACAAGATATGCAACATGTCAACAAGGTTACAATTAGAAATGTGGGTACAGGGCCAATTGTAGATGAATTTGTAGAGGCATTTGCAGGAAGGGCAATATATTCTATGAGATATTTGTACTCAAGGTATGATCAGTTCCAACTAGCAATGGAAAGTAGGGACCTGACTACCATGAGGACACCCTTGGGTTTGGTAAGGATGTGTACCTTACCTCAGGGAGAAACCAATTCAGTTGCGCATATGATGAATATTATGAACAAAGTCCTACGTGACTTCATACCTAAAACTACAATGCCTTTCCTTGATGATGTGCCAATCAAAGGATATGATGTAAGTGATATATATATGGCTCTTGACTTGAGGGGGTGCCGCAAGTATGTGGCAAAGCGTATCAATGATTGTGATGATATCTTGTCAAGATTGGAAGAAGTGAACCTTACCTTGTCTAGGCAAAAGTCAGTGTTTGGTGTGAATTATTGTGGGACATATGTGTGGGCCGTATGGTAGAAGGCCTTTTCCAACAAAGATTGATGAGATTCAAAGAATGAAAGAGACGTGTATTAATGTAACTGAGGTTTGAAGGTTCTTGGGTGAATATGTGTTCTATGTTTTCTGGATTCCACATTATGCGCATGTGGTAGAACCTTTGTTTGAGAAAGAAGCAAAAGTTTCAATGGGAAGAAATGCATACCCATGCCATGAGAAAATTAGAGAAGTTGTTGCTTATGTCTCCAACTTTGAGGAAATCAAACTATGAATGTGGAAGATATGTAATTGTGACAGTGGATACTAGCCCCACAGGAATTGGATGGGCGATTGGACAAGATGATGATGATGATGGCAAGCGATATGTGGTGAGATTTGGAGCAAAAGTCCTAAATGCTTGTCAATGCAACTATGCTTAGGTAAAAAGAGAGTTATGGGGAGTAATCACAGCATTGAAATGTGACAGAGTATTTGATAGGAGCAAATGTAATAGTGGAGGCCGATTGTCTACCCCTTCTTGGAATGATCACAAGTTTCTCAACTCCCGACATTGTTATGTTGGGATGGATTGCCTACATAAAGTCCTTTAATCCAAAGTTTAAGCATATTGCAGGGAAAGATAATCCAGTTGCGGATATGCTTTCAAGGGCAAGGTATGAAAATGAAGGAGACATGGTTGTCAAGGGTGATGATGTAGCCACAAGGTTCTATAGTATCTCTCATGCCAAGGGTGATCATGTTTGTCTATCAGATGCACTTGAGTCATTTACTGAGGACCTATATCAAGGTGACTGTTTGCTAATTGGACGTTATCTAAGCACTTTGACAAGGCAAGAAGGGTGGAATGATCAAGAGTTCAAAAGAGTACAGAGAAAGGCCTATGGATACGTTTTGAAAGATGGGTACTTATGGAAGCATCCAAAACAAAGAAATGGAATTCCTTTGAGAGTCGTGAATGATAAGGATGCTCAAAATGAGCTTATGAAAAAGTTTCATGAAAGTCTTTATGTTGGACATAGAGGTGTATAGGTTGTATGGGCCACCTTTACTATAATGAAAGAGATGTATTGGTGGAAAGGTATGTATAAAGATGTATCTTACTTTTGTGGAGTCTTGTAAAACCTGTCAAATGTATTCAAATGTACATCATCCTGATGGGTTGCACCCTACTTACCCATTGGCCATGCACTATAAGTGGGTAGTAGATCTGGTTACAATGCCATTGGGCTTATGGCAAATGAGATACATAGTTCTTCCACGAGAAGACTTAACCAACCAAGTTGAAGGTCGTGCTCTAAGAACAAAAATCATAGAAGGGATATGTAAGTTCCTCTTGGATGATGTAATTAGCTGTTATGGTTGTGTGGGGAAAATAATAGCAGACAAGGGTGAGTTGGATGTTGACAAAGCAAGGGAGTTTTTTTCTAGGTTAGGCATTAAACTTGATCTCACTACTGCATATAATCTTGAGGAAAATGGTAAATTAGAGCGTGGGCATCCGCCTATCATTAAAGGTTTGGCTAAGGCCCGCAAAGGTAAAATGGGAGAGTGGCCTAGGTTATTGCCTTATGCTTTATGGGCTGATTGTACAACTCATAGCTCAGTTACTGGTTATTTTTTCTTTTATGTGCTTATCATAATATATATGTTTTGTCCAGTGATTGGGATTAATTTTGTGTACAAATCCTCTTGGTTCATAGCAAAATAACTATACTTATATCAAAAAGAAAAGCTATACTATATAAGGGGTAATATGATGGAATTCGGTGAAAGAAGTATTTCATTGAGCCTTTTTGGGCAAAAGAGAAACACTATACATTGTTGAAAGTGTATTTTACGGCTAATCCATACGTTAATTGTAATAGATCGTACAAAGTGGAAGTGATAGAAATTCACATCGTATGGATTGTTCATCTAGGATATTTTTAGTATGTGCAAAATGTAGATGTAAGAGAAGTGGAGAAAAGAGATTTTTCCCTCCCAAGCACTATTCTTGTACATAACCAATAAGAATACTGTGGGGAGAGATGTACCTGTATCAAGGAGAACCTAGAATTTGTAGAGAGACTTTCTAAGAGTGAAAGAGATAGATTTTGTTAGGGATCGAGGGAGATGAAATTATAGATATATGTTGGATTAGAGATGAAAAAGAAAACAACAAGGAACCAACAAAATATCAAAGTAAAACACGTCTTACTTGACAAACTCTTCGAGAGTTATTCACCATCTTGATAGAGAGAGAAGAAGAGGGAAGACTTCAAGCCTTGATTGATGGACCAAGTTCAAGACCTTCTTTGATTAGAATTGATCTTCCAAGGATAGCTTACAAGATTGGTTAGTCTTCCTCTAGAAGCAAGTGTAGGCTTAGGTTTATGTTTATGGCTAAGTACAATTAGGCATCAATCCTCTCACTCCCTTATGAATGGTTTTCTTGGAATAAGAGGTTCTTGTTTATAGGTGGAGGGAACCCCTAAGGGTTACCCAAGAAAGAGAAGAGTAGGTGTGAATAAGAAGTGGCAAAGTTTAAAATGAGTTGTCCCTGCATGATGTGGACAGACTGGGATCCACCATTTTGATCATACCTCAGCCATGGCTCCAAATAAAGAAATAAAAATAGGGGTAAAAAAATCAGCTCATAAGCTACGACCCCCATTTTATATATGTTTCCCAATTTTGATTGCAACCTTGTGTAAAAAAAGCATCAAAATAGGATACATTTTTGGCAGCAAAAGTCTTCTTGCGGTCCCCTTAGCTTAGACTTTCATTTGATTCCAATGGACACCTCATGCAATATGAAAGCATGAAATTGCTCCTTGATAGTTTTTGTAAGCATCCTTACAATAATACATTAAAATGAGTGCATCTTTGAAAATCATGCAAGTTAGTGTCCCACTACGATATGATTCCTTCCTAGTAGCTATTAAAAAGAAATATAAAAAAAATATGAAAATTACATAGAATATATATATATTGGAAGTTACCTTAGATATAGGATCTAGCTAGGGTGTGAGATGATAATGAGATAGTAGAAAAAGAGAACCAATGCTTTTTGCCCCAAGTTTAAGAGACGGAGCTATTGATGCTTTTTTCCATAGTACTTTCTAATGGTAAAGTAACAATATGTTACCCTTGAGATAAATATTAGGATGAGATAGAAAGATGATTATTATTCTTAGATATGAATATGTATATTATGGGGACAATATAATTATGTATCTAAAAAGTTGCAAAATAGATCTTATAGCATTTGTTCCCAGTATGTATGTGTCACAGCATGACAACGTGTCCTCACAAGGAAGGGGGGCATGCTAGCTTTTATATTATTTATATTCAGTTATGGATTGGGCTTGTCAGTCCCATAGGTCTAAAGTATAGGGTTGGTGATCACCAATGAGAGGTGCACTAGACTGCGCACCAAACTTGTTTAGTGTCGATTGGTTGAATGTGGGCATCCGTATGTGAAAGGGACGGATGCAACCCATAGATAAGGTTGTAAAACTAGTCCTTTTTATTATTGTGAATGTGCAAAGTTGAGCTCTTGCCTTATCCTCTTGGCCATCTATTTAAGAGAGAGAGAGAGAGAGGGCGTAGGTGATCAAGCAGTGGGATTACGACGGTAGTGAGGAGAACGACAATAGTGGCGGCTTCTTTCTCTCAACGTGCACAGATTCTCTCAATGGCAATAGCGCAAGAGGTGAGTGACACACCATCTATAGTCGTAGAGCTTGTCTATGTGTACAGGTTATGTGATTGCGGACCCTGTGCTTTGCACATGGTTTTGGGAAAACTCCCCGCAATTGACATGAAAACTTGGTATGGAGGTATCAAATGTCAAATGACTAGGTGGTTGCTCAAAATGATAAATGATGCTCCAATGAGCAATTGTGACATGGCATAAATAACAACAAGAAACTCATCAAACGGCATAAGTTTAGAGGTAATGACTTACTCTACATGCACTTGTATCGTTTAAGAAAAAAAGAGTCCCTCAAACATTGGCAGAGAAGCACAAGTCCGCCTCGAACACTAGAGGGGATGAAAGTGAAGGGGGAAGGGCACATCCCTATGATATTATCAATAATGTGGAGGACGGTACCAAACCCACACCATACGTGTGTATGGTCCTAATTTTTGTTTTTGGATTGGCACAAGCATCTTTGTGCACGTAACACATTTCTCTACATTTCTAGATATTATCATTTGCAAATTCTTCTGCTTTACACATCATCTTACTCCAAATTCTAATTGTGTGACGAAGTGGGATAGCTTTGGGACCAAGCTTCGAGGAGAGATGGGGAGCTATGATATGAGGTGACAGGTACAACACTAATCTACTTTCTAAATTCTTACCATCTGCAAGGAAAACTAGTTTGTAGACATTATTCAATTTAGCCGCTTTTAAGACTCGTTCATTTATGGCTCCAAATAAGGAGGACAAAGCGTACAAATAATTTTTTATTATATGATGGTAGGGCATTAAAAATATTCTATTATTTTAGAAGTCCCATGTGAGTCTTAAAGTAGTCTAGATCTTGGCCCTTGGGATATCCATGATTGTCTATTATCTTGCTTAATCTACTTGCATAACATCTATATTGAGAGCAAGGGCCATTTATTTCTTGTTTTTTGAGTTATGGAAGTATCTACCACATTCTCAAGTTGTATTATGTGTATCCTGATTATGCTTTACATTTAGCATTTATTTTGGTTGCTTCTCTCAATCATTCTCTTCTTTTCCATTGTGAAATTTGGAGATAGTCTACTTAGAGCAACAAGATCAACTAGCAGATGTGTTGGAGGTTGGAGACCACCTTGTAGTAAATAATCTTAGCTACCCAATGCTCAAATCTCAGTCAAAAATCATGACAAGGTACATGGATCGCAATCCATGTTTGACCTCATTTTGACATGAAACTTGGTTAGCTGGTTGTCAATGCTATTTTGATGCCAATCCCCCAGAAACTTTTGAGTTTGGATCATAAAGGTTGAAAAACCGCAACTTTTGATCAATTTGACTAGCTTTTGGTGATTTTTTTCAATGTCCTTGATTTTGAATTTAGTTGCTTGGAAGCAGTCTCTATCTGAGGTCTCAATTCTTACTCAATTTGTCTCTGGGGTACATTGATTTTAATCCATGTTCCACCATAGAACTGGATGCAACTTCTTATTTTATTTCTATGAGGACTATTACATTATGTTACGTAAGTAGGACAAGGCAGTCCTCTCTTACTTAGCAAGCGAAGGACAGTTGGGGAAATGCCTTCAACATTGGAGATGTAGTGGTGCATGGTGTGTACTTCACCCAGCTAACACAATGTAAGAATAGTTTGCTATTTTGCTAATGCAATAATAGTCATAAAATTTGCCAATGCTCTCAATAGGCTAAGCACAAAGTGAAGGGATATGAGGTACAAAAATAATTTTGAGAGTGTTGAAATTAATATTTTGCCATTCTATGGCGAAGTGTTCATTGTTTGTGTTGGCCTTGTCCTTCAACTATACATACCCTACTCTCTCTACTCCAATTCCATTATGTGGAATATTAAGAAGATGCTTAAAATCTCCACCCACTCTCCATTTCAAAGGCCACAACAGAACCACCTTTTGGATCAGTTTCCATTACTCACATTTGAACCCATCACGTTGAATGTGAAAGGATTAACTAAGCTACAAGCCTCTAATGGTGTATAGGGTGGCCTTATTCATCAAAAAAGAAAAAATGATTTAAACGCACCCCTCCCCCTCTTTTTTTCCACTTATCTTTTAGCACTCCAGTTAAAAGATTTTCGTTCAAAATTAGCCCCACCAACTTTTTTTTGTGGCAAAACTCATAATTTGTGAGTGCATTGTATTAAGCACAACATGAAATTACAAAACAACCTCAAGATCAAGACAAGTCTTGAGGTGCTAAAGATTACAAGTCGGATTTCTAATGTCTCTCATCAAGGCTTGTCCTCACCGGCTTAACAATGTAGATGAAATGTAATCCTAGACCAATCTTCCGACTCTTGCTTGCATCCGAGTGTACATATCACTACTCTGCTTTCTTGCATAATCTCTGAGAAGCTTGCCACATTCACACGACGGTTCCTCGCCTGCCATATATGATGGAAGAAGAAGTACCTGATAGCTTGAGTGCAAATGAAAAAAACCGGATTTTCCACCTTTATGCGACCAAGGACTTACTTGCTCTACGTCATTGGATCATGCCAAATCTCCCCACATGCTTTCGGTCTGCCAAGAAACTAATTGGCTTCGAGCTCAGGACTTGGCACGAGAAGTGAAACACCCAGTGTAAGCCAACCCACCTCGCGGAGGTCGTTGCAACTCTTGCAAGAGCAAACATTTCAAAAAAAGGTGCCTTGCACTTCTCGCTCAACTGGCATGTGCCAGACTTGCTCTGGCTTCGTCCCTGACACTTGGCTCTCCTCCCGTTTTTCCTTCTACCCAATACGCATCATTGCCCTCCCCCTCTTGCATGTTGCCGTGCGTATCTTTGAACCCCCCGCCCCCCCCCCCAACTTAACTTTTCAAATCAATAAAGGACACACACATGACAAAAAGAAATCTTTAATACTATCCTCTGCTCATGTAAATTCCCCTCTTTCCCTTGCTTTGATTAGTCATATCACTTACATCAAAAGGATGTTGGCCTCGTGGTTAAAGTGAGGGCTTTAAGCGTACCCACTATGGTTCAACCCTTGAGACATGAGGGTATGGGTGCAATCCCGTAAAACTATTTGAAGCTATAGAAGCGAACCTTCAAATGGCTTTCTTTTTTTAAAGAAAAAGTTAAAATGGTCTAATGGTAAGGCTTTGGCCTCTCAACCTACGGGTTGTGGGTTCAAATCTCCCGTTGGGTCACACTCTAGAGGGACACTTTGTGCTCACCTGGTGTTCACGTTGCTAGGGCTCTTGCCCTTTGACACTCGAGTGCATCCTCTTGCTAGGGTGGGTCACCTGAAAAGGAGGTTCCTAGCTGGTTGCTACGAGTTCTCTCTGTCGTTCTCAGCATGTGGTGCATCAATTAGGCGGCCATGGTGATGCCTATGCGTGGCTCTTGCCCGACCATGTAACATGGCTAGGGATAAGAACCTCCCCCTCTGGGCCCTCTGGTGTGTCAGAAAAAATAGTAATACAGTAAACACGTTTTTGAATTAATTAGAAAGAGACAAAGTACTACATTTGGATTGGACCCAAGGAAGGGCACGTGTGATGAGCAAAAAGTATACAACACTAGTAAAACGGCACTGCCTTCGGCAGCGGCATGGCCCCTCTTACCCTCAAACCCCTTACTTCCACTGCCTATTCAAAGAGGGTTTTGGACCACTCGCCAAAGTTATGAGATACCGGGATCAGATATTCCTTGGGCTATTTTTATTGGGGATTAGTCCCTCTTATTCTCCCTAGACAAGTAGAGTTAGATTATATTTGGCTCAACAACCAACTTTGGGATTTTGATCTTATCAACCATTGTGCACCTTTTTTTATTAGCTCTTTGGCCTTACTATGTAGTATTCCTATGGAAGTTGTGGGATAATGTAGAACCACAGCTTTACAAGCTAAACATCTTTTGTCTATTGATCTCTCTTTTGAGCTTCAATAGATTTCTTTGGCTCTTGTAGACTCTAACAAGTGCTCTAACTCATCTCCGGTGGCAATAACAAAAGGATTATCCCTTGCGGATCGGGTTAAAGACACAAAGAAGTTTCTCAAAAATTGTTGGAATACATATAAGCCCTTTGTCAAATTTGCATGCAAAAAACTTGACCCTAGTTCAACCTGTAATGCGTCTATGCTATGGGTTGACCATCTATTATGGTATGTATTTCAAAATCTACCTAAGTTTTTCCCTTCACCTTGGGATTTGCACAAGTTTATGCATTTATAGCATGGGTAGCTACTTTACCTCTGGAAATATGACATGCTATTCTAGTCTATTATCACTTTCAAGATATTCTTGAGGTTGCCCACGGGCGGCTTGTTCTATACTGCCTAGGAAACCCTCTACTACCAATACTCGCCAACATACCCATAGCCAATACCATCAAAAATATACTTAGACCTCTAAAAGGCAAAGAACCCATGAAGAAGATCATGCACACACCTGGTGGTGCGTCATCTGTTGCACCCTCGACAATTTTGGGGTGTTGAAGACGTTGGGGATACATCAAAATCCTTGGAGTTCATCTCAAATGAGGAATAGTTTTGGACTATTACTAAAGCTAATTTACTCAAACAAATGATTAGAAACTATAAGTCAAAAGGAAGATTTGTACATTTAGTTTTTTGTACTAAATTGTGGACTCCATAGAACCTTTTGTCTTTTACCAAGAAGTCTTGAATTTGACTATGCTTCAACATTAAATTTGGCTGGAAGAACATTAGAAATTTAAACAACATTTTATATAAACCCTTTAATACTGTCTCAATCCCATTTGATTTATCACTTGAGTGTTGTTGTATGACCCTTAATAGGTTTGCTAGATTTTGTAAAAATATTGAACGTTTCGGAACACATGTTCTTACAACCAACACTAACATTGGCACACATGTCATGCTAGAAGATTTTTTTAATAAAGGGATTAACCATATTTCTATGGTCCCCTTAGACCCTATTAAAGTTGTAAAAGAAATAATAGTTGGTTGGTCAAAAATATGTAATATTTTGGGTATAGATGATTGTGGTATGCACCACTATATTATTTCTCAAAAAATTGATGAAGCATTTAGAATCAAATTCCCTTCACATAGGGTTAATCAGTTATCTTGGTTTAAGGACACTGATTTGATGAATGAAATTGAATTTTTGCTTGAGCACCTATTTATTTGTGGCTTGGATAAGTCTTCCCAAACCCCCATTTTTATTTGTTAAAAAATGGCCCGTCTAGCGGCTTATAAAAGACTTTCATCTAATGAATTTCAAATATCTCATAGATTTGAGGATGAAATCATTATGGACGTCCTACAATTCTCCTCGATGAATGACATATTACTACCCTCTAAACATACTCTTCCCTATTTCATGGGTAACACAAGGAGGAATTTAGATGAATGAGATATTACTACCCTCTAAACATACTCTTCCCTGTCTCATGGGTAATTACAAAATTCACAAGGAGGAATTTAGATAGATAACAACACACATGACTGTATATTTTTGCCATTGACTAACCTCATGGCGTCAATTCTTAGGACAATAAACAATGGCCTTAGTGAATATACTAAAGGATTTCATATAAACTAAAGACCTTCTTGATGGTTACCACTAATGGTTATTGGATTATCAATAATCAATATGTTTTTTTTATAAACATTACAGATAAAGTTTCCTTAGTATATACATTTGATATAAAAGCTTGCTATGAGGCAATACCACATTATGGTAATAATGGATTGGTTGACACATATAATAAAATTACTTAGCGGAATGGGTTATAAAGGGTTTAAAAAATCTCACAAAAGTATTACTCTCATCAAAAAAACATAAAGAGATTTTTGAATTCTTTATCACGTTGAACCATTTTTTGTTGGAAAATTGTGTGTCCAAACTAGGAAATTGCATTTTTTATCAAAGACAATGGATCCCAATGGAATATGCGTGTTTCCCTTTGTGGTGCAATCTCTATTTAGCATGGTTTGAGTTGGATTATATTCAGAAATTGTCAAGGCTACAAAAGATGACATGTTGCAAGCATTTTTATATTCATGGAGATGCATGGATGATCTCCTCTTCATTAACAATCGGTATGTATTGGATTGCCTAAATCACAATAGACCTCTTTTAGATGATGACCCCTTTTCTATTTACCCACTTGATATTATCAATATCAAGCCCACTTTTTCCACCCATATTACTTCGTACTTGAGTACGACAATCAAACTGATTCATCCCTTTATTGGGGAATTTGGTACTTTCACTTGTTGGAAAACGACATAATACCAAGAGACCATGTGAATTTTATTCATGCACACAGTAACAGACTTAAATGAATGGCCAAAAAAGTCTGCATATCTCAGGTGCTTCCTATCATTTACAATGCGTCAAATACATCATTAGCATTTACTGATTTGTCACGTCTTATCAGTCTCTTTGAAAAAAATAGTTTTTGTCCAAATAGGTTCACTTTACATATTACACATTTTCTCAAGAGTAATCAATTCCCCAACATTAGAATTGATGTACCACTACTTGTTAAGCTTTTGGTGGGGGATAGGTCCACTTGGTGGCCTATCTCGACCTTTCCTCTAGGATGGGGAAGGGACACACACACACACACACACACACACACACACACACAATAAACTAAAAAAGACCTCATGTACAAAAATGCATCCCGCACATGCACACATACCCATGTTCTATAAAGAGTGAGTTAGACCATCACCACTATTTTTTACTATCATCATATGAAATTGTATCAATGAATTTTAAACTTATATCAATTTATTCACAAAAATGGTAAGAGTATGATTTGCACATGTACACACACACATACGTCCACACCTAAAAACACTAGGTTTTGATGCTTTAAAAAGCAGAAAAAAAAAACACACACACACACAGGACACAAACTCTCACTCTCAAAGTTAGGAGAAAGTTGTGGTTCCCCATTGTGGTGTAATTTGTATTTGGCATGGTTTGAATTAGATTTCATTCGGCGTCTATCACGACTAAATTATAGTAATAGACTAAAAGCTTTTCTTCTCTCATTTAAGTTTATGGATGATTTTGTTTATTAACAACAAATTGTGTTGCAAAGTTTAGGACTTACAAATCACACTGATCACACTTACAAATCACATTGATCACACAGATGTGGGGACCATATACCCATTAGACATCATTACCATAAAGAATACCACAAACACTTATGATACCACTTACTTGAACACTTATATTTTCGATCCTTTATTGGTAATTATGAAACATCGACAGCTTGGAAAAAATAAATGCTTCCTTGTTCAAGTGTCTCATTTATACATTCTTTTAGCAATAGACATAAGAAAATGGCAAATAAAGTGTGTATATCTCAAGTAATGCCAATTATTTATAATGCATCACACACCTCAATAGCATACACGGATGTAATGCATCTTATATCATTATTTACAAAGAATGGTTTTACTCAAAATAGAATTAAGTAACATTCTTGAATTTTTAAAACATAATGGATTCCCTAGTTTAAAGATTGATAAAGATATGCTAATAGCATTTCTTAGTAGGAGGGAGTCCACATGGTGGACTCACCCCCCACCATGTTGACCTTTCCCTAGGGGAGGGCCACACACACAATAAATTAAACAAGGTGAAGCTTCACTTTGGCATTCTAAAATAACAGAATGCAAGAAAGGCCAAGTCATATCAAGTTGTGAAATGAAAGGTGAAATAACAAGTTGCTAAGAGTCAAGAAAGCTATTGAAGTTAAGAGGGGAAGAGATTTATGGCGATTATGTTAAAAGTAATGCCTACAATCATGTCATTTTGGTTGTGTTTTAATATAACATAATCACACACAAAATTTTATACGATGAAGGATCCCACTTAATGTTATGTAATTGATATTTACCCATTTATTGCAGCTGACAGGTGGCAAAAGCATCAGCGGATAATGGATTATGCAGAAGGATACTACATTTTATGTATATTTGATTATTCAAGTGCTCTTTATGGGCTTTGGCCATTTATGTCCGACCGGCCAGTTTGTAATCAATTTGACCATTCAAGAAATCTATAAATCAAATATGTGCAAGAGGGAAATGGTCACTCTTGCACGGGGGGAGATTGCACCCAGTGTTCATGTCTTTCTTCTCTCCTCTCCTCTCTTCTCTCTCGTCGTGCCAGGCGTAGCATTCTGCTCTAGGAGTTGCGCCTGCGCATGTTCTCTTCCTCCCTCTCGCTCGCAGTCTCTCTCTGTTTTTGTACATTGTTGGTTATGTCCTATGCGAGGCATCGAGTATGTAGATTTGTTCTTTTAGGGCTTACAACATGTTATTTTAAGTATTTTGTAGGGCAACCATGCATCCGTCTGTAGCAGTGGTATCAGAGCACGGACTATGCTCTTGAGCTTATAGTGAGCATGACTATGGAGATTTACAATATTAAATATAAGTTATGCTTACCTTGGACTTAAATTTTGTCATTCATCATTGTGAAAAGACGATTATTACTAATTTTGTGAGAGCGGTAAGAGTGTTGGTAATAATTATTACTATGGATTCTTTATTTATAATGAGTAAGAATTATCATATCACTAGTTTAACTAGCCGCCTAATTGTGGTGTATTTGGTTGCCATGATCAATTGAATAAGATGCATACCCATGTACCTAATACATGGCGACAGATATATGTATGTATTGCATGCATTAGTACGGCTTCGAGAAGACAACTAAGGAGCAGTTAGAGCCGAATGATAAGTTTTCTTCTTTTTAGTGTAATTGGTGAAGTAGAAAGAGAGATTTAAGCATGCGGATGTCGTGGAGATCCTGAAAGGCCACGATGTTGGTGTTTTCTTTCTTTTGGGCAAATTGTGTTCCAATTCACCCGGCCAATACCTTTGCATAATATGACTATACCACATAAAATGCCAAAATAATGGTAATGGAATCGACGCAGATATAATATTGGCTGACTACGCAATATAAAAAAATAAAAAATACAAATCTCGTCATCCATCCATAGTCAGATCACGTTCTCAGAAATTGAGTCGTCCCCTCTATCATATAATATAGCCTAAATACGCAAGAGCTGTGAGCAGGTAGTCCATCTATCTGGGGTGCGCACCCTGATAGAAATACAAAGCCTGCAATCAGATAACGGGTTCATAGGCCTCTTGTTGATCAAGGGCCCTCAGCATCCCTCCCCTACCCACTTGAGACAGCGGCTGCTGCAGGATGAAATCTGGGCCATCAAACTGCACGTGGCGACGGCAACAGCTACTTTGACTACCCACCACCACTTGCGCATGCAGTGACAGCCACCTTAGTAAAATTGTGGCGTCAACAACCACATATGAACTCCCTCTTTCTCTGTCTACACAGTAACTGCCTCGAACTCTCTCTCCACCACTCATCCCCCACAAGTTGTTTTCCCTACCCGGTCTACGTCCGTATCCATAGGAATTTACGGCCTGCATACTGCCACTGTAAAGAACGTGATAGACCCGCTGCAGCCTACCATATGATCTCATCCTCTCGTCCCTCACCCACTTCTTCCTACAGTGCCGTCGCCCAACCCTCCCTCCACCAGTGGCATCGCACTCCAATAGTGCATCCAATAACCTACTAAAAGCGGTGGTTTACCCACCACCTCTGCATGCACATACTGAACCCAAAAGGCGGCTGTTCAGATCACCCACTCCACTCTCTCTCTATATCCCATGCAAGTTTCAACTCGTTCTCTCCATAATTTCCACAGGAGGCTGCCCTCTATCGCCTTTGACGTCCAACCAATCTTGGTGCCACTCCACTGCATGGCGGCTCCTGCCTACAAGGCGTGCCAACTGTCCCTCACATTATTCAACTGGGATTCGCAAGACAAAACACTAATCATTGTTTTTGACAAGTCTGGTCTGCACATTTTTTATCTTTGCAATTGGAACAGTTGCTTTCCAACGGAGAGGTATGTTATGTAAATGATATTTACCCATTTATTGCGCTGACAGGTGGCAAAAGCATCAGCAGATAACGAATTATGTAGAAGGATATTACATTTTATTTATATTTGATTATTCAAGTGCTCTTTATGAGCTTTGGCCATTTATGTCCAGCCAGTCAGTTTGTAATCAATTTGACCATTCAAGAAATCTATAAATCAAATAAGTTCAAGAGGAAAATGGTCACTCTTGCACGGGGGGAGATTGCACCCAGTGTTTGTGTCTTTCTTCTCTCCTCTCCTCTCTTCTCTCTCACAGTGTCGGGCGAGCATTCCGCTCTAGGAGGCGCACCTGCATGTTCTCTTCCCCTCTCTTGCTTGTTCTCTCTCTCTATTCGCGTACATCGTTGGTTGTGTGAGATGCGAGGCGTCAAGTATGTAGATTTGTTCATTTATGGCTTACAACGTGTGATTTTGAGTATTTTGTAGGGCAGCCACGCATCCGTCTGTAGCACTTAAATAACAAGAAATGTGCACATTGACATTGCAAAACAAAATAGAATGAAAATAAAATCAAGTAAAAACAACAAAATAAAGGGACCCATTGATAAACTAAAACAAAAGAACATTTAATTGAGTGCATAGGAAAAAACATAAGCGTAAGAAAAGATAGGTCTACAAGAATAAAATAATAATAAAATAACTTAATGAAATAGATCTTTATGAGACCCTTAAATGAAAGGACCCTTATATTAGGATTCAAGGGATCAATCTCCTATGAATGTATCCTTAACTTGGTTGTTCTTTAAGGCCTTTTTGAAAGGGCAGAAAAGACCCGTGTAACATAGTAAATCCAAGAGGACAATTAAAGTAAACCCAAATCATCACTGAAAACATTGAAAGTGTGTCTAACTCAACACTCCTTTAAGGATTCTTTTAAAAAGCCAAAAATAAGAAAGTGATAGTCATTAGGTTGAGTTTAATTGGAATTGGTGTTCAGGAAAGGATTGCCTTAGCCTTGAGCCGGTTGAAAATCAAGACTAGTGGGGTGCAAACCCTGGTAAAGGGAAGTAAAACAATGAAATATGTGAGAAAATAGTTCAAAAATCTTACAAATTTATCTTGGTATTTCTAATTCGCGCTTCTTTGTGATGAGGAGGAAATTCGGCCAGCTGTCGCTTAATAAAAGAGACTTTCTTTGGTATTTTTTATGTTCTTAATTCATTACAACTTAATGGCTCTTTGGAGCATGGGGATGTTGTACTTTTTATGTTTTTAATTCATTACAATTCAATGTGATAAGTGAGTGTTGGTAAAAACAAGTTTTAAAAAAAAAATAGAGATAAATCTCAAATTTGTGGGTGGGATTATACTAAACCTAGTTTTTTTTCTCCAATTGTTGAGGGCATTCTAACCTTCAAATTAAATCTTACAAGTGAGTGGCCCATCCTATGGGGACACAAGCACACACACACACACAAAGAGAGAGAGACACAGAGACATAGAGAGAGAGAGAGAGAGAGAGAGAGAGAGAGAGAGAGAGAAAGACCCTTTTCTTGGTGCCCAATCCACTATCCTTCTTTTTTTGCCTTGGTCTCCAACTCCTAGCCCCCCTCCAAGCCCTTTCCTTATGTCACATAGTAAGGGCCTCCAAGGTCCATTAGATATAGTTGAGAAAATTTGTAAGTGGGGTTACATTAAACCTAGGTTTTTCTTGAGCACTCGGGTACACAATAGTTTTTTGCTATTATTCATTATCTATATTGTTCATAATGGAGCTTGAAAAATTAGAGGAAGGAGAGAGCCTCCATGCATCGCCTTTTGGTTGATTTGCATGGCATGTTGGATCAACATCAAAATTGAGCTATTGAGTCCCTCTTGGGTTATCCTCCTTGCCATAGACGCATTAAAGAACTTTCCAAAATATTGTGTGTGTGTGTGTGTGTGTGTGTGTGTGTGTGTAGCTGTATTAAATCTTACTTAATAAGACATAATTGAACTTTTACATTCAAAAGACAACTGGCCAAGGATCAATGAACTGATTTGTACAAAAATAACTCAGTATCAGAATTATCTAAGTACAATGATTGTAAGAAAGAGATCCTCTTTCAATGTGGTGGGTAGTAAAAAAACTTCCCCGTTTTTCAATGGATATTTCATAACAGTAATGTTGCTTGCCAAAGAAAAGAAACCCTCCAAGATAAGTTAGAGTCCTTACCTGCATCCATCCAAACAAGACAACAATTCAGTTAGCCTTGGATGTGTTTTACAGGTATCAATGGACCATATCAGTTGTTATCCATGTCCATCTTATAGGATTTAATTACTTTAGACAAGGTAGGTTATTTAGTAGTCTCTTTTTTTATAAATGAGTGATATATTTTACTTTTTAATGTGAGTGGTGAAGTTCATCAAGAGTCAAAAACATTTCAAGATCCATAGCTCGGTAGCTATGCTTATGCCCAAAAATAGCAACCATATACTTACCTTCAGACTTAGTAATCCCATGGTATCATTGGTATCCCTTTATTCAAACATAGGTCATGTCCGACCTTTTCTAGCACATGGAATCCCAATTTTTTGAATCATAGCTTGGAAGCTATGCCAAAGCTAAAAAGACCATCCATATACTTACCTTTATAATGCCAATGATATCCACAAGTCATTATCCATTTTACAAGAACGACAGTGTCCGGCCCTTGACTAAGTGAGATACCTTACTTGTTTATCAACCAGAGGTACTAGATGCAATGAGTACCACCCCAACCATTTGTTTTTATATGAAATTACAAGCGCCAAGCTGTACTTAAGCCCAGCAATTTATCACGCCAAGTTAACACAAGTAGTTTTTAACATATAACTTCCAATCCTGCACGTCATGCAATATGTCAAAAAAATGTAAATTAACGCCCTGTAATGGTTAAGAACAGCGCCCCACTTATTCAGTATATGCACACACGTCACTTTTACAACCAGTAGCGCACCACTTGCAGAGCCAACAACAACCAGTAGCTATAAATCAGCGACTGCTCGAGAAAGAGCCAGTACAACACTCAGTAGCAAGAAACAGTCGGTAGCAAAAAATTCTATCTACCAATGTATGTCAAATCATTCTAGCCAGTCATTATTTTTTACTAGCCTAAGAGGTGCCAACCACACACAGTATGATCAGCCAACATACCACGACAGTTTACCAAAGACGCGAAAAAACCAATTCAAGGTCAGGAGGGCACCTCGCATTTGCATTATCATGATGTTATATCATACCATGTTAGCCCATAGCAGATGGGGGTGTACCATGCCCTAGTTACCATACTAAGCAAACACCATTACCTCATGTGTTTATCTCCATTAGTACAGCCATAGGAAAGTCCAAAAAAACCGTTGTTTTTTATGCACAAGCAGTCCCAAGGCTTACCATAATGTCCCATTCTATGCATATGAAGTTTTAAGGCAATGCTAAAACATGCCTCGGCCTAGTAATTTCATTCAAAAAAACCAATTAATGAGTGTGTATACCAACAAGCTCCCGATTGAAGCCAATCATGCCATAATTCATAACCAGGTGCCTTACCACAAAAAACTCATGCCCAGGTAACCCAATATGGCCATTTGTATAGTTTAACATTACTCCCTTAGGTGTTTATCCCCATAGTAAAATGCCTTGCTCCAATATTTAAGAGCCACAGCGAATGTCTATCGAAAAAAACCAGTCTTCCTCAAGCTACCCTTATTGCAAAACAATCCACTAAACGGTGCCAACCACACATAGTACAAAGAAAAAACAGACCCTGATAGTTTACTAAAAGATGCGGCAGAAAACCAGTCCAGGGTCAGGAGCACCTCTCCTTTGTACTACCATGATGTTTATATCATACCATTTCAGCCCATAGTAGATGGGGGTGTGGCATGCCCATAGTTACTAAACTCCATTCCTTCATTGGTATAGTCATAGGAAAGGCAAAAAACAAGAAAAAAACAGTTGTTTTCTATGCACAAGCAGTTCAACGGCCCACCATACTGTCCCATTATATGCATATGAATATTTTAAGGCAATGCTAAACCATGCCCCGGCCCAAAAGAACCAATTACTTAGTGTTATATACCAACTGTTTACCCATTGTTGTGCTACTACAATCTAGCTCTAAGAGAGCCCGTCAGGCAGAGTATTCAAAAAAAACCAAAAAACCAAAAAAATGCCTAATCTGCAGTCAGTTTAACGACTGCAAAAACAGCCTTTGAGTAATTAGCAACCATATGTTATGCTAAAATATCTTAAGAACCACAGTCAGTCACGGAATAACACCCATTAGGCTTGATCAAGCTCCATGTTAAATTTTTTTTAGAAAAACACAACAGTCGGTCTCTGATGACAAAAGACAGTTTAGGTAAACTATAATACCTGTGGAGTCTGAGCAGCAAGCTCCATTGTTTTCGGACTTTCAAGTAGAAATGACACAGAATCGGGTTTACCCCACACAAAACACTGACTCTCAAGCTAAGTGAGGGCAAAGGAGTGCCCTCACCTTTAGAATTTATAGGTTGGTACCAATGCACGCTTCCTAAGTGTCTGAAGTGAAGAGAGCAGAGCCGCCCCTTGCTGTGGGAGTCCTCTCACACATCAGAAGCCATTACTGTCAGGGGAGAGAGAGCGCCTTTACACGGTCCGAGGGTGGAAGGAGCCGCCTTCTTATTGTCATGATAGTTTTGAGGATTTTTTACGAGCCATTTGCCCAATACCCAAGTCGGTGGTGCAATGTAGCAATGAAGGCCCTATTTTGTCAATATGGGGGGGGGGGTTTTTTTTTTGTTTTTTTTATATATAAAAAAAGGAAGGAACCTTATGAGGGAAAGAAGTATCTGACTTCATGATGTTTAACCATAGTGTGTGTGTGTGTGTGTGTGTGTGTGTGTGTGTGTGTGTGTGTGTGTGTGTGTGAGAGAGAGAGAGAGAGAGAGAGAGAAGGCCCCATAGACTGTGCAAACACAACCTTTTCCAACGTGCGAACGATCGAGAGATATTTATCTATCGGTTATGGTGATGATGCAACAATTGAAGCAAAAAGTCAAAATGGGTCCTTCTCTTACAATGGTGAATACAAGAAGGCCTTAATTGGGGATCCAAGAATGCAGAGTGTCCTAGCATTGGATGCAGTTGGGCTTCTTTGGTGGCTAGCAGTATTGTTTCATCTTCTGGGAGCCACTACCTCCGACTACTTGAGCTACACATATTTGGAAAAGATGTAGATGTTTTACATCTATTCCAAGCCATGTGTGTGTGTAACTGTTTTTACTTCAATAATAAAACATAAATGAACTTTAACATTCAAAAGACAGCTAGCTTTAGAGAAAATGCAATGATTAGTATAAAAACAACTCAGTCTTAGAATTATCTTTGTACATGGCTTATGAGAATGAAGCCTCATTCTAGTATACAATGATAATGGCTCGTTAAAGAAGTACTTCCCATCTAGTAGGATCAAGTGTAATAATGGACAGACATTTGCTTTAAGCCAAAAAAAAATCCAAGAAAGGATAGAGTCCTTACCTGTATCCATCCAAACAAGACAACAAATGCGTCAGCCTTGGATATGTTTTACAGTTGTCAATGGACTATATCACTTGTTATTTTAATTTTCATGTCTGTGAGACTGATGCCTATGCCTTTCTTGAGAAAAATTTCAATCAAATAACAGGGTCTTTTTGAATATAACCGCATGCACCTGGTCTTAATATTTTCTTGGACTTACTTTGGCTGTTGCATCAAAAAATTTTACTCAGATTTGAAGGACTGTTGGTATGATACAAAAAGGCTAAAATTTGGGGAAGTAGCACACTTGGATTAGAAGGGGTGGTGGCGTTTTGATCAGAATGATATGTATGCTATTATCTATTTAAGGTCTAATAAAACATGGGGATAAATAGAAACCATACTTATAAGTACTTTTATAAATCTTTGGGATAGTAAAACTTTTTTACAATAAAAACCAAAGAACTGGAATACATGAACACTTTGGACAGTGGTTTTAAGTTATAAAAGTTGTAACCATTATTATGACTGGTCAGAGAACGAGGTCTCAATCAAACTCCCTTGTTTTTACTTGAAAAAATATCAACCATAGCAGCCCATTTAAAAACACTATAGAAGAGATGCCATATACCATTTGTAAAATGTAAATTCTAAGTTCAAGGTTCGCTCAGCCAGAAAAAAACCAGATCCACCACAAATTTGTAAACACCATGGTATGCAAAAATGACGACGCCATGTGCTTACTGTGTCAACTCGTTTAGCTTTTAGAAAACTTACACCCCAGGTGCAAAAACCCAATCAACCACAAAATCCAACACTATAGTGCGTAGTAGCATCAAAAAGCAGGGTAGGACCAAAACAACCATACACCCAGTCTGCCAACGTAACCACGGCCCCTTTAGGCAAGGAACTACCCCTTTTGTGATGTTGCATCTGCCATTACTCCCTAAGAGTCGATCCCTCCAAGTGTCATCACAAACACACATAACCCAAAGAAAGCCATCCAAAGACGGTGCTACTTACCTTTATATAACCATCAACAATTCCAAACACTGTCAGCTGCCTTTACAAGGTGATGTCATATACAATCTCAGGCCAATCCATCTAATACAAGGGCACTATCAAGCCCATTTTACAAAACCGCCAGGCATCTTTAGGACAGTAAATGATAGCGATAGAGCAGAGAGAGACTTCCTTACCAACCTTACCTTCCCATATTGTGCACCACCTAATATTGAGGAAATACACGCATATCAGCTATCACAAATCAACCCTTGTGTGTCTTACCCAAATTTTAAAAAAAAAACAGAAGTGCTTACACCACCACAGAACAACCCTTTCGATATAGGTTCATAGAGAGAAAGTACTACATTACAAAACGAATTTAAGTTAGGTAGTTTCCACAAACTTGCGTAGATTGCATTGCGATCTCCATATTACCACAGCAAGCAACAATGAGCACAACCCTATCTTTCAAAACCACATACTAACAGACACACTCAAGGCTAAGTGAGAGGCAAAAAGCGCCCTCACCTGTTTAAATAGAAGCAGGTCAAGGTTGAACAATCATGGGGCGTTACGAGCAGTATCTCCTATCATGCCAGGCCCGATTTGGCAGGGTGTCATTTTTATCGGGGTCACAAATGCAGCCGCCTCCGAGGGGGCTATGCGCATGTATCAAGGTGCACAGAGCTGCCTGAGAGCCAAAAATGCGGCAGGGAGAAAAAGGGAAGAAGTCGATAGTCTGGAAGTGAAGCCAACTTCGGTAAGCGAGAAAAGTTACTCCCCCACGTTTCTTTTTACAATTACTAGGTTATCTCCACAATCCACTCTCTATAAGGATAACTTCACATGGTGGGAATATCTAAGGGTAGCCAAGAGGGAAACAAGTAAGCCTAACCCCACCATTTTGAGTGGCTAGTTGTCCACAGGTGAGGCATGAATTCCATGTTCTTCAGGCTCAGTATTATGGTTGGGTGCCCATAAGGAGGAAGAAAGGAAGGAGTTTTCCCGGGCTTTTTGTTAATGCCGAGCCATATGATAGTTAGAGTGAGCCTAGGGGGTTTTGATCAAGGTTTATTTATAGGTATCCCAAAGAAGAGTCGGCTTTTGTACTTGGTTAAATGCTAGCTATATAAGTACTTGTGTGTGTGTGTGTGTGTGTGTGTGTGTGTGTGTGTGTGTGTGTGTGTGTGTGTGTGAGAGAGAGAGAGAGAGAGAGAGAGAGAGAGAGAGAGAGAACGTAATTTTTAACAACATAGGAACAATCTAAAGGGACATTGAAAATTTAGCAAGAAAGTCTTGAATTCAAGACTTGGTATGAGAGTGTGTGTGTGTGTGTGTGTGAGAGAGAGAGAGAGAGAGAGAGAGAGAGAGAGCATGCTTATGGATCATTTCCCGGTATACAAAATATATTGAATGACAAGTTAGTCTAGAACTGAGAGAGAGAGAGAGAGAGAGAGAGAGAGAGAGAGAGAGAGAGAGAGAGAGAGAGCATGCTTATGGATCATTTCCCGGTATACAAACTATATTGAATGACAAGTTAGTCTAGAACTGAGAGAGAGAGAGAGAGAGAGAGAGAGAGAGCCTTTCCTTGGCAACCTGGTAGCCCTCCAAAAGTGACCGCAGAGCATGGCACAAACCAAAACCTGTCTTGCTCCAACCGACTGGGGTCGTAAGAAGCCCGTCTATTGGCAAGTCATGGTTTTGATAGCATGGCACAACATTATCATGCTGATAGAAATCTGGTACATTGTTATTGGTCAATGAGTAGAACAATATGAGCACTTCAAATTTATTATAAGTCATGCAAAGGATGATTCAATCACAATCGATCAACTAAAAGCACTCCATGTGCTAATTGAGAGAGAGAGAGAGAGAGAGAGAGAGAGAGAGAGAGAGAGAGAGAGAGAGAGAGAGAGAGCGAGCTACCCAACAAGTCTTCAACTCAAAAGAATCAAGAAAGAGGGAAAAAAGTGAAAAAAGAGATAGCAAAAATCTACTCGATGAGTCTTGATCTCCGGATCTAATGTGAGAAAGAGAAAGATAGGGAGAAGGCATACCTATGCATTGTTATCTTCCTAGAGTGATTCCAAGAACTACAGTTCCATTGTCCTCACACGTAGATGCGCGCGCGCACGCACACATACCTACCTATATATGAATTTATGTGTTTGTGTGTGTGTGTGTGTGTGTGTGTGTGTGTGTGTGTGTGTGTGTGTGTGTGTGTGTGTGTGTGTGTGTGTGTGAGAGAGAGAGAGAGAGAGAGAGAGAGAGATCCAATTGCCATGCTTTTCTCGGTCGCAGTAATGCATGGGTCACATACTAGTTTATATAAATCAAGACCGGGGTCGGAGCCAATGGGGCTCTTTTTTTTACTCGCCTAGGGCCTAGTTGGAGTCGTTTTTCTTTTTCCAATTCAAAAACCCCATCCCATTACGAGGCGTTTTTGTTTTTTGGTTTTCTTTTTTTTATAGTTGACCTCAACAAAAATATATATTTACAAAAAAACTGAAATACATTTGCAAAAAATTTGCAATTACCATGCCTTAACACAAGTTTGCAGAAAACAAAAAATAGTCGATCATTGAAATACAAATGAACAGTAAATAGAAATGCAAAAAAATAGTAAACAAAAATGAAGCAGAGCAATAATTGATCAAAAAAAATAGCAGATTGTTTGATATCATCATATCCAAATATGCACACATAGACAACACACACCCACTTGTCAACCTTTCTAACATGTAAAAAATGACCTCAACACAGCATGCAAGCTGCGGTTGGAGCTTGGTGCCGAGCGGCTCCTCGACAACAGCGCCAAAAATGTTAACTACGAGGAGTTTTCCCAACGCCGTGTGTGAGCCACAGGGGCTGCAAGCACATAGCTTGTACACGCAAACAAGCTCTACGACTACAGATGGTGTGTCACTCACCTCTTGCGCTGCTGTCGAGGAGGGAATCATGCGCGCGCCGAGAGAAAGAAGCCGCCGTTGTTGCCGTCCTCCTCGTTGTCATCGTACTCCCGTTCTTTGATTGCCTACGTCCTCTCTCTCTCTCTCTCTCTCTCTCTCTCTCTCTCTCTCTCTCTCTCTCTCTATCTATCTATCTATCTATCTATCTATCTATCTCTCTCTCTCTGAGTGATAGCCAAAAGTTTAAGGCAAGAGCTCAGCTTTGTACGTTAAGAATAAGCAAAAAGACTAGTTTTACAACCTTATGTATGGGTTGGGTCCATCTCTTTCACATACGAGCTCCACGTTCAGCCAATTGGCACTAAACGAGTTTGGTGTGCAGTTTAGTGCGCCTCTTATCGGCGGTCACCAACCCTAAACTATAGATTTACAGGATCGCCAAGCCCGACCCATAACTGAATACAAATAATAATAATAAGGATGATATGCAAAGTTAACATTCCACAACAAACAAAATGCCTCAAACCATTTGCATACAACACACTTTCAACTCGCACTCTTACATCATTCAACACAATTACATGTTGCAATGGCACACTGCATCCTTAGGAAATGCCACTTGCATGCTCATGACCCATAGACTTGATTCCATGTTTCTTACATCAAATAACTTCACAAGCTACCCCTTTTACGTGCATATTTTAGTCAAATAATTGCTTCCTAGCCCAACCCTCACCTTGCAATAACTAGTACTTCATCCACTTCCCAAAAGGATTCAACATTCCAACCATATATACGACGACCCTATTGGCGATGCAATCAAGGTGTTATATGTGACCACGTTTGGGATGCATCCTCGTTCTCCAGGTGAGAGTGTATCTAAATAGTCTTATTGATCTCATCCACCTTCAACATGCCATGTATTATGTAGGCAATGTATGCGACTATATTTGGGACTCATTCCCTCTTTTCATTTTTGAGCATATCTCAAGAGCCTTGCTCACTTTAGTGGCCTTTGACAAGCCATCTATTGTATGCAACCATGTTGGGAATGCATCCCCTTTTCTCCATGTGTGAGTATACCTCAAGAGCCTTGCTAACTTCATTGGCTTTGCTCACTTTACTGGCCTTTGACAAGCCTTCTATTGTATGCAACCACATTGGGAATGCATCCCCTTTTCTCCATGTGTGAGTATACCTCAAGAGCCTTGCTAGCTTCATTGGCTTGCCATCTACCAAGATCCTGAATGATCACATTTGAGATGCATCCCCTCTTCTCCAAGTGAGTTGAGTATGACAATGGCGTCATTGACTTTCTTTGCCTTCAACAAGGCACGTATTAGGATGTAAGTGGTGTATAACCTCATTGAATTTATTCGCACTAGGATGCTATAAGTGATGGTCTTTGAAATGCATCCCCTCTTCTGCACCTGAGAATATCTCGCCAGGTTTTTATGCTAGCTTGAAACTCTTCGAATAGGTGTTTGAATGCTTTTTCTTCCAACTATGAGCTTGGCATGAAGATCAGAGCTTCCTTTCACATCGCTACTAATCCCTTGGCATTCATTATTCTTGGGTTGAGACCCGGGACAATGAGTGATCAAATGCTTTTGCTTCCAATGCCAAGCTTGGCATAAGGATTAGAGCTTCACGTCACATTTTTCACTACTAGTTCCATTGCCTCCACCACCCACAGACACAAGTACTAAATTCTTTCCACCAAATTGTAGGTACATAATTTCTCGCCATGAATGCGTCCAAAGAAGGGATTGCTATTTTTCAATAAGTAATTTACTGGATCATGCCTAGGTGCATGCACGGTTTCCTTGGGATACCAAAACTTCTTACCCATTTCTCTACTAGGTGTAAATCTTGGGCTTAAGAAGTAGTCACTATGAAAAACCAAAGCTTAGGGGAAAGGCTCAAGACAATCATGCGCAAAACCCCTTATGCCAGAAATGCATGCCATAGAGAAAGCCTAAGCAGCCTCTGTTCCCATCAAAAGAGCTTGTCATGGAAACAACATTATCCCATACCCCTCTATCTCTCTGCAAAGTGTCTTTTGTATTAGCAATCATATGTGTGGCAATTTATGACACATGCACAAGCCCTTGTTTTCAATTAGGAAGCCCACAAGCTGCACAAAGTAGCCATGATCCATGACACGTGCAACCCTACATCAATAAACATTATTGTCGATGCCTTTTTGAAGAGCTAGGGTTTCTATCATCTCAACCCCTCCTACTCCGGTCTCTGTCTTTGTCTTGCCAACATATCCATTGTATCTATTCCTACGATCATCATGCTCTGTGAGTCCTTCAATCACCATCCCCATGGCTATAAATCCTTCCATATTCATCCTCTGTGTCATGGTCTCTTAGTCTTTCGGGGGGGGGGGGTTAGAGCAGCAACGCAGGTGCAACGTGGAAAGTAGGTTGTGGTCTCCATCATCATCTCTTCTACTACTTTGGCCATCGTATCGACTGCCACGTTCACTTCTGCTATCGATTGCTAGAACGAAAGACATTGATGGACAAGCTGACAAGAAGCCAATGCAAGTGCTAGAGCTTGGCCCTAGTGACCCATCAATAGAGCACCCATCGAGGTTTTACCACTGTGGTATACATAAGGTAGAGGGGCCAATACTATGGCATGATATTGAAGGCGAGCGGATTCTTCCGTCTAAGAGGAACGGGCCAAGTCGCCTGTGTGTTTTTACCTTCGCTCCAATGTGATAAACATCTGCTTTCAACTTCGCTACAAGCGCACACCTGCTTTGCAAAATTAGAACAGTAAAATAATGTGGCAAGCGAGGGCCAGTGGAAGCACGTTTTCGAATTCACAATCGCGCTAATGCCAGGAAAGCTACTTACCAATCGTCCTACTGTAGCCGCTCGATAGATTTCTGGAGTGTGTTATTATTGGGGGCGATATGCACCACAATTGGGGGCCCCTGTAATACTGGCCCCCCAAAGGACAGTGGATACATTTAGCATGTTGTGAAGAAAGCCAACAAGCAGCTTGATCCGCCAATTGAACCCATCTTTAGATACACAATCAGTTTAACCCAATGTTAGGATCAATAGATGCGCAATCACTCCAGCAACCATGTTCAGCCATATACACAGTTTTGCCTCTTCCTTGAGTGAAGCAAAAACCACCACAAGAGAGAGCTGCCTCACCCTACCGACCCACACAAAACCCAAGTATGCGGAAAGAAAGTGTCGGGGGTGGTGGAAGAGATGAGAAATATACGGAATCGTGAGTCAAATGGTATCTTCTGTTGCCTTAAAAGGGGTGGAGAGAAAGTTGTTGTCGAAATGGAGAATGTTCAAAGAGGAGGAAATAAAACTGGTATTGCTTCTCTTATTCTTCAACTTCTAGAGGAGAGCACAATCCAATTGCAATTCAGAAGAATAAGAAATAAAACACATGCAGCAAGAAATAGGAAGAAATATACGAGTAGAAGGATAACAACTTGTTGTGTACTCTCTCACATGTTCTGTGTACTGCTTGAGTGAAGCCAGTAGACCTCATGTGGATTCTCCTCCAAAACAAGATTAAAATGGTGACCCTCATGCTTATGCATCCTTGCATAATTGGAAGACTCCTGAAAAGTTCTCCTGTAAAAATCATCCGTGTCTTCGATAGAGAGGATCTCTGACCATATTCATAATGATTATCCTTCAGGAAAAAAAAAAAATTGCCCTCAAACACGAGTACTATGACTGTTCATAGCAAAGGAATAAGGGTCACTACCTATGACCCTTTCTCGTGCATGAAAACAAACCTCGTATGGAAAAGCAAGAAGATGCCAGATCACCTCACCAAAGGGTAGACAAGGCAAACTCAAAGAGGTGATCATAACTAGGGAAACAATATCTTGGTACTCCCCATGCCAACTTCAGGCAGCCCTCTGCTCAGAGGGGAAAACAGCAAACATTCATGCATTGGGTAGCCCAACCAATGGGGCAAAGGTCCCTCTACTAACTGGTTATTCAACCTACAGGATGAAACCCGCCCCCCGCCCCCAAAAAAAGCCTTCTGCTCGCTAGGTAACATAATGGCAAGCAATGTGTTAGGCCATGTACCACGGGTTTGATGCCGCAGCGACCATGCCGATCCTTGGACAAAGGTTGATGGACTCCACAACAAAGATGCCAAAAACAACTGCTAAAGTCAGTTAAAATCTGCAAAGGAATGCTGGGAGGAATGACAAAAGTTAGCTTGCCAATGGTGGGGATAAGCTCAGACAAACTTCAGCTTACATGTTCCTCTCTATCTAATCTGAAACTCCAAAGTGCATACGTACACTTCATTGCAGTAACTGTGCCTATATCTGTCACAGCAAACTACTAAATCTCTTCCTTGTCTTTATGTCCAAATCTTCAAAGTTGTTCCTTTCTTCCTGTGCAGGGGACACTTTGTTGAAAACCACATTGCGTGAGGTAGATCTTGAACTCAGAACCTCGCAGAAAATTGTGTGTTCTTATGGTGTACGGAAAGGCCAACAACCGCAATTCCCCCCGTTCCTTTTGTCGCATGTTCACCTTTTCTTTCGGCAAGTGCTAGAGAGAGGAGACTCTGGCTTTTGGCCCGGATACTTGGGCACAGTCCCCTAAGAGCGGGTTCATACGAGCCCACCGGCAATGTGAGTTGTCAGAGCTTCCTGGTTTATACAGAACGGCAGCAGCAACCTTTGCCAAAAAGTGTGTCCAAGGCGCAACCAATCTAGTGTAGCTAAGCGGAAAAGCTAATTGGCTGGCAATCCGGGCGATGATGCTCAAGTCTGGCTGCCCGCATTTTGCGCTGAAAAGTGGGCGGCAGCTTCACTCTTTGGGGGGGGGGGGGGGGCTCGCCCGACTTTGAGTGGGTCGGGAGAATTTGTTGCCCAATCACTGCATGCCAACCAAGATGCACGCCCCTGTCTCTTACTCTTCTGCCGCGCCGTCTGAACCCAGCCTAAGGGTTCATGTTTTACACAAGATAAAATTTCCAACAAGGTCCTTGTTGCCATATTTGGCTATCGAGGGCTTTAAAACAAACCAACCCAAAAAGCAGCTAGGATCGAAAGATCGCATAAGCTGAAAACAAGGCCTAAGGGGACGTTAGGCAAAGCCACACTTTCATGAGTGTGACGCCCCAGCTTCTGGGCGCGTCGGGGAGGGGGCCCGGCGGGGATTCTTACCCGCACGCAGCCGAGGGAACTTCTGTCTTCAAGGGGCCCGTCGGGGATTCTTACCCGCACGCGGCCGAGGGACTTCTACCTTCAAGGGCCCGGCGGGGATTTATACCCGCGCGCAGCCAAGGGACCAAGGTGTTGCTTCAAGGGGTCCTGGCACGGACGGCACCGGCTCAGGAGGGCCCGGCTCGGACGGCACCGGCTCGGGTCAAGTTGCCTTCTCGGGGGCCCGGCTCGGACGGGGCCGGCTCGGGCGTGGTTGCGTTCCATGGGTCGACGGCCGTTTGTGTTTCGCGGGTCTTCGCGGGTCTCGCGTCTCGGGTCCCTAGCCCCACGTAGCCTCAGGCTCCGCCGCACCGCCGACGGGTCATAGCGTGCCCCGGGGAACCTTGCGTGGAGTCCCCACGGTGCGCGAGTGCGTGGAGTGAGGCTAACGTGCCTAGGTGGGGGGTCCCCTCCCGTGGCCGGTCTTCGGGAGGCTCATACCCCTTATATACACCCCCGTTTGAAGAGAGTTCGACGACCGCGTCGAACGTGGGAAAAGAGTGCTCGGCTATGCATGAGGCCGTGGGGACAAAGGGGTGCATATAAGTGCAAGTGATCAAAACTGTTCCCAAAATGCAAGTAAATCGGCATGCTTTGTTTTTGTAATTTTTGAAAGTGAGTGAGTGAGTATTTTTGGGGTTTTGGCAGAAGGCTGAAAAAGTATGCTTTGAACACCCAAGTAGAATTCCCCGTACTTGAGCGTTCCCCGAATAGGTAACCCGATGTGCGCGGAGCCACCTGCTGCGTTGGTCCGCGCGGAGGCTTCTTGAAAGCCGAATTTGAAATAGCGTTCCGTCGCAATGCAGCACTTGCGAGTTGGTCCCTGTTTGGACGTCGTTTGGATCTTTAGCTCAGCATGGGCCACAAAACGTGGCCGGGGCGCGACGAACACCGTTGGCTTGGTTCGTCGCGTTTTTGGAGTTTCTCTGTTTTTGTCATAAAGAGCCCTGTCTGGCTCGTATCTGCCTTTTCTTCATGTGGAGAGCCCTGTCTGGCTCACATCTTTGCTTTTTGTCATGTGGAGGTGCCCGGCTCGGATCGGGGCCGGCGCGGGTCACGGGTGACGGCCCGTTGTTGGGACGCGTCACGAAGAGCCCTGTCTGGCTCGCATCGTTCCTTTTCTTCATTGAGGTGCCCGGCTCGGATCGGGGCCGGCGCGGTCACGGGTGACGGCCCGGGTGTTCAGGACGCGTCACGGGGCAGAGGGCGTGTGGTTGCTTTCTGGAGCTCTCTTCACCAGGATTTTGACGACCCGGGCCATTGCGGTTGGAGTCGTCGTGAGTATCGTGCGCGTCGGGCACGTTAGTCTTCGGCTCGTTTCCAGGAGCTCGTTCTGGAGCTCTGATACCAAGTGTGACGCCCCAGCTTCTGGGCGCGTCGGGGAGAGGGCCCGGCGGGGATTTATACCCGCGCGCAGCCAAGGGACCAAGGTGTTGCTTCAAGGGGTCCTGGCACGGACGGCACCGGCTCAGGAGGGCCCGGCTCGGACGGCACCGGCTCGGGTCAAGTTGCCTTCTCGGGGGCCCGGCTCGGACGGGGCCGGCTCGGGCGTGGTTGCGTTCCATGGGTCGACGGCCGTTTGTGTTTCGCGGGTCTTCGCGGGTCTCGCGTCTCGGGTCCCTAGCCCCACGTAGCCTCAGGCTCCGCCGCACCGCCGACGGGTCATAGCGTGCCCCGGGGAACCTTGCGTGGAGTCCCCACGGTGCGCGAGTGCGTGGAGTGAGGCTAACGTGCCTAGGTGGGGGGTCCCCTCCCGTGGCCGGTCTTCGGGAGGCTCATACCCCTTATAATGAGGACCACCACCCCACCCCCCACCACCCTCTCCATATGTAGAGTACATGATCTCCTCTGATAAGCATGTATATGTTGATGGCCCCATGTCCTAATCCTCCCTAGCTCCTGATGATTACAAAACCCATCACCAAAGAGCCGCAATCACAGAGTTTAAGCGGCATTACAACCTCCATAAAGTTACTACCACATCACCCGACTTGCAGCTGATTAACGCTCAACCAATCATCATCCTGCATCACATCACAGGCAATGCCACTGGCTCCATTAGCACAAACATTTGAGAGCAACACAAATGCCACTTCATTTCCTGGTTCCAACTTCAGCACGTGCTCTGCAGCATGCTTTGCTAAATCTCTGTTCCCACAAATAATGCAAGAACGTAGAAGTGCGAGCCACATTGAGACATTGGGCTCAAAAGGTAGGTCTGTCAAAAGCTGTTCTGCTGCTTCCAAACAACCAGCACGAGTGAGGAGATCAATCATGCAAGCATAATGCTCTGCTGTTTTCGTAACCATGCTCTTTTGTTTCATAATATCGAACATATATTGTCCTTCTTCAAGCATTCCCGAATGGCTACACGCCGACAACACACCAAGTAGAGTCACATGATTCAACTTAACACCACTATCAAGCATTTTACCCATCAGTTCAAGGGCCTCCTGGCCGCATCCATGTTTTGCATATGCCACAAGCATGGCTGTCCATGACACCACGTCATGATCAATAATGCTATCAAAAGCATGACGTGCATCAGTTAAATGCCCACATTTAGAGTAAAAATCCACCAGAGTGCTTACCATGAACGCGTCGAGCTCAAGCCCACTCTGAACTACATACACATGGATCAGCCTCCCCTTCTCTAAACTTTTCACGCTTGCACAAGCTTTCAAGACACACATAAATGCAAACTTGTCAGGATTTACACCCTCTCTTCTCATCTCTTCAAGGAGTTGGAAGGCCTTGTCATCGAGACCTTGCCGAGCATATCCTGAAATGATTGTTGTCCACGTGACAACATCCTTGTCATGAAACCGGCTGAAAACTTGGAATCCATCGTCCATGCATCCACATTTCGCATACATGTCAAGCAGAGAGTTCATTACCTGCAAATCGGACTCAAAGCCATCATTGACAAGATGAGTATGAATCTCTGCACAAACTCTTACATCTCCGAAGAGAGAGCATGCATTGATAACATTTAAGAAAGTAACTTGGTCTGGTATCAAAGATTGAAGATGTAGATCGCCAAACAGCTTAAAAGCATTTTCAACCCGGCCATGATTTGCATGTCCTGCAATCAAAGTATTATATGAGACTAGATCCTTCACTACATTTGCGTGAAACAATGCTTGTGCTTCATCTAGAACTCCACATTTTGAATAGAGGTTAACAAGTGCACTTGCCATGAAAGCTTCCGAATCCAGGCCACAATGGACAACCTGACCATGAACATGTTTGCCTGATTCCAAGTCTTCAAGGCTGCTACACGCTTGCAAAATGCTTAAAAATGTGACCTTATCTGGCTGGATTGCCTCAGATTCCATCTGCAAATATAAAACAAGCGCCTCTTTAGCATATCCGTGCATTGTGTAGCCTGCAATCAATAAGGTCCATGACACCACATCTTTAACTTCCATCTGCTTGAACACATTCAATGCATCCTCCAAGCCCCCATGATGTGAATACAGGCCAAGAAGACTATTCTCCACAGACATGTAGCTCTTCGAGGTCGTTGCAACTAAGCATGCATGAACCCACCTTCCTAAAGCAAGGTCCCCAAGGAATTTGCAAGTCTTAAGGATGTTCACATATGTGATCTCATCTCGAGGCACCAATGCCTTCTCCATTGCAGCAAAGATATGGAACGCCCTTTTGCCATCTCCATTGCGAGTATGTGCTGCGATCATGACATTCCACACAAACACGTCCCATTTTGCCATGCGGTCGAAAATGTGACGAGCATCGAGGATGCGATCGCATTGCAGATACATGTATACAAGGGTGCTCTCGAGAGGAGCGATGGAGATGGGTGGGGATGTAAGGATGAGGGCATGAAGAGCTTGGCCTTCTTCGAGGGCTTTGGAGGCAGTGCAACACTGAAGGAGGCATTTGTATGTGTGTGGGTGGAGGAGAGAATCTGTTGTCCCGAGGGTCGATAAAGCGTCCCTCAACTTTCCTTGGCTGCAGAGAAGCTCGATCTCTGCAGCAGAAACTTGAGGGGTGGAGTTTTTTCGCGTGCAATACAGGCCTTGCACCCTGTTCGCCTCCCTTCTGCCCAGATTCATGCATTTGGCCCGGCATTCTGTCAGGGATCTTTTTTGAAGGTTCTTCAACGGAAGTGGCAAAATAGGTTCTAGGATTTGCCTACGAGGGCAATTTGCCTTTTTTTGTGGAAGACCAAACCAAAGGTAAAAGTCCATACATACACATGTATATTATATAAGTATGGCCCGCCGAGTGTTAGAAAAAAACCGGGATCTAGTGTATTTTAACCGGCTGAAATTATAAAATCTCGGTTAGATTTTGAGCTTACTTTTAAGAAAATCGGTAAATTTACACAAGTTTTAGTGTAATTACCAGCAAAAGCTTCAAATTTTGACCTAAAAACCGGGAGAATTTCAAGTTTCCCCTTATTTTGATCAGTTAGGAAAAATGTATTTTTCTAGCCCTGGGCCAGCCGCCTTCGGTTTCCTCTCTCTCTCTTTATGGTGTGCACAGGGGCTTATCTCAATTTTGGAGTTTAGCCTTCATGTCACAGATTTTGACACGTGTAAAGAGCTCCTATCTTCCGCCATATTATGTTGGTTTAGATAATATTAAGTATAATACGATAATTTTCTTCCAAGAGCTAGACCCAATTCCCAAGGTTGCACTTTTATCTTTGTGACTTGATACATTTTTGTGTTGAATTTGGCTTTAAAAATTAATTGAGATTTGGTAATTTTGTGTTTCTAAGGGCATGAAAAAAATGTATGTATCATTCGTAGGAAAAAATTTTAAAAGCGTCCTTTGTGAAAAGGGGAAGGTTCTAAACTAGACCTTCCATCGAAAGTAAAGGGCCACCTTGCAAAAATGAAGGCTGTATTTTGTATTCTACCCTCTTTGATTCGAAAAATTGTAACGTTTTCATAAGCAATAAAAAATAAATTTTAATAGCTCAATTTTTCAAGCCTCTTTAAAAAAATGTTCTTTGGCAACTCTCGCTTATCTATGGTTCAAAACAATGTTAGTAGTGTGAAAAATCCCATCTATAGGAAAAAGAGACATTTTATGTTAGTAGTGTGAACATTTTATGGAACTCAATGGAAACGTTGAAAACTCATGGAACATTGGAGGATATGAAGATATGTTATCTTCTTCCTTCATTCCTTGGGTTGTTAAAGAGCCAACATAGAAACAAACAATCTTGTAAGCAAAGTAAGCACTCCGTTATCTTGGCCTCCAACGAGGCACATATGGTAAAAAAGTTGATCCAGTGTGTTAGCATCCTCAATGTACCCAGGACTAGTGATCACCAATCTTCTAGCATCTCTTTTAAAAAAAAATAGACATCTTTCGTAGCATACCAAAAACGTACTTAATTCCTATCTTCCACAATGCGTAATAGCAAAGACCTCAGCAAAAATGCCAAAATGTTAGCTTCACCCAAAAGAATTTCCTTCCATGTAAATGTAGGAGGAAGTGTAACCAACAACCAACGCTTCAAGAAAGGGAGATTCGCAAGACAAATCATAAATACTAGAAAGATGCAACAATGATTTGTGTTCCTTGTGACATCTTGTGCAGATGATATCTCTTGTTACCAACTTGAAAGCTCTTACAAAAATACAAATTGCCTATACATTCAAGAGCCAAAGAAAGATAGGTTTGTTTATTGACTTACAATAGTATCACGAATTCTTCAATCTCTAGATCCACTGTCTCTTGCCCCAATTCACTTGTCACTTTCAACTTACCTTTTTGTTAACCCTACACGTATTATGCAAGTCAGGTGGGTGAAAAAGAATTCTCTATCTTTCTAGAAGAAGGCTTTGCAAACGATGAGTAAATTGGGATACTATGTGAAAAATTCATCATTCTACTTTTACAAATGAAAAGCTCAGCACAAGGCATTAGAGAAACCAAAATTTACTTGAATTTGTTCATTAGAAATCTAAAAGTGTTAATCAATTAATCATTCCCTGATTTCATAACCTTTTCAAAATGGGAGTGAGCCTTGATATACTACATCACCTTCTCTTCATTAACATGGTATGAGAGCCTTGTGATCCGCCATAGACAACAATCTTACCAAAAATTGTGGGAGTAACCACCTACGTAAGGTCATGTCGACTTGCTCAAAAGTGTGCACAAATGGCTTCGAATTGGTGAGTCAGGGGAGATAAATGTTGGAAATAGGGTTACAGGGAAACACACACAGCTTGGAGAAAACGAAGGAAGCTCAAGGCACACAACAGAGAGTAGTATTATTTAGTGTGCAATGGAAAGATAAGTTAGCCCTGGAGTGATGGGCGTATATACAATGCACAGGGGAAAAAACCTCCTAGTGAGGGAAAAAATGCCCTGGCGGTCCTAAGTGTGTTCACAAACATCACTACCACATGTTTATAATAACAAATCCCCCTTTGGAGTGATGTGGTGAATGAGAGCTAGCACATAGAGTATAAGGAAGTGCCATGCCCTAAGGACATCATCAATTCACAAAGAGGAGTAAGCCCAAAGCTTTGCAGAAAGCTTCAAACTTCTCACAAGGCAACATCTTTGTGAAAAGGTCTGCAAGGTTGTCTTGTGTTGGCACATAAGCCAATTTGATCTCTCCTGTTGAGAGCCTCTCCCTGACGTGGTAATGCACCTCAATGTGCTTTGTGCGAGCATGAAATATTGGGTTTTTTACAGCTACCAATGCACTCTGACTGTTAGTGTAGATGGTGTTGGCAGTGTCATGTCCAACACCCAAATCAGTCATAACACGTATGAGCCATACACACTCAACCATACCTATGAATATTGCCATGTACTCAGCCTCATCACTCGAAGTGGCCACAGTAGATTTCTTCTTGCTCAACCATGATTTGCATGAACTACCAAGCATGAAACAAAAACCACTCGTGGACACTCGTGTGTCATACCAACTAGCCCAATATGAGTCCAAAAAAGCATGTAAATCTGGCAGCAATGATCCCCCCTGGGATAAAACAACCCAAGGTGTAAAGTGCCACTCAAGTAGCGAAAGGTCCACTTGACAGCCTACCAATGCTTAGACCCTGGGCTATGCATAAATTTATCGGCCTATTATAAGACAACAAACTGAATATCCGGCCTCGTGTTGCATACATAAATAACGCATCCATAACAATTTGGTAAAGAGTGACATTGACAAGATCACCAACATCAAAAGACTCATCGTCAAACCTATTTCCATGGGAGTGACGATAGAGTCCAAACTTACATAGCAATGTCTAAATGTAACTTGTTTGACACAAGGCAATACCACCATCACACTGCTTAAAATGTATACCCAAGTAATGATGCAACAACCCCAAATATTTCATCTTGAAAGTAGCATTCAAATTAGCCTTAAATTCAATATGTGCCTCATTTGGACTAGTGATCAGCAAAATCGTCCGCTTATAGAACAACAATCAGAAGTATATCACCCTCACGTTTTACATATAAAGTGCTTTCTGTTGGACTGTTATGAAAGCCTCGTTTAACCAAGTGAATGTCAGCTTTCTCATACCAAGCACGAGCAGATTGCTTCAACCCATACAAGCTTTCTTAAATTTTGCACACTTTATCTTCCTGCTCTTTAATGAAAAAATCGTGAGGCTGCATTACATAGACTTCCTCATATATGTCACCATTCAAGAAAGCAGTAACAATGTATGATTGATGTACATCCCATCCAAAATGAGCTGCCAATGCACATAGAAAATGCATAGTAGTAATACGACAAGTGGGAGAAAAAGTTTCTTCATAATCTATGCCTTTTTGTTGTGCATAACCTTTTGCAACAAGTCGAGCCTTATAACGACCGGTCTCACCATTCAGCTTACGTTTCAACTTGTAAACCCACTTTGTAGCAATGGGCTTTTTGGCAGGAGGCAAATCACATAAAGTCCATGTGTCATTTTCTATAAGTGCATCATATTCTTATTGCATGGCAGCCATCCAATTTTTTCAATTTTGTGCTTCATCAAAAGACAAAGGTTCCTCAACATCACATAAGCTAGACACAGCAAAGCATAACAATCTGATTCATAAGATGCATGGCGAGAACCTGAACGAGTATGACTAGACAAAGGTGCATCCAATTTACTCTCATGCAAAGTATGCACCAATCATAGCTTGCTTGCTCATTCTCAACCCTTTCCACATCAAGTATATCATGTACATCTGCATCAGTAATAGGCTGATCTGTAACATTTTCAGAAACTCCCATAGGCTTTACGTTTCCCTCATTCAAATTTGCATTCAAATTTTCACCACCAAAAAGAGGCAACAAACTATCATAGATCTCCTATGAGCTTACATTATTGTCTCTAGTACATGACAACAAAGAGCTGGACAGAATCTTCCACAAACACAACATCCCTTGAAACCAAGATGCGCTTTTTTGCAGATGGTACAACCTGTAACCTTTTCTTTCAGCGCTATAACCAACAAAAATGCACTTGACAGCCTTATCATCCAATTTTCAGCACTGCATTTGTGGCACCAAAGCATAAGCCAAACAGCCAAAAACGCTCATGTGATTAATAGAAGGCTTTCTATCATGCCATGCTTCATAAGGAGTCATAGACTGCAAAGCTTTGGTAGGACACCTATTAAGTACATAAGTGGCACACATGATAACCTCAAGCCAAAACGAATGTGGCAAAGCTTGATTTTTGACCATACATTGTGCCATTTCCATAAGCGACATGTTTTTCATTTCAACTACACCATCTTGTTGAGGTGTATATGGCATCGTACATTGGTGTTTTATCCATGACTAGCCAAAAAATGCATTAAATTCATGAGACATATACTCCCCCCCTCAATCTGAATGGAGGGTGCCCATAGTACATTTAGAGACATTTTCAGCCATAGCCAGAAATTGCTCGAAGCACATAAACACTTCGGCCTTTGCTTTAAGTGGATATACCCATGCATGCCTGGAGTAATCGTCAATGAAAGTCACGAAGTAAAGGTAATTGCCCAAGGGCGGAGTTTGCATGGGCCCACAAACATCACTATGCACAAGCTGCAATCTGCATGTAGCCCTAACTTAACCATCCTTTGGAAACTTCAAACGCTACATCTTACCCAAAATAAAGCCTTCACAAACATGTTTCACAGGTGCTTCAAGAGGCGGCAAAGAAGCAACCATATCAGATTTTTGCAAACGCACCAAACTGGCAAAATTAAGATGCCGAAAACGTGCATGCCAAAGTTTTGCATTTGAAACAATAAAATGTCAGATGTAACAATTTCATCACCAAAATTGAGATTATGAATTGTACATTTTTCATCCACAAACTTGACAACAAGACCAAGTCTAGCAAGTGCAGATATAGACAAAAGGTTCTTTTTTATCCTAGGCACATAAATTGCATCAACAAGTGTGAAAGAACTTCCATTACCAGTAGTCATCACAATGTTTCCAACTCCCTTAACCGGATAAGAGGCATTGTTGGCATGATTGTATTCCCATGAGGACACCCTCAAGAGAGGTAAACAAGTCATAATGAGACACAATGTGCTTTGTAGCACCACTATCGAAGTACCACACATGAGCATTTGCAGCAATTGACATACATGCATCATGGACAGAAGGATCATAAGTGCACTCTGCGCTAAAATCCCACTCTGCATCTATGTCAACATCACAATCTCCTTTCACACAACATTCAACAATTGCTGCATTTGTAGTGGAACCATCCTCTTTCTTCTTAGTCTCTTTTGCCTTCAATTTTGGACACTGCTTGATCAAGTGATCATTAGCTTTACAATAATGGCAACACATCTTCTTTTTGCCCTTTTCACCACACTTACCGTACGAGGTGCAGCATAAGAATTTGCGATTTATCACTCGTAGAAGAACCATGAGAAGTGGCTACATTGCTGTTACCATTTTTTCTTTGAGCAGCAACAAAAGCCTATTCAACTGCACGTTGTTTAGCCCTTTTTTTTTTGGAAAGTCGTCTCTTGCAAAAACAATGTGCATAATGCATCAAACTTGACAACTTCAGGATTTCCTTGAGTCATAAGTCTCCAAGTACTAGCAAAAGTCTGGTAAGAATCTGACAAATGACTTTGCTTTCATAGATAAGTTGCTCAATAATATCCTTGATACCAGCAAGGAAAGTGCCCAGTTCATCTTCCTCATGTATAATCTTCGACTCCACCTCTTTATACATCAATGCAATTTTTGCCTCATTGCAACTTGCATAAAGACCAATCAGAATATCCTAAACTTGTTGTGTAGATTTAGAAAAACAAATGTGAGGAGTAATAGTGTGTCATAAAATCTAATATCTAACCAACCCAAATGATTTTCTCATATTAAATTGATCACTTAATGTGGGAGAATAAACGGGAACAAGTGTTAAGATATAGATATGTGCTTATAGATCTATCTCAACACGGGGCCAATAGTAAAGGGGCCCAAATGGGAGATGGTCTATCAAGAGCAAGGCTAACCAATGGAGCATAAGACCTTAGGGTTAGCTTCATTGAAGACCTCCAATAACGTGTGTAAAAGTCCTTTGACCTTAGGTAAGCTAGGGCTGAGCTTGAGGTGGGAACCCCGGCCCAAGCTCGAGGTGCTTGTCGTGCTTGAGGTGCTTGTCCTGCTTGAGGTGCTTGATTAAGATGCTTGAGGTGCTTGACTGGCTCCATGCTTGAGGTGCTTGACTTGGTGCATGATTAAGGTGCTTGAGGTGCCTTGAGAAGCTTGCCTGAGATGCTTGTGGGAACACCCCCTACTTCAAGTGCTTAGTCATGCTTGATGACTAAGGGGCTTGCTCATCCAAAGTCAAAAAGATCCCTACAAGGAGGGAGGCTAGCCTACAAGGGGGGGGGATGAGAGAGAACACACACACACACACACACACACACACACACACACACACACACACACACACAAGGGAAGCCCCAGCTTGAAGAGGCAGCAAGGACACTTGTCAAGTTCCTCCTCGTGTTGCCCTCATGGTGTGCCTGAAGCCTATTGGTTGGCCACCCAAGGGGTCCAATGATAATTTAGGATATTTAATTAATTGATTTTGCATTTATCAAGTCCTCTCTCTCAAAGGGGAAAGGGGCACACTTGTCCCAAGGCTACCCATGTTGCTTGTAATGGCTCCTGCTTGTGATTGGCTAGGCCTGGAGGGGTCCAATGAGCTTCAAGCATGAGCTACAAGGGGGGGTCGACCCAAGCAAGCTAGGGGGGTGCTTAGGGGGTATACTCACCCACACACACTCACAAACACTCTCATTGTGTACTATGCAAAGTGCAAGAGCTCCCTCTCCTTCTCCAAGCAAGTAGAGGTTGAGAGCCTACACCAACACTCTTGGCTATGGAGTGCAAATCCATCCAAGAGCCATGCTTCAATGCTTGAGCTTGCCATCTATTTCTTCTTCATTACTATGCTATTATGTATGCTAGCACAAGAGTTATGATAAGTGAGGAACTAGCTCTTTCTCGTATGAAATGTTTCTTCTTCCTCTTCCCTACCCTCATTCCCTGCTAGCTCTCTTCACCTTCGAAGGTGTTTGAGGTCTTGGGACTGAGGCTTGGTATAGTTAAAGCTTTCTTCAAGTTTAGGTTATGCTATGATGGTGATGCATGAAGCTTTCCATCTTCATTGCTTCACCTAGGTCACAAGGAACACAAAGAATGTATTGTAACAAGTCTCTCTTTATGGGAGAAATCATAATACAAATGCCTATTGGAGGGGGGACTGGCTCCACATAAATCCGGTCCTCAAATGTTGTCATGTTCTCTAAACTCTCTCTCTTGCAAAAGTATTGTCTATGCCAAGTTAACTAATTGCTATGATTATGTTGCTATCTTCAATTATGTCTACCCGCTATGCTCACAAAATCATTTCTTGAAAGTACTCTCATTAAATTCCGCTATTCTCAAATTGAATAGGAAAATTCCATTACATAGTGCACTTCACAAATAATTCAATCAATGCATGAGCCCGCACATCTCTTACATCCCAACGAGCTTGCTCGGCCATAGGCAAAACAGCTCTAGGAGCAGTAATTCTGCCACCAAAACCTACAACATCCTCAACATCACCTGTATCCACAGAACTAGGACGTACATCAATGCCTTGCACAACATTCCACATGCCCTTTGACACAAGAACATGTTGTATCATATAAGCCCACATTGGGTAATTGTCCCCATCCAATTTATCCTCAACATCAAACATCTTGAATACATCTGTGTTGTTGTCAGCCATGGCGAATGCTTGCACCTGATGTGAAAAATGCCAAAAAAGAGGAAAAACAAAGTGGGACTAACATGTGCTATATAGCACAACCCAAAGAAGATTGTAAGGGGCATGTTATCTAGAAAACGACAGTGACATAAATTCTACACAAAAGGATGAAATTTCCTCCATAGTACTCTCTATAGTGGAAACAGAGGCCGAAATGGGACGAATGGAAAATCTGAGTGGACCAAGCTCTTCAAGATTTCTTGAAATATTTGTCGACCTGCTAACGCTCACCAAAGCTCATAGAAATTTGAAAAAGTGAGCACGCATATGCTAGCGACCAAGCCGGGGAGGACGCAACTTACTCTGATACCAATTGTTGGAAATAGGGTTGCAGGGAAACACACACAACTTGGAGAAGACAAAGGAAGCTCAAGGCACACAACAAAGAGTAGTATTACTTAGTGTGCTAGCCTTAGAGTGATGAGCATATATACAAGGCAAATGGGAAAAACCTCCTAGTGAGGGAAAAAAAGCCTCGACAGCCCTAAGTGTGTTCACACACATCACTACCACTTGTATATGGTAAAAATAAACAACTTTTGACATAGCAAGTACCCCAAGTTTAGCTCTCATTGTTCGCTATGTGCTGAACCAACTGGTTGTAGATAGCTCTTATTTATAGCTTTCACATTTCTTTAAGCTTGGCCTCATTATTTGTATCCTTTGGCCTTGATCAAGAGGCCATTCACGTAGTTTCTTCAAGCTTCTTAGCATTTCAGATTGGCATCTCGGATTCCTCATTGATAGAGCCACTACATAGATGCTTAGATTATCATTTCTTTAGAAGAATGTCCTTGGGAATGTGCTTGAAGAAGGACACAAGGCATATATTGGATGGAGCTGGTAGTAGCATGCTACACTCCTTATTCTATTGATAAGGAAGAATAAAGTTAGTAGATGAATTAGTGGATGTCCAATTGGCCACTTGACCATTACCCTAACAACCTCCCACTTAACAACGCCAATGTTGTCTAAGTGTAGCAAAAAACAAAACTATGTACATAACCAATACAACTGTGAAGCATGATAGTGGCTTCACCCCACACCCATCAACTCTATGCAATGTGCAAACCACTCTAAACGTAAGTTGTTCGTAAGAGCATCCACAAGAATCATTTGTATGGACTTTCAAACGGTGATCTATCGCTAACGAAGTAAGAGTTGAGTCCCCTATGCTTTTTTTTTTGAAGAAAGTAGAACTGTGAATTAAAGAAAACAGTTAAAGATACAGGTTAGCGCTCTTAGACACGGTGAGAACAACCTAGATTACAAAGAATCAATGCCCCTATGTTTTTGCGGTATTAGTGAGGTTAAAAAGTTAAAACAAGTAAATTGGAGTCCCCTATACTACCAAAAAAGTGTCCCTCTTTGGAATATCTTAAATATAAACAAAAAGTGAATGTGCAAGTGAAGTAAAGTCAAAGACACTTTCCAAACAGAATCCTTAATAGAAAGAAAATAAGAAGTATGAGTAGCACTACTATTAACGCGATTCTTCCTAGATGCCCCCTTCTCGAGTTTCTGCTCAAAGCCGTCCTGGCCCTTGGCAAGAACAGAAAACACCCCCCCTCCCCCGCCTCAAAACACCCCGCCCCCAGCGGCGCCCACACACACACACACAGACAACCATTGTGTTGCTCTGCATGGATTTGTTGCTGCAGCAGAGAGAGAGAGAGAGTGAGAGAGAGAGACTCTCCACAAAGCCCCGAAGAGCATCTGCCTGTGATCACAGCAGCGCATGGGCAGCATATCGGCTTTGTCGCTTAAGACACAGTGACAGAGAGAAATGGATCCTTCCCCGCCTGCACATCTCTGATCTCGCGGCCTCCTACCACCTATGCTGCCGCATCAACTCGCACAGCTTCGCCATGCCCCGCCATCTCACTGCACCTTCTGCGCGTCGACTGTCTTGCGGCTCCCCATTTGTCCTTTTCAATTCAAAACGAAATCTCACCCACCTCTCTCCTCCACGTGCCACTTCACCCATATTTTAAGTTTAATTTGACACCCTTTTCCTTTTCAGTGCCAGGCGGATCTTCTTTGATTCGGCCTAATTCCAACGTTGGTACTACCTATTTTCTAGGGTGTTGCCCCCTTCATATCACTAATATCAAAATATTACTATGTGACCACAATATTGTAAGTTTTATTATATACCATTAATGCAACCGATGCATAGTGGGACTCGGCTGTAACAAGTCAAAATCAAAACAGAGAGAGCGAGACTCATTGCGAGAGAGAGAGAGAGAGAGTACATTTAAGCTGGTGTTTTCACTGTGCCAAGATTTGGCCATGGAGGAGGAGCTGCGTAAGTCAGGTTGGCACATCAAGCCGCGAGCGCTACTAGATCTCGTGGGTGATGATGACCCGTCGCCATCGTTAAGCACAGCTCGAGATGCACTTGTAGCGCAGCTTCTTGATTCTGACCTCAAAGATGTGGGCTCCCCTTCCCTCCCTGACGCCCTTTCGCTTCAGCGCATCTCTCGCCTTCAGGGACCGTTGGTGCTGCAGGTATTTCTCTGTGTATGCCTCGATTTGAAATATTGACCTAGGACCCGAAGCATGCAAGGACTTGAAAAGTGAGAAGGCCCGCTCAGGTGGCTATTGTTTCAGCTAGGAGGGCTGTATTGGGATTGCCCACAACAATTAGGGCTGCTAATGAGAGAGACATGGCCTTCTCTACAGAATCTGGCTCCACCACCTGTTACGTGCTCAGAAACTTGTGACGTTTAAGAATAATTTGCATGCTGTGAATCACGCATGACGAAACCTACTCATGATCATAGAATCTGATAGACAATAATCTTGGAGCAGAGTGAGAGCTATCTAGCAGAAACCTCAGGCTCCGCATGTGATAGAGGATATAGGAGTAGAAGTGGTATACTCTACTTCATGTGGTTGATGGTTCATGTTGGTTTGCCAGTGGGGACATAAAATGGCAATGTTGGCGATGATCGGACCTGTATGCACTGCACCTTACATCTAGAGGAGACTATTAGGCACTGTTTTTGGGTTTGTTTACATGCATATATGGTCTGGTGAGCTGTTTGTGCCTTGCTCTATTGGGTGGCTGTTTGCCTGGGTTTTGTCTCTTGGGGTGCAGTTTGTTGGCTGTTACAGTCCCCGGGATCCCACCTTACTTCTGAGGAGAAGGAGATGATCCCGTTTTCTTGTTGACGGACCTTGGCTACTGACGGGGCACATTGCGTATGTTGCCAGATACGATGCAAGCTTTTGAGCCACACCCTTGCGAGCTCATTTTCGCTCTGTGGTTGCAGTCACCTTGTGGATGATGTTAAAGGCTAGATGCTTGCATGTTATTGGTGGTCAGCCTGCCACTTTCGTGGATACACTTAGTGGTAACTGGACAAAGCTAGTTCACACTCTTCACGGTCGATGGGATACTTTAGTCGGCTCTTCAAGGGCAGTGGAGGAGCATTTCCAGCTTTCTTGAGACGATGGGCTTGCACACCATTACGTTTCTTATAGTGTCAGAGGCCGAGATTGCTGACATTCACTTCCGCTACCCTTGTTCATTCTCTACGACTGTTTTAGATGACCTTAAGCTTATGTTTTGATTTGTACGGCTCCTTGAGGACAGGCTGACCCAAGCATCCTCAAGGACCCATAGTACTTAGTGATCCAATCGTGTCTTCTCTTGAAAAGAAAATAAAGGAGTAGAAGTACCACCGGTGTCAACTCACACAGAGGGTATGGGAATAGCTGAAGTAGAGAGAGAATGTGTAATACCAAGAGAGGATATGGAGGATGGAGAGGGTGAAGGGGAACCATTAAGAGAGGTAGGAGTGGTGATAGAAAGTAGAAGAGGCTGAACGATCTCAATATGTGGAATGGATCAATATCATTATAAGATGAAGAAGCTCCGATAGAGTCAAAATACATCTAGTCTCATCAAATTGAGCACCACAGGAGTGAGCGGCATAACCACATATTATCATCTCTTCAGATGTATCCAGATTTCAAAGTCGTTCTCTTCTTTGAAGCATAGAGCTAGGGCTGAGCTGGAGCTGGTCCGGAAGAGTGAAGCCAAGTTTGAGCGCAGCCACTTGTGAAACACAGTTGGGAATCTTGGCGCAATTTGCGGGTTGATGACGTGGCAACAGACCTAAAAACACAAGACCCTTGAAAAACGTGAACCTGCAAAAACATGTGTGCTTGGAGACTAAGAAGAGCGGATTGCTCCTCACACATAGATTGGCCTCTGAACTAGGCGCCCCTAATGTTTCTTTCTTGATTGATGAACAAGGTTGCAACATAATCTTGCCCTCAGAGCTGGCTCTCTACAATCTGAGTTACAGTTCGCACGCTGGCTTCTTGCTTATTGCTCTTGGTTGCTGAAAAGGCACCCCAATACAACTGGTCAGGATAAAGCAAACTATTGACTTTCTCCTGTAGGGGATCCAAGAAAAGCATCTGTGTGTGTTGCGTTACATCTGTAAGCTGCTGTAATGGCTGCCACATCATCACTGCATCTGAGCAAGCTGCCACATTCATGATTGATGCATTTGTACAGCATGCCATGTCATTTATGCTGGCAGCCAGTTCAGCACTTCTGTACAGGCTGATATGCCATCACTTTTGTGACACCGTAGTCATAGGTGACGAGAGATATAGGCAGATTTTTTTGATGGTTAGCTTGTCTCTAACTAAGTTTCCAAATCTCAATATTATCAATCTGTCCTTACGCGATATGGTGGCACCGTCTTTTTTTTAATCAGGTTGTATCAGCAAAAAATATATGTCAGGGCAGTAGCAAGTCCTTGTTACGAACTGGCCATGCACATCTCGATGGGCGGTTGCTGCGCATTCATCTCACAGATGGATGCACTGTTATATCTGTGATCGAGTACCATTCCATGCCTGCTTTTTCTGTGGATACAGCACCTGGAACAAAGGTACACCTCTTTCTAGAATTGTCATTTTTTGTATGTACGTCAATATACTTCTATAGTTTTTTACTGTGGGCCTTCCCACCCGTGATGCGCATGTGATAAGTTGGTCAATGTTGAATGTGGTATGTCCTTGCACACATCCTTTTTTTTGCATGCCCTCTGTAAAAATACAGAAAAGCATGCGTGCACTCATTTTTTTACGAGTATATTAGTAAGGTCATTTTTCTTTTGTAACGTCAATTTAGGTCCAGTGTATGAGTCTAAATACTTGTTTCTCACACTGAATTTACCAGGAGCTGTAAGGCTTTATTCCCTTGGTTTGTCAGTAATGCTCGTCATATTAACCAGGGGCCAGGTCCAGCAAGATTTTTGTGGTGTTACTGTGCACCTGGCTCAATTATTCAAGGGTGTCTGCTCATCTAGCGATGTGAATATTCTGCACTTTTGTTGGTTTTTGGGAGTGGATATCTTGTTGAGGGCTTAAATATTGAGTTATTAGAGGAAAACATGGTGCCCATTTTTAGACATTCAGGGTCCGTGTCCTTAAACTCTGACCGACTGTTATACTCTTGTAGGGTTTGTCCTTTTAAAAGTTTACTTTTGAGCTTTGGATTCTTGATCAAAAGTGTGGCAACCCATATGGATGTCTGACTAGAGGCAGGATCTGAATGCAGAGTGTGGTTACTCACTAGGTTAAACTGGAGAACACAATACCAATGCAAAGTGGCCTCTTATTAGGGGATGCTCGCTCATTCAATATTTTGGGCGGGCATGTTCCTGCTCTTTATGAAAGCTGGGAGATGGAACGGAAATACTCTGGGCTTACACGACTGACAACTACTAAAGGATTGCGAGCAGAGGATGATAGTGGTCCTCCTCCTTTCCATGGTCTCCACGAGTCAGGGCAGAGAAATCACAACTCAAAGGAGAAGCCACCTGCTGCATTGCAAGGTAATCAGTGTATGTATTTCTATGTGTGTGTGTGCACATTGTGAGGTGGTCTGCGTAATTGTCTATGTGTGCTTGCATGTCTATTGCATGCCTGTTTCTTGTTTCTGTTCCCTTGTCCATTGGGTGTTTCTTCTTAGTCTTTGTTGTGAATTGAGGAGGGGCTGTTGGTTTGAGTGCGGAGATTCTCCCTCTCCACCCTTTTCTTGTCTTACAACTTACAAATGCTTTAGTAAGGCCTAGCCTTGTTGATTGCTTCTAGGGATGGTCAAGTTCTTTGGTTCAGATAAGTGTTCCCTTAGCTTTGTTCTGCAACAGCAACATAGTAACAAGAAGTGTTTCGTGTGTTTTGTTGTTTCAACGCGTTTCGTTTCGTTTCGTTTCAGAGATGCCAAGAAGAAACAAATTGGTGTTGTGGGGTTAGGATGCATAATACTAAGATTCAGCATATTTGGTAGGAGCTACATATATATTTTCATTCAAGGGCATTGCGTTATAAATAATGCTAAAATTTGCATTATAAAGACGAATAACAAGTGGTAGGTAACATGCAATTCTCTACGTAGGAGATGCATGACTCAGTGGTTGGCCTAGATGGTGCCTCTTGTCCCAGAGAGGATCGGTTGACTAGACGTTTCTTTTTGCAGTTCTGGGATGCACTCAATTCCGTTATGCTTTCAGGTTTACAACACATATTTGACAGAGGAGAGATGCCTTGTAACGGGAGGGCACCACGTGCCAATAGAAAAGAACCGATTGACTAAACATCTTTAAGCACTTCAAATAACAACTGAACTGAAAGAGATGCACGACACACGAGACACGAAGTGGCGGAGTTCCACCCTCAGAGAGCACTGGCCCCAAACACTGGCGCCCATTTCGGTATTTCTTTATATTGCTTCAACACAGTACAACGCCGGCACTCCATCCTATGCACCTCCACACGGGAGCATGCTAGAGAATGAGCCCATGGTACATATTTAAAGGCCTTGGACCTATCCAAAAGGAGTACATGAAAAGCATCAAGTTTCAAAAGCATCTGGTCCTCAAAATCTTATTCAAAAGAGAGTGACTTTTGTTGGGAATTGGGTAGGGCAATTTAGCCATGCAAGTATATAAGGAACCCTAGCGCTAGCACTTTTGGGCAGAAGAGGCAGCAGGAACCGTGTGTTCAACAGGCACCTTCTCAGCAAGACTCCCCAACAGCAAACCTAGCGTTTTTGCCAACAGCAAAAGCCTAGCGTTTTTCATCAGTAGCAGGCCCTGGCGTTTTTGCATGGCAGATCAGCCTCGGCAGTAGCAGACCACAGTAGGACACCTAGAGTTTTTGCATCTGCACAACATTCAGCCCTAGCGTTTTTGCATCAGCATGACAGCCTAGCGTTTTGCAAATTCTCTGCGACAAGACCACAATTTGCACCAGCGTTTTCAGTTTTCAGCAGTCAGACACCGCAATAGAAGTCCCGAACCTTGCAGATTTCACCTTCCCGCAGCATATCCTCACCGCACGGTTAAATCAGCAAGCCTTTGCAGTTTCAGCCCGGAAAATGCAGATTTCAGCATCTGTGTTTTCAGCGCGTCGTCGTTGCATCGTCATCATCGCCATCGTCACCGACATAAGATTTTAGTCATTAGCATTTCCGGATTTCAGCCCGTCTCGTTGTCGTGCTCATCGTCGGCAAGTCCATAGCATTGTAGAGATTTGTGCAATCAATAGTAGACAGATCTCGCCATAGAGAGTGGGGCCTTTGGAGGAGGGTTTGACAAGATTCTGGTGTCGTATTCTTCTCTCTCTATCTCTCAATCTCAACACCTTCATTCACAGTGTTTATCCACTTTGTTTGTGATCACTTGCACTCTCTCATTAAAGGAACGGAAGGCTCTCCTTTCCGTAAGTAAAAGGAACCTTGAGCACAGTTCGGAGCACTCATCTTGAGCAAAGTTCAACATTCACTTCCGTTGCAACCTTACATTGGTATCAGAGCTTTGGCAGTATTCTGTATCACTCGAGGAAAGAACCACATAATTTTTTTTGCTTGTTGCGGTTGCATGTAACGCAAGTCCTCTTGGGCGTGTCGACTCCTAATCGTGTCTTGAAGAGTGACAAGAAACCCAAGAAAGAAGGGCTTGTCCAGCCTCCCCTTGTTTCTCTTTTCACTCATTGAGAGCTGACCATGCACTTAACGGCCGGCCAATCGACGTGAGGTGGGAAAAAGCAACCTTGGTGTGAGCACAAGGCTGCCACCAAGGGGTGCGCCCGCGGAAAATAGAGGAGCTCGGGTAAAGAGAAGATTCTTCTCTAACATAGATTGCAAGCGAAAGAAGAACCTCAAGAACCTCAAGACTCCAGAACCTCAAGAACCTCAAGACTCAAGAAACCCTAGAACCCAAGACCCACAAGAACCCAAGTTCCTCGTGAACTTAAGAACCAAAGATCTCAGTGTATGGTCATCACCCGAAGCGGAATGGATACTTTGCATGAAGGTGATGAGCATGAAAGAGGTGAAGAAGAATTTTCCCCACCAGGAGGTTTTTCCGACCCTCCCCCTTTCCTATCTACGCCAAGGATTGCATTAACTTCTATGGAGGTTTTCGACAAGATGATGATGGACAGGAAGTTAGAACGTGAAGCAAGAAAAACAGAAAGAAAGGCAAACTTTGAGCGTGAGCGCAAGCAAGCGCGCTTGGCGGCCGAAGAAAGAAAGGCACAATTGGATCATGAACACGAAGAAAGAATGGCAGCCTTAGAGCGTGAGCGCGAGCAAGCGCGCTTGGCGGAAGCGTAGAGAGCCCAACACATGCAAGAGTTGTTCCGACTCTTTTCTAGTGTGCAGGCGCAGATTGACAAGAATCAGGAGAAGGAGACTCTCTCAGTCTTTTCTTCTCCAAAGCACGACACACATGATTTGGATGATAATGATAAGCATGATGATTTGCACGATCAAGATGTGATTATTCACGAGCATGATGATTTGCATGATCAAGGTGTGATTATTCACGAGCGTGATGATTTGCCTGATAATGATGTGATTGTTCACAAGGATGATGGTTTAGTTGATGCTTTTTCTAGTGAAGCTAACCTCATTGTAGATTCGATCAATCACGAAGAACCGATCTTAGCTCTCGAGTCAAGATCTAAGGAACCCCCACAAGAAGTATTGTGTATGCCCATGATTAGTCAGTATGCATTGTTCGAGTGTTTCATTCGTGACGGTTTCCTGTATTTTAGTCATCGTCTTTATGTGATCCCTTTTCATAGGCATGCCATATTGTATGATGAACACGATTCACTCATGAATGAGCACGAATGTATGTGGATTACTCATGAAAAATTTGCACCCAAGGAATTCGCATTCCATGTCTCTTCCTTGGCATCACACAGTCTCAGAAAGAGCACAAGAAGGATTGAGCATCAAGCATTGGCATTTCCATTGTGATTTGCCACAGTTGATTGATTTAGATCAGAAAGACAAGTTTCGACCCCATTGTTTGCGTGTGTTTGATGAACGGTTTGGCACTCCTTCTATATGTTCATCCACATTGCATGCACAGTTTTTTAGGAAGACTAGAATTTTTCCAGTCACTTTACATGGAATGGGTATGTTTATGTTTTTGTGTTGGAAGTGGTTTCATGAATTTTCAGCCTCGGAGATTCTTGAAGAAGGTAGACGCATGACTATAGACGAATTTGAAGCATTGAAGGAGCCACAGATGACTTTGTGTCGCTTTCGGCGCGGCCCAAAGAAGCAAGCGTTGCAGACCTTTATGAAGTTCAAGTATTGCATGACCCACGCAGCAGAGTGGCCGGCGAAGAGTCCTTCCCAAGATTCCAGACAATGGTGGCGATCTCCCTCGACGCCATATAGTTCGGTACCAGTATCTCACTTTGAAAAGGAGGGGATGTCACATGCACATCTAACCCTATGTGTACGTGGACAAGCTACTTCATGACATGGGTTCAATTTAGTTCAATTAGCCTAGCTTAGGAAGTGTTCTGGCACTTTTGTGAGTTTGTTCACAGACCGTGCATGTCCAGACACTTAGAGTAGATGCATATCCTCTTGTTGCACACAGCATGACCATCAGATTACCATCAGAACCCATCAGGAGCATTTTTACAATGCATAGACCTATTTTCCCTATTTTAGTCATTTTTCACTTATTATTTTTAAGTGACTTTTGTTGGGAACTGGGTAGGGCAATTTAGCCATGCAAGTAGATAAGGAACCCTAGCACTAGCACTTTTGGGCAGAAGAGGCAGCAGGAACCGTGTGTTCAACAAGCACCTTCACAGCAAGACTCCCCAACAACAAACCTAGCGTTTTTGCCAACAGCAGAAGCCTAGCGTTTTTTCATCAGCAGTAGGTCCTGGCGCTTTTGCATGGCAGATCAGCCTCGGCAGTAGCAGACCACAGCATGAAACCTAGCGTTTTTGCATCTGCACAACATTCAGCCCCAGCGTTTGTGCATCAGCATGACAGCCTAGCGTTTTGCAAATTCTCCGCGACAAGACCACAATTTGCATCAGCGTTTTCAGTTTTCAGCAGTCAGACACCGCAGTAGAAGTCTCGAACCTTGCAGATCTCACCTTCCCGCAGTAGATCCTCGCCGCAGGGTCAGATCAGCAAGCGTTTGCAGTTTCAGCCCGGAAAACGCAGATTTCAGCATCTGCGTTTTCAGCGCGTCGTCATTGCATCGTCGTCATTGCCGTCATCACCGACATAGAGTCAGAATTCAGCAGATAAAGATTTGCAGATTTCAGCCATTAGCATTTCCAGATTTCAGCCGGTCTCGTCGTCGTCCTCATCGTTGTCAACATCGTCGGCAAGTCCATAGCATTGTAGAGATTTGTGCAATCAATAGTAGACCGCTCTCGCCATAGAGAGTGGGGCCTTTGGAGGAGGGTTTGACAACATTCTGGTGTCGTATTCTTCTCTCCCTATCTCTCAATCTGAGCACCTTTATTCACAATGTTTATCCACTTTGTTTGTGATCACTTGCACTCTCTCATTAAAGGAATGGAAGGCTCTCCCTTCCTTAAGTAAAAGGAACCTTGAGCACAGTTCGGAGCACTCATCTTGAGCAAAGTTTAACATTCACTTCCGTTGCACCTTACACCTAGAGAGCAAACTTGCAGATGTTTGGGTTTCCATGTTGGCATTGATGTGTCAGTTGAGCAACAGTTTGCGTCCCTACTACAATTTATCAAGAAGAAACTTTGCCATTGGTTATCCTAGCATGTATCTTTGGCTGGCAGGGCCCTTGTGGCTCTTCTGGCGACGGCTTGGTTCGCTACATCCTGCATGGCTCTTCACTTAGGCATCATGGCGCGTTTGAGGTGCCTTGTACGGAACTTTTTGTGGGGTGGTCTAGATGGCTCTATTGACACTAGAACACGAGTCCATTGGGACACAGTCTTTGTGCCCAGAGAGGAGGGAAGATTGGGGATTATTGATCCAGAGTTACAGAGCAAGGCATTGCTTGCCAAGCTCATAGTTCATGGATTGTTTCTAGGGACAGAGCCTTGGAAACAATTTTTGCACCATGCTTTGTTACATACCTCTCCTTGTTTTGGATCTCTAGATAGTGTCGGTGTTTTTGTGGCCAACGATCAAATTCATCTTCATAGATGTACCTTTTGATACGTCCCATTTGTTACCATTTATGCATTGCTTGCTGCGGATTTGGAAGGAATTACGTCTTGGTTTGATTGGACACCTGCCTTCTTGTGTCGAGGAGGTAGCGAGGCAGCCACTTGTATGGAATTCATATGTGATAGATTGAGAAGAATTTCAGCTAGGCGAGGACTCGCATTGATTGGGCTAGATGTGATGACGGTCCAGCGTGCTCTTTACACCGTTGGCCAGATCGTTCCTAGGTTGGGGCACAGGTTATTGGAGCTACCTACGGGATCCGCAGATGTGTTACTGCTCGTATGAGAGGTTGATGAGGCTATTCCACCTGATTAGCATGCCTTCATCGGGAGATGTACTCTTTTACCTTCTCATCAAGGTTGGTGTGTGTACTTCGACCCTCGCTTGGGAAACCAGATTGTTTCTCAGCAAGGAGTCGTCTTTAGTAGAGACTAGCCATCATGGATGTCACATCAGATGTCACAAAATGGTGACATGGCATGACCACCCGCAGACATAGACGATGACGTGGCAATAGGCCCGAAAAATAACGTTGGCAGGCCACCTGGCAGCAGTACATAAATTTTGCATAACGCGTTGACATGCTAACGTGGCAGCAATACGGAAATTCCGCAATTTGCTTTTGACTAGTTGTTTTTGAGATCAATTGCTTTTGGAACACTTTGCTTTTGAGTTTGATTGCTTTTGGGGCTCTGCTTTTGGCATCCCTTGTAAATTTATAAGGACCCTTAGGGGCCTCACTCTCTAGAGCATCTGAACGTAGAGTCTGAGAGCAGAGGACCCCTTCGGGTGTTGTACTTTGCTCAACATTAATATAAAGAAGTACCGAAAGGGCCGCCAGTCTTTGGGGCCAATCTCTTTGGGCACGGAACTACGCAGGGCCGTGTCGACCAAATTGAACTGTGATTTTAAAGTTGTGAAGTATTTTAAGTGATTCTCTCCTATTCCTGTCGGATTGTCGACTTGGGGTGCCCAAACCCGTGACAATGGGATCAGAGCATCAGGCGTGTGCTTTTCTCAAAGCATACCGGTCCTATCAAAGAGCAGACAGGGCACTTGGGCTGTAACAAACTTGGACAGCCCAAGTCTAGATTTTGTCGCGACACAAAAGAGATTCACTTCAAAAACACTTCACAATTCAAGTGTCGACACGACGTAGTTCATTGTTCCGTGTCAAGAGAGATTAGTCTTTGAGCAAAGTACAACTCCCGCGGGTACTCGCTCTCGACTCTGCGTCCAGATGCTCCGAGAAGTGAGACCCTCTTGGGTTATCTCTTGGGTTTATTTATTCTTACAAGGGATGTCAAAAACAGAGCCCCAAAAACAATTAAACTCAAAAGCAGTGAGTTCCAAATGCAGCCGGTTCCCAAAAATCTGCCAAGAAAAGCCACCAGCGCAAAAAGCAGAATCCCGTACAATTCTGCCACGACAGTAGTTGTCAGCGCGTTTCATAGGTGTCTGTATAGCCTGTCAACGCTTTTTACGGGCGTCTGTACAGCCTGTCCACTTCAGCAGCTTTGCTGTGTGCGCGTGTGTTCGGGTTGCACTGTCACGTCATCAATTTGTGACATACCTTCCTCCCCCCCCCCCCCCCCCCCCCCCTCTTGAAAGAATTGTAATTGCCCTCGATTACGTCTGCAAAACAGACATAGGCCATAAACGAGTTCAGTAGACATTGACTCTTAGTACCGACGCACTAGACACGACACATCTAGCACTTGGTACAAAGAGGACAATCACATCACTCACACATGACATCACATGACGAATTAATCATAGAAAAATTCATTCAAAATCTTAGACCATGACTGCCAGCAATGTATTTAGTAATCGCATCTAGATCTATTTCGGACCTCACTGATGTCGAATTAACTAATCCTTATTGCGATCATGTCTATAGAGATTTTCCACTCAAGCAGTGTCGTGTGGGAGTAATCATTCGCCTCAAGCACTGTCGTGTGCGAGTAATCGTTCGCCTTAAGCACTGTCGTGTGCGAGTAATCATTTCCGGGGATCCTAATCCATCACTAAGTTCATACTGAACAGAGTGGTCCAATCATTCAGATCCAGTTGTGTGGCCATCTCTTGATGCGCGCACGACAGTTCCATTGAATCGGTCGTGATTCAATTATCAGGTTCGTTTGAGAGTTGTTACTGCTCCAAAATCATCATCGTCTCATTCTTAATCCTGTTATCTACTCACAAATAGTAGGTTCTTTCATAAAACATTATTTTTATTCATAATTCAAAATCATCTTCCAAAACGTCTTATTTCATAAATTTATAAAGCAAAATATTGCTAGTTCATCCATAATTTCCTATCTAAAATCTTTTTAGGAACGAGTATCGCCTTGTCCTGCTGTCCTTTCAATCTGTCAGTTGTCCTGATTCTTGTGCCTTTTTGGGGCACTGCGTAGCAATATGTCCTTGTTCTCCACATTCAAAACACTTTCTTGCTTTGAAATATTCATCTCTCTGGTCTTCTGTCAGTGGAGGTCGTCTATCTCTCTGTCGTTTGTTTCTGTTATGACTTGTTGAAGGTTATCTGATGGGTAAGTCAAGTTACTTGAATGTAAATCAAATCCCCGCTTCGCATGTCCTGTCAAGTGTTGTGTGGACTCGGACTTCCTTTCAAGACAATAGTCTCGAATTTCTTTGGGAAGTCCACAACAAAAACGCTCAATCTGCTCCTTAAAACTGATCTTCTTAAAGGATGAAGCAGGTAGAAAAGTATCCCAAAATCTCTCACAATAAGAATCCAAAGATTCTGTCTTAACCATCCGAATATAGTTGGAGTCAGTAATCACGTCTCGTTCGTATTCTTGTGTGAGCAATGAAGAAATAAAGAGGTTCTTAAATTTTAACCACTTTGTCGGTGCTTGTTTTCTTAACAAAAGAGTGGACCACCATGTCCGTGCATTGCCTTTCAGAAAGAATGCTGCCCGTCTGATCTTGGAGTGCTATGTATAGCAGCCTCCAAAAAATGCTATATCAAACTGTTGGGGGATAAAGGTTAAAGCCTTGGGAGCATCTCGAGAGTCGAAACCCTGAAAAGTACTCAAACTTTATTGCCTGTCCTTCCTCTTTGAATTCTTTGGCCTTTTTGCCCTTGTTGTCCAGGAAATCATACTGATTGGCTCTGTAAAAATCAAAGTTACTTGGAATGGGAACGGGGAACCGGAACGGGGGGCTCCAGAACGGTACCGGAACGTATAGGCGGGGACCGGAACGGGAACGCCGGAACGGTCCACCAAAAAACGTTGAAATTAGCCTCAAAACAACCTATAAGTTAGGAAACAACTATAAGCAAAGCTTCTAACACCTACTTGGATAATTAGAATCATGTTCAAGCATGTTTTAAGTTTCAACATGTCGCTTGTGCGCGATGCGCGTTAGTGGTTGCGGATGTAAATTCAATTTACCGGGGTTGTAGACACCTCATAACATACTAAGTGCATCACAAATAACATTATCTAGGAAGTGCAAAGATTGAAGAGCTCAATAAAGTTGAATAGACAGAAAGACGGATTAAAAACTTAAAAGACTATGACTATATAGTATAAATTCAAGTGTGGCTTATAAGGCCAGCCAAGGCACTACAAAAAGGTAAGCACTGAGAAAAGATAAGAGTCGAGGCTCAAGAGTAAAGACTAGCCACTATGGACTCAAGAGCTCAATACATAGATGCCAAAATGCCATAATGGAAACATGTCAAGGGCCAAGGCTCAAGGACCAGTGGCAGAAGAGCCAGCCTGCCAATCTGTAGTGGTGTCATGGAGATCATGGATGTCATCCCAATCCTCATCCCCAACAGGCTCGTCCGCATCATCCACTTCATGTAAAACCTCTGTAGATCCACCCTCCCCAAGTATCTCCGCCTCTGCCTCCATCTCCCACTGTAGAAAGGGATCTGATACTTTGGATGCCGACTTGCAAAGCATACGCAAGTTTGCACTCACAAATACAAGATCATTTGCTTTCTCCACTGCAAGTCGGTTTCTCTTCCTGGATGCAACGTGGCTATAAACACTCCACAATTGCTCCAAGCAAGAGGAGCTAACCGCTTGGCTGAGGATGCGGATAGCTAGTCTCTGAAGCTCTGGCCCATCTGAGCCATAGTCCTGCCACCACAAAACTGAGGAGATCTTGGTGCGATCAACTTGGGCATCGGCAAGCCCAAATGATCCTCGCATATCCCTGTACATAGCAAGTTGATCCTTGATTTTGCGGCGCTCTTCTCGATCAGGGTGAAACATGGTCAAGATCTCGTTCCATTGCTTGGTCACCTCCCCATCATGCTCCTGTCCTGCACCTTGAAACTCTGGATCCAACACAAAAGCCGCACCATGGAAAGGGGAAGCATAGGCGTCCCATCTGCTCTGACAAAGCAAGCTAATCTCCTCAAACCTATCTGCATTTGGCTCAAGTGTTTGGAGGGCCTCCACCATGCGATCCATGGCCTCATAAACCTTGCCAATGCAAGGTTGCATGCTATCAACTACTCGAAGCAAGTGGAGTACCGGCTGTACCATTTGGTCTATAGTCTTCAGTGACTCCCAAAACTGGGGATCCTCTGACTTGCTTGCACATAAGATCCCTGCGACTGAACCTGCGTAGGATGAGGAAGTATACTCCGTACTGATGAGGGTCTGCCGCACTGCACTCTGACATTCGCATAGGCGATGAACCATTAGGTAGTTGTAGGCAAAGCGGGTCTCGCAATACTTCAAGAGAACCTTACCCCCTGACCGCTTCAAGAATGTAGCACGAAGGAGATTGTGATTGTTGATGAAGGACACTATCTTGGACGCACTTGTAATGAGAGGCTCAATCCAAGGTAGGCGCCCTATATCCTTTAAAAGGTTATTGAGACAATGTGCCATACAAAATGACACTTTGATGCGGGATACATGCCCTCCAAAATGGCGCCGGCTGCCCTGTTTGATGCCTCCCCATCCGTGACAAGCTGCAACACCATCTCTGGGCCAATGATCTCTATGGCAGACGCCCACTCTCCAGCAAGCACATCGGCGGATTTCCCTGTTTCTGTGGCGTCATGTGAGTGGGCAAAGTACATCTCTCCCTTGCAATAAGCCACAAGCCCATGAATGGATCTCCTCCTTGTGTCGCTCCATCCATCTGCAATGAGTGTCACTCCATACTTGGCCCATTGTCGCTTCATGTTTACGGCTGCCATCTCCACAACGGCCTTCTCTCTATCAAGAAGAGTAGTACGGAGGGCCTCTGAAGTGGGTGGCACGTAGCGTGGCCCGTAATCCCCAATCCTTGTGCACATTGCCTTGAAGTAGTCCGACCTATACAATGTACATGTCACAAAGGTCAAAAGAGAAGACAATGTAGATTGAAAAACAAACATACTAGTTATGGTCATGATATGAAAGAGCATTGAGAAATTGGAACTTACCGAGTCTTTATGAAAGGGATATGATCGTGATAAAAAAAGCGGGCAACGGCGGCATCCACATCCTCCTTCTTTTTGGGATCCCATGACGAATCTAGAGTTTGTTGACGATGGGTGGGATGAGAGGGAGTGCTCGTTTGAAATGATGATTGAGCCGCCGCACTACTACCTCCAACGGAAGCGTGCGAATGAGTGGTAGAAGAAGGAAAAACCAAGTGATTGGGGTCAATGGCTTTCCGCTTGGGTTGATCATTTGCTTTGGCTCTTATGATGGCATCCTTGATCTCAAGCTCCTTCTTCTTCTCGGCCGTCACATTAATGCAAAGTTTCACTTGCTCCCCCACTATGTGAAGGAGATGTGCTCGAACCTTGCTTGTCCCGGATTTGCGTTGAAATCCACATAGTTTGCATGTCCATGATCTTGCACCGCCTTCTTTGCCCAAGACTTCGGAGTGCACCTCATCCCACCATGAAGGCTCATCCTTCTTTCCTCTCTTACCAACCGAGGGACCTTCATTTGATGCGGAAGCTTGTGCCATGTTGATGGCGCTTGAGACTTGAGGCTTGAAACTCAAGAGAGAGATGGAGGGATGGAGCTTGAAAGTTGAGAGAGGGATGGAGCTTGAGAGAGGGATGCAATGAAGGAAATTGGAATGGAGCTTGCAAGTTGCGAGAGGGATGAAGCTTCAACCTTGAGAGCTTGTGGCTTCGAGCTTGAGAGAGAGGGTGAGAGAGGCTTGAAGCTTCAAGCTTGAGAGAGGGTGTGAGAGAGTGGCTTCAAGCTTCAAGCTTGAGAGGGAGAGAGTGGCGCTTCAAGACTCAAGTAGCAATGCGGGAGAGTGAGGGCTATGAAATTGTGAGGGGTGTGCATTAGCTTTTATAGGAGAAAATAGTGAAGACCCCCCCCCCCCCCCCCCAAACACACACACACACCTCTAGTGTGAACCATCCCATGAGTGGGCGCTCCAAAAACTGCCGCCTGTTTTTGAAATTTAAAAACTGCCACCCAAATTTGAATTTTAAAAACTGCCGCCAGACGTTCCGTCCGGCCGTTCCGGACCGTTCCGTCCCGTTCCGCCCGGCTGGAACGCCGTTCCGCTGTTACGTTCCGGAACCGGAACGTCCGCCCGTTCCCGTAGCCGTTTCTCCGGCCGGCCTTGCTCGAAACGCCGTTATGGAACGAAATGCCCCCGTTCCGCCCGTTCCGTGTTACTGTGGTAAAAATGCTTTCTTTTTGCATAAAACATATGATCTTTCTGTCGTTTCTTACCGTTCTCATCGCTCGAGTCAAAAGAAGATGGGCTGTCCGAGCTGTCAGAAGAAGATGGGGACGAACTGGACAATCCTTCGAAGCGCACACGCTTCTTCTGTTGTCTGGCGTTTTCACCCAAAAGCAGAGCCCCAAAAACAGTTAAACTCAAAAGTAGTGAGTTCCAAAAGCAATTGGTTTTCAAAAATCTGCCAAAAAAGGCCATCGACACAAAAAGCTGAATTCCGTACAATTCTGCCACGTTAGCAGCTGTCAGCGCGTTTCCAGGGCGTCCGTACAGCTTGCCAACGCTTTTTACGGGCGTCCGTTCAGCCTTTCAAGGTTTTTCACGGGCGTCCGTACAGCTTGTCCACGTCAGCATCTTTGTCGTGTGTGTCCGGGTTGCACTGCCACGTCATCAATTTGTGACATGGGCACAATTCTTGAAATTGTTATTGAAGAATCTTCATGTCCCGACCCCGCACTTATTAGCCACTCTCACCCTTATTTCATTGCGCATCGGGCGCACTCCCGTCTTCAGGGCATAGGCCAAAAAGAATCCCAAATTACACACGGGTTCTCGTGGAGAATCGGACAAGATAACACCTCTCAGCGGAAAGACTAAGAAAAGATGAAAACCGGTGCGGGAATTGAAGAAAAGAATGAAGATTTGGGCAAATTTTTTGGCATAGAAGTTTGTCAGAGCGAAGTACAAGCATCAACTGCAGGTTGACACATGTGTGAAAAGGTTGATCAAGTACCCTAGAACCCGAGATTTGCGAAACACCTGAAGGATTACCCGATTGATGAGATTCACTCGAGATGGCGTGAGGCCATTGATTCTCCTCTCAAGATGGGATGATAGCTTAAAGGATTGATGAGTGTAGAAAAGCCGAAGCTTTACTCGTTGAAAGAGCTGGAGGAGCTGTTAATCGGAAGATGAACCAGATACTGGGAAGGACACTGAAAGGGATACTGATGTACTGACAATCTGGTTGTTTGTGAAAGATAATCGGAAAGAGGAGCGAGGAACTCACATCTCTATGGATTGGGAAGCATGGAGCTGGACATCCACTCTTTTGCAACGAGGTGAGCATCTCCTTATCTGTTTTGCAGATGAAATCAAGGATGAGATCGGGAGCCACGGAAGCTCAAGAATGGATCCGTCGATTCAAGATAAGAATGATGAATTTGAATGAATGGATGATGAGGATGTTGAATGATTCTAGTGCATCAAGATTCCCATATGAATGAGATGACTAGATACTGTTGTGAACGCATCAAGAGTTCTTGCGGGATGAGATGGCTACACAGGGATCTAGGTGCATCAAGACTTCTGGACGGATGAGATGTCTAGATGATTGAAACACTGTGTTCAATATGAACTAAGTGTGTGAATGAAGAACTTTGAAATAGGAATTTCCAAAGATGATTCTGATTTATGTATGAGATTAATGTTCTCTGGAAGAACTTACTAAATGTGTGCAGATAACAGGTAAAATCGATGATAATGGATGACGAATTCGGAGCAATGATAGCTTCAGAATGAACTTGATAAGTATCATGAATTTTGAATGAAGCTAATAGAAGAACCTGCTATTTGTGAACAAATAACAGGATTAAGAATGAGATGATGATTTTGGAGCAGTGACAGCTCCCGAATGAACCTGATAACGAATCATGAAAATTGAATCACGATTGATTCAATGAAATTGTCGTGAATATTGAATCACGATTGATTCAATGGAACTGTCGTGAGCGCATCAAGAGTTCTTACGGGATGAGATGGCTACATAGCTAGAACTGAATGATTGGACCACTCTGTTTAGTATGAACTTAATGATGGATTGGGATCCCCGGAAATGATTACTTGCACATGACAGTGTTGGATTATAGATGGAGTGATCACTCGCACACGACAATGCTAGAATGCAAAAACCTATGGACATGATCGCAATATGGGATCAGTCAATCCGACATCAGTGAGATCTGGGATAGATCTAGATGCGATTGCTAAATACGTTGTCGGGAATCATGGTCCTAGATCAGAATCGAATCCATGGACGTGATCGCGATATGGGATTAGTTAATCGACATCAGTGAGGTCCTGTGCAGATCTAGATGCGATTGCTAAACGTTGCTAGGAATCATGGTCCTAGATTATATGTGATGTGATGTGACTGTCGTCTTTGTACAAGTGCTGGATTTGTGTCGTCTAGTGCGTCGGTACTTAGAGTCAGTGTCTACTGAACTGGTCTATGGCTTATGTCTGATTTTGCAAACGTAATCGAGGGCGATTACAATTCTTTCAAGAGGGGGGTATGTCACAAAATGATGATGTGGCATGACCATCCGCAGATAGAGATGGTGATGTGGCATGACCACCCCCGGCAGAGATGATGACGTGACAGAAGGTCCGGAAATCGCGTTGACATGCTGACGTGGCAGCAGTACGGAAATTCCGCAATTTGCGCTCTTGGCTTTTTGGGGCAGCTTTTTGACCAGTTGTTTTTGAAACAATTGCTTTTGGAACACTTTGCTTTTGAGATTAATTGCTTTTGGGGCTTTGCTTTTGGCATCCCTTGTAAATTTGTAAGGACCCTTAGGGGCCTCACTCTTTAGAGCATCTGGACGTAGAGTCTGAGAGCATAGGATCCCTTAGGGTGTTGTACTTTGCTCAAAATTAATATAAAAGAAATACCGAAAGGGGCGCCAGTCTTTGGGGCCAATTTCTATGGGCACGGAACTATGTCGGGTCGGGTCGTGTCGACCAAATTGAATTGTGATTTGAAAGTTGTGAAGTATTTCAAGTGACTCTCCCGTGTCGTGTCAGATTCTTGACTTGGGGTGCCCAAGCCTTGTGACATCAGATTGGAGTTTTAGGGTTAGGCTCCATGTGAATAGGCTGCCAATGGGCAGCCTGCTAAGAGTAGTAGGCTCTTTTTAGAGGAGATCATGTGTTGATCTTGTTTTTACTAAGGAGGAGGCACCACGTTGGAGATTGTGAATTTGGCAGGGAAAGCCCCTTGCTCAATTAGACTAGGATCTTGGTGAGTGGCAGTGGCCTTCATTGAGCGATGATGGAGACCCTCTATCGTTTTTTTAGTACACTATGTTTCTTGAGAGGAGGCTTCTTTTGCGGACCCTGTGCCCACCTCACCGTCCATGCTAGTAAGAGGTATGGTAGGATCGTCACGTGACACATCCAACCCTATGTGTCCGTAGACAAGCTACACCATAACAGGATTTCCATAAAGTCCAGTCAGTCTAGATTAGAAGTGATCTGGCACTTTTGTGAGTCTATTCGTAGACCGTGCATGCCCAGTCACTTAGCATAGATGCATATCCTTTGGTTGCACACAGCATGATCATCAGTATTCCCATCAGAATCCATTAGAATTAGTTAGGGGAATTTTCCAGTGATTTTAGCCTATTTTCCCTTCCCAACAAAAATAGGTAGGGCAATTTGGGTAAGAAAATATATAAGCAAACCAAAGCTAGCACTCTTTGGCAGATGAGCAAGGAGCACAACAGGCCCCAGGCAGCAGGTACTCCCTCTCTCTCGGCAAGAACCCCTCAGCAACCACCAGCCATTGGCGTTTTTCCACCAACCCATCAGCCTAGCGTTTTGGGTCATTGCCAACATCTCCCACAAGCTGGCGTTTTCAGCTTTGCTCTCATCGCCAACATTCCCGGGTACCTAGCGTTTTCACTAACGCTACAAAGGCTGCCAGCGTTTTTCATTTTCAGCCTTCATTGAAGCAGATTTACCAGCGTTTTCAGCATTAAAGATAGCAGCCAATTCAGCCCTAGATACTTACAGAAGATCATCATTTTCAGCCTCTTAAAACGCAGCCAAACCAGCGCAAGGAAGGATTTGTACGTACGTCCAGCTCGTACGGTACCGTACGTCTGTACGGTACGGAATTGTAGTGTACGCTTTTTTTTTACTTAAAAAAAAAACCCCTACGCGTGAGGCCTTTTGTTTTCGCTTGGCTGGGTATAGTCTGGGCGCCTTATTTTACTGGTGAGTATCTGCAACAGTGACCTGCAACCTGCAAAGTCTCTGCAAAGTCAATCTGCAAAGCCTTTTCGCGCGTGTTTACCGATAAGAAAGCAAACCTTCTGTCTCTCCCTCGCACATTTCTTTGTGATTCTCTCGCGATAGCACATGCCTTTTAGTCACAATGTCGTGTTCCTACTGCATGTGTAGGTCGACCATGCCTTGCAAACCCAACCCAGTCTGGCGCGCATACACCAATGTCATTGCGGTGGTAAATACAGGAGGGCAAGCAGGATCAGGAACACGCACTTGGACTTGCAAATATTGAGGAAAGCAGAAGACAAGTACGGTGACGCGTGTGTTGAGGCACCTTACTGGCATCGGCACTACAGGCCAATGCGGAGGATGCAAGCTTGTTCCGCGAGAGATCAAGGATGCTTTGATTCTAGAGCACTTTCCGGGAGGGGGTCTTCCCTCGTCCAAGGGTAAGAAAGCAGATGAGGAAACACAGGATGCCTTGCAGGATGCATTGTTTGCAGATTTTCCAGATGCACCTACTCAGCAGGAAAAGGATGTTAGCAGGAAAAGGGCTCGTTGTTCTCAGGATGTAGATGAGGATACAGATCAGAGCACACGCATGTATACGCAGTCTACTTTGCCTTCACGTGTCCATGCACAGTCTTGGGTAAAAGAGAGAGAAAAAAATTGCAGAAACAGAGATTGCTCGCACTCTCATGGAGTGCAACATTGCATTTAATGTCTTGCGGACAGAGCAATGGAAGCGAATGGTTTGAGCCATTGCACAAGTCGGCACCACAGATTCTTGGAGTGGCTTGGATTATCAGAGGATGCACACAAAAATGTTAGATGAGCATCGAGAGATCATTGACAGAGCCTTGGTCCCAGTGAAAGCTGGGTGGCGGCAAAAAAATTGCAGAAACAGAGATTGCTCGCACTCTCATAGAGTGCAACATTGCATTTAATGTCTTGCGGACAAAGCAATGGAAGCGAATGGTTCGAGCCATTGCACAAGTCGGCACCACAAATTCTTGGAGTGGCTTGGATTATCAGAGGATGCGCACAAAAATGTTAGATGAGCAGCGAGAGATCATTGACAGAGCCTTAGTCCCAGTGAAAGCTGGCTGGCAGCAGTTTGGTTGTACTATCATCTCTGATGGGTGGAGTGATATTCGGAGACGCCACATTATCAACATCCTTGTTTCCTCTTGCCTTGGTACATACTTCCTACGTGCTGTGGACGCGGGCAAGGCTGGTGAGCGTATTTCGGCAGAGTTTATTTTTGGGCACATTCGGCATGCCATCAAGGAGGTCGGGAAGGATAATTTCGTACAGGTATCATTCTCGAGAGTCGAATTTCTTGCGCTTTTTAGTTTGTCGAATCTCATGCTCTTTTTAGAAGCCATAGTACGACGTATAATGGTCACTGGTTTTGCAGGTTGTTACGGACAATGCGTCCAACTGCAAGGCCATGGGGGAGATGGTTGAGGCGGAGTTCCCTCGCATAGTTTGGACTCCATGTGTTGCACATTGCCTCGACTTACTCATGGAGGATATTGGCAAGTTGACTTGGGTACAGCCTATTGTCTTTGATGCGTCGAAGATGACTACTTTCTTCCGCAAGAAACATCAAGCACTTGCCATATTCAGGAGTCACAGCACACTAGACATGGTGCGTCCCTCGAAGACTAGGTTTGCATACATGTACCTAGTACTTCAGAGGCTTTACAGGTTGAGGGATCCACTGTTGCAGACAGTTGTGGACCCTAAGTGGCGCTTGATGCACCATGCGCAGACGGAGCCTACCAAGTATATACAGAGGAAAGTGCTTGATGAGAGCTTTTGGGTAGAGGTACACTCTTTGGCAGTGGCTCTCCAGCCTCTCTATGTTCTCTTGCGTGTGACAGACATGGAGGGGTCGACTCTTGGCCTTGTGTATCATCTATTCATGCAGATGAGGCAGCACATAGCTACATATACCTCCGTGACACCAGAGCGGTAAGTCCTTAGTCAATGCTTGATCCTTGGAAAGTTGGATGTTGTATTTGTTTTAAGTCTTGACTGTGAAGTCTTGTGAATTGCAGGCGGGATGACATCCTTGCTATTGTGGAGAGTAGACGGACGTATATGAGTCATCCTATTCATGGGATGGTTGCTATACTCCATCCTCTCTACAAGACTCCAGAGCTTTTTGCAGAGAGCGGTTTGCTCAACTTGCGATCGGAGTACCTAGAGCGGATGTTCACTGAGGATGAGCAACCGGACCTTGACAATGAGATGAGCAGCTATATGAACAATCTGGGACCGTCTTTCTTGAGAAGTGTGTCTTTGAGGCAGGAAGCTACCAAGCTTCCCTTCACTTGGTGGCAGAACTATGGAAGAGCCGGGCTTCCAAAGTTGTGCAATCTTGCACTACGTATTCTCTCACAGGTATTCTAATTGTGTTTACACGCTCAGGGTGTTTCGTGGTTCTCATTTATTCCTTTATCTTGTGTGTATGTCATATGACATATGACATATGTCTATAGGATTGCTCAGCTGGTGCTTGTGAGTGCAATTGGAGCGCCTACTCTCTGATACACACGAAGATTCGAAACCGCTTGAGCACTATGCAATTGGAGAAGTTGGTCTATTGTCGAGCGAACATGAAGCTCGTGTCACCCAAGCAGGTAAGTCTTAATAATAGATCATTGCTACATGAGTCTTGGATATGAGAGACTCGATGTTAAAAATTAATACTTGGCTAACTTGAACTTTTGAGCAGGTAGATCCGACTCAAGTAAAGATGGTGCCAGATCCTACTGCACAGGAGATAGATTGTCGGATCAGAGATGAGCAGGAGGAGATTCTTCGAGAGCTTCATAGAGAGCTTGAGAGCGTGGATCGGCGGGTCACTAGATCACGAGCACGAGCCATGGCCATCCCTCTTCGCCAGGAGGTTGCAGATCCAGAGAGAGCACGATGGCAGAGCATTCGCAGAGGCAAGTTGTCTGTGCGCAGTAGTCGTGGTCGAGCAAATGAGGCAGTGCATCTCATTCTGACTGAGGAGGAGGATGACCCATTTGAGCTGCTGGAGGCAGGTGCTTCAGGAGATCCCACCATTGTTGAGCCAGAGTTTGATGAGGAGGGCAATGTCTTGACAGAAGGAGACATGGCCTCCTCATCTTCAGAGTTCGATAGGGATGTTTGAGTATCTTGATTGCCATGTAGTATGTAGTATGTACTTTGCGGCTGCTAGCATCTTAGCATGCTTCCTAGTTTCCTTTTTTATTGAGTCAGGACTCGTGCTTTGTTCCACCTTTGTTTATTGTGGATGAATTATCATTGGATGTACCTTTTGTTTGATGAGATTATGGTTTACTATTTATGAAGTATATGTCATGCCAGTGGCCAGTACTTTAAACTTTTCGAGTTTCGTCTGTTGTGTAGTGTGTAATCATGCAGTGTGTAAATACTAAATCAAGATCACTATGAAGCTCTTTGTAGTTTGTTATACTTATGAATATACTATCAAGTACAGACTCATTGTTTGCACGTGTTTGATGAACGGGTCGATATACTTGTACTTGATATACGTGCAAACAATATGAAGCTCTTTGTAGTTTGTTATACTTATCAATATACTCGATCTCATTGTTTGCACGTGTTTGATGAACGGGTTGTCACTTCGTCTCTATGTTCATCTACATTGCATACACAGTCTTTAGCGAAGACAATATTTTTTCCACTCACTTTACATGGAATTGGTATGTTCATGGTTCTGTGTTGGAAATGGTTTCATGAATTTTTAGCCATGGAGATTCTTGAAGATGGAAGAAGCACGACTCTAGACTAAGTTGAAGCATTGAAGGAGCCACACAAGACTTTGTGTCGCTTTCGGCGCGGCCCAAAGAAGCAAGCGTTGCAGACCTTTATGAAGTTCAAGTACCGCATGACCCACACATCAGAGTGGGCCGACGAAGAGTTCTTCAAGGATTATCCAGAGTTGTTGACAGACTACAAGGAAGCCATGCAGCTCGGTACCAGTACCTCTCTTTAAAAAGGAGGAGATGTCACGTGACACATCCAACCCTATGTATCCGTGGACAAGCTACACCATAACAGGGTTTCCGTCAAGTCAAGTCAGTTTAGATTAGAAGTGATCTGGCACTTTTGTGAGTCTATTCGTAGACTGTGCATGCCCAGTCACTTAGCATAGATGCATATCCTTTGGTTGCACACAGCATGATCATCAGTATTCCCATCAGAATGTTGAGCGCAGGGAGTGTGTGAGAGCAGGAGGAGATGGGCACACACTGCAAGAAGTAGGATGCGCAGCAGATCGAAAGAGAGAGAGAGAGAGAGAGAGAGAGAGAGAGAGAGAGAGAGAGAGAGAGAGAGAGCTTAAGCGTAAGAAACCCACGATTGTCATTTTGAGGGTTCTTTGTTTTATTTAAGTACACTTATAAGTTGTTCGGCCAAAGTGGCCGGACACTTAATAAAAAATGTGTGTACTCACTTATAAGTGAGTTTTAAGTATAAGTATGTGTACACTATACAAGAAGGGGGGCCACAGGGGACCTTTACCCCCAACAACCTCCCACTTAAAGGCCCAATGTGGTACCTTTCCCACTAAGCGTATGCTATGCTCATGTTGAGACTTTGCAAGACTTTTACTGAGGACATCTGCAGGGTTGTCTTGTGTTTTGATCTTTGTCAATGAGACAAGACCATCATCCAAGACTTGTCGTATAAAGTGGTACCGCACATCTAATGTGTTTGGTACGAGCATGAAACATGGCATTCTTAGCCAGGCATACAGTACTCTTGACTATCACAAGCAAGCACCGGAGCATGTGCAGGAAGACCAAAATCCCTGACCAACCTGCCAAGCCATATGGCTTCCTTAGAAGCCTTTGTGGCTGAAATATATTCAGTCTCTGTTGACGGATGAGGGAGAGCCTCTTACATACAAAGAGGCCCAGTCATGTGAAGATAAGAGTAAGTGGGAGCTTGCTATGAAATCTGAGATGCAATCATTGTATGCAAATAATACATGGGAGCTTGTGCCTTTGCCCAAAGGAAGGAAAGCTATTCCTAACAAGTGGGTTTATAAGGTCAAATGTGTTACAAACCCAAGTACAGAGCACGTCTAGTTGCTAAGGGTTATGCACAGAAGGAAGGCATTGATTTCCAGGAGATTTTTTCACCTGTGGTGAAGATGTCCACTCTCCGTGTGCTGTTTGCTTTATGTGCTATCTTGGATTTGGAGCTGGATCAAATGGATGTGATCACTGCTTTCTTACATGGTGACTTGGATGAGGAGCTGTATATGCAGTAGCCTGAGGGCTTTGTCATTCCAGGGAAAGAGCATTTAGTATGCAAATTGAAACGTAGCTTGTATGGGTTGAAACAATCCCCTAGACAGTGGTACAAGAAGTTTGATACTTTTATGCTCAACCATGGGTTCAAACGCAGTCATGCAGATCACTGTCTTTACACTAAAAAGGATGAGGATGGAACTCTTATTGTGTTGGTCCTTTATGTGGATGATATGCTACTTGCAGGAAAGCATAGAGAGACATTAGATGCATTGAAGAAAGAGCTGAATTCAGCCTTTTCTATGAAGGATTTGGGTACAGCTGAAAATATTTTAGGCGTGCGCATTAAGCGAGATAGAAAGAAACAATTGTTGTTTCTCTCACAAGACAAGTACATCAAGAAGGTACTTGAACATTTTCATATGGCTGATGCTAAGCCTTTATCGCCACACACAAAGCTTAGCAAGCTTGATTGCCCAAAAGATGATGCTGCCAAACAAGTCATGAAAGGGATTCCTTATGCATCCACCTGTGGTTCTTTGATGTATGCCATGGTTGCTACACGTCCAGACATTGCTCATGCAGTGGGAGTTGTTAGCCGGTTTATGTCCAACCCTGGCAAACCACATTGGGAGGCAGTGAAATGCATCTTTAGATATTTGAAAGGTACACAGGACATATGTATATGCTATGGTGGGAGTACGCTTGCGCTGCGGGGTTATTGTGATTCGGACATGGCAAGTGATCTTGACACTAGGAAATCTACCAGTGGGTATGTTTTCACACTTGCTGAAGGTGCTATTTCTTGGTGTTCAAGGTTGCAAAAGATTGTCGCACAATCCAAAGAGGGCTGAAACCTCTCTGGTTGTCTTCTTATACGTGTAGACCGCCTCACCCAATGATCTACATTAACCGGCAAGGGTTTTACATCATGCGGAACATTAACCCCATCAATTAGAGGCTGATTTTCAGCATTTATACCCTGCTGTAATTGATTTTCAGGCTGCTGTAATTGATTTTCAGCATGCTGATTTTGACCCTCAGGCTGAATTTCAGCATCCCCTTGTTGTCCATTATCATGTGGCTCAATGATAACACACTGACCCAGCATCAGAAGGAGCTGAATTTTCAGTAGAAAATGGCTGTGAAAGTGACTGATCATGCTGAAATTTCACCTTTTTCTTATCAAAGTCACTGGATGTGGCATTTTTCAGCAGCTTAGGTTCATTAAATATCACATCCCGGCTGCGAATTACCTTATGTGACCCCGGAATCCAAACTCTATATCCCATTTCACCTTCATCTCCATAACCCAAGAAGATGTCTTTCAAGGATTTCATATCGAGTTTGGTCCTCAAGTCAACAGGCACATGTACATAGCATTCACAACCAAAGACTTTCAAGTGGTCATATTAAGCCGGTTTGCCATACCAAACCTCTTCAAGGATGCCACCATCAAGTGCACGATGTGGAGATCAGTTGCATATATGCACCGCGGTTTTAAGTGCCTCTCCCCAAAACAATTGCGAGAGATTAGCTGTAGACAACATGCATCGAATCTTCTCACATAACGTGCGATTCATACGCTCAGCCACACCATTTGAAGATGGATTATAAGGGGCAGTGAGCTCCCTTTTAATCCCATTCTCATCACAAAAAACATTAAAATCTTTAGAAACATACTCCCCCCCATTATCTGTACGTATGCATTTAAGTTTCAAACCCTTTTGAGTACAAACAAAGGCATAAAACTTTCTAAATGCATTTAAAACCTCACTCTTATCCTTGAGCAAATAAACCCATAGCTTACGTGAACAATCATCAATGAAAGACACAAAGTAACGAGAACCACCATGAGTTTTTATTGGCATTGTGCATACATCAGAATGTACAAGATCCAAAATACTAGCCTTTTTAGAGGCTCCATGAGAGTAAGAAGCTTTTACATGCTTCCCAAGTACACAATCATCACAAAAATCAAGTTTAGAGCTTTTTACATCAATCCTACCAAGGGAGGAAAGAGTCTGCAGTCCCTTATGACTCATATGTCAAAGACGCTTATGCCAAAGCTCCATGTGTGATTGCACTTCTGCAATTGCAACAAAACGACCAGGTAATGCCTTGCAATGCAGATAGTATAAAGTACCCTTCTTACTGCCTCTAGTCACAAGCATAGATCCCTTTTGGATCTTCCACATGCCACCACCAAATGTAGTGAAGAAGCCTCTGCTATCCAACTGCCCAACTGAAAGCAAACTCTTCTTGATACCAGGCACATATCTAACATCATGAAGAGTGAGTTCCTGGCCATTATCAAGTGCCAGGTGTATGGTGTCAACTTCCTCAATGTCACAAGCATAGTTATTACCCAAATACACTTTTCCAAGGTTTCCTGCAGTGTATGAGACAAAACACTCCAAAGAGGGAGTTACATGAAAAGAGGCACCACTGTCAACAATCCAAGATTGTGACAGGCCATCGTGAGTAGAAAGCAAAGCATGTATCACATCATGCTTAGTGATAAGCATATCCTCAATAGTCATGACATGTGGATCTAAAGATGCAACATAAAGATCACTAGTGTCTTCATTTTCATCAATCTCTTTAATGACAACACTAGAGATCACATTTGCCTTTTCAGGCTCACTTTCCTTAGGGTTAGAGCTGCCCTCTTTGTCATTTTTCTTGCCTTTTGCATTCATTTGCTTCTTGCGCTCCCGCTCTTTCTTAAAATACCTGCAATCGGGCTTTTTATGCCCCTTTCTTCCGCATTGATAGCAAGTGATGTCTTGCTGTTTTTCCTTGCTTTTGCTGCGATTTCTTTGCTTATTTGCAACATTTTGCCTTTTCATTGCGTCCACGCACATTATAGGCTGATCCACTGCCACTCCCACTTGACTTGCGTCTAATCTCCTCATTGAGGATAGAACCACGCACACCATCATAGGTCAAGTTGGAGTTGTTGCTCAAAGAAACAACCAATGCTTCCCAAGACTCTGGTAGTGTCATAAGTAGAAAGGTAGCCTTGAGCTTATCATCCTCAAAAGCCTGCAAACTTGAATCACTCAATTGACTCAAAATCCAACCAAAGGCATTTAAGTGATCAGAGACAGATTTGGACTCATCAAGCTCTAAGCTTACAAGCTTCCTCATGAGATGGACCTGATTTACAAGAGTCGTATTCTCATAAGTTGCTTTAAGCTTATCCCAGACATCCATAGCTGTGTCAAGTCCCTTGATGTCAACAAGGATATCATCAGTCACAGCCATCTTTATGTAAGTAATGGCTTTCCTATTAAGATTAGTCCAATCTGCATTTGACATACCCTCTGGCTTATTTGCAGACAATGCATCATCGCACTCTTTCAAGAAAAGAATGCCCTGTATACGATCCTTCCACAAATCAAAACGTGTACCATCAAACCTACGGATCTCAAAGAGGCTCTTAGAGTCCGAGGATGACGAAGTGTTAGCCATAATGAGGCAAAACAAAAACTGATAATTTTCAGCCAAGAAGTACAATCATTGTACCGCAAAAGCAAATGTAAATATACACTGTAAAAGTGTCTGCAAGAGCAAATATAATGCTGTAATTTACTTCAAAAGTAAAATTTTCAGCAAGATGACATATTGAGTATGTCAAACTCAACGCATAGAACAACCTCACATCAAGTATACATCACCAAATGCATTTGCAATAACCCCAATGTTGTACATGCCACAGTTTCACTGCATAAAGTACATTTGGCAATACACATAAGAGGTGAAAGTTGCTCAAATAAGTGAATAAACACCTGTAGGCTCCACAAGCCTCAATCTCTCTGCTCAAATTGACCACAAATGTAAGTACATAAGTGAAATTTTGTCGAATTTTTTAAAATTCAGCAAGAACCCCAAATTCTCACTGCTCAATTCTCCACTGTAGCCTTGCCACCTGCACTTGTAAGGAGTAAACTTGGTAGTTTTTGCTGAAATTAGCAAAAGCCCCAAGTTTTGTCACGAATAATTGCTGAAATTCAACAAATTTCAGCAAAGTGGTAGAAAGCCCCAATTCCAAACGTGAAATTGGGTTCCCAAAGTGCCCTGTGACAGTCTGTAAACCTGTTTTTGTTGTTTTTACACCTGAATATGCAGAAAATGGCCTGTTTTTAGCCAAAAACAGCCCAAAAACACCTGTTTAGGACTTGTAATTCCCTGTTTTCAGCGTGTAAGCAATGGTAGTCGACGTACCGTACTTGGAGAAGAGAGAGAAAGCTGCTGCGCTGCTGTTTCTAGAGAGAGGAAATCTGCGCATGAGAGAGAAACTCCTTCCTACGCGCGAGAGATTAGCCCAAGGCACGTAGCCTCGCTCTGATACCAGTTTGTTGAGCGCAGGGAGTGTGTGAGAGCAGGAGGAGATGGGAACACACTGCAAGAAGTAGGATGCGCAGCAGATCGAAAGAGAGAGAGAGAGAGAGAGCTCAAGCGTAAGAAACCCACGATTGTCATTTTGAGGGTTCTTTGTTTTATTTAAGTACACTTATAAGTTGTCCGGCCAAAGTGGCCGGACACTTAATAAAAAATGTGTGTACTCACTTATAAGTGAGTTTTAAGTATAAGTATGTGTACACTATACAAGAAGAGGGGCCACAGGGGACCTTTCCCCCAACACAGAATCCATTAGAATCAGTTAGGGAAATTTTCCAGCGATTTTAGCCTATTTTCCCTACTTTTGACATTTTTCACTTATTAATTTAAGTGACTTCCCAACAAAAGTAGGTGGGGCAATTTGGGTAAGAAATTATATAAGCAAACCAAAGCTAGCACTCTTTGGCAGATGAGCAAGGAGCACAACAGGCCCCAGGCAGCAGGTACTCCCTCTCTCTCAGCAAGAACCCCTCAGCAACCACTAGCCATTGGCGTTTTTCCACCAACCCATCAGCCTAGCGTTTTGGGTCATCGCCAACATCTCCCACAAGCTTTCATTTTCAGCTTTGCTCTCATCGCCAACATTCCCGGGTACCTAGCGTTTTCACTAACGCTACAAAGGCTGCCAGTGTTTTTCATTTTCAGCCTTCATTGAAGCAGATGTACCAGTGTTTTCGGCATTAAAGACAGCAGCCAATTCAGCCCTAGATACTTGTAGAAGATCATCATTTTCAGCCTCTTAAAACGCAGCCAAACCAGCGTTTTCAGCAGCCCCGAATCAGCCCCAGATTTTCAGCCATAGCGTTTTTGTGGACAGCGGTTAGAAGATTGCAGAATTCAGCCTTTAGGTCATCGTCGCCGTCCCCGTCATCGTCACCGACATAGTCCCAAGTTGCATCAGTTCCATGCATCGTCATTGTACCACTTTGTGCAATCAATAGTAGACCACTCTCGTCGACGAGAGTGGGGCCTTCGGAGGAGGGTTTTACGTCTCTGGTGTCGTATCTCTCTTCTCTCTTTCTCTCAGTCTCATACACTTGCACGCACAATATCCACTCACTTTGTTCGTGATTATAGCACTTTCCATAAAGAACGGAAGGCTCTCCCTTCCATAAGAACTAAAAGGAACCTTGAGCAAATATGGATCACTCATCTTGAGAAATTACAATATTCATTCCGCTGCACCTTTCAAGGATCAAGGCATCCTCCTAGCTTTCCAGTGATAGTTTTGGTCATGCATTTGGACCCTCTGGATCAGCCGCAATATATGTTTTTTCTTGCGGATAATAGCACATGCAGGATTGCGTGTTGCACTTGGTCGGCAATCACTGTCATGAGCCGACTTGTCAGAGATGTACTTCAGAGCCAAAGTCTTTGAGGCACCGTTTTTGGGTTTGCCCATATACATAGCCAGTGTGGATGGCAGTTTGTTGTTTGTTGATAAGAGTGGGCATCCATGATGGGTTCGTGACGTGGGTGGCAGTTGCATGGCTTTTGCATTTTTGAGACTCACAGTTGTTCCCTACGTCCACCATTTTGACAGCCATTTGGGTCTGTCACAAATTGCTTATGTGTCAAGCCACGAAAGAACGGAGCCAACCTACAGATCCCGACTGAGAAGCCTAAACCTTAAGTGAAGTAGCAGAAGCAGCAAAAGAAGTTTTACCAACTCGCAAAGTCTTGCTGAGTGGCCTATCTTTAAAAAAGAGTTCCCTCCAACTTATGGGACCCCGTTCGATGGGGTCCAAGTGACTAAAGGTATTAAAGTAAAGCACTCAGAAGACTAGCGTGGAGAGCTGATGACGTGGCAGATCTGCATAGATTTTCGGGATTCTGTGCTGACATGTTGACGTGGCAGACTTGTACGGATTTCTGGATTCTGCGTTGACGTACTGACATGGCAGACCAGTACGGATTTTCGTAATTTGCGTTGGTTGTGCTGATGTGGCACCTGTACGGATTTCCGCAAAACGCGCTGCCAGCTTTTGGACGCTAGTGCTTTTGGGGCCAGATGATTTTGAGTTTGAAGCTTTTCATGTAAACTGCAAGGGCCTTTAAATATGTGCAGAGGGGTCAGTCTCTAGCACTCTTCCGGGTGAAGGTGCAGAGTGTGGGTATCGGCATTGTACCGAGTTCAAGTAATAGAACGAAATACTGAAAGGAGCGCCAAGGTTTGGGGCCAATGCTCTCTTGGGGGTGAAACTCCGTCACTCCCCGTCTCGTGTGTTGTGCATCTCTTTTAGTTCAATTGTTACTTGAAGTGCTTAAAGTTGTTCCTGTCTCCCGTTACAATTGTATCAGAGCTTCAAGCGTGTGCTTTTATAAAGCATACCGGTCCCTCCAAAGAGCAGACAGAGTAAACGGGCGCTTCTAAAGTCTATTGGAATTTTATTCGAAGAATTTTCGTGTCCCGGTCGTGAACTTATTAGCCACTCCCACCCTTACTTCATCGCGCATCGGGCGCGCTCCCGTCTTCATCGCTCTATCTTACACAGCATAAGCCATAAAGATCACTTGCAGAGAAGGATCAAATTTTTTTTTTTCGAGCCGCCGATTTTCTCAAAGGCAGTGCCATGCAGTGGTGGATGTCTATAGCTACCAAGCCGCACACTTCAAGGACTTGGCAAGCTTTCAAGAAAATTTTTACCCAAAGTTGCATGCCTTAAGACATCTTCCTTCGGATTGCAACTTCTGGCAGAGTAGAATATTTTGAAGGGCTTGCCACAGAAACCCTGGCAGAATACGACTTGAAATTTTTGGACAACTCGCAATAGGTGTCTCTTCTCAAGCTAATAACCTTAGAGGTCCAATGAGATTGCTATCTCTTGGGACTACCATCACCGCCACAGGGACATTGTCTATCCAAGAGCTGATGGACCATGCTACAATCGGCTATGACCTTATGGAAGGAACATAATCCTAATTTTTGGTGCATGTTTCAGGATGGAAAGTCAATCGACTTTTCGAGCTCGACTGATGTCGAGATTGCTTTTTAAGCTTGAATCTGTTGGAGAACTTGTTTGGTGATCCTGATATGCTTGAAATGGATGGTATCTGTTTCTGAACCTGTCTTGGTGCCGATTTGAATTGTTTGACTCTGGCTTTAATACTAGTTTCAATGATTGGTGATTTTACTCCTGGGTGGAGTAGTGAGAAATGTCGTTTTGGTATTGTTTGTACCTTGGAACGACGCAGATGGGATGTCTGGGGAGCGTTTTGTTGTATGCTTGAAAACCTTGGAATGACGCAGATTGGATGTTTGGGAAGCATTTCATTGTATGCTGGAAAACCTCTGAAGGACGCAGACGGGATGTCTGAGGAGCGTTTGGTTGTATGCTTGAACTTCAAAGCAACGCAGGTTGCGGTTTGGGGAATATTTGGTTGTACCAGTCCTCTGAACTCATGGCCCGAACCTTGTAAGGTTATTTGCGGGGGGAGTGACGAGGTAGTCGTTGAGCAGCTTCATACCGCAGACCATCTGTCTCAGGTTTCCGTCGACACGTGGTGCCTGTCTTCCCGTTACAGATTTCAGTGTTAATCGGCCCAACCAACTCTGGCCTTGACTCTAGTGGGTGAAACTCTTGGTCCACGGCCATTTCACTGTGGCCATGTAATGTGCGAGCATTTGTGATTTCAAAAAGAGGGTCCAACAATGAATTAAAAATCAAGGGAAGGAAACCAACAAATAAGGTAGTGTTTGTCACAATCTCGTGACATACCCTCTTGAAATCGAAAACGTCCTCGATTGCATATCACAGATGATTTAGTGTGATTAGCACCCTTTTATCATGGCATGTATTCGCAAGAAAGACTGCCAAACATATGCACAAATGATTTAATAAAGCCTTCATACTTTTGTCATTTTTGTCTATCATAGAAGTGAGCATTGTGCCTTAAAAATTTGTCAAACAATGTATACTTCTATTGCATTGAATCTGTATGTACATGTGAAGTGCTAGCTCCAGCATCAACCCTCTTTTGAACCCGTGTTAAGACCTTTGACCTTTGCTCTACTGAAGTGATTTGAGTTAGAGAATATGTGGGTTGTAAACCAATGGCTTCAATGTAAAGCTACAATACATCTGGTGACTCTACCAGTTCACTTTCTTCCATCCACTTTGCATCCATTGGTGGATAGTTCTTGAACTTCACCAAATAACGGCTTGTAACTTTTCCCTTAACTTTTCTTTCCTTATGTGCCAAATCTACTCAGGTACCAAGATGTCATTAAGTTTCTCAACTTCAGGTTTATCTTCCGGCACATCTCCCACAAAAGACCTTAGAAGACTCACATGAAACGCATTATGAATCTTCCAATTGCCAGGCAATTTCAGCCTATAAGCAGCATCGCTGATCTTGTTGAGTACTTAAAAAGGCCCATAGTAACACATGTTGAGCTTTGGAAACAAACTGTCCTTGCCCTTTATCTTCTTTAATCTTGCCTTTAAACCACAAACGAACCCAATCACCAGGTGAAAACAACAGTTATGTTGGTGACGATCAAAAGTCCTTTTTTACTTTGCCCGAGTCTTCTCCAAGGCACGCTTAATTTTCTTGTACATTTCATCCATGTTTTTTACGTACCGATCTACTTCAAAAGTCTTATCCATTGTGTGCAAAATGGGAGGATCCTTTTTGCCACCTTCAACAATTTCAAAGGGTGCCTCGCCTTTCGACAAATGCACCATATTGTTGTATGCGTACTCAAGCATAGGTAAATATTGTTTCCACTTATTGTGTTCCGTTCCTTGTCTTGATTGATTTCTTGTGCTCTTTGCATTGGGTTGTTTGGGTTAGTTGGCTTGTTGCTCCAATGTGCTCTCTCTACGAGGATTCTATAGCAGGCTCTCCACATGGTTTTCATCAAAGCCTCCCCCTGCCCATCTTTTAATGTCATCGTCTCTCCACTTCGCTTGGTAGGCATTTTTACTCTCTCTAGGAGAGGTTTTTCCCCTGGCTCTCAGTTTCTAGTTGTAGAGAGGTTTTTCCATATGGCTAGTTGTCGAGGGGGAGGAGAGGTTTTCCCCCTAGCTCTTGGTTTCTGCAGTTTGCCCATATGGCTAGTTGTATCCAGTTTTTACAGCTCCCAGTTTGTTGCCTTTCGGGCATGCTTTGTATTAGTTTATGTACCCGCCCTAAGAATCGGCACCATTTGGGCGTCTCGAGGGATTTTTTCACGTAATAGAAATCAGCCTTTGTTCGCGCGCGCGCACACGCACACGAGAGAGAGAGAGAGAGAGAGAGAGAGAGAGAGAGAGAGAGAGAGAGAGAGAGAGAGAGAGGGGGGGGGGGGGGGAAGGGGGGGGGGGGGGGGGGGGGGTACTAAGAATCGGCACCATTTGGGCTTCTCAAGGAATTTTTTCACGTAATAGAAATCAGCCTCTGTTCGCGCATGCGCACGAGAGAGAGAGAGAGAGAGAGAGAGAGAGAGAGAGAGAGAGAGAGAGAGAGAGAGAGAGAGAGAGAGAGAGAGAGGGGGGGGGGGTTGAAACCGGCCCGTAGGGCGGTAGGCGTTGGCTTTCACCCGAAATTCTTTACTTTATACACACACACAGAGCACTTTGCAAAGAGAACCTGCGACGGGAGTTAACACTTCAACTCACACACGGCTCGGAAGCTAGAATGCTCCGAGCAGACGCCGACAACCTGTAGGCCCCAAAATTGGCGCCCCTTCCGGTATTTCTTTATTCTTTAGGAGGGTAAATTACAAGGTAAGGTCCTGGGAATCCTTCACGTGTATCCACCTAGATACCATTTGATTTGGCCAAATTTCGGCAGCATAACAGCCCCAAAACTTGCGCGAAACCAATTCCCCTGCTGGAACTCGCTTGCACTGTCGTATACCCTCTGATTCCTGTCCAAAAACAGTAAATTCAGCACGCTGTATTTACTGGTTTTTGCCCTGTTTTCAGCCCCAAACAGTCCCCTAACTGTCCTTTGCCAGTGGGACACGATTCCCAATGATCCTGGCGTCCATATGGCTGAAAAACAGTGAATTTACAGCGCATACACAGCGCTGATTTTGTACCTGTACGGTGAGGTTATGACCCTCACCAGTGCCTGCTTTGGAGCAGCAGTTAGCTACCCCTGTTCCTGCTCAAGGAGGCTCTTGCCTCAGCACAAAAGCATGAACCCACACAACTGTACATCAGTCAAATGAGTAGCCCTCTTGTGGGGCATCACATAACTGCACATAGGGGAGAAAGAGAGCAGTATGTAGCGTGCGGGGCATCACTCCCGTCACCATACTGTGCATAGAGGGCAAGGTAAGCATTCCATAGCTTCTGTACCTGTTGCAATCCGCCTGTGGCTGAAAATGGCGCCCCCTTTGATGATATGCAGCTCGTTTTTGCCTCCCAGAGTGGCAGAATCGCTCACAAGCTGACACGTCACCCAGTTTCCGAGTTTGGGCTTTCCCTGCTAAAAATATCTCAACTGGTGCGTCAGTTGACTTCGCGGCAGAGTTGTAAAGTGTTCCCCTAGTCATACCGAAGGTAATGACGCGAACACATTTCGTGGCCCAAAATAGCAGTTCCCTAAATTTTAGGAGATGCTTCCGTTGGGCTCCCACTGGTCTTCTGACCATCTATCCTCATTGGGACCGCATCCAAAAATGCAATGTGGCCCAACTGTCGGATACTTTTTGTTGGAAGTCCCACCTTGACTTTACGCCTTAATTGAGTTCACTTCCTAGTATCCACCAACTTGCTAAGTGCGACGGGGGAACCTATATGATCTTGCTCTGAGCCTAGACATCCTCTTACCATACGAATTCCAGTGCCGACCACTTCCCGTCTGCGGGTGAATATACCGTTCACATTGGCCATACAATGTCCGACCGTTTGCTACTTCAAGAAGAGGGTCTTAAACAAATAAAATAAACCCCATTGGAAAGAAACCAACAACCAAGGTTAGCAGTTGCCACATCTCTGTGACATTGTTAATAACTGCCACGTCCTCGTGACATACCCCCCTCTTGAAATCGCAAACGTCCTCGATTGCATACCATAAATACACGCCACTGATGATCTTGTGCTATTAACACTCTTTTATCATCGCATGTATCCGCAAGAAAGGTCGTAACATACATAGATACAAATGACTTAATGAGGCCTTCATACTTTTGCCATTTCCATCTATGGCACTGAATTCATATGTACATTTGATGTACTAGCTCTATCATTACCCCTCCTTTGCACACGTTGGGTTGGGGCATAAGTAGGCTGTAACCCAAAGGCTTCAAGGTAAAGCTGCAATACATTTGGTGACTCTTGACAGTTCATGCTCTTCCATCACTTTGCATCCATAGGCGGATAGTTCTTGAACTTCACCAAATAGCGTCTTGCAACTTGTCCTTTAACTTTTCTGTCCTTATGTGCCAAAACTTGCTCAGGTACCAGGATCTCATCAAGTTCCTCAACTTCTGGCTGATCCTCAACTGGCATATCTTCTGGCACATCACCCACGAAGGGTCTTAGAAGACTCACGTGAAACGCATTATGAATCTTCCATGCATCAGGCAATTTCAGCCTGTAAGCCACATCGCTAATCTTGTCAAGCACTTGAAAAGGCCCATAGTAACGCATGCTGAGCTTAGGAAACAGCCGTTCCTTGCCCTTCATCTTCTTTAATCTTGTCTTTTCGAACCTTAAGAGAACCCAATCACCAGGTGATAGTAGCAATTCACGACGGTGACGATCAGCAGCCTTTTTCTGTTTTGCCTGAGTCTTCTCCAAGGCAACTTTATTCTTCTTATACATCTCATCCATGTTCTCAACATATCGATCTGCCTCAAAGATCTTGTCCTTTGTATGCAAAATGGGAGGAACCTTTTTGCCGCCTTCAACAATTTCAAAAGGTGCTTTGCCAGTAGACGAATGCACTGTATTATTGTACGCATACTCAAGCATAGGCAAATACTGTTCCCACTTGCCCTTATTATCTGACACATAGCATTTCAGCAGATCTAAGACAGTAGAATTGGCCTCTTCTGACTGTCCATCAGTTTGTGGATGAAACGCGGAGACGAGAACTTGAGCGTAGTACCCATGTTCTCAAACAATCCTCTCCAGAACAAACTGGTCATGCGAGGATCACGATCACTGATAATCGATTGTGGCATACCATGGTACTTAAACACATTGTACATGAACAAGCGTGCCATCTGTCAGATTTTATCTTCTTCCTGACAGGGATAAAATGGGCTTGCTTGCTGAACCTGCAGATAATGGTCCATATACCATCATTCCCTGTTGGCGTCCTTGGAAGATCAAAGATAAAGTCCATAGCAATGCTTTCCCATGGCTTATCCGGAATCGGCAGTGGTTGTAACAACCCTGGTGCCTTTTGCCTGTCAAACTTGACCTTTTGGCAAACTATGCATGCTCGCACAAAGGCATCCACATCCACAAAGGTAGGCCAATAGAAGAACGTCTCTACCGCTTTAACTGTTGCATCAATGCCACGATGCCCTGCATACGGTGGGACATGACTCTCTTCCATGACCTTATGTCGCAGTGGCCTAGTGACACAAAGTCTGCCATGCATCATCATAAAACCATCTCTGAGGAGGTAGTGCTTGTGATGTTGCCCCTCTTGTAACTGTTCAAAGATCCTTGCAAAATCTTCATCAGTAGTATACTGTTCCTTCATGTCATCTAACTCATGATGATAAGGAATTGACACAGCTGAAATTTGTGGCTTTCTTGATAACGCATCAGCCACAACATTCTTCTTGCCTTCCACATGCATAATCTGGAAGTGGAACATGGAAAGAATGTTTGCCCATCGCATATGCTTTTCGGATAACTTTGACTGTGTCAAGAAGTATCGCAAGGTCTGATGATCTGTTTGGACAACAAAATCAGCACCTAAGAGGTAGTGCTTCCAGCTAGAAAGCGCATGAATAACGGCCAAGAGTTCTTTCTCATAGACTTGCATAGTCCTCTCTGGCCCTTGCAAAATTCGGCTTTCATAGGCTACTACCCGTCCATCTTGCATTAGCACTGCTCCGATGCTACTGCCACACGCGTCACACTGGACCACAAATGACTTCCTGAGATCTGGCAAAACAATAACTGGATCTGAAGTCAACTTTTCCTTTAAGAGACTAAAAGCTGAAATCTCTTTTTGGGTCCATCTGAAAGTGACCTCTTTCTTTTGCAATGCGTGAAGAGGCGATGCTATCTCTGCAAAATTTCTGATAAACCTTCTATAGTAGGAACACAATCCCAAGAAGCTTCTGACATCGTGCACAGTCTTCAAGTCTGGCCATGTCTTGATAGCTTCGACCTTTGCGGGATCCATTCTTACACCATCCTTTGAGACTATGTGGCCCAGAAAGTGGATCTCTTCAAGGAAGAATTCACTTTTCTTAGGATTGACAAGCAACCTGTGACTGCGCAGCTCTTCGAACACAATGGTCAAGTGACGCCTATGCTCCTCTTCATTCTTCGAATACACAATCATGTCATCGATGAATGTTCCAACAAACTGTTGATGCGAGCTGAAAATCCGGTCCATCATTCTGTTGAACGTGGCTGGAGCATTTGTTAGCCCAAACGGCATCACTAGAAACTCATAAAGACCAAATGTCGTTCTAAACGCAGTCTTGTGCACATCCTCTGGGCTTATACGGATCTGATGGTACCCACTCTTCAGGTCTATCCTGTTGAAAATTGCAGCACCCTCTAAACGATCGAGAATATCATCAATGCGAGGAATAGGAAACCTATTCTTGATGGTATTCTTATTCAACGCACTGTAATCAATACACATGCGCCATGAGCCATCCTTCTTCTGCACTAGGAGCACTGGGGAGCAAAAGGGTGAAGAACTAGGCTGAATCAGCCCCTTCTCTAATAACTCCTCAACCTGGCCCATAATCTCTTTCTGCTGCGCCGCACTAACCCTGTAGGGAGGTCTATTTGGTGGGCTACACCCTGGCACCAAATCTATCCGATGGTCCTCAGGTCTCTCTGGCGGTAATTGCGACGGTAATGAATCAGAAAAACAGTCACTAAACTTTTGCAAAAATGCTGACCTTTCTTTATCTAACACAGATAAATTTGACTGATCCCTATCTGAGACATCACGTGCAAAAATCAAGTACACAGAAAGATGATTCTTTATTACAGAAGTGATAGCAGAAGCAGATACAATAGGGACTGACTCTCCTTTAAGCTTTACATCCAAGATGTGAGTTTTGCCCCTATGCTGTACAGTGATCTTTTTGTTGTAGGCATCCAAGACTCCATGCACTCGGAACATCCACGGGATCCCCAACAAGGCGTCACAACCTTCCAGCGGCATGATGTAAAACTCTTTAGTGTCCACATTCGACTGAATATGCAGACGCAGTTTTCCAATGATGGGAGTAACACACTCTGAGTGGCCAGGACATGCCAACCCTGCCTCTGCTGTGTACCCCATCTCTTCAGCTTTGATGCCGAGCTTCATAGCTAACTCTGGTGAGATAAAGTTGGCTTTGGCACCTGGATCAAAGAAGATGAGTGCCGTCTGATCCCTAACTTTACCCCATGCCCTGCATAACTCACTGGCATCTGTGCTGGGTCTGTCACCCACTATGTCTGGCACTAAACCTGCTGCGGGTTTAGGCTTCTTGCCTTTCTGGTCTTCTTTATCCTCTAAGTCAGCTGGCCTTTTCCTTTGTGGACAATTGATAGAAATATGACCAGGCTGCTCGCATATAAAGCATTTGTTCTCAGCCATTAGGACCTTCTTTTCCTCGAGCGACTTGCGCACAAAAGGCTTCCTTTTCTGTTTCTTTGCCTGCGCTCCAGAAGTCCCAGCTGAATCCTTGTCCTTGGTGGCCTTTTCTGACCCCTGTGACGCATGAGGAGCCGTCTTCACAAAGGGCTTCTTCGCTGAATTTTTCTTTTGCTGCCCTCCTTTATCACTGCTCGGAAATCCACTGTCCTCTCCTTTCAACAGGGCAAGACCAGTGTTCGCAACTTCCATAAGCTGAGTAAGGGTAGCCACTTTGTTCTTTGTACAGTAATCGCGAAGCCCTTTAGGCAGCCCACAACAATACTTCTCTATCTGCTCTGTCAATGGCACAAATCTGTAGGAGGTCACTGAGAGTAATGCTTTACAAAACCTCCTATTGTACTCCAGCAAGCTCTTGCACGAAGCTGCCGTAAGCTGGTGCCAATCTGTCAAGACATCGGCTTCAAATTCATTTGATAGCCAAGCAGATGCAAACATTTGCTTGAAGTAAACATTTGCCTGTCCTTGCATTAACAATGTCGTCCACCAGGTAAGCGCATTGTCCTTTAAGAAAGTGGCAGCTTTCCTGACCTTCGAGGCCTCTGTAAAATTCCCTCCCGCATAAGCTGTATCAAACTGCTGGAGGAAAGTGAGTGCCTTTGTCTTGTCCTCGAAACCACTGAAGGTACTGAACTTTACCGCTGCACCACCTTCTTTGTAAGCCTTCGGCTTCTCTAGCGCCCCCAAATTGTCATACGGAATGGTCTGCAACATGGGCACTGTACTAGGCATGATCGGCACGTGTTGGCCATTCACATTTTGCGTCAGAGGTGCGATATCTGGCTGCTGTCCAGAAAAACCAGCCATGCCAAAATGACCCTGTGGCACCCCAAACTGGCCCTGGTTGCCGTGGAAACCTTGTTGCATGCCGATAGTACCATACATGGGGTTTGGCATGATGCCTTGCATACCTCCAAACACTGTTCCTGGCATGTACGGCTGACTTCCAGACGCATAACCAGCCATACTTTGGAACACTGATCCACCCCCAAAATACCCAAGATGTACCGTGGGTGGTGGAAAAACTGAGTGCATAACCTGGTATCCAGCTCCCTGTCCATTCAAGACAGCATGCTGGCTCTGAAAGGTGGTGGGCTGAACTGGCATAACCTGTGGAATAGGCGTTCTAGCCACCTGTTCAAGCACGGGAGGAACTTGCTTTGGAGCCCCCGACTCCGCAACATGCGAGTGTTCCCTTTCCTCCTGCGCCTCATGAAGTACCTGGGCTTGAGCTTCAACAAGCTCCGTACGCGGCGTAGGTTGTCTATTTTGCTGTTGCACTGGTGGCGCTTGTAAGAATTCCATAAACCTCGGATTCTGCACCAGTTGCGAAAAGACATTCACCGCGGCAACTAACTGAGTCTTAAACGCATCATCCTCAAGTTGCCCTGTCATAAAGCCCTGTACTACTGGAGGGACATTCACGTTGACAGGAGGTACAGACTGACGTGGCCGTGAGCTCTCGCCAATCTCAAAAACCATAGGAATCTCCTGCCTGTCCTTTGGAGAGGAACCCTCTTCCATAATTCCCTTCCCCTTGTCGGTCATAGTGTAATCCCCGCGTTCTTGCAATGTGTGTCTTTACCCTGAACAATCCAGGCTCACTCTTTGAGGAAAAAGTGATTGATGTCCCGGCAATGGAACCATGAAACCGGCCCGTAGGGCGGTAGGCGTTGGCTTTCACCCGAAATTCTTTACTTTATACACACACACAGAGCACTTTGCAAAGAGAACCTGCGACGGGAGTTAACACTTCAACTCACACACGGCTCGGAAGCTAGAATGCTCCGAGCAGACGCCGACAACCTGTAGGCCCCAAAATTGGCGCCCCTTTCGGTATTTCTTTATTCTTTAGGAGGGTAAATTACAAGGTAAGGTCCTGGGAATCCTTCACGTGTATCCACCTAGATACCATTTGATTTGGCCAAATTTCGGCAGCATAACAGCCCCAAAACTTGCGCGAAACCAATTCCCCTGCTGGAACTCGCTTGCACTGTCGTATACCCTTTGATTCCTGTCCAAAAACAGTAAATTCAGCACGCTGTATTTACTGGTTTTTGCCCTGTTTTCAGCCCCAAACAGTCCCCTAACTGTCCTTTGCCAGTGGGGCACGATTCCCAATGATCCTGGCGTCCGTATGGCTGAAAAACAGTCAAATTACAGCGCATACACAGCGCTGATTTTGCACCTGTACGGTGAGGTTATGACCCTCACCAGTGCCTGCTTTGGAGCAGCAGTTAGCTACCCCTGTTCCTGCTCAAGGAGGCTCTTGCCTCAGCACAAAAGCATGAACCCACACAACTGTACATCAGTCAAATGAGTAGCCCTCTTGTGGGGCATCACATAACTGCACGTAGGGGAGAAAGAGAGCAGTATGTAGCGTGCGGGGCATCACTCCCGTCACCATACTGTGCATAGAGGGCAAGGTAAGCATTCCATAGCTTCTGTACCTGTTGCAATCCGCCTGTGGCTGAAAATGGCGCCCCCTTTGATGATATGCAGCTCGTTTTTGCCTCCCAGAGTGGCAGAATCGCTCACAAGCTGACACGTCGCCCAGTTTCCGAGTTTGGGCTTTCCCTGCTAAAAATATCTCAACTGGTGCGTCAGTTGACTTCGCGGCAGAGTTGTAAAGTGTTCCCCTAGTCATACCGAAGGTAATGACGCGAACACATTTCGTGGCCCAAAATAGCAGTTCCCTAAATTTTAGGAGATGCTTCCGTTGGGCTCCCACTGGTCTTCTGACCATCTATCCTCATTGGGACCGCATCCAAAAATGCAATGTGGCCCAACTGTCGGATACTTTTTGTTGGAAGTCCCACCTTGACTTTACGCCTTAATTGAGTTCACTTCCTAGTATCCACCAACTTGCTAAGTGCGACGGGGGAACCTATATGATCTTGCTCTGAGCCTAGACATCCTCTTACCATACGAATTCCAGTGCCGACCACTTCCCGTCTGCGGGTGAATCTACCGTTCACATTGGCCATACAATGTCCGACCGTTTGCTACTTCAAGAAGAGGGTCTTAAACAAATAAAATAAACCCCATTGGAAAGAAACCAACAACCAAGGTTAGCAGTTGCCACATCTCTGTGACATGGTTAATAACTGCCACGTCCTCGTGACAGGGGTACTAAGAATCGGCACCATTTGGGCGTCTCGAGGGATTTTTTCACGTAATAGAAATCAGCCTCTGTTCGCGCGCGCGCACGAGAGAGAGAGAGAGAGAGAGAGAGAGAGAGAGAGAGAGAGAGAGAGAGAGAGAGAGAGAGAGAGAGAGAGAGAGAGAGAGAGAGAGAGAGAGAGATTTTATTATCGTCCTCGGAGGTCAAATATGACCTATGGGACCAAAGTTACATGTGATGTAGTATGTGTATGGCTGATGAGTGACTCTCGATGCTCCAAAATTGTAGTGATGAGAGTCGCAATGGAGAGCCCACACTTAGGCTGGGAGAGGAAAGTGTGTAGGTCTAAGTTATGGCTGAAAATGTGAGAAGCAAGTTCGGATGTGATCAAAAGCTGAGCACTCTAGTAGTGTGTGGTACTCAGACTCTCGAACTTGCAGTGAGCATAATGTAACAATCGATTTGACTCTTCTCCATTGCCCCAACGCCCTATCTCAGATCGAAGGAAATGGGAGCTAAGCCGAATTGCTGCGATAGTGCGTATCGCGGACAAGGGAATAGGCTCAAGCATGTAAGTGTGAGTACGGTTTCCTCTCTCAGCGAAGAACATGGTTTTGTAGTTGGGGGCAATATAGGTGGTGTAATGTATGAAGCGTGACCCACTGGATTTCTCCCAAGCCGTAATACATTGGCGTTGTAGAAAAGCTTCATTCACGAGAGAGAGAGGGGGGGGGGGGGGGGGGGGTACAGTGATTATTGATCCAGAGATGCAAAGCAAGGCATTGCTTGTAAAGCTGATAGTTTGCGGATTGTTTCCAGGGACGAAACCTTGGAAATAGTTTTTGCACCACGCTTTGTCACATACCTCTCCTCATTTTGGATCTCTACATACCATAGGTGCTTGGCGCTGGACCATCAGATTCACCCGTGGATACATCACCATTTATGTCCTGCTTGCCGTGGATTTGGAAGGAAAGCCGTCAGCTAGGCGAGAGGACACACATTGATTGGGCTGGATGGGATGATGGGCTAGCAGGCTCTTTACACCGTTGGTCAGATGCTTTCTTGGTTGGGACACTAGTGCTTGGAGCTACCTACGGGATGTGCAAAGGGGTTGCTGCTCGTATGAGAAAGGTTGATGAGGCTATTTCACCCGATTGGCACGCCCTCATCGGGGGACAAACTCTTTTACCTTCTCCTCACGGATGTTGGGCGTACTTTGATCCTCACTTAGGAAACCCGATTGTCGCTCAACATGAGAATCTCGTCTTCAGCATTGCGGAGACTGGCCGTCATGGAAGTCACATCAGACAAGAGTTTCAGGGTGAGGTTTTCCTTGGTCAGCAGTTGATTGCCCATTGGTCGCCTGTTAGAGTGGTAGGCTCTTTCCAGAGGAGGTCCTGCGTGGACCGTGTTTTCACTACTGGAGGCATGACTTTGAAGACTATGGATTTTGGCAAGGAAAGCCGCTCGTTCATTTGGAGTGGGACCCTGGTCAGTGGCAGTGGCCTCTGTTGAGCGACGGGGCCTGCCCCTCTATCCTTTTTTGAGTACTTTGTCTTGCTTGGGAGGAGACTTCTTTTGCAGATTCGGTACCCTCCTCACCGTCCACGCCAGTCAGAGGTATGGCACCATCAACGCATCCTTCCTGCTTTCCAGAGACAGTTTTGGTCATGCATTTGGACCCTCCGGATCAGCCGCAAGATATGTTTTCTCATGTTAATGATAGCACATGTAGGATTGCCTGTTGGTATTTGGACGGTAGTCACTGGTCGTGACCCGACTTGTCAACGATGTACTTCAAAGCCCGAGTCTTTGAGTCATTGTTTTTTTGGGTTTGTCCTTATGCACAGCTAGTGTGGATGGCAATTTGTTGTTTGTTGATTCGAGTGGGTGTCCACAATGGGTTCGTGATGTGGGGAGGAGTTGCATGGCTTTTGCAATTTCCGGGGTCACACACCTTTTTTCAGGGCTTGTGGAAACTTCCTGATAGATCCGGTCTTCATACTTACTACCTTGGGTGATAGACCGGGCACTCTACAGATGATCCCAAATACAGGTCACGAGCTGGCTCTCTGCTAGCGAGACAGTGGTCACCATGATATGCAACATCACAAGGCTCGATGTGCCGACATTTTGGGCTCACAGTCCTCCCCTACGTCCACCATTGTGACAGTCATCTGGACAGAGCTACTGCATACCCTTCGCAGTCAGTGGGATTCTTCAGCTGGCTCCTCTATGGCAGCGGAGGAGCATTGATGCACATTTCTTCACACATGGGTGCGATTGTCAGTTCTTTTCCGTCGAGATCAGGGTCACATCACATGGCATTATTCATTTTACATTCATCGTACAAATCACCTTGATATTTACATAGCCTACACATTGTCTCTCCTCTTTTGTACTTCCTTTGGGTGATAGGCCATTGAGCATCTCCCTAGGTCTCTTATGTACGTAGAGTACAACCCTTTTTTTTTTAGAGAGAGAGAGAGAGAGAGAGAGAGAGAGAGAGAGAGAGAGAGAGAGAGAGAGAGAGAGAGAGAGAGAGAGAGAGAGAGAGAGAGAGAGAGAGAGAGAGAGAGAGAGAGAGAGAGAGAGAGAGAAATGAAATGAAATGAAATGTAATATTAACGTCTTCAAAAGGCCAAAATGACGTATGAGACCAAAAGGTTACATGTGGTGAATCTAATACCAGGTCTGAGTACGAAAAGTACAAAGAACTAAAAAGAAAATAGTGGGTAGGGGTGGGGTGAAAGCTGATACAAAGGGAAGACAAAGGGTGAGCTGGTACAATGGAGCTCTCTGACAGTCGAGGCATCATATACATATACATCAGTATCCGGGATGGCTCCTATGTCGCTCCAGTATGGTATGGATCCTCTGTCGCTGTCTGCGTCGATATTGAGAGGGCCCTCTCATCCGTGGGCGACGGGACCGCCCCAACTCTATTGCCCAATCAAGCAGTATGCCTTTGGTACCTCTGGTGTTGTTATGCTGTGGGGGCTGTTCGAACTCCTTTGTCTGTGACTAAAATAAATCTGTGACCTTCCGTTGTCGTTGGATCTCTCATTGTGCCCCTCTTCAAGAGGTCCTCTCTGTGTTTGCGAATCTCCAGTAAGTATAATCCGAGGCATCTCTGATCCTGGTATCTCATGACTGTAGAAAGTGGCCCAAAACCCTCTCTAAATAGATAGTGAAAGCGGCTTCGTATCTCATAGTATGCTGGGCAGTGACAATGTAGCTCTGTGTCTGGCTCTATTTGGCACACTTGACAAATCCTGGACTTAGCTGGTACTCCTCTAAATCTGCCTGTCTCGATCTCTAGCTGATGCGAGGATGTGTGTATCTAACCAATAGCACATCGTATCCCGTGGGAATGCTGCATTGGCTCTGGTCAATCGCGTATCTGTTGCACGCCTAAGGGAAAATACTGGACCATTGAAAACCACCCCAAGATAAGTGTATGTATCTGCATCCCCGCATCTCCGCAGTCTCTTGACCATATGTAAAAGTGGGGGCGGACCTCCTTACCCACTGCGCCGTGGTGTTGAACACCATTACCTTGGTCTTACCAAGGTTCACAGACAATCCACTGTCCCGTGCAAATACATGCAGTGCATCCAAATGACGCTGCATCCCTTCTAGAGAATCGGAGATCAGCACAATATCATCAACATATAATAGCAACGGAATCCATGTCCCTGCAAGCTGAGCACCTCTATCACCCTTTGTATGTACATAATCTGAAAACTCATCTACATATATCCCAAAGAGAGTCGGAGATAGGGGACAACCCTGCTTCACCCCTGAGTAGTGCGTACCTGTCCTACCACTGTCTTGTATAAAGCTAAGATCCCCCAGATAAGCTCTGTGGGCACCCTCATGTCTTGCAATCTACGTATGAGTCTGGTCGTGGCATTGTATCAAAAGCTTTGCGGAAATCCACAAAGCTACAATATATCCTCCTGCCATGGTGTCTACCCTCCTCAATAATGGCTCTGGGTATCAAAGTCTGGTCAAGAGTGGAGAAACCTCTCCTGAACCCTGCCTGTCCTGCTACCCGTATGCCCTCTCTCTCTGCCCATCCACTTAACTCATGTCACGTGACACATGCAACCCTATGTGTCCGTGGACAAGCTACAACATGATTAGGGTTCAGTCAGTCCAGAGATTAGAAGTGATCTGGCACTTTTGTGAGTCTATTCGTAGACCGTGCATGCCCAGTCACTTAGCATAGATGCATATCCTCTGGTTGCACACAACATGATCATTAGAATTCCCACCAGAATCCATCAGATTTCATCAGGGGAATTTTCCAGTGCATTTAGCCTATCTTACCTATTTTTGGTATTTTTCACTATTATTTTTAAGTGACTTCCCAACAAAAGTAGGTAGGGCAATTTTGCTAAGTTAATATATAAGCAAACCCAAGTTAGCACTTTCTGGCAGAAGAGGCAGCAGGAGCTTCCCGCTCAACAGGCACGAGGAACCCCCATCAGTACCCCCAACGTTTTTGGTCTTCATCATCGTCCACCATTAGCCTAGCGTTTTGGTTTCCATCAGCATCCCCACCTAGCATTGGCGATTTCAGCCTTGATCATCGCCGACAGTCCGAGATTTCAGCCTTGCTTGATCACCACAGACAATCATCCCTAGCGTTTTGTTCTCCACCAACACCTAGCCTTGGCGTTTTTGCATATCCTCAGCACCTCCACAGCCCATGCGTTTTCAGCATCCCCATGATCGCCAGCAGTTCCCAGAACCAGCGTTTTTCACTAGCGCTATCAGGCAGCCCAGCGTTTTTGGTTTTCAGCCCTTATCGCAGCAGATGCAGCAGCGTTTTCAGCTTTGAAGACGGTAGCAGATTCAGCCCTAGTTGGTTGCAGAAGATAGCCATTTTCAGCCATTAAAAACGCAGCCAAAACAGTCATTTTCAGCCACCGAAACAGCCCCGAAATTCAGCAGTTAGAAGACCACAAATTTCAGCCCTAAAGTCGTCGTCGTCGTCGTCATCCCCATCGTCGTCATCGGCATAGTCCCAAGTTGCATCAGTCCATTGCATACGCATTGTATCACTTGTGTAATCATAAGTAGACCACTCTCGCCGACGAGAGTGGGGCCTTCGGAGGAGGGTTTTACAACATCTCTGGTGTCGTGTCTCTCTTCTCTCTCTATCTCTCAGTCTCATACACTCCCACGCACAGTGTCCATTCACTTTGTTTGTGATCATAGCACTTTCCATTAAGAACGGAAGGCTCTTCCTTCCATAAGAACTAAAAGGAACCTTGAGCACAGTTCAGAGCACTCATCTTGAGCAAAGCGTAAACAATCATTCCGCTGCACCTAACAACTCATGCTCAAGAATTGATGCATATAGCCTAGCCAGAATGTGACCAATCATGATGGTTCGGTAATTCCAAGGAAGCATAGGATCTCCCGACTTGAAGATAGGCACAATAGTGGACATACTCCAAGTCTCAAGGAAACCCTCATACATGGCTCTATTAAACATCATAGCAAGAGGCTTTGCAAGCATATCTCTGGCATGGATAAAGTGCTCTGCTACCAGACCATCATGATCCTGTGCTCTTCCTGTCTTCATCTTGTCAATGGCTTTCCTTACCCTCTCAACAGTAAAGAAAGTACATGTTTCTGGGCATGCCTCTGGAGGGTCAGGCAAAGGTGGCTGCTCCAATGCTATATAGAGATGTAGCATATTCCCCCCATGTCTCTATGGAAGTGATGGCTGGCGGTGGCGAGTGCTCATTGAAAAGCCTCCATGCCTCACTAGAGTCCTGACTCATAAACATCTGATACAGATCACGTTCTAATTGAGATAGGTAAGCCCTCTTCTTTCGTCGCACTAGGTGGCGGAAGATAATATGTGACTATCTATGTGTAGTAGTACTCATGAGCACCTTTCTCTGTAATCTGATCCTCGTCTCTCTACACTCCTCATCATACCAACTGTTCTGAGGCATGCTCCCAGATCGTCTGTGTTTAGGTTGGCTGTGGGGATATGCCTCTGATGCTGCATCATGCAGCGTCTTTGTCAGAATTTGGGTGAGCTCATCTGGTGGTTGTCCTGGCTCCTGAGTGCATAGCTGCCTGTATATCTCATCAGTGTATACGTGATCCGTCTCCCTTGTGAAGGTATACCGAGTATGTGTGGAGGCCACTCCCAATGGAGCTGTGTTGAACTGGAATGATAAGAGTGAAAGACAAGATAGCATGATCGACTGCTACCCCAACTGGTCTAGTTCCCACCACAAAATCCTGAGAGGAAGGAACGAGTCCAGGTGGAGCCATAACATAATCCACTGTACTAGCGCCATGCCGATGTGGAAAGCATGTAAAACCACCAATTGCAGGGAATCTCTGTAGGCCATTCAAAATGGCCAATCCATGTGCAGTCCCCAGATCAATCAAGTATCTGCCATACTCAATGTGCTCCTCATCCTGTGATAATCTAGACATGCCCATTTCTGTAATATCAAGCTCCCGCATCAACTCCTCTGAGGTATCATAGAATACTGTCTGGTGGTAGGCAGTCCTAGCATTGAGAGAGAGAGAGAGAGAGAGAGAGAGAGAGAGAGAGAGAGAGGAGAGAGAGAGAGTGAGAGTGAGAGAGAGAGAGAAGAGAGAGAGAGAGAGAGAGAGAGAGAGAAGAGAGAGAGAGAGAGAGAGAGAGAGAGAGAGAGAGAGGCCCATTTCTGTAATATCAAGCTCCCGCATCAACTCCTCTGAGGTATCATAGAATACTGTCTGGTGGTAGACAGTCCTAGCATTGAGAGAGAGAGAGAGAGAGAGAGAGAGAGAGAGAGAGAGAGAGAGAGAGAGAGAGAGAGAGAGAGAGAGAGAGAGAGAGAGAGAGAGAGAGAGAGAGAGAGAGAGAGAGAGAGATGAAATGTATATTAACGTCTTCAAAAGGCCAAAGTGACCTATGAGACCAGAAAGTTACAATGTGGTGGATCTGATACAAAGTCAGAGTAACAAGATGACAAAATGAAAAAATAAAATACTATGGAATCCTAAACTGCTAGGTGTGAACTAAGCAGCTAGCTAGGATAGCTAGATCACAAGAGATCCAGCATCGGACACTGGCGGGTCTCATCAATCTCCTCCGTGGTCAGTAGTCTGACTGGGTGTCGTGCATGTCGGGCCGAAGTGATCCGAATCCTCTGATGCAGCCTCCGTCGATGCTGTGTAGTCCTCCGCAGTTGTGGGCGTCTGGATCTCCCCAGCTCAGTCGCTCGGTCGATAAGTGTGCCTCTGGTGTGAGGCGACGAGCTTTGCGGTGGTAGTAACTCCTCCGGGTGTCCAGTGGCAGCTCTAAAGAAGTCTGTGATCTATCTCTGAGACTGGCGCACAGAGAGAGAGAGAGAGAGAGAGAGAGAGAGAGAGAGAGAGAGAGAGAGGAGAGAGAGAGAAGAGAGAGAGAGAGAGGAGAGAGGAGAGAGAGGGAGAGAAGAGAGGAGAGGAGTGAGAGGAAGGAGAGAGAGAGAAGAGGAGGAGAGGAGAGAGGAGTAGAGGGAG